>NC_133648.1:183776639-184452847 GCF_009905375.1 Apium graveolens | reverse complement strand
ATATAAGTATATTGGAGTATCTTGTAACTTCATCTTTTCAACTTATATCTAGTTAATGATTATTTTATGCATGACAAAGATTTTCAGAAAAATGTTGAGACAAGGTTAGATATATGAGATCACCTTGCAACGATATTTTTATACAAGTTAAAAACTGGAACTCTATGTATATTATGCATGGAAGAGGATTCCAAGATTTTGAAAAGTATATATACTTATATACTGAATATTTTGCGACTTTGTCGTATTAAGATATCAAACTTGGTTCATTTCTTCTTGACCAAGACTTTCATTAGTACTATGAGAATGCTCATATATTGTTAATTATTATACATATTATCTCGGTGGGCTTGATGCTCACCCTTGCTTTCTTCTTTCATCACACAACAACAGATAGACAAGATGAACATGATCAAGCTCCCAATTCGCGAGCGGATAGGAAACGTTCCGCAGTTTCCTGTAGGTGTTGATGCCGCCGTAGCTGAGGTAGGAACTACCAATAGGCTAGGTTTTCAACTATTGATGTACCAGACTTATGTATATTATGAATTGTAATAATTGCAAAGAATATGTAAATTTAATCAGAAACCCTTTTGAGGTGTATGACTTATAATTGTGGAGTAAAATGACTTGTGTTATTTTTGGTATTCATCTCTGAGACTATAACTTATGGTGTGTGTGTATATTGTGGGGTCACTGTACGCAGTAGTTGGTTGTTTATAAAGATTGAGTGTTATTAAGGGAAATGGAACTCGTGACAACCCGGATCCCCGACCTCGGATTTGGTGGTGTTACAGGGCCTATCCATGATATGGTCAAAACTCCTCATTTCTAAGTTGTAGCAAAACTGTCCACTGTTGGACAGATTTGGTGTTTTCACTCGTGCACCTAACCAAACAACCTACAAACCTCTAAAAAACACCTGAAATCTAAAGTATACCCCTTGTACTAGCTTCTGGTGACTTGGGCCGCAAAGTGAATTACAATCACATAGTCAAATCTCACTCTAAACCTCAAGATACCAAACTGAAAATCTGCAGAATCTATTATACCCCTTTCCACCATGTTTCCCACTTGACAAACCAAACATCAACCAAAACCCAAAATAATCCTCAACCAAGGAAACCTACTGAAATAACACTCCCACACACAATATTAGCTTAGTGGAGATCATCCTTAGCTAAGGTGCAATACAGAAAAACAAGAGTTAACACAATACACTAATTACAAGTCATCATACTTTGAAAATAACAACTTAAATTCTCCATATATATACGAATTAAAATCACATAACAAGGAGAACAAATCATAATTAATAACCTAACTTTACTGAAACTAGAGATTATTAACAAAAATCAATCCAAATGATCAAGAACTTTCGACAATCATGAGTTGGACCTGTGCATGCATGCTTTCAAATTTACAAGCCAAAAACAATATGGTTTCCATATAAATTTCATCATAGCATCAACATGCAAGCCTAGCATTAACCATAACTATATGATCACTTAGCATGCAAAGAGTTTTATCAAGTTTTTATATCCAAAACCAAGCTATTATCACATAAACATTCAAAAATAAAACAAGGCAACAAAACACCATCCATTCGGTCCTAACAAGTCATGGCCGAATGGATTAGGGTGAAAACAATATTTGCATGAGTGTAACACACCCATATCTAGCCATTCTCAACCCTATGATAATATATCTCATGGTGAAGGCCTTAGATTCACAAGAATCAAGGGTGTTCACTTTGAGTTTAATAAAACACTACCATGCAAGATCAAAACATAAACTTTTCACCCTAAACTCTTTGGATTATATATGAACAAGATATAGGAAGTAAGATTACTTTGATGGGAGATGAATGTTTGAATGAAAATGAAGAAGAAAAGGGGGGTGGGGGCTTCGGTTAAGGGAGGAGCGGAGAGAGAGAGGAGAGGGAGGAGGGAGAAGAGAGGTGAGGGTGGAGTGTGGAGTGGAGTGATTATGACAACTTGTATTTGTTTTTATGGTTTGATTTGACTAAAATGTGAGTGGAGTTGGAAATTGACAAAAACAACTTTCTATCAAGCTTGTGCCATTTTGCATGCAAGGATATATAAGTAATTTGGCTAATAAAGTGGGATTTAGTGGGGTTAGAATTTCCAAGTTTTCCCTTAACTTGTATTGGGATCAAAATGCTTGCATGGGCAACTAGGTAAATTGAAAATTAAAATTCAACTAATTTATGTAAAATAATTTATATAAATATAAATGTACTTCCATAAATCACAAAATATATATCATACAATAGCTTATGATTTTAGAAATTTAATGATATAAGATTTGAAAATTTGTTGTTAAAAGATTTTTAAAATCGATTTTTCATATAAAATGAAGTACTTTTGATTATCATTTAAAAATACTAAATAATAAGATTCTCCTTTCAAATTTTTTTATATATACTAATACATTAAACACTTAATTTATAGTCACTCAACACAATAATCACCCACATTTATAATTCCACACAATTTAAATCTCAATTATAAACACACAATTATATATATAAGATTTAGAAATATCGGTCCTAACAATATCCAGTTCCAATCTGTCCGGGGTGGTAAATGATCATGACATGAGAATTTGGAGGCATCAATCAACTTTAGCAATATAATAAGAAACAAAGGCATCGCATCCCTGCAACATAATTTGAAATTCAATTTTTACAACAAACGTAGTTAATCTTTCGGAGCACGAAAAGAAATATAACAGTAGGTCTAGTGCTGCAGTTAATGGATGATGTAACCTATACAAGTTTTTTTTATTTGATCTAACTTAAGAAGTGTCCTATTGTTTAATCACAATATATTTATATAGTTAAAGCAGTCTGTATTATATGAAAAGTATAAATACTTAAAGCTTCAGTTAACAAAGTCATGAAAGTGCTATACATTTAAGATGGTACTTGGATAAAACAATCATGAAAGTGCATACGAAGTAAGCCAGCAGCTTGTCCAATGTCTTTTTTGAAGTCTTTTTCAAGTTGTTTCCTGAAAATCGACTCTAACTTGGGGCATGTAGTGTCGAAAAAACTCAAAGAAAGTCCCTTGGCAATAGGTGGAGTACCTTGTGCTTCTGAAACACACAAGTAGGAGAACAGTAGTAATGGTATACAGGAGAACAGAAATGGAACATAGTTGAAAGAAGTGTAAGAAGCCATTGTTTTTTATAAAGCAAAAGCGAGAAGTCGCAATAGAAGGCGTTAAGGCAAAATCAAAGTATGAAACAAGCATTTAAGCAACTAATTTAAAGCATCTGATCAATAATTTACTCTATAAAATAACAACAGCACAAATGATTCTTGTATTATGTAGATTTAAAAGTATACGTTTCAAGTACTAATCTAAACCTTTGCCTCCCGGAACTTCAGGAAAAGTTGAAACTGGAATAGTTGCAAATGCATTTGTTAAGGTCTGCTGCAATGAGATTATGAATATTTAGTCACACCTGGACAACTCTATACATGACTTTATGGTATATTATATCCCAAAACGTTGCAAGAGAAAGTGAAAATTTAAAGTCTACAAAAATATATAGTACAATGTAACATGATTTCAATCTCGAATTAACTTAAACAAGAGACGGGGGAATGTCATTCTACTAGTACAAAATAATAAATAGAAGACAACTGAGAACGTTTCCTGACATGTTTAACAAATCAACCTTGCTCCTGACTCTAACATGCTTTTAAATTTCCAAGACCACCCCATAGAATGTGATTAACTAAATTGCCTTCCTCGTGCACATCATAATCTTGGTAACAGTGACAAGTAATAATTTAAACTTTGACATCCCAAGAAGGTCATGACTTCCTCATATGGTACCCTAGCAGAATGCCAAGTACAGCAATAAGCAAGACATAACGAATTGAAAGTCCACCCCCATTATTTTTTCTTGGCCTTTTCTTCCAAAGTTCCTGAGTTAAAAGGAATTTTTTTCTAAAGCACCTAGAAAATATGTATAGGAAATTCAGAGCTTCCAAACTTAAAAGAACACACTTACATACAGACAATGCCAATATCATATTCGCGTTCCATTACAAAATTCCTAATTTGTTGTCCAAGTTATAATTTCATTTTAGTAGTGAGTTAATCTATAAGAAGAAGTAATAAAAATACAAATGAACATTAGAAACATACATAAATAAAACATTAATAACATTGTAATAACATCAATAAACAGATTCTAAAAGTCTAAGAACATGGAAGAAAAAGCATCCATTATAGTAAAGACCCAATTATGCTGAAGAGCCAATTTGAGAAGCCCTAATTAAGAAACTTAATTAAGAAACCCTAATTGAAAAACTCAATTGTTGTTAGAAACCGATTACTTAAAGCCTCAGTCTTGGTAAAGACCCGATTCGATGTCTAGTGAAGACCAAATTCGATATATTGAAGAAACCCGACAAGTGTGTCGGCCTGACAAGCTCTAATTCAATTGATGAGATTAATTTAGAGTTTAAAACCTCGATTAATTAGTATATTGAGTGTGTGTGTGATTATCGCCAATGAGTAGAGACAGATAGAGAGGGCGAGGGTTAAAACTTAAAAGTGAGAGAGTGTGAATAATTGGAATGAAAAGTGAGAGCTTGTATTTTTGGAAGAGTAAAACTAATAATTGACTCGCCCATGTTTTTGATTAAATTTCACCCGCCCATGTTTATATTTCATGTCCCACCTAAATAATTCAGTTAATAGTTACACTTTTTTAAGATCAATGGTAACACTAAATTTCGTGTTATCATAAATATATATTTTGTTCTACGATAATACCTACCGATACCAATGATAACGTTAAAATAATATGTAACCCTAGATCAATTTTAAGGCATTTTTGGTAACACTTTTGCTTGTAGCACTGAAAAAATGTTACTAAAGCCCATATATGATGTAGTGAAGGGAATTGAAGAAGTTAGAAATTGATGTTCGCGTGTCAAGAGGTAATAAGGAGCAGTTGTATGACATCACTTTTCAGGCAGAATTGATTGAAGGAATCAAAAAGTGCCAAGAAGAGGTCATGAATCAAGGACTGAATAGTTTAACTTGAGAAGAACTTTGTACCCAAAAGGATAACCAAGGTATGTTTAGATTTTCTTCCAGAATTTGGATCCCCAATGTGACGGAACTGAAGAATGAAGTTTTACATGAAGTGCACAACTCTCGATTTTCTATCCACCCCGGGAGCACTAAAATGTATCAAGATTTAAGGAAGAACTTATGGTGGCCAGGAAAGAAGAAAGAAATTACAAATTGTGTAAGTAAATGTCACATGTGCCAGACTGTAAAAGTAGAACACCAAAGGCCGAGCGGTACAACCCTAGAGATTCCCCAATAGAAATGGAAGAGATTGCAATGCATTTCGTAGTAGGATTGCCAAGGACTAGAGCCAGTCACGACACTATTTGGGTAATTATCGACAGATTGACAAAGTCAGCACATTTCCTTCTGATCAACGAAATATATTCTTTGGAAAAGTTAGTTAAATTATATTTGGATGAAATTGTGACTAAGAATGGAGTCCTTGTTTCCATTGTATCAGATCAAGACCCGAGATTCAATTCAAGGTTTTGGACTAAGTTTTAAGAATGTCTAGGAACCAGGCTAAATATGAGTACCACCTATCATCCCCAGATAGACGGTCAGAGTGAAAGAACCATCCAGACAATAGAAGATATGTTAAGAGTTTGTGCTTTGGATTTTAAGGGAAACTGGGATGACCACTTACCTTTAATTGAATTCTCATACAACAATAGGTATCATGCTAGTATTGGAATGCCACCTTATGAAGCCTTGCATGGACGCAAATGTAGATCACCATTATATTGGGATGAAGTGGGAGAAATGAAAGTGTTAGGTCCTGAGCTAGTTCAACAAACCAAGGATGCAGTGACTGATTCGAAATGGGCTAGAAGCAGCCCAGGATAGACAAAGAAAGAATTTTGATTTACATCGAAAGGATATAAACTTTGAAGTAGGAACATTGGTATTATTAAAAGTGTCACCTCAGAAAGGATTGGTTCAATTTGGTCACAAAGGTAAGCTCAGTCTAAGGTATATAGGACCATTTGAAGTTTTGAAGAAAATAGGAAAGGTCACTTACGAGATAGCGTTGCCACCACAGTTGCAGCATATTCACAATGCGTTCCAAGTATCCATGTTGAAGCCATATATTCCTGATTCGAATCAAGTTATAGAATACGAACCAATCGAGCTTTAGCCAGATATGTCCTATGTGGAACAACCAATCCAGATTTTAGATCGTAAAGAGCGAGTCCTTAGAAATAAATCAATCCCAATAGTAAAAGTGCTTTGGAGAAATCCTCGAGTAGAAGAGTCTACTTGGGAGTTAGAGTCAGACATGCTTGATAGATATCCTCATCTGTTTAATTAAGTCAGATTTCAGGGACATAATCTTTTTAAGGGGGGACGAATATAACGACTCGTATATTTTTGTATTATTTAAAAGTGTAATTGTTGAATAATTGAATAAATAAAATATGTGTATTGGTTATGTTAGTTGTGTGTTGTCGTATTATTACCTATTTGTGATTATTGGTGTACGAGGGTTATTTGTATAATTAATTATTGAGTTGTATTATTTTTGTTTCGCTTTTAAAACTGGCTTTCTTGAAGATTTATTTTTATAAATAATTGGATGTCTCTAAAATTATTTTTATGGTTTTATAATTTCAATAAATATTTTTGGGATTTTATAAAATTTAAAAATCAATATTTCATTAATTATTTAGCGCTAAATGATTTTTTGATCGCATTTATGTGTAAATTCAGTATTTCATTTCAGAATATTTCAAAAATAACGAAACTCATATTTTATTATGTTTTGAATATTTTGAGAATTTTAAAATTATTTTGGAAATTTTTAGGATTAAATTCACCCGCATGCTTATTCGTTAATTTGTTAAATCGGGTTATTTTTTGCGTTTGAAAATTTCATATTAAATTATTAAAATTTTATTATTTATTACCTCTTGAATATTTCTAGAATTTTGGTATAAAATTCGTAATTTCTCGATACATTTTGATGCGCAGGTGGTTCGTTGTTTTATGAGGAAAGCGACCCAAAAATTTCCGAAACACGAGTCGAGGACACGTGTAATGTAATCTATTTATTATTTGCTGCATGTCCTATTTATTTTCTTCGTGGCAGCGACTCAATATACACACAAACATCACAACTTCATCTCTCTCTTTATCTCACGTATCTCTCTGTCTCTCCTCTCTTAATCTCTCCCATTCGCTCTCCTTTAATCTCTCGATTACTCCATCCTCTGTTCTTACCCCTTCTTCCTCTTTCCCCGTTCTCTTTACACCTGTTTCCCCTGTTTCTTTTCTCTGTTTTCCGGCCGATTCCCGCGCCTACTTTCCTTCTATTTCTCTGGTTTAATTCTGGTGATTATCCCAGCCCTGTCCCTGTTGTTTTATATGTATACATATGTGTCTCTGTGTATATGCTTATTTGTGTGTGTGTTTCAGTGTGTGTGTTTTGTGCGAGTGTGTGAGTGGTGTGTGTGGCGCACGGTGGCGCGTGTGTGGTGGTGATATGTGTGATGTTGTGAGTTGGTTGCTGTTATTGTTTTAATTCGGTTAATTCTGAATTAATTTTTTTATTATTTTGCAGATTGTATTTGATTAATATTCGTGATATACAAATGAATTTCGTGCGGAAAATTTTACTAATCGGTGGAATTTGCGTTGGAAACCCGAAATTAATCGGGTTCCCGCAAATTTTACTGCCGTCGACGATGAGCTTTGGCGAGTCGACGGTGGACTTTGATGAATTATTCTGAGTCCTAAATTTATAAAACAAATAAATTAGTTCATAAAAATTAGTTTTCGGAACATAAATAATTATTTAGTTTAAAAGCCGTATTGAGATTCGAAATTAGAATTGTGATTGTTGTGTTGTGGATGTCGATTATGTTTCGACAGGTAGTCCAAAAAATAGAGGAGTTGTTGTCCAAATTTTTTATTCTAAAAATTATTTTAAATACGAGAAATGTACTATACGATAGAAAATATTTTACCCCTATTATGAATATCGATTACGTGAATATGTGTATATATATACGATTCGGGTTATCGGATTAGGTTAATTAGGTTCGAGGATATCAAGCATGTCGGTATAACTAACTAGGGTATTCTGTTACTGTAGATCCCAATAAAAGTTCGCGAGGACTAAAGCCAGTCGAGCGTAGCTACCCTAGGAATCCCGAGAAATCCTTGCAAGGCAAGTACCCTGACCATACTTTTATGGTTCAGTATATATGAATAAACTGTTATTTTACTTTCGAACAAGAACATAAATGTTTTAAGTTACGTATCCCCTGGAGTTATAACTAATTGTTTTAAATCTATTTTGGGGAAAAGTAACTTCGAAAAGGTATCTATCTCCGAATGAAAATGATTTGTGAACCAATTTTATGTGTGTTGTTAAATGAACGATTTTAAACTGATATAGGTACAAGTGATTTAAAAACTGGATAAAAATGTTTAGATATTGGATACATAGGGGCCAGAGTGGCCTATTGAGGTTGCGTAAGAGGCTAACTCGGTTGCGCTCACTACTAAACCGATTAGTCCAATAGGTCAGAGACCTAGCTAGTCTCTGAGTTCTGGAACAGGTTTATGGGATGGCAGATAGAGCCGTCTGGTTTTGATAGCCTGATTAGCTATCTTCACATATCCATTACGTATTTGATTTGTCTTTGTGATTCCCGTAACGAAATAAGTGATTTATACAGTTGGATTATAAATGTGAATAACATGCTAAAATTTGACTCTGATGTTTACACAGCACACAACTACGTTGTTTTATTAAGAGCATGCTAGTCAGTGATATCCAATTTTAAATGTTGTTATCTTGAAAGAGATTTGAAATGATTTACAGGTTATTGTTTTAAACTATTTCATAGTTTTGTTCCTATAAATGTTTAGATTAACTGTTTTGTCTCTACTATTCATATGTTGGTACTGTTGAGCGACTATATGCTCACCCTTGAAACCTGTTATATATATGTATATATATATATACATATATATATATATATATCGCAAATTCCTAGACGATCTATCAGACCTAGTCAGAACAGAGTTACATCCCCTTCCGGTCCCGTCTCCTATGAGGTAGTTTGTATCAGACCATGTGCGGTCTGATGAGTTGCTGAATAAGTTAGTGTGTCAGAATTTTTAATAATTGGTTGTGTAATAGTATCTTAAATCATACTTGAACCTGGAGCGGATCTTGGTTTTGGGGTTTTATTATTATAATAATAATAATTTTGTAGTTTATAATTATGGTTTGTTATATTTAGTGACGTCAACTCCTGGCCCCAGGGTTGAGGCCGTCACAGTTGATCCCCTCGAGCATCCTCGATTATTTGTTCATCAAATTTGAGATAGAAGAAAAAGCATTGGGCATTGTCCAGGGTCACTACAGGGGCTGCATCCACCATCTTCACCTTATCCCACTCAATAATGGTCTCTTCAGGAACTTGGTTCCTTATCATTTCGGTAAACACCGAGAGTTTAGCTAGTGCACATTCGTTCCAGCAAGGGGGAGGACCATTGGGCTTCTTTGGCTGGAGGGAATCAGAGGTTTTTCCTGCGTTAAGAGCTGGGTTGGATAGCTTTCTTTTGGGTAAATTTGAAGACTTCTCCTGATTGGAACTGGCTGGGGGTACCCTTGAGATAGGGATAACATGAACTAGTGTTACATCTTCCTCTTCATTGACAAGATCTTCAAATTTGATTGATTATTTAATGAAGGAGGGAATGGGGAGGCCATTTCTATTACAACACAAGGAAATAAGAGACATGTTATAATAAGAAATAGGGTACATTCATTAAATATGGAGAAGAACATGCATTGATCATGCAAAATAAAACCAAAATAAAAATTTTAGAGACATTAAAATTATAAGTAAGGTGGAAGAGGGTTCAGCTATGTCAAGCATACCCCTCCCTGAAATAAATCCAAAATTCTCTAAGTTTTCTCTAATCAACAGGCTATCACCATCTTCTAGCCCTGCTGCCACTCTAAAAGCCTTCCCGGCGCGCTTCAGCTGCTTACCCTCAAGAGGGGCCATGACAGGTGCATTCACATAAAAGAAGGAGAGGATAAGAGATAGAGGGTTTTAATCCTATGTGGGGTGTAATTTGGGAAATAATAAGGTCCCACGGGAAGACTTAATAGGGGAAGTATTGAAATCTTTCCTATAGTCGGGGCAACCGTAGCAGTACAAAAAATGCTTCTGCAAGCCAGACATACCCTACTTGTTACCCAGGTAAAAACTTCTTGAGTTCTTTCTAGACGCTTTCAGTTGATAGAAGTAGCTGATTTCACGAGTAGAGAGCTTATTCTGGAACTCCTTATCGTACAAGATGTACATGCAGATCGAGATGCAGTAGGAATTTTTTGTCAGTTGAAACGGAGCAAGGTCATCGCGGTCAAGAACTTCGAGGATGAAGGCGTGAAGAGGCATTGATAAGCCCATTTTGAAATGGCTGGAGGATAAGACAGCTGAAGCAATTTCTTATTCAGGACTAAAATTATTGAACTTATGTCATCTTTCTCCGTGGGCTGGAGCCACTAAATGGAAAACAGGGTTACAGATGGCTAAGAGGTTGACTAACTTTACCCCCTTTCAAAGTGGTATCCATTGTATCACAGATAATAGATAGGGGTTTAGAGACTAAGGAATTTGTTTCGCTGGCATAATCATCAAGGACTGGGTTTTGAGGATCTAGAGGAACAACCGAAGCTTGAGATCGGTTAAGGTTGGCATTAGGTGTTTGGTTAGAGCAATTCTCTTTGGATGTTGTCTAGTTAACACTGCTTGAGTGGGTTATTGTGCTTTGGCGAGGAGAAGGAAATTGTATTATGGCGATGGAGCTAAAAAGCTTCTTTGCCTTCCCTTAGAACGGATTCTAGCACTAATGATTTGGGGATGAGCCGAGGGTATGGACCTGATGTTTGAGAGGTTTATTCTTAAAGGGGTAACTTCAGCTGCGGGCTGATAGGACCTAACAGCCATGAAATTGCTTGACATATGCAAGAATCCAAAGAGGATTTAGATGGCTGCAAACTAGTCCCTAAGAGGTAAAAGAAGGGGGGCACATACAAGTACGTATATCGGGAAAGGTCCAAGGGGTGTGACACATCATGGATACTCAAGTAAAGTGGTAACATGAGGGGTGTGAGTGTGGCAATTAGTCATACACATCGCGGGCTACTAAGTTGTACATATTGGTGAGCTTCCTAAAATTATGGGCATATAATATAAGTAACATTGATGGGGGTCCCAATGAAGGGTTGGACCCAATAAAGACTCAATGGACATAAATATCAGGGTATGTCGATGACAATCAGGGATGATTGTTCAATTATATGTTGATTTTACATCAAATTTTTAGAATCATGATCGATCTAAAACATGAAGATTTTATAGTGAATGTGTGTGTACATACATGCAGTGTGTGTATAGGTGGAGACACGAACAGTCAGAATAACATATACATGCAAATCAGTGCTTGAATAATGATAAAAAGCTTACAACTATCACGACATCAAGTTAACTAGACAAATCGAAATTAAAAATTGACGATTCCAGGAAAATTAATCATGATTACATGGATGCATGCAGGTGTGAAGGTGTGTGTATACACAAATAGCACCTCGATAGAGATAAATGGAAAGATAAAAAGATTAATACCTATAGTTAAGTCAGAGTTGGAGAGGGTTGATCGGAGATGGATGAGTCACCGGTTTTTCCTTCATCTTGAAGCTCAAATCGCCGGAGAATGGAGAGGGTTTTTTTAAAACTTATAGTATGAAAGTTCTATTATTATTACCATTTTTGGATTTTTGTAGCAAAAATGGTTGAGCAAGATGACTGGATCGCACCTCGGAGTCGGTGTGAGGGTTCTCATGCGGGGCAGGAGCTCTCAAGATTTGGAATGGTATTGTGATGGGCTACATGGCTTCTTTGGTCCATCTTAATATCTATGCTGCAAGAAACTGGTGGTAGTTGTTGTGCCCAAAAACTCACGTGGGCTCGATTTAAAGCCCATGAGTGATTTTGGGCTTCCTTGGCACTAATTGCAATGTTTTTGGCATGGTCTTAGGCCTATGAAAATGAACGTACTAAGCCATCTTGCAAACTGATAGAAATCAGGGGTTCATTAGGTGGGGTTCCACCTGCTCTGTCAACCCTGGGGTACTTATGTGAAGCTAAAGCCTCTTTGCAGGGATTCCACTCAATATGGAAGGTACAACTCCATGTCAGGAGAAGCCTAAGAGGGCAAGAGAGGTGATGGAAGTGCCTTTGTAATCCATCAGGTCGGAGGGGTTCAGGTGCAGGAGTACCTGCGTACCCCCTATCACGGTATCAGCGTTGGACAGGAACTGTGCCTCCTAAAATAAAGGAGGATTTATCTTATCCTCAATGAATGGCTTTTAAGTGGGATTTTATCACTTTAAACGTGACAATTACTTTTATTTGTTGGATAATTACATTGAATTATGGATAATCATTATAATTTATGGATTTATAGGTTTTAAGGAGTCCTGCTATGTATGGACAGTGGGAGCCAACCTGGGAAGCAGCTTGGCCGATTATGGACTGGTTTTTGTCTTATCAATAACGTAACTTATTGCTCAAAGATCAATCATACAGCTATAATTGTATGCATATTATTCGACTATGCCAACAATGTACCAAAATGATGTTAATAATATGTCGTATGTAATTACTTATCACATGGTCACGTTCCAGCGAAAGGCGTAATACATATAGACGTGTATCACATATAGATGTTTAAACAAAGTTTTACAAGAAAGTTATAAACTTCCCGTATATGGGCAAAGGAACTCGCCTCTTGTCCCAACTTTTACTCGATGATGAGGGTTGTAAAAATTCCGTGAATGACCCAGCTCTTTTCCAATTTCGTACAAATGCTTTATACATTAAACATAATATAAATTAGAGACTTTTATCTTTCAATTTTGATCGATGTTGGAAGATTGTAAATATGTTATGCGCCATTTTCAGCGGGAACAATTGCACCTAAATATGTCAAGTATTTTGTGCGGGTATTACATGTTGCACTAGAGCAAGCTTATAATGCTTAAATAATTAAATATATAATTTCAAGGGCGCAATAGGGGGATATTTTGGATGATAATGCGGCCAATGAGTATATTGGGAAGACTGAGCTCAAAACTAAATAGCGTACTTTATATTAATTTTTTAAAAAAAATTTAATAATTAAATTTAAATAATAAATTACTAAAATCTGTATTAAATTTATTTATTCTACACTAATGAACAAAAATTTAATCATCCTATGTCCATCTAATGATGAAAACACAAGGCAGACTAAAACTATACCACGCAAACAAAGACTAAACAAAGTATGAAATACCAAACTTCAAAATAATGTGGATCATTTTAGTCATGTACTTCATAAAAAACACCCTTGCATAAAAATTATCGAAAAACAATATTGCAACACTTATTTTTTTTTAAATATGAATTATAGCTATTGTTGTAGATTTTGATTCAAATTTCATTCAAATTTCACACGGAATTATCAAAAATAACAAAACAGAGCATATTTAACAAATTGCATTTAAATCATAAATCAAGATCTGAGCTGAAAGACAAGCACCAATTAATAAAATCACTTGGAATTGGTACTTCTTTCCTTAAAAGACAGCAGTCCCTATTTTGAGGGATGTATAGCGTGACATTCATTGCAGGTTGACACATACCACCTGCAAATTCTCCAGAATAGCCATCCATTTCGTTTCCCTTTGTCATCTATTTTCTTTCTTTTGGACCCTTGTTGTATCCCAGCTTCAGCTCTGCTTTTACGCGATACCTTGCGATTCAAAACTGGTGTTTGAGTAACATAATGCCATCCCCTGTGGTGCGGACTCAAACTAGGCCTATTTGTAGTCTGCTCTGGCTTTTTTTCTAGACTTTTGACTCTACTCATCACTACTCTTCTCTCAGAAACATCACTGGTGCTTGTTCTACCACTAGTATAACAACTGCTGCTACTCCTACTATTGGTATTATTACTTCGCGATGATATTATGGAATGCTTACTGCTCACGCTGTGCGTCCGGCTCATTGATCTCGAAAGAGCGGTACTGAAGCTCAAAGATTTTATGGGTGGACATGGAAACTCATGTGGCAAAAGCTTCCCATTCAAGAACAAATGGTCAGCAGGAGTGTTTGGTGACCGTGGTGTGACAAGTTTGAACTCAAACTCGAGATCGAGCTGATAACTGTTAAATATATGATCCTATTGGGACCTTACTCTAATACCTTAAGGTTTTAGATGAGCTGGTTACTCAACATGGTATCAGAGCTTAGGCCGGCGGGAGGACTAAGGTTCGATTCCCAGCCACCCCCAACATTCTCACAATTTATTGTAGACACTAAAGACATTAATACCCCAAAGATGGGCGCCGGTGTTCCACTCTTCGACCCATAAATGGGCTTTCGAGTGAGGGGAGTGTTAAATATATGATCCTATTGGGGCCTTCCTCTAACACCTTAAGGATTTAGATGAGCTGGTTACTCAACAAATGTTAAATATATGATCATATTGGGGCCTTCCTCTAACACCTTAAGGTTTTAGATGAGCTGGTTACTCAACATGGTATCAGAGCTTAGGCTGGCGGGAGAACTAAGGTTCGATTCCTAGCCACCCCCAATATTCTCACAATTTAATGTGGACACTAAAGGCAATTAATGCCCCAAAGATGGGCGCCGGTGTTCCACTCTTCGACCCATAAATAGGCTTTCGAGTGAGGGGGAGTGTTAAATATATGATCTTATTGGGGCCTTCCTCTAACACCTTAAGATTTTAGATCAGCTGGTTACTCAACAATAACCTTGAATTGGCTCCACTGGTATGGACAACTTGTTATCAACAAGCTCTTCTTTGTGCCCAAGATTTTCCATTGAATGTTTTGGTTAATGTACCCGATGATTTAACGAGTTTTAGACTTCCGATAATTTATGCAAAAGACAAAGTTGGAGATCACATATCGGAAGATATGGATTTTACCAATATTATGACAATTTAAGGATGGCCCCATATGTTGTATAATGAGATAACTGTGTGGCCTAAATGATGTACACTTTGAAATTTCAAACTTGATAATTATATAAAATTTGTAACTATAGTAATTACGTGCAGTATTAGCAAAAACCAAGTAGGGATGAAAAAGACTTATCCAACTCAATTTGGTGGCTTTATTTAATTTCTGTTTAAAAATTTATGATTATAAGTTTCAACTTAGTTTTCGAACCTTTTGTTTTTTTTTTGTGTAGGTGACGCTTGACAGGGAACTGAGAGTTGAAGGGGAAGATAATGAACACGAGTTTATAATGTATATCAATAAAAATATGTAGAGAAGGATAAATACATGTCATGTAGGGACCCGTTCAAATATATTTGGACATTATTTTTGTGATCATATTAGTCTGGACTTACAAGATTTTGAGTCCTTTCATCAGGTAATTAATAGTGTCCATTCAATTACCAGTCCTGATGGTAGATAGATAAAAGTTCTCTACATAGACACAGTTAAATTGAATAAAAAGATTATCTTAAAACAACTATTACATGTTCCTGAGGCTATGTAAAAAGAAATACAGGATTTGACTATAAATAAGACATGAGAACTGGTTGACTTACCACCTGGTAAGAAGGCAATCGGATCGAAATGGGTGTACAAAGTCAAGTTAAATTCTGATGGATCTTTAGAAAGATACAAAGCACGTTTAGTGGAAAAGGGCTATAAACAAAGGCATGTGATTGATTATAAGGAAACCTTTTGGCCCGTTATTAAAATGAGTTTTTCGATGTCTTATTGCATTAGGAGCAAGTCGAAATCGGTCTTTATACCAACTAGATGTAAACAATACGTTTCTAAACGGTACACTATTGGAAGAAGTCTATACGCAAGTCCCTGCAGGTGTTCCAAATCCTCTAAACAAGGTTTGGCGACTCATTAAATCCATCTATGGTCTGAGGCAGTCTTCACGAGAATGGTTTTCTAAACTTCATTCTGAACTTCTCAAATTAGGATATGTCCAATCCATAAATGACTATAGTCTTTTTATTAAAAGATGTGATCAATGTATAACTATTGTAGCTGTCTACGTTAACGATATTATTATCACTGGTAATCAGACTAGTGACATTTAATCCTTGAAATCTCATTTGAAAAGTATTTTTGGAATTAAAAATTTAGGATTACTACATTACTTCCTAGGGATAGAGGTTGGGTATGTCCCAGATCGTATTTTTTTGAGTTAAAGAAAATTTGCTAATGAGATTCTTGATCTTTGTGACACTGATTTGTCCAAATCTGCTACTACACCGTTGCCTTTATATTCGTGACTTAGTATTTCAGAAGGAGCTTTGTTATTAAATCCTGAGTTATATCTGTTGTGCAAGACTTGCACTACGCCATATATGGCCTAACTTATCATTTGAGCAGGGGTGTTACAGTAGAGTATATTACTATTGGTATGAAATTTTTACCCTATCACAACATTTGCACTAGACTCGTTACCAAAGCTATAAATCTATGTTATCATAGCCCACTAGGGTGTTAAGGAGAGCAACACGACATAATATGTTGCTATAGACTATAAACTAAAATATTTTTTGTAATTTTTTAACTTAAAATAAAATTTATTTTTAAAAGTAATTGATTTGAATAAAATAATTTATGAACTTTTCCTAGACAGTAATAGTCAACCAGATACATTAAATATCCATATCTTATAAATTTTGAAATATTTTATTTCAATATAAAATTTGTAAATATTTAAATAACTTTAATAAAATTGTATATTAAAATTTACTTAATATATTAAATAATAATTCTTTTTAAAATCAATTGCTTTAAATAAAATAATTTATGGAATTTTCTTAAAAAGTCGAAATATATGAAATATATAAATTACTTATATTTATAAACAATATAAATTTATAAATATATAGTTAATAAAAATAAAAATCTATAACAGTTTTAAAATTTTAAAAATTTATGAAACTGGTAATAATATAATTGTACTAATTAAATGTAAGCAAAAAATATTGAAATTATTAAAATAAACAATGTAAATGAATTGGCATATGGGCTGGGCTGCACAACCAATTGGATTGAGCGGCTGTTAATATTTATTTTAAGTTGTAACAAAGATACAGAGCGGGAGTTCAAAAATTTCAGACAAAAATAAAGTAAAGGGAACATATTTGTGTAAATACACTCATTTTATTTTAGACGGCGGGCGAAATCAGAGAAAACAAATTAGGGTTCATCGTGGTTGAAGGAGCAACGGGAGCAGCGAGTTCCAACAAATTTCAACAGGTTCGAGAAATTAGGGTTCAACGAGCTACAGTTTAATTATGGTTCAAATTGAAAATTTGGGATTCAATTAGCGATTGAAAAAGATTTGGGTACTACCTTTTCTACCGTTTCAAACAGTAGTTGTGTTTGATTTTGAGGTATAACATCTCTTATTTGTTTAATTAGAATTGTATGTTATATGTTGTGTGTATTTTTTGTGTTGTTCGCATCTAAATTATTTTGTGTATAGTTGATTTTATATGTGCTTGCAGGCGTTTATGCCCCTCTATCTCTCTCCCTGTTCTCTCACTATATCTCTCAATTTGTCTCTCACTTTGTCTCTCACTTTATCTCCCTGTTTCTCTCACGTTTTCCCTCACTTAGGTGTGACTCATTGTTCCTGATCAGGAACCAAATTATTTTTGTGGTTTGTGAAATGCTATAAGTTACGATTAATGATTTATTACCACTTGTAGCTAGGACTGTCAAACGGATAATTCGGATACGGATCTGCCTATATCCGAATCCGGATCCGAATCCGAAAATCCGTATTCGTATCCGAATCCGAATCCGAAAATATTTAAAGAATAATATCTGAATCCGGATCCGACGGATACTATCCAGATACGGATAATATCCGGATCCGAATCTGATTTTCAGTCAGATTTTTTTATTTTATATTAAAAATTAAAAAAATTGAAAAAAAATAAAAAAAAATATAGTTAAAAATAAAAATTCATTTTTAAAAATTAAAATAAGTGATAAAGTGATTTAATTATATTTTAAATTTTCAAAAATTAATTTTATTTTTCTTTTCAATATAAACGTATTCTTTAAATTGTTGAACTCAAATGATTTTTTTCTATATGTCTATAAAATTTGTATAAACATAATATTTAATATATATATATATATGTGTGTGTATACATAAACACACTATAAATTTAATATAATATATTTTCAAATTATTTAAATATTTAAATATAAAATATATTTATTCGGATTCGGATATTATCGGATACGAATATGCCTATATCCGTATCCGTATCCGCAATCGTCGGATTCGAATACAGATAATATCCGCTTTGTGTCGGATACGGATAATATCCGTTTTATTTCAGATACGAATGCGGATTTTTCGGACGAATATCGGATTTTTCGAATTTTTTTGACAGCCCTACTTGTGGCTATACTAGTTGTGCAGGTTTTCAGAAACTTTTACATCTAACTTGTACCACAATGGTATATAAATATGTAAGCCCCCGACCTCATTACATTTAATCTTTGCTAGAATGGGTTATTGTTCTTATTCTAACTAATTGTAGAGACTGTTCTTTTATGCTAACTAATTATATAGACTCTTGCGTTGAGCACCTCATGACACTATTCTTATAGTATAGATTATCAGATATGACCCTTACAATTTCTCTACGACTATGCAAAATAATTAATTGTAGAACCTGAATGAATATTACTTTATGATTATTTTATGCCAGAGTTTTGCTTTGCAAGGAGTTCCTGAAGAAAATTTGTAACATTTGTATTTATTCCTAAGATATAAGAACTGGTTACCACCCTATATGCACCTAAATATTCACCTTTTCTAGTGAAGCTTAATCTGAATTCATATATTTGCAGTAATGATGTTGTAATCATGGATATGAATAGGAGGGGCAATTGTAGGAACAATCACATCATCCATTAGAGGGCAAACAACAGAGACTGGACTTGCACATGGGGCTGGAATCGGTGCCGTTGTATGGGCCATCACTGATATCCAGTTGATGGATTCGATAATTAATGGCGAGACATTTTCCAAGGTATATTCACATTTTGTTTGTATATCGGCATGAAATTGCCGGATACATTTTGTTGATCTATAATAATGGACATAGCGCCAAGGCAAGTTATTTTAACTTTTAGATCTTTGATATTCTTAGAGGTCTGCAGTTTCATTTACATATTTGATAAAATTTCAAAAACAAAAACACTGGCAATCAGAAGTCCAGACTATGTTGCATCTGATTCTTTTTTTCTATTTTTTTTATGTTAATTCTTCCATGATTCAGTTGAGAAAGCAGAAAATGTATTTAGCCTCAAGCTTGATAATGGTCACAAAATATTCTGCCCATGGTTGACAATGCTTTATCATCAGAAGGCCTAGGCCACGGATCTCAAGATATTTCTTCGCCCTACTATCAGGTACAAGATTTTGGTATAGAGAGTTTGTTCTATTTCTTTGGAGATATACTTCTTGCCTAATCTCTAGTGGTTCTATTTTTGATTAATATATACTTATTTATTTTTGTAGTTTTAAATCTTGCATTATTTATGTATTTATCAGTTAGTAGCATACATTTTTGTTATATATCTTTTTATGTTTGAAAATGAAATAAATTTTGACATGGTTCAGTTTGCAATAACGCTGCTGCTTCATTAGCCCATCATTCCCTTTTTAGTTTTACTAATTTTGAAATTCCATGTATTTACTTTTATATATATTCAATAATGTTTTCCAAGGCCGTGTCCTTCGTTGATGTTATTACCAGGTTTTTCCTGTTTGTATGTAGCTGTTTCCAAATTATGTATTAAAGGTTTTCAGTAATTAGAGTGCTATTTACATGGTAAATAAACAAAACTGACTTGACCAGAATATAACAAAAGTTATTTTTTAAACAAAAAATTAATATCCTGATTTCTAATACGTGTCAAATAAACAAAGACAAACCTTTTAAATGTTAGGAGGTACCTACGTTGACGTCTTGGCGTATATTAGCTGTGTTGTGTTAGGCGATTAACTATATGTAAATGTGTGATTTTTTTTAATATGTTTAGCGGTTTAGTTATTATTATGTTGGTACTTATGTTTGTATATCAGTTTAGTTACCTGTTAAGTCAGAAGTTATTATTATGTTTAGTAGAGTGCTTTTAAGGCTGAGGTGGTAGTTATAATTCAATTGAAAATGGCTAATGTATAACTTATTTAATCTTTATCGCCATTTTAGGAACTTATCCAGCAAATGGCTAGTCCAGTACACTGAGAACATGACAGAGGAGCAACTTGATGCAATGGCAGGGGTTGAGACTTTGCGGTATCAAGCGACTTCTTTTGGGTACCCCAAAATTTTCCCTAATGTTGCTATAAATGAGATTCTTGCCTCTTAGTGATAAATATCAAGATTTTAAAGCTTTGTGTTTCTACTTTAAACTTGTGATTCTTGCCTCTTAGTGATAAATATCAAGATTTTAAAGCTTTGTGTTTCTACTTTAAACTTGTGTTTCTAAGTTGATTTGTTTGCATCGGCTAATGTGATAAAGAAATTATTCACATCAACATTGCTTTTGCATTCCAGCTGGAGGGCATAAACATATTGATGGATAGTATGTGCATAAACATATTGTGTTTCTCAAAATCATGTTATTCACACACACATCTATGGTTTATTGTTCGCATTGTTATATGGTGCATACCAGAATCCAAAATACCTCTGTTAACATAGTTTCCAATCATATAATGTTAGGTCACACAACACTGTAGATGGGCGTTGAATACAGTGTTTATACAATCAAATCGATTTAACACAAGTATGTAACAAAGATCAAATATATTAAATAAACTCTGTTACAATAAGAACTGTTGTTTTCTCTCAGTGATGAACAAATATCACTAAGAGATGCTAGGTTACTATGTATATTCTTCTCAATAATGATAACACATATAGTGTAAACCCAAAGTCTGTGTTTATATAGTACACAGTTACAAGATAACTTCTAATTGATATGAAATATAATCTTGTCTCCTAAAATATATCAATCAGATATCTTTTACAAGTCTTCCAGTCTTCTAACTCTTTCCATGCATATCTTCTTTTATTTAGTCTCGATCTTCTACTGTAAATCAGCTTCCTTCCTTATATGAAAGTCTTCCCGCACTTAAGTTCTGATATAACCTTAAGTTCTGATATTAAGTTCTGACTTCCAGTAAGTCCTGATTTCGGTAAGTCCTGATATGACCTGTTTGTTAAGATCTGAAAACTAAACATGAATCATATTAGACATGACATCTCAAAGATATCTAACAATCTCCCCCAACTTGTAAATTATGCAAAATATACAAGTTAATAGATTTGATGATGTCAAAAACATTTAAGTACAAATGCAAATAAGAGTTTAACTAGATAACTAACTACAACTTACAGTCCTTGTAGATTTTACCAATCTCACTGAGTCAATCTGAATTCATAATGATTCTGACAAAACTTGATATCAGCTTTTCTTCTTTAATCCTCAGGACTTGAGAGAGTGTAGTCTTGACTTGCTTCATCTCTTCATGTTGACTTCCAATCTGATAAATTGCAGTCCTTAAAGCAGATATATGGTTTCTTTCTAAACCATCATTCAGTCTTATTACCCTAGGATGAGAAGAATCTTCATTGTAACATAGACATTTCCTTTTCAGAATCACTTCAAGTTTAGCAGAATTCTTCTTCATTGGAGTTTCACTTCCATCATTTTGAATAATACTAGGAATGAATTCTGTAACTCTTGAACCAGAAATTCTTGCTTTATCTCTGATGGTCTTCAATATGAAGTTTCACCATCTCCTGGTAATATCAGACTTTACCTCTAAAAGGTAATGAAGAAATTGAAGTTCTTTCAGTGATTTATTCAGCACATCTGATTCTAACATTTGATATGTCCTTCCATCTTCAAGAAATAGAATCAGATTTTCCTTGACATTATGCTTGTCATGAGCATCCAGTACCACTTGAACAGAGATAACCTTATCAAGGTATTTCTGTGTAACATCTTCAAGAGGTTTGTCAGTCAATAGAAATGGATCTCTAGTAGCAACTTCAACTCCTGTCTTAATCTTTGCTTCATCAGAACCTAGTCCAGCCCTATCTCTTGGTTCTCTAGCATTTAACCCAATAGTCATGAAAGTAGACAACAATTGGCTTTTCTTTGGATCTGATGGTTTGACATTTTTCCAGAGAAGTTTCTTTTTATCAGCTACTTCCATTTTGTCTAAATCAACTTGAGCACTGTCAGAGGTTGACTTGATGACTTTATCAGAACTTGCTATTTCAGTTATAGCTTGCAGTTCTTCGCTCTGAACAACTTGAGCCTTGTCAGAGGTTGTCTTTGATTCTTCAGAAATCTTCCTTTTCTTCAGAGTTTGAACATCTTCATCTTCAGCAAGATTATCATCAGTAACTTGAACCATCTTGCACACTGGCTTTATCAGAATTTGAGGAATTTTCATCTCCAGTGGCTTGATTGGTTCATCAACTTTTCCTTTCCTTTTGTCTTTGGGATCAATCTCAGTTTGTGATCTAATCTTGGACTTTGATGCCTCAGTAATTGATTTCTCCTTGATCACAATGCCTTTTTCCCTAGGCCTTTGAGGTTTTTTTTGCAATAGAAGCTTTTGGCTTTAGATTTTTCTTTTCAGCTTTAAATCTAGCTTCTTCCTCCTTGAGATTTTCTAAATCCATTCCTGGATTATGCTTCAGAAATATTCTTTTAGAAATTTCCTCATCAAGTGTCTGAATCTTGGGATCCTTGTAGTAGACAGTAGTCTGCTTCCCCTTGAGCTTCAGAGTTTGCATAAACCTTTGAGAATCTTGACTTCCACCTTGTATCAAAACATCAGACTTTGTTAGACTTTGCTCATCAGAACTTGATATCAGATTTTGAGTATTAGAACTTGCTATCAGATTTTGAGTTTGAGCAGCTTCAGAACTTGTCTTCTTTTGAGTAGAAGATTTGCTTGCATCAGTAATTAGTTTCCTTGAAGAAACCTTGCTGCTCTGCTCTTTACTTTGAACTTGACCTCTACCCTTGCTAGGGTTTCCCTGGTCATTAGCTTCATCATCTTTCTTCTTCAGTATTTGATTATTAGAGCATTTGGACTTAACTATCTTCTCCCCCTTTTTGTCATCATCTGATAGTAGGAGTGAGAGAAGAAGTTCCACTGAAGATGGAGTGCTTGCTGAACTGTGGCCAAAGTCACCACATGGGCATCCTCCCCTATAGTGAAAAAAATACTTGGGGACTCATTGGCACTACCATCATCAAACACTCCTGACCTCCAGAACTCCAGCACTTGAGTTCCCGAGAATGTGTCTGGTTGAGTCAGTGCATAACCTATCTCAGAGTTAGCGAGAAAGTCCTGAACGAAATAAAGATTTGATGGGGCTTCACGCTTGCTAAGAATAGCCAAGTAATTGTTGGGGACAAACTTCGCTCCATTGAAAATAATATCTTTTGGTGCCATTTGTGTAAGAAATAAGTAAGAAAATATATTGGGCACAAGGTGTTTGATAAAAGTCCTATATGAAATAGCTTCAGAGAATATTAGAGAGAGAGAGAGAATAAGAGAGATTAAGAATAGAAAAGTAGATAAAAGATTAGAAAATCTTTTAACTCCCATATATATACTCTCTCCACTCAACAGTCCTTTTTAGAAGTAAAACTGACACTTGTACACCTGTCAGCCAGTAAATAGTTAAAGCAGAGTTAGTGGGCACGAGAAATAAGCAATAATTAACGTGCACACGCAATTTTTCAAGATAAACACGTTTACCACTAACCCAAATGATTATGACTATTCGTATCTCACATAATTATATTCTGATTATTATGACCGTTACAGTATTTACCATAAATAAGTCAAGTAAAAATAATGCCACGTAAGCATCAGAGTTTCCATCAGGATTTAATATCAGAACTTGACTATTATCAGATTTTAACAGTCATCAGAACATGGCTTCTGTACTCAAAAAGTGAATGTCTCTTTCTAGGATTCTTCGTATAAATACTGACTCATTTGTTCTGAGTTTAATCATCAGAACTTTCATCAGAACTTGTCCTTAGAATTTATGCAAATGACACTTAACTGTTTGTCAAAAATAACTTAATCACCACAGTAATTTTCATCATTCATATAGAGTGATAGTGTGTGCATTAGCAAAATATCATATAAAGATTAAAGTCTGATAAACTTCAGTACATCTTAGAAATAAGGCATAACTAACAAAAGTGCTTAAAGTCTGTCATTAATAATGAAGTCTACTATAGGATAAATTTGTGCATGAGTCCACCTCAACTGTTTGTGCTTATTTTATGCATCTTTTGAAATTCATTTTTACAGTGGCTTCTCAGTGTAAGTGAGTCACAACTGCGTATCAGAATTTATGCTATTATCATAGTATTTCTCCAGAAATCAGAGAATGTGAAAAGTCACCAAGAAAAATTTATTTGCTTTTCTAATCCATATAACTTAATACCAGCAATGCTCTTGGGTCTTCTCTTCCACATATTTACTCTAGATCTCAAAGGAGTACCTGACTTTAATTTTTTTTTCTTTTCTTTTCTTCAGATAAGTGAGGCTTATCAGCATTTAGGTTATCCTTAAGATTTACTGACATCAGAATTTGATAGATAAGAAGCAAGAATCTAGTTTGTGACTTAGTAATAAGATACACAAAGTAAATTTGACTAAGCTCAAAATCAGAATTTGCTTGTGATAATGAATTTCCACATAAACAACTAATTCAGATATGGGATTTCTAGTATGTTAAAGACTACTAGGTCAGCATCTAGCACAGTAATCCTCATTGGATTGAATAGTCACAGAACATTCAAATCACTATCAGAGTTTATAGATCCACATCAGATAACAATCAACATTTAATGTATTAACAGTTTAAGCACAGATTACATGAAAATAAGAGAATCTGTAAACACTGATCATAAAATCTGATGCATGAGAACAAAAACTAAGCAAATTTAGAGAAAGAACCTGAAACCATTTCAAGTTCATTTACCAGTCTTGTAAATGTAGCTTCACATAGTGGTTTTGTGAAGTTATCTGCTAGTTGTTGATCTGTTGGAACAAAATGCAATTCCACTGTACCTTCCATCACATGTTCCCTTATAAAATGGTACCTAATGCTGATGTGCTTTTTCATTGAGTGTTGAACTGGATTACCTGTCATAGCAATAGCACTTTGATTATCACAGTAATTAGGTATTTTAGAAAATTCTAACCCATAATCCAGTAACTGATTCTTCATTCAAAGAATATGTGCACAACAGCTTCCTGCAACAATATATTATACTTCTGCAGTTGATATGGAAATTGATTTCTGTTTCTTGCTAAACCAAGAAACCAATATGCCTATAAGAAATTGGCATCTTCTAGTTGTGCTTTTCCTGTCTATTTTGCATCCTGCAAAATCTGCATCTGAGTAACCTATTAGCTTAAAATCTGATTCTCTAGGATACCACAATCCTAGATCAGCTGTACCTTTGAGGTTCTTGAATTTTTTTTCACATCTATTAAATGAGGTTCTCTTGGATTAGCCTGAAATCTTGCACAAAGATAGGTAACATACATGATATCAGGTATACTAGCAGTTAAATAGAGTAATTAACCAATTATACCTCTGTAGTTAGTAATATCTACTGATGAACCAGTATCTTTATCTAACTTGGTTGCAGTGGTCATGGGAGTGGATGTAGTTGAACAGTCTTGCATTCCAAATTTCTTCAGTAAATTTCTGGCGTACTTGGATTGACAGATAAAAGTACCTTCTTCATTTTGCTTGACTTGAAGTCCCAGAAAATAACTAAGTTCTCCCTTCATACTCATTTAATATCTTGACTGCATTAGTTTTGCAAATTTTTCACAGAGTTTGGCATTTGTAGAACTAAATATTATATCATCAACATATATCTATATCAAAAGTAAGTCCTTTCCATGGTTGAGGTAGAAAAGTGTTTTACCAATTGTACCTCTGTGAAATCCACTTTCCAGAGGGAATTGAGCTAAAGTCTCATACCATGCCCTCGGAGCTTGCTTAAGGCCATAAAGTGCTTTGTCTAACCTGTAGACATGATTTAGAAATTTTGAATCTTCAAACCCTGGAGGTTGTTCAACATATACCTCTTCTTCCAATTCTCCATTAAGAAAAGCACTTTTCACATCCATTTGAAAGACTTTAAACTTTTTGTGAGCAGCATAAGCCAAAAAGATTCTTATGGCTTCCAATCTAGCAACTGGTGCAAATGTTTCATCATAATCAATACCCTCCTGTTGAGAGTAGCCTTCAGCAACCAGCCTTGCTTTGTTCCTTGTAATTATGACATCACTGTCATTTTGTTTCTGAACACCCACTTTGTGCCAACAACTTATCTGTTCTTTGGTCTTGGCACTAGGGTCCAAAATTTATTTCTTTCAAATTCATTTAACTTTTCCTGCATTGCTTGCACCCAATCAGCATCTTGAAGAGCTTATTCCACTTTCTTTGGTTCAGTCTGAGATAAAAAGGAATGATACAGACATTCATTTGATGTTGCAGTTCTAGTTCTGACATCTACTTCAGGATCTCCAATAACTAAGTCAGGTGTATGTGATTTAGTCCACTTCTTTGTAGATGGAAGTTGATTTCTAGAACTGGATCCTCCCCTATGATCCATGCTATCTCCATCAGCATTTTCTGATGCTCCCCATGTAGTTATGCTCTCTGAAACTTCAGAATTTGAGTTGGTTCCTTCAGGATTTGAAGAATCAGAGTTTCCAGAATTATCAGAACTTGGTTCATCAGAACTTGATGAATCAGAACTTGAAGAGCAAGTGATAGGTTCTGATGCTTCTTGAGAGTCTTGAGTTGTGGTAGGATCTTCAGCTTGCTCCCCCTGGACAGGTGCATTTTTCTTTGGAGTTGTTACCACAGTTTCAATGACATCAGAACTTAACCCGTCAGAACTTACAGGATCAGACTTTAAGTCATCAGAATTTACAGTATCAGAGTTTAATCTTCATTTTCAAATCTCAGCTGATCATGATCATTGAAATCTTTAAGTCCCATAATCTTCTTATCATCAAAAGATACATTGATAGATTCCATGACAACCCTTGTTCTTAAATTGTAGACTCTGAAGGCTTTTGTGGAAAGTGGATATCCAAGAAAAATTCCTTCATCAGCTTTTAGATCAAATTTCGACAGCTGTTCAGGATGTGTCTTAAGAACAAAACACTTACAACCAAATACATGAATTTATTTCAGATTTGTCTTCTTTTTCTTCACCATCTCATATGGTGTTTTTCCATGCTTGTTTATGAGTGTAGCCATCTGTGTAAAACAAGCAATCTGCACAGCTTCAACCCAAAATTAGGTTGGTAGCTTTGCTTCAGCAAGCATAGTTCATGCAACTTCAATGAGAGTCATGTTCTTTCTTTCTACAACTCCATTTTGCTGTGGAGTTCTAGGTGCAGAAAATTCCTGTTTGATTCCTTGCTATTTGCAGAACTCTTCCATGATTGAATTCTTGAACTCAATGCCATTATCACTTCTTATAATTTTAACAGAATCTTTCAACAACTTATCCAGCTGTCTGACATGATTAGTTAGAGTAGATGCAGTTTCATTCTTCTTGTGCAAGAAATACACCCAAGTGTACCTTGCAAACTCATCCACTATAACCATAGCATATTTCTTCTTTGTAATAGACATGACATTGACTGGACCAAATAGATCAACATACAGTAGGTGCCAAGGCTCAAGAATTGAAGATTCAGTTTTGCTCTTGAAAGAAGATTTTCTTTGTTTTGCCTTTGTTTGGCAGTCCTCTCACAAGATCTTTCTTTACAAGCTCATTTATGTTGTAGAAATTTAAATGAGAGAGTCTTTTGTGCCAATTCCAGCTTTCTTCAATTAATGCTCTACTCAACAGACAGATTGCAGAACCATCAAAACTTGTTGAAAGTCTGGCTTAATAAATGTTACCATGCCTGTAACCTTTCAGAACCACTTTGCCTGTAGAATTACTTACAACTTCACAATGTTCTTCAAAGAAATCCACATGATAACCTCTGTCACAGATTTGACTCACACTCAGCAGATTATGTTTAAGTCCTGAGACAAAAGCTACTATTTTAATGATGACATTCCCAAGATTTGGATCGATATAAGGAGATGCTAAGGAAGTGCCCACACCATGGCATGCCTGATTGGATGATTATAAATTGTTTCTACAATGGATTGGGTGCTACTTCTAGACCCATGCTCGATGCAGCATCAGGAGGAGCCTTGTGGGCTAAGAGCTTTAATGAAGCTTATGAATTGATTGAACTGATGGCTGCTAATGAATACCAGAATCCTTCCCAAAGACCGACTCAGGGAAAAGTAGCAGGAATTCTGGAATGGGATGCAGCAACTGCTATAGCTGCCCAACTTAAGGATTTGATGATGAAGGTGGACACTTTGGCTAATTATGGAGTTAATCAAATCACTAGTGTCTGTGAGCTTTGTGTTGGTACCTATGAGACTGATCAGTATGCTATTTCTAGTGAATCAGCTCAGTTCGTGAGCAACTTTCAGCGATCGCAACACCTTGTGCCAGCCACCTATCATCCTAACAACCGCAATCATCCTAATTTCAGTTGGAACAACACTCAGAAAGCGGTTCAACAGCCTTATCAGCAGTACCCAACAAAGCAGTACAACCCCCCTGCTTTTCAGCAACCGCAATATGCACAAAGACATCAACTTCAGCTGCTACAAGCTAATGAAAAATCTGAATTAGAGGAGTTGAAGCTTATGTGCAAAAGCCAAGTTATTTCTATCAAGACCTTGGAAAATCAAATTGGACAAATTGCCAATATCTTGTGAAATCGTCAACCTGGTACACTACCTAGTGACACTGAAGTACCAGGAAAGAGGGAAGCTAAGGAGAAGATGAAGGCAATCACTTTGAGATCTGGGGAGGTTGCAAATCCCGGCCAAAATCAAGTTTCGAATGAAGTAGCTGGGGCTGAAGAAAAAGTAGAGCAGCAGGAAGCAGAAGTGGAACCAAGGAAGACTATTGTTGAGCACATTCCTCCTAAGGGTAATATAGGGGATAAACATATCTATCCTCCACCGCCTTATCCTAAGCGGCTGCAGAAGAAAAAGCTGGATAAGCAATTTGAGAAGTTTCTGGAGGTGTTTAAGAAACTTCATATCAACATACCTTTCACTGAGGCTCTTGAGCAGATGCCTAGTTACGCAAAGTTTATGAAAGGTATTCTCTCTCGGAAAGTGAAGCTAGATGATTTAGAGACTGTCGCTCTCACGGAGGAATGCATTGATGTGCTGCAACAGAAGTTGCCTCCAAAGCTAAATGATCCAGGAAGCTTCACTATTCCGTGTACTATTAGAAAAGTCTCTTTTGACAAATGCTTATATGACTTGGGAGCTAGCATTAAACTGATGCCCTTGTCAATCTTCAAGCAGGTTGACTTGCCTGATCCAAAGCCTACTTATATGACTTTGCAGTTGGCCGACTGTTCTATTACATATCCGCGAGGTATTGTGGAGGATGTGTTGGTCAAGGTTGATAAACTCAACTTCCCTGCTGATTTCGTAATTCTTAATTTCGAGGAGGATAAGAAGATTCCCATAATATTAGGAAGACCTTTCTTGGCTATTGGCCGAACCTTAATAGATGTGCAGAAGGGTGTGCTCACCATGCGAGTGATGGATCAGGATGTAATTTTTAATATGTTCAATGCCATGAAGTTCCCTACGGAAAATGAGGAGTGCTTAAAAGTGGAGTTGGTTGATTCTGTGGTTACTTTAAAACTTGATCAATTGCTAAGGTCTAATGCCTTAAAGAAGGCCTTGTTGGGGAATTCCTATAGTGAAGATGATGAAGGGGATGAGCAGTTGCAATTTCTGAATGCTTCTCCCTGGAAGAGGAAGATTGATATGCCTTTTGAATCTCTGGGAATGGAGGAGTTGAACAAAGATCCTAAGCGCCCCAAGCCATCTATTGAGGAAGCTCCTACTCTTGAGCTTAAGCCTTTACCTGAACATTTGAGGTATGCATTTTTAGGTGATGCATCCACTTTTCCTGTTATTATTGCATCTGACCTTTCAGGTAGAGATGAGGAGAAGCTTTTGAGAATTCTTAGAGAATCAAATTAGCAATTGGTTGGACTATAGTAGATATCAAAGGAATCAGTCCTTCATATTGCATGCATAAAATTCTGCTAGAGGAAGGAAGCAAGCCTACTGTTAAGCAATAGAGAAGGCTAAATTCGATCATGAAAGAGGTGGTGAAGAAGGAAATTCTTAAGTGGATGGATGCAGGGATCATCTATCCAATTTATGACAGTTTATGGGTGAGCCCAGTTCAGTGTGTACCTAAGAAATACGGTATCACTGTGGTTGCTAATGAGAAGAATGAGCACATTCCTTCTCAAACAGTCACGGGGTGGAGAATTTGCATGGATTACGGGAAGCTGAATAAGGCCACAAGAAAAGATCACTTCCTTCTGCCATTTATTAATCAGATGCTTGACAGATTGGCTGGGCATGAGTATTAATGTCATCTGGATGGTTATTCTGGTTATAATCAAATATGCATTGCTCAAGAAGATCAGGAGAAAACAATTTTTACTTGTCCGTTTGGTACTTTCGCCTTTCGGAGAGTTTCTTTTGGACTATGTGGAGCACCAGCCACATTTCAGATATGCATGATGGCTATCTTCTCTCATATGATTGGTCAGAATGTGGAGGTGTTCATGGATGATTTCTCTGTGTTTGGTGATTCATTTGATGAGTGCTTTCAGAGTTTCGGCGACGTTCTCAAGAGGTGTGTTGAGACCAATCTGGTTCTCAATTGGGAGAAATGTCACTTTATGGTGCGACAGGGCATTATTCTTGGGCACAAGGTTTCTAGTATGGGTCTTGAGGTGGACAAAGCCAGGGTGGGGGTTATTGAAAATCTTCCTCCACCTATTTCTTTGAAGGGAATTCATAGTTTTCTTGGTCATGCGGGTTTCTATAGGTGTTTCATCAAGGACTTCTCTAAGATTTTGAAGCCATTGTGCAGTTTGCTAGAAAAGACAATAACTCGTATTCTTTAAGCAGGTTTCTTTTGGCCGACCTTGTTTAAAGATGCTCACCAGTTCGTTTTGAAATGTGATCGATGTCAACATGTGGGTAATATGTCCAAGAGGGATGAGATGCCTCTTAATGTCTTCTCGAGGTTGAAGTCTTCGATGTTTGGGGAATTGACTTCATGGGGTCATTTGTCTCATCTTGCAACAATTAGTATATCTTGTTGGCGGTTGATTATATGTCAAAATGGGTTGAAGTTAAGGCATTGCCAACGAATGATGCGAAAGTAGTGCTTAATTTTCTTCACAAGCAGATATTCACAATATTTGGAACTCCAAGAGTCATAATCAGTGATAAGGGGTCGCATTTTTGCAATCGCAAGTTCACTACCATAATGCAAAGGTATAATGTGAATTATCGCATTGCTACGGCTTATCATCCTCAGACAAATGGTCAAGCTGAGGTATCTAACAGAGAGATCAAGCACATTTTAGAGAAATTTATGTGTCCATCAAGGAAAGATTGGTCTTTGAAGCTTGATGTAGCTGTTTGGGCGTATAGAACAACATACAAGACTCCAGTGGGAATGTCGCCATTTCAGTTAGTGTATGGTAAGGGGTATCATCTGCTTGTGAAGCTCGAGCATAAGGCGTATTGGGCTTTGAAAAAGTTGAATCTTGACTTGGATGCAGCTGGAAAGAAGAGGATGCTTCAATTGAATGAACTCGATGAGTTTTGACTTCAAGCTTATGAGAACAACAAAATGTATAAGGAGAAAGTCAAGAGGTGGCACGATAGGGGTCTAGAACTCAAATCATTTGTGTCGGGGCAACAAGTTCTTTTGTTTAACTCTCGTCTCCGTCTTTTTCCTGGGAAGTTGAAGTCGAGGTGGTCAGGGCCCTTCATAATTAAAACTGTGTTTCCACATGGAGCGGTGGAAATTTTTGAGAATGATCAGGGCCAACCATTCAAGGTCAATGGTCATAGGTTGAAGCATTACTATGGTGACACGGCAAACCGCGAGGTGGTTTGTGTCGTTTTATTGTCCGTTTGATCTCAAGATTCTACGTCGAGCTAACGACGTAAAACAAGCGTTTCTTGGGAGGCAACCCAAGTTTGTTGTACATTAGTAGGTAGAGGAAGTAAGAAGAAAGGAAAAAACACAAAAAAATTAGAAAAAGAAAAAAATTCAGGGTCAACTTCAGAAGCTGAGCGCGGCCGTACTAATCTAGCGCGCGGTCGCACTGTTTTTCCAGAAACCAAGCGCGCTCACGCTGATTTGGCAGAAGGTGAGCGCGCACGCGTTAGTCTAGCGCGCGGCTGCGCTGGGGTCCCGAATCAGAAAAAAATGAATAGTAGTTTGTGAAGAGAAAATCAGGATTTTTACTACAAAATCAATTTTTACCCGAATTTTACTCTTCCACATCCCAAATTTCCCTCTCCAAATCAAACCCATTATTCTCACGATTCCCATAATCAATTACCACATCTATTCCATATCTAATTCTCTTCTCACCATCTATATATACATACACTTATACACAATCTTCTCCACCACTTCACAATTTCTAAAACATAATTCTCTCTCAAACACTTACCTTTTATTCTCTCTTGTTCAATCTCAATGGCACCCAAGAGACAAAGAACTTAAGTAAGCAGCAACACCACTGATTTTTCGAGTACAAGTGGTGTGAGGCCGAGGTTTTCAACTCCCGAGGTTGAAACGGAGTACACGAGGCTTCTCTCGAAGCCTATAGCAAAGGAACGAGGTTTTCTGCCATCAGGGAAAGATGGTAAGTTGTTGGAGATGATTCTGGAGATGGGTTGGATTCCTTTTTACGAGGCTCCCGCTGCTGTGCCCATGAGTGTTGTTCGAGAGTTCTATGCTAATGCGAAGGCAGAGAACAATGGTTTCACCGTGGTTAGGGGGATGGCGGTGTAGTATAGTGTTGTTGCGATAAGTAGGGTGATTGAGCAGCCCGTGAGGAAGCCCGGTCAGGACACCTGGAATGATAAGACTCCGTAGGACTTTGATCTGGATCTGATTATTGCTACTTTGTGTGTGCCTGAGACTCATTGGAAGTTCAAGAGGGGCACAACTGATTACTCTATATTCCCTGTGTCGTGCATGAACAGGTTTGCACGTGCTTCGAATTCATTTATCCGTGCTAACATCATGCTGCCTTCTCATGTGCATGAGATTACTGTGGACCGTGCTCGTTTATTGTGGGGTATTTTGAGGTTCTTGAGAGGAGGTACTACGGGTTCGATACCTTATGCGTCCGTTGTGACTAAGTTGTGCATGGTAGTTGGTGTTCATTGGCCCGCACATGAGCAGCTACAGCTTCTTAGTGCTCCTATTGACAGTTCTACGTTGTTGAACATGACAGAGTGGGGATGAGGCAAGCCTGATTTGAAGGGCTTGGTTACTCTTTTGACCATCTACCAGGTGGAAGGCCTCGCGATCAGATGTATGCAGGTGGAACGCAGCAAGCGAGCAAGGCAACTTGGAGAGCTCAGTTGGGAGAAGAGGCTGGTCCTTCGGGATCGCAGCAGCAGCAGTAGGAGGAAGCAGGAGCAAATGTTGGAGATGTTTTGAGTTCGATGCAGTATAGGCGTCTAGTGAGGAGGATGGATGCGATGCATGACATCTGTAACGACCGAGGAATTATGCTCGTACTATATTATGATAATGATAAATTATGTGTATTATTATGTGATTAAATGTGTTAAGTTGTTAACCGTAACTGCTATGTGTTATGTGTTGGCTGTTTTGATCCAAACGTGTTTTGAATATTTATTGAGCGTTTTATCGTCAGTTATATATATTATATTAAAACCTGTACAACTCAAAATTATGTTTTAAAAGCCCGTATTTCAAACAAAATCATTGGCTCTATTTTATTAAAAATGCCCTATACCATATCGCTATTCTGAACCCCTAGACGTTTTACAAATTGACCTTTTTCGCGAAAAATGACTTTTCCGGACCCCTTCGGGTATCAAAAACCCCACAAAAATTACATTTTTATTTTTATATGATCATGAAATTATCATATATCATTTTTCTTTGTATTTTTGTAATTTTCACAATTTTTGGGAATTTTTAGTATTTATTTTGTATTTATTGGATATTTAAAAATTCAATATTAATACCCAAAAATTATAAAAATTGGGGCCAAATATTTTTATTAGGAGTGTAATTAGACCCTTAATTTTACTTAGGGGTATTATTTTCATAAATATAAATACCTGATTTATTAGTAATTAAATCAGTTAATTATACAGAAAAATCAGAAAATAAAAAAAAAGGAATTAGGGTTAGGGTTTCTGTGAAGAACAGGGCAGCAGAATCAATCGTGAATTTGAAGGTGATTCCGAAGTCCAAATCGTTCATGTAAGTAGTCAAATTGAAGCTGGTGATTCGTAGTTTCTGATTATGTACATGATTTTGTTGTTGGATTACATGAATTTAATTTTGTATTTTCGGGTTTATTTCGTGAATTCGGGTTTTTGTTTTTGATTGATTGTTTGATGATTTCGTTGCTACGAGCGTTTAGATCGTCGATTATGGAGTCGTTTGGCACCGGTTTTACTCGATTTGGTGTCCGTTTCGAGCTCGCCGGAGTTTCGCCGCCGCCGCCGTGTTCATCGCGTTTCCGGTCGTTGTGGTCGACGAGGACGAAGGAGAAAGGAAGGGAGAGCATCGTTTTGTTGCTGGGTTCGAAAACACAGAAGATGCGAACTGGAATCAAGTGTTTTCGTCTCGCCGGAATTTTTCCGCCGGCGTCGGATTCTGGGAGTGCAGGCGGTGTTCTTCTCGACCCGATCGGGTTGGGGACGACCCGGTTGCAACCTGGTTTCGACCCGGGTTCAATCCTAAAAACCCTAAATCCTGTTATGTTTTTGTGTTTCTGAATAAAATAATTAATTATTTATATTTTAGTAATTAAAAATCAGTTTTAATGATTCTAAAAATTAATTAAAAATTAGTTTGATATTCTGAAAAATAGTATTTATAATTTCTGAATTATTTTATTAAATTATAAATTCGAATTTATTTATTTAAATAATTATTTAATTATTTATCTAATTATTTATTAATTATCTAATTAATTAATAATTGGGTAATTAATTAATAATTAGGTAATTAATTAGTAAATAAGGATTAGAAATAATTAAGTGAGCTAATTAATAATCTAATAATTAGTTAATATTGCGAATAATGATTCGATAATTAGAATTATTATTCTAGCGTTAGTTATTCGAATAATATTCGAATGATGTTGGAGAACGCAAGATTTTGGGTCCAGAATTAATTCAGCAGACAAAAGAAAAGATTGAACTTATTCGAAAACGAATCGAGGCAGCGCAAAACAGGCAAAGCAAATATGCAAACCAAGCAAGGAAGGATATGGACTATCCAGAAGGAGAACACGTATTGCTCAAAATATCGCCATGGAAAGGATTGACCAGATTTGGCAATAATGGGAAATTGAAGCCACGATACGTTGGACCATTTGAGATTTTGAAGAAAATTGGGAAGGTTACGTACGAGTTAGCTTTACCACTCCATATGCAGCACATTCACAACGTATTTCATGTATCTATGCTTAAGAAGTACAATCCTGATACAAGGCATGTAATAGAGTATGAACCAGTAGAACTTCAGGCAGATTTATCGTATATAGAGCAGCCGATAAGGATTTTAGATAGGCAAGAGAGGGTACTAAGAAATAAGTCTGTGTCATTAGTAAGAGTTTTGTGGAGAAACCCAGTGGTTGAAGAATCAACCTGGGAGCTTGAGAGCGAAATGTTAGAAAAGTATCCTCAGTTATTTGCATAGTGTGATTCTGAGGACATAATCTTGTTAAGGGGGGGAGAATGTAACGACCGAGGAATTACGCTTGTACTATATTATGATAATGATAAATTATATGTATTATTATGTGATTAAATGTGTTAAGTTGTTAAACCATAACTGCTATGTGTTATGTGTTGGCTGTTTTGATCCAAACGTGTTTTGGATATTTATTGAGCGTTTTATCGTCAGTTATATATATTATATGAAAACTTGTACAGCTCAAAATTATGTTTTAAAAGCTTGTATTTCAAACAAAATCATTTTCCCTTTATTTTATTAAAAATGCCCTATACCATATCGCTATTCTGAACCCCTAGACGTTTTACAAATTGACCTTTTTCGCGAAAAATGACTTTTCCGGACCCCTTCGGGTATCAAAAACCCCACAAAAATTACATTTTTATTTTTATATGATCATGAAATTATCATATATCATTTTTCTTTGTATTTTTGTAATTTTCACAATTTTTTGGAATTTTTAGTATTTATTTTGTATTTATTGGATATATAAAAATTCAATATTAATACCCAAAAATTATAAAAATTGGGGCCAAATATTTTTATTAGGAGTGTAATTAGACCCTTAATTTTACTTAGGGTATTATTTTCATAAATATAAATACCTGATTTATTAGTAATTAAATCAGTTAATTATACAGAAAAATTAGAAAATAAAAAAGAAAAAGAAAAAGGAATTAGGGTTAGGGTTTCTGTGAAGAACAGGGCAGCAGAATCAATCATGAATTTGAAGGTGATTCCGGAGTCCAAATCGTTCATGTAAGTAGTCAAATTGAAGCTGGTGATTCGTAGTTTATGATTATGTACATGATTTTGTTGTTGGATTACTTGAATTTAATTTTGTATTTTCGGGTTTATTTCGTGAATTCGGGTTTTTGTTTTTGATTGATTGTTTGATGATTTCGTTGCTACGAGCGGTTAGATCGTCGATTATGGAGTCGTTTGGCACCGGTTTCACTCGATTTGGTGTCTGTTTTGAGCTCGCCGGAGTTTCGCCGCCGCTGTGTTCATCGCGTTTCCGGCCGTTGTGGTCGACGAGGACGAAGGAGAAAGGAAGGGAGAGCATCGTTTTGTTGCTGGGTTCGAAAACACAGAAGATGCGAACTGAAATCAAGTGTTTTCGTCTCGCCGGAATTTTTCCGCCGGCGTCGGATTCTGGGAGTGCAGGCGGTGTTCTTCCCGACCCGATCGGGTTGGGGACGACCCGGTTGCAACCCGGTTTTGACCCGGGTTCAATCCTAAAAACCCTAAATCCTGTTATGTTTTTGTGTTTCTGAATAAAATAATTAATTATTTATATTTTAGTAATTAAAAATCAGTTTTAATAATTCTAAAAATTAATTAAAAATTAGTTTGATATTCTGAAAAATAGTATTTATAATTTCTGAATTATTTTATTAAATTATAAATTCGAATTTATTTATTTAATTAATTATTTAATTATTTATCTAATTATTTATTAGTTATCTAATTAATTAATAATTGGATAATTAATTAATAATTAGGTAATTAATTAGTAAATAAGGATTAGAAATAATTAAGTGAGGTAATTAATAATCTAATAATTAGTTAATAGTGCGAATAATGATTCGATAATTAGAATTATTATTCGAGCGTTAGTTATTCGAATAATATTGCGCTAATTATTCGTATCGTATAATAGTTATCGGTAATTATCTGTTTAGCGAATCGTATGAGTTTCAATAATAATAGAATAGTTCGGTAATTAGGCGAGAATCGCGAGTAGCTCGTAGTTATACAAGTGATTAATCGTTAAGTTGGTCTATAATTCGAGTAATTCGTAGTTATTTGATAAATAGCGTATCGGTTAATTAAATCGATTGATTATTTGTAAATAATCGATTTGATCGAATAAGTAATAATAATTTGTAATAAATAATAATAATTCCTAATAATTAGGGATTAATTATTTTAAAATACAATAATTATTAATTAATTATTTAAAAATATAATTAAGGATTTTTTAATTATAATTAATTATTTATAATTAATTATTAATTAGTTAAATCTTGTTTAATTCATAATAATTCAACCGTTAGTCCGATTTGAGCGAAACGAAGACCCCTAGACTCAGAAAAATGAGACGAATCCAATAAAAAATAGTTATAAGTTATAATTTCTTCCGAAAGAGAGTGGTTTTGTGATAATTGATAGTTCGTAGGTCCTAGTAGGGGTATAATTGAGCCGAATAAATCCCGAAAAATTATAATAAAATCAGATAAGACTAGTAATGCAGGTATAAGTCTAGAATTGATTCTAAAAATAATTATAAATCTAGAAATTAATAATGTGTTTTATATGCTACGTGCTTTACATGATTATATGAACCTATGTGCTGTATAAATGTATGTGTATATATACGAGTCAGATAGAAACGCATGGGTAGACTGATAAGGTTGCGTGTTATCAATTCAAGATACACGTATATAGTAAGTTATCTAAACGCCTATCTTTCCTTGATTTGTTCAGTGTTAGCAAGGCAGAGCAAGCTAGGGTCAGAAGGCAGTGAGTTAAACCAGGTTAAGTACGCGTAAGGCAAGTTTTTCCCCTATTATAAATTCAGAATAGTGATTTATATTTCTTTTCTATCGTATCAGTTCTCTTTGATAATCATTGTTCATATACACTGTTATCCAATTATTATTGCTTGTTTCCAATTTCATTTCAATTCTTGAATTACCCAATTTATTGAATTCCCTGTTCATATTTCAATTCCTTTACCCTTGTTACATATACTCTGGTATATCCTGGTGTTGGGATATATCAATAGCATTTAGATTGTTCCGGATGCTAAGCCTTGGACTGGATGGTTACTATACGGGCTGGGTTTTACCCAGACCATTATTTAATAGGCCATAGTTGCCTGAGTACTCCTTATGTTGGCTGGGTCTATGCAGTTGGGTATAGATCCGCACTATATTCTGACTGATCAGCAGGTTATAGTGCATATGTTGGTTCTTGTTTCCAGTCTTGTTCATTTGGTACTCGCCAGCATCGGCAAATTACTATTCTATACAGATTCAGATGGTTGTTCCAACCAGCAGCTTATTGTTTCACTCATTTCTATTTCTTTATACTATATATATTGTTGCAGGCTTGTTGAGCAATTTTGGCTCATCCATTTTTATTGCTACTCCTATTGTTTTACAGTTAAGGTAGAGAATGAAACCCATCAGAACCCGCATAGTCAAGAAGCGAGTCAAGCAGCGGGACCCTCTTATACCAAGAGTGTTCCTTCCTATTCCCGAAGAGAGCTTTGAATTGCCAGATCAGGTGTAGCAGGATAAGTAGTAATGTTGGGTTGAATAAAAGTCTTGTGTAGTTTGAATAAAAGTTGTCTAGTGAGACTGTAGATAGAATAAAGTTTTGTAACAAAGAGAGTTCTTGAGACAGGTTTTATTTAGTTGGGTTTGTAATAAAGTGTAGTATGTGATTCTTGTTTTCAAACTCAGACCTTAAAAGATCCTGAGTAGTGATAGTTCGGGGTAATTATTATATTTATATTCCGCTTGTGCAGGTTAGTTGGTAATTGTTGTTAATAATGCCCCAAATCTATACCCCGGATTTGGAGGGTGTTATAACATCCATAGTCGGTTTGCACGTGATCTCACCAAGACACTAGGGACTGCATTCAGAGCCACATGTATTGACATCCAGGGGCCAGTTTTTTATGAGGATTCTGTGTATCCACCTCCAGACACGCCTGACACACCACCCCTTGAGGGTGATGTTCCTGATTCAGAGTAGGTATGCCTGATTCCTTACTATTACCTTCACTGAGGACAATGAATATTTTAACTTCGAGGGTAGTAGTTGAAGGAATATATTTTGTATGAGTCGCATATAGTTTGCATATTCATGATAGTTTAGTGCATATAGTTGCATATTTGCCATGTAGTAGTTTTTTTTATTTTTTGTAATTTTTATGATAGTTGTTCATGTAGTTTCATGCACTTACATAATATCATGATCCCTTATATGATTTTTCCGATTGATTTGTGATATTGATGCTAGTGTAGTGATATTGTATTTAGTGATGTTAAGTCTTGTTGAATTGATTTGCATGCTAGAGACAATTGTATTCCACTAAGTCTTATAGGTTGCTTGAGTGCTAGATCATGGTTTGTTTGTTTGTGAGGTTTAATCGCTTATTTATATTTAGAATTTAGGATATTCTCTTAATAATAAATTAACATGGATATTTAAAAAAATTGGATAAAATTGGATTTCATTGCTAGTTTTGTGGTTAGGCATCAAATGGCTAGTAGACGGCTCATATTTATATGAGTAATCTAGGGTTGAGCAAGATGGAGCGAAACACACTCGTTCAGAAATTTGTAAAAAAAAGAAGAAAAAGAAAAAGAAAAAATATTTAAGTGTTATGTATAATTGATCACGAGTGGACTCTTTAGTACTCGTTATTAAGTTCTTAGGGGACTTTGTGCCTAGTGACCTAAGGCTTTTATAGTCTAGGATCTGGTAACCTAATGCTCGCTACATGGGTACTATTGTATAATTCTTTTGTGGACCTCACTCATTGCACGGTCAAATAAGCATATTTGTGTTATTTTGTTGTGAATAAGAGCGTGAATCCATGTAAAACTCCGATACAAGAATTGAAATGTTATAAGTTATTTTGAGTCTAAATTTTATTTTATTTATAAACTTGCGATTGCTTTGATGAGTAGTGAGTCATGATTATTGATCTAGTTACAATAGTTTATCTATAAGCATTCGCACACACGCACGTTTCTGGTTTATAGGTTGATTTGTGTGATTTGATTGATCTTTATGCGAATAAATGCATTTGTTGAGATGTTGCTTGTTGATTGGTTTAGTTATTCTATGGGGATCGTTGCATTCATTTAGTTGTATTCATGCATTTTTATTTCTTGTTCTTTGAGTCTGTTTATGCTTGAGGACAAGCATCGATTCAAGTTTGGGGGTATATTGAGTGGCATTTATGACACTTTATTACGCTCCGTAAATCTTTGAATTGGTGTATTTGTACTCAAGTTGATGGTATTTTAATGTGTTTTCTAGTGTTTTTGCATTTTTAGGCATTATCCAGGTAATCATGTGAATTAGCATGGTTTTAGTGCTAATTGGGTGTTAAGATGGTGTTGGGATAAAAGCTCTTGGAAAATACACTCAAATCAACAAGGAAAAGAAGAAGTCAGAATTTTATGCAGGGAGTCGGCGCGCCCGTGCTGTGATAGCGCGCTGCCGCGCCTAAAGATCAGAAGCTCAGCGCGCCCGCGCTGGTCAAGCGCGCGGCTGCGCCAGGTCGAGAAAAGAAATCATATTTCTATTCCGATTTTGATCCAGAAGACTTCTACTCTGCATGGGGCTGCTATATATACATAATAAGCTCATTTTTTATAAAAAGACGTACGTACGCTAAGGAAAAGGAGTAAAGAAGACTGTAGAGCACAATTCAACTGAGGCAAAGAAGATCTAGTTTAATCTTGTGATTCTTTGTTTAAGTTGTAATGTTGAATGCTAGTTTTCTTATTCTTGAACCCTTTACTTGTGTTTTGTACTTGGTTTCATTAAGTATAAAGACTACGTTTATTATACCATGCTTTGATCGGAATCCACGTTGATGATGAGTCCAATCATGGGCTAATCATTATCGTGGGGTTGTAACGGATTTATTTATGAATTTCTTTAGTTGATTTGTTTCGATGCCTTAGTGTGTGGTGATTGGATGATAACCTAGTATTGTTTGTGCTTATTCGTCTTATGAGCGTCGCGAACTTATAAGATAGTGTGTTAATTCTTAATGAAGCGAAAGTGAATTTAAGGATTTAGAACTTGCCATGCTAGTATAGGTTCATGAATTATTGTATGCATGATTCGTAGGTAATTTTAACCATCTTACTTTCCCTATGTAATCAGGATAGATAACTTGTGCATTAAACCATTATGTTTTCAAATTATATAGACATATAGGGTATCAATATAATTGATGTCTATTCATCTTCTATCACTTTTGTGGATGTCTGGTAGTATGGTATCGTGCAACGAAAGTTGGTGTTTATCATTTTCGTGTTATCTGATTAGTGTCATCACCATTACATGCTAAGGTTAAGAACGAAAAGGCTATTGGATGAAGTACTTAATGAAGTTAAAATCCCATATTTGTTATATATATTAACTCAACCATTCATATTCTATTAGTTATAATTTTAGCTTAAGTTTAGTTAAAACAATCTTAATTTGTTGATCGTTTTAACATTGGATAATAACCATACCATTGTTGCATAGATAAATTGACTGAAATTACAAAACTGATTCTCTGTGGGAACGAACTAGAAGATATTCGATATTACTTGCGAACGCGTATACTTGCATGTATTTTAGCGCGTGTTTAGCGACTAACAGTTCCTGCACAAAAAAAAAGTATAATTGGAATAAAATGGGTGTTCAGGAAAAAGATGGATGAAAATGGTGTAGTTACCAGAAACAAAGCAATGTTGGTTGCAAAAGGCTACTCACAAGAAGAAGGAATTGACTATGATGAAACTTTTGCTCCAGTTGCAAGACTTACAGTAATAAGGATTTTTCTAGCATTTGCTGCACATTCAAACTTTAAAGTGTACCAAATGGATGTCAAGAGTGCCTTCCTGAATGGAGAGCTAGAAGAAGAAGTTTATGTGCAACAGCCACCTGGTTTTGAAGATCCAGAATTTCCAAATTTTGTATACAAATTACTTAAGGCTCTATATGGACTGAAACAGGCACCTAGAGCCTGGTATGATACACTGTTAGAATTCCTACTCAAATATGGTTTTACTAGAGGTATTATAGACAAAACTCTCTTCTACAAGAAATATGGTGATGATATGATCCTAGTTCAGATCTATTTGGATGATATCATCTTTGGTTCTACAAATGAGAAGATTTGCCAAAGATTCTCCAAACTTATGCAAAGTGAATATGAAACGAGTATGATGGGGGAACTGAGTTACTTTCTTGGACTTCAAGTCAGTCAAAGAAGTGATGGGATCTTCATTAGCCAAACTAAATATGTCAAAGATTTATTAAAAAAGTTCGATATGGTTGATTGTTCACCTGCATCTACACCTATGTCTACTGCAACAAAGCTGGATGAAGATAAAAGGGCAAGAGTGTAGATATTTCAAGTTAAAGAGGGATGATTGGATCATTGCTTTACTTAACTGCAAGTAGACTAGACATCATGTTTGCAACATGTCTATGTGCAAGATTTCAATCCTATCCAAAAGAATCACATTTGATGGCTGTAAAGAGGATTTTCAGATACTTAAAGGGGACTCCAAACTTGGGATTGTGGTATCCTTAGGGACTGGTTTTGAAGCTGTTGGATATACAGATGTAGATTTTGCTGAATGCAGGGTTGTCAGAAAGAGTACTAGTGGAAGCTGTCAGTTTCTTGGACAAAGACTTGTAACCTGTTATATATAGCAAGAATCAACAATTTGTATCAACTTCTACAGCAGAGGCTGAATACATAGTTGCAGGAAGTTGTTGTGCTCGAGTGCTTTGGATTATAAATCAGCTAATGGACTATGGCCTAGTGTTACACAAAATTACTATAATGTATCATAATACTAGTGCTATATCCATAGTGGCTAATCCAGTTAATCATTCTAGAACAAAGCACATTGATGTAAGGTACCATTTTATTAGAGAACATGCTACAAATGGTACCATTGAGCTCATTTTTATTCCAACAGAAAAACAGTTAGCTGACATTTTTACTAAACCTTTGGATGAAGCTACCTTCACTAGACTTGTAGGTGAAATTGGAATGCTAAATTCTTCATCATAAGGCAAGAACTGAGCTAACGTATTGCAGCAGATTAATTTCCTATAAATCAAAATTAATTTGATTTAATTGGAAATTAAATGAAATATGAAATATAAATATTCAGAAATCTCTGCATATTTATTTTTCAAAACAAAAATTTTATCTTGGAATTTTTCAAACTCTAAGAAAACTGCTCAACTGTTAATTTACATCTTTAATATGTAAAATTAACACAAGGCAGAAATAAGTTGTTCAAAGGTATATAGAGAACTGAGTTCTCGATAAGTCTAATTGATTTCTCGACAAGTCACATTTAAGACTTCTCGAATGAGTTCTCGATAAGTCAATTCACTGACTTCTCGAGTGACTTCTCGATACGCTTAAATATGACTTATCGATAAGTCCTTGTAGAGTTCTCTAGTAGTGTTCACAGAGTTCTCTAAAAGTATAATTTTTAGACTTCTCAATAACTCAGAACTGAAATAATTTAACTTAATAAATTATTTTAGAAAAATACTTTTGGAAAATTTATTCTAATTTTATTTTGAACCTATTCAAATAAAATTTAGAATTAATTCAGTCCATTTTTGGACAAATTGAGTATTTATTTGACATATCGATAAGTTAATTTTTAGTTTTCTATAAGAATAATTTAAAATGACTTCTAGATATGTTTTTCATTTCTTAAAATGACTTCTCGATAGACAAATTCTAAACGTCTATTTTTGAGTTCTCGACAAGTCATTTGCTTTTACTATAAATACCCAGACTTCTCGATACATATACATACTTAAAACTTTCGAGATCTAAAGTGACCTAGCTTTTAAATCCAAAAACCGATTTCTCTCTCATTTTCACTCCTTTCTCAAAAACTTTTCTTACCCATTCATTCTCATCAATCAACAATGGCACTCTATAACGACCCGTGTATTTTTAAATTATTTAAATATGTGATTATTATGGAAATTATTAAATAAAAATGTGTCTTGTTTTTGGCAGCACTATGTTGATATATACTATTTGTCTGTGATTTATTGGTGTAAAGGATTGAAATGTGTAGTTAAAAATCGAGTTATATTGCTCTGTTTTATTTTTAAAAGGTGATTTTATTACGGTTTTAAAACCCGTAAATATTTCGATTGTCTCTAAAATTAGTTTTATGATTTTATAATTTCAATAACTATATTTAGGGTTTTATAAAATTGAGAAATCAATATTTTATTAATTATTTGTCTTTAAATGATTTTCTGAATACTTTTATTTGTAAAATCCATATTTAATTCTAGAATTCTTCAAAAATTATGAAACTCATATTTATTTAAGTTTGGAATATTTCAAGAATTTTAAAATTATTTTGGAAATTTTCAGGATTAATTTCACCCGCGCCTTGTTTCTTTAATTGTTAAAAAGCGGGTATAAGGTGCATTTTAGAAATTATTTTAAAATTACGGAAATTATATTTTTATAAAAATCGGGATATTTGAAACATTTTAAGACTATTTTCGTGATATCCTGAATTTATTTTAAGGTAGCTCTGTTCGTTAATTATGAATTGCGGGCATGTAAGCGCGACTCAAAAATAATTTAAAAATTATGAAAAAATTTATTTTTAATGACTTCGAATTATTTGTGATATTTTAAAAATTTATTTGGTAATTATCGGAATTATTTTATTCGCGCGATGATTCGTCCAATTGCAAAAACGAGACCAAATGGGGGCTATCGGAAAAGGAGAAAGGACATGTGGTTTATAATTAGGCGTTGTGGCAACAATTTAGGACACATAACTATTTTTTTCCCTGTCCATTTGATACGTGTGAGAAGAAGGGATTACCATTTCATTTTTATTATGATTATTAAAACATCTCAGTCTTTCTCCTCTCCTTCACCTCTCTCTCTCGATCCCTCAATCTCTCTCGGTTTTCTTCTCTCAATTCCTCAATCCCTCCTTCCTCGGCTACATTCTTTTTCTTTTTGTGGAGTTTGCTCGCCTGATTCCGGCCTATTCTCCGGTCAGCCGCCGGTATCGCCCGTCCCTTTTGTTCCGCCGCCTTGTGCTTCTGTTTTCTGGCGACTCCGCCGTCTGTTCTTCCGGCACCGTCACTGTCTTGCTTCTATTTCCCCCTATGCTGCATCCTTGTCCAGTCTTTGGTATATATATATGTATATATATGCAGAGGCAGTATGCGTTATTGTGTGTGTTATTTATAAATTCGTGTGTGTGTGTGTATGCGATGGTGTTTGTGTGTGTGTGTGGTCCTTGGCGCGTGGGTGCGTGCTCTTGCGTGTCTGTTTGTGATGATCATATGCTTGGCTGTGCTTCTGTGTTGTCCTGATCGATTAAAGTTTTATTATTTTGTTATGCAGGAATTGATTTAGTAACATTCGTGAAATAATAAATAATTCTGAGCGGGAAATAATAATAATAATCGGTGAAATTATTGCGTTGGAAACCCGGGATTTAATCGGGCACCCGCAAAATTTCGCCACCGTCGGTGATGAGCCTCGGCGAGCCAACGGTGGACTATGATGTTTATTCTGAGTCCTAATATTTTAAAATAAATAAATTAATTCGTGAAATTATCTTTTAGACGAGAATTTGATTTTACATTAAGTCGAGTATGTAATTTAGTTGACGAGTTGTGATGGGATTGATTGTTGGGTTGAACTGATGATTGGGATTGTGGTTGTTGTGAATTGGATTGTCGTTATTGAATTGACGTCGATGGATGTTTCGACGGTTAGTCCGATAAACAAAGGGGACGCTGTCCGATTTCCGGGAAATTGAACTACGGAAATATGGGAGCGTATCCGAGGATTATCGGGATGTCAAGCGAGTATAAGTAAATACATATACGTATGTTTTATACAGAACCTTAATTGTTGTCTGTGTTATTTTAATATGAATAATTACGAGTCGGGTTTGAATATCGTTGGGTAAGAATTAATATCAAGGATATGTCAAGCATACCTAGACGTTTAACGTAAGGTATTTTGACCCTGTAGGTTATAGTCGGGAACACTGAAAGTGGATGATGGACTAAAGATAACCTAGCAATCAGTCGACGAGCTCAGTAGAGTTTCAACAGAAAAACCTGAGTGTTGAAGTCGAATCCAATGGGATCTAGTGGTTGGACGTTAAAGCCTGAGCGACGGAGTCGACTTAGAATTGATCAGTAATAGTTGTAAAGCCTGTAAGGCAAGTGTTTCTGAACTTTTCTTCAAGATATATTACCAATGTTTTCAAACTATTTCATAACATGTCGCTACTATTAAACATAACTCCTGTTTTATAATGCAAGTGCTATAAACTGTTTAACCTTGTACCCTGATTTTCTTGATTTTGAGCCATAAGCCTTACTCTTTGTAAACCATCATTTGTTGATCTTCAAACACCAAACAACACAGATATGATACTACTCCCTAAATGTTTAACTATCAAACACCAAACACTGGAAGAAAATTATTTGAAAACACAGAAACTTTTATACCCCAACCATTCCTTATGACATCAAAGAACTATACCTTGACAAATCATTACTGGTCTAATACCTGATGCCTTTACAAACTGAAAACCGTTTCTTATATATACCCTGATATACCCTTGTGATACTCAAGAATTACATTATGCTTTTATATCAATGCTTTATCACTGTTGATTATGATCTTCCTTATTGAATTACATTGTTTATTACACTCAATTGTTTTAGAATTGGATAGTTTTCTTTATATGGACCAAATTCGTGGTCAGACCAGATTCGTGGTCGAATTAGGCCAATGTGTACCTTGGATCCAGTTCGTAGAGCAGAGCTGTGTGCTTCGCTCGGGGTTAGTGCGTGACTGATCAGCAGCCTAACTTTGGTTTTTAAAATTTAAAATGAATATCCAATTCTATTGATTAGTTAAAAAGAAACTTGATTCCTCTGAATCATTTCCTTTGATTATTGCTTAACCTCAGTTATCCTTATTAAGACTTGCTGAGCTAGTTAGCTCACCCTTGCGATTCTTTTATATATTTTACAGTTGAAAAGAATATGGATGATAGTGAAGTTCCTCAGTCCAAAGTGCGGGCTACGGTTGCAGTTGAGTTGGATCGAGCTAGCTGAAGCTTCATACGGTAGAGAGATAGTCAGATTATAAGAATGATTCTATTATCAGTTGTAAGTTAAATTAGTTGGGATTTGGTACGTTGTAATAAAGGTTAAAATTGTGGCTTGTTTTCATACTTTAACCTGTTGCGATCCGTGGTTATGTAAAACAGGGTCATTGCAAATAATATTTCCTATACAGGTTTATATATTGTGTATGTGTTGTGGACCCCAAACTTCTGACCCGGGTTTGGAGGGCGCTACACACTCAATGTTGCAAGAGCCTCTATTCTAGAGAAAGGAACAAACTACCTCGCTTTTACTGATGCTAACCAGGCTCCTGTCAAAAGTTTGGTGGAATCTTATCTTGCAGGAGCTTTGACTGCAAACCCTGTTCTATACCTAGATGTGCTGCATGAATTATGGACTACAGTAGTAGTGAGGACTGATATGAATGACAACTCTCTTTCTATGGTGGTGACATGTACAATTGGAGGCCAACTGATAGAGTTCAATGAAGAAGATATAAATAGAGCTTTGGATCTGCCAACTAAAAATCTGGTCGAGGTGCCAACTCCTGATGAGCTAACTGAGTTTATGTACTTCATCAATTATGGTGGAAGAATCAACCTGTCAAGCTTAAACAGTGTTAGGTCACACAACACTATAGAAGGGGGTTGAATATAGTGTTTATATAATCAAATCGATTTAGAACACAAGTATGTAACATTAATCAAGTTTATTCAATATAATGAACTCTATTATAGTAGGTTAAACTACTCTCTCAGTGATGAATGATATCACGAGAGCCGCTAGGGTTACAAAGAATAATATTCTCGTGAATGATAACACTTATATTGTAAACCCTAATCTGTGTTTATATAATACACAGTTACAAGATATCTTCTAATTGATATAGAATATATCTCTTCCTAAAATATATCAATCATATATTATCTTCTACAAGTCTTCTAGTCGTCCAACTCCTAAAGCATATCTTCCTTTGTTTTAGTCCAGATCATCTCCTAGAAATCAGCCGCACTTTACTTCTGAAGCATATCCTTCCTTAAGTTCTAATATCACAAGTTCTGATAACTTAAGTTACGATATCTTCATGTCTTTAGTAAATCCTGATTTTCAGTAAGTCCTCTTAAGTCCTGATATTAAGTTCTGAAACTAAACAAATCAGATTAGACATAACATTACAAATATATCTAACAATCTCCCCTAACTTATAAATTATGAAAAATATACAAGTTAATAGATTTGATGATGTCAAAAACATTTAAGTACAAATGCAATGAGAGTTTATTTAGACAACTAACTACAACTTACAGTCCTTGCAGGGTTTACCAATCTTACTGAATCAACCTGAATCCAAAATGATTCTTGACAAAGTTTGATATCAGCTTCTCTTCTGCATTTCTCAGGACTTGAGCTAATGTAGCCTTGACTTGCTTCAATTCTTCATCTTGACTTCCAATCTGGTAGATGGCAGTCCTAAGTGCTGAAATGTTATTTATTTCCAATCCATCACCAAGTCTGATTACGCTTGGATGAGAGGAGTCTTCATTGTAGCATAAAGATTTTTCTTTCAGAATAACTTCCATCTTAGCAGAATTCTTCTTCATTAGAATTTCACTTCATCTTCAATTATTTTTGGAATAAATTCTGCAACCCTTGATCCAGAGATTCTGGCTTTATCCCTTATGGTCTTCATGATGAAGTTTGACCATCTTCTGGTAACCTCGGACTTTATCTCCAAAAGATAATGAAAGAATTAAAGTTCTTTAAGAGATTTGTTCAGCACATCTGATTATGACATTCTATATGTTCTTTCGTCTTTAAGAAATATAATCAGTTTTTTCTTGACTTTACTCTTATCATGAGTATCCAGTACCACTTGAGTAGATATAACCTTATCAAGGTGTTTCTGTGTAACTTCCTCAAGTGGTTTGTCAGTTAATAAAAATGGATCTTTGATAGTTACTTCAACTCCTGTTTTGATCTTGGCTTCACTTGATCCTAACCAGATCTGTCTCTTGCTTCTCTGGCATTCAATCCAACAGTCATGAAATCAGATAGCAGTTGACTTTTCTTACGATCTGATGGATTAACATTTTTCTATAGGAGTTTCTTCTTATCAGCAACTGTCATCTTGTTCAAATCAACTTGAGCTCTGTCAGAGGTTGATGTCTTGATGACTTGTTCAGGATTTGCAGATTCTTCTGTAGCTTGATGTTCTGAAATATCTTCACTCTGAACAACTTGAGCTATGTCAGAGGTTATCTTAGATTCTTCTGTCATCTTCTTTCTCTTCAGAGTTTCAACAATTTCATCTTCATCAGCAGCATAATCAAAGACTTGAACCAACTTGCACACATGATTCATCAGAATTTGAGAAATCTCCATCTTCTGTTTCTTGACTATCTCCACAACTTTTCCTTTTCCCTTGTCTTTGGGATTATTAATAGTTTGATATCTAGTCCTTGATGTCGGAATCTATGTGGTAGATCTTTCTTTTATCACTATACCTTTCTCCTTAGGTCTAGGAGGCTTCTTTGCATTAGAAGCTTTAGATTTAGGATTTGTCTTCTCAGCAGCAAATCTAGCTTCTTCCTCCTTTAGAGTCTCTAAATCCATTCAAGGATTATGCTTGAGAAACAATCTTTTAGCCATTTCTTCATCAAAAATCTGAATCTTGGGATCCTTATAGTAGACAATAGTCTCCCTTCCCTTAAGCTTCAGAGTTTGTAAAAACTTCTGAGAGTCTTGACTTCCAGACTAAATCAGAATATCATAATTTGATATCAGAGTTTGAGCATTCACAGCTTCAGAACTTATATTCTTCTGTGTAGAAGATTTTCTAGAATCAGAAATTAGTTTCTGTGAAGAAACTTTGCTGCTTTGCTTGCCTTGACCTTGACCTTTGCCCTTGCTAGGGTTTCCCTGGTCATCAATTTTCCTTTTTCTTCACTGATTCCCTAATTGAGCATTTGGAATTAACTACCTTCTCCCCCTTTTTGGCATCATCTAGCAGGAGTAGAGAAAGAAGGAGTTCCACTGAAGATTGGATTTCATTGAGTTATTTCTGTTGAGAGGCTTGATTCTGCAAGACCTCATCCAGTTGGGCCTGCTGCTTTTCTTAAACCTGCTCAATAGCTTCAACTTTCTCTTGAATTGGTCTGATAAACCTATTCTTGTCTAGTTTGACCATTAGGTCTAGCTTATCAGCTGATTCCTGAAGTTTAACAACCTTTTCATGAGTCTTGGAATGTAGACCTTGAAGAGATTTACTACTGAGAGCTGTGACTTTTAGTTGGTGCTTTAAATCAGAACTTGTCAGCACCTCATCAGCTTTTAAAATATGTTCTGACAGAACATGTGAGCTGGGAATGAAGTCAGGTTCATTCCACTTCTTTGTCCATTCAACTCCTCTAAAAGTTTCTTCCTAAAGAACATGAGCATCTTCTTCATTAAATTTAAGCAGTGCCTCCTTGCCAAGAATTAGAGCATTTACTGGAGCACTTGCTGGAGCACTATCTCTAGAATCTGATAAAATCTCATCATTTTCTGATAACACTAGAGTGTGTGTAACTGAAGGAGATTCTGGAACAACTTCATATGTTTCAGGTTCCAAATCCAGAATTGGTGTAGTAGGAACTTCAGCATTTAGCATTGGAGAAACAGGTGGAGTTGACTCTGTTGCTAGTGGTGCTTCCAGATACAAGACAGTTGGAATATTCAGCCTGTGAATGTCAATTTCAGGACTTAACCCTGAATCTTCTGAAAGGAATATGTCCTAAGTCCAATCATGTATTAGGATTTAGGAAAAACTTCCTGTGTAATCTGTTTCGATTTCATTGATATTAATAAAAGACTTGTTTTGTTTTTATTACGGGCTTTATCTATTTAAGTGTTTAAATAAGATATACCATAGTTTAGAGTAAAGGTTTTTGTGGATTATGATGAGATCATAATAGTGACACCTAAAAGATGATAACTCTAAACTTAAATAGTTCCTGGTCGTAGGATTACTAACTGGTAATTAATAATCCGCAGAGATCGGTACATACTATGCTTGCTTCATTATGAAGGATGTCTGTTCTCATAGACATTTGTGTGGTGACACTATAGCTAGTATGTAGGTGCTTATTATAGAATAAGTTCACTGAACATGACTCGCCCAGCTAAACAACTGATGGAGATTACTCACGTGTCAGCAGTTGTTCACATAGTGATAGTTGTACAAGTATCCTTAGACTTGAGGTCATCATAGTCATCTTGTGTACACTGAACTATGCTTTGGTTTAGTTCTTAGTCTCCAGGGACAATTATTAGGGCTCTACTGGGTATAGGAATTTGTACACGAAGATAGTGTATGATCAATAAAGGATCTACCCCTTCCAGTGAAGGAAGCGAATGTTGAAGGCTGATCCACTTATGCTAGTTCAGGAATCTCTGGCCAGAGTAAATGAAATTAGGAAGGAGTTTCTAATTTGCATAGAACTAAGCATAATAAATGGTAAGCAAGTGATTAAATTAGATAGGCTTGACACGAGATCCATGCCTTGTATTTAATCGGGACATTGTAGGGTAGAAGGAGTTTATTGTACGGTAACTATTCACTGAATAGGTTCTTGGTATTCTAAGCAGTGAATTCATATTATCCGGATAGTCGCTATATGCTGAGAAGTATCCCTCACGATGTAGAATAAATGTGATTAATTAATTAATCATATTTAATAAATTAGAGAATTTATATAAATAATGATAAAATAGTTTTATTATTATTTATTTCTACTACCGGCTTAATACTGAACCTACAGGGTCACACCATAAAAAGAGAATGATTTAATGGTGGAGGAATTAATTAATAATGGCTAATAATTATTTATTTATGAAATAAATAAATAAATAATTGGGAAATTTAATAATTGATTAAATGAGATTTAATTGATTATAAATTAATTAAGAAAAGTTCTTAATATTATTAAATAAGGATTTAATTTTTGGAAATTAAATCAAGAGAGAGAATTATTTCTAAAGTGTTTAGAAAAAGAATTAATAATTAAAAGGTATTTTAATTATTAATGAGAATAATAAATGGGATAATAATAATAATATTTATGGGAAAATTTCAGCTAAAAATTTTGCCTATAAATATACTATTATAAACCCTATTTTTATTCTAACCCCAAAATTTTATAAAACCCAATTCTCTCCACCTCCTCCTCCTCCTTAACGTCGTTTTCTTGGTGGATACCGGTGGACTGCTTCACGTTTGAGGAGCAGCTGCTAAGGATCTCCGATCGTTGCTCTTGGATCGCATATTAAAGGTTAGTAATCGATCCCTATGTTTTTACCACGATTTATATGCTTTTATTTGGATTTTATTTGTGTAAAAGTGTTTTACTATGCCTCCGCTGCGATTAAAATCCAACAATGGTATTAGAGCTTAGGTTGTATGCATATAGATCTGTGGTAAAAATTTCAGAATTTTATGTGCTTGTATGAATTAATTATGATTTTTACAAGTTATATCATGGATTAATTTTGTCTGATGAGAAATCGTTTCTCAGAATAATTTTGAATGTTGATCTAGGTTCTACAAGTGTTGTAGATCGTCTGGGTATTTTTTTCATAATTTTAGGATGTACAGATTTTTTATTATGAATTTTTGAAGTTCTTACAATTAAATTCGTAATTAAATAAGTATATATATATTATATTGTAAGTATGTATATGTATTTGTACATCTGTTTGTCTGCTGTTGTTTCTGTGATGCACGGAATGGAAGACACAGCTAAGCAAAGGTACAAGAAACAGTCAGGTACGGAGGCACGCTAGTCGAGGAGGAAAGCGGCGGCGAATCACAGAAGGGCAAAGGACCGCGCGTCGACCACGCGCGCGTGGGGCTCACGCGCTGGCGTGCCACGCGCGGCGCGTGGAAGACACGCGCTGATGACGCCATGCTGACATCATCAGATGACGTCATGCTGACGTCATCAGATGACGTCATGCTGACGTCATCAGATGACGTCATGCTGACGTCAGCACAGGGGTTCGGGCGCGTGACGCGCGTGTGCGCGTGGGGGCGCGTGGGCAACAGTCACACACGCGTCTGACAGCGCGTGTGCGCGTGGGGGCGCGTGGGAGATCTTCTTTCGACGCGTGCGGGCGCGTGGCAGTTCAGAATTGGGCGATTTTGGTGCCGTTGGATTCATCTTTTCGAGACGCTTCTAATGGTATATTATATGATATTTTATGAAATTGTTTCGAACTGTTTATAGCTAACAGAAGTGTTTTTAAGCTATTTTTAACTGTTTTAATTGCTTTTAAATGCTTCATGTGATACATAGAGATGTATAATGCTTAGACTAATGTGCTAGATGATATAACATGCCTACCTTGATGTTTATTCATGTTTATATATATGTGATATATGCTTAGTTTATCATGCGATGATAGATTTAGGTGAACTTAAATGAATATAAGGCGTTTGTTCGACAACCTAGTATAGTGAAATTGTTTCATAACCTTAATAATAATATTATGAATACAATCATGAGATTCTTGTGTTTATGAAACACGTAATTGAATATGAATTTTCGATTTGAGAGAAAGGATGATTCTGTCAACAACAGATTTCTATCTGTAAGAAAGGGTTATTAAGTGTCGCCTCTTGTCAATGCTCCACCCGATCTGGGAATCATCTGATTATTGATTATTGATTTGAAATATTTAATTTAAAAGGAAGAATCTCTTTATAATATGATTATGATTGTAACGTAATATAATCCCTCTAAAATTAAATAATATCAAGTAGTAATTGGCCAATGACACAACGGGCTTGTGTCGGTCATAGCCTTCCAACATGATAGAAAAGTAGTTCTTATTTTTGAATCATTGTCGGTTCGTGCTACAGTCGAGGGCTTTGATTTTGAAATAAGAAATACTTGTCTATTACATATAGATGTGTACATTGAATAAGAATCTAAAGGTCGGTACGTGCCACAACCGTGGGCCTTTGGGGACTGATTCAACTGTACGGAATGTTGGGTTAGACTTGACTTAGAATATTGAGTTTGTCGTGCCACAGCCGTGACTCAATTATTCAAGAGGCTAAAGTTTGATTAGGGAATAACATTAGATGAAATTGATAAGAGTTGTATGCCTATTGAACATTACATGGCGTTTCGTGCCACAGCCGGGGTTGTGTAATGGAATGTAGGATCCCTATTCCCACTAGCATTATGAATGCTTAATTTTTCACGTAGGGGGTTGAATAAATAAGATAAACTAGTGGGAGCCACTTATGAATAAAGACCCGATTCATATAGTGTTTTAAAATGAAATCGAATATTTGCTAAGTGTTGTTATGTGTTTATCATTTACAGATTTACAATATATATTATGTCTTCTGCACTATCACTCAGGAGCATACTGGATGCTCACAAATTGACTGGTCCTAATTATGCTGACTGGCTTCGAAACTTGAGAATTGTTTTCAGGATTGAGAAGCTGGAATACGTGATTGACTCACCTAAGCCTACCGAACCTGCTAGTGATGCACATAATGATGAACATGTTGTGTATCGTAGGTGGATAGATGATGCAAATGTTGCTCAATGCATCATGCTAGCTTCCATGAACATTGAGCTACAGAAGCAACATGAGCATATGGATGCTCACACTATCCTCATGCATCTACAAGAGTTGTATGATGTGGCAGGGAGGACAGCTCGATATGAGATATCGAAGGAGCTGTTCGGTTGTAGGATGTCTGAGGGATCATCTGTGAATGACCATGTACTTAAGATGATCAATTTGATTGAACGTCTTGGACAACTTGGTTTTGCCATGGATGGGGAGCTGAGCCAAGACTTGGTCTTGCAATCGCTTCCGAGTTCGTTCTCAGAGTTTGTTGTGAACTTTCACATGAATAAGTTGGATGTCAGCCTGCCTGAACTCCACAACATGTTGAAGACTGCGGAATCAAATTTTCCCCCTAAAAAGAGTTCTGTTCTTCTAATTGGTGAAGGTTCCAATCCTAAGAAAAGGAAGAGGAACCCTTCCAAGAAGAAGAAAGTAGGTGATAAAACGCCGGTTCCACCAAAAGCTGAAGACCCCAAGAGCAAAGTTGTTTGCTTTCACTGTAACAAGGTGGGGCACTGGAAGAGGAACTGCAAGGTTTACCTTGCAGAATTAAAGAAGAAGAAGGGTAGTGAGACTGCCGCTTCTGATTCAGGTATGTTCATGATAGAAGTGAATATGTCATTAAGCCAAATTTCTACTTGGGTATTAGATACCGCCTGTGGTTCTCAAATCTGCAATTTGTTGCAGGGACTAAGGAGAAGTGGGACTCTTGAGGAAGAGGAGGTGATTCTACTGATGGGAAATGGAGCAAGAGTTGCTGCTGAAGATGTAGAATCATTTCATTTACAAATGCCTACGGGCAAGACTATTGTTTTAAATAATTGTTATTTTGTTCCCTCGATTGTGAGGAATATTATTCCCATGTTAGACTTGGCTGGATTTTCATTTATTATTGAGAATAATGAATGTTCTATTCTTAGAGATAATATTCTTTATAGACGTGGTGCTTTAAATAATGGTCTGTATAAATGTGACATAATTTACTTCAGATTGAACAAACTAATAAAAGAAAAGGGATGATGAAAATCTCACTTCATTGTGGCACGGTAGTCTCCATTTAGTAGACATGGAGAGAGGGCTGCAAATTTGCTAGGAATGGTACACACAGATGTATGTGGACCAATGTCTAAGCAAGCCATGGGTGGATTTTCATACTTCATTACTTTCATAGATGATAGATCTAGATTCAGATATGTGTTTGATGAAACACAAGTCTGAAGCCTTTGAAAAGTTCAAAGAGTATAAGTATGAAGTGGAGAAACAACCAAACATAGTATTATAACTCTTTGATTAGATCGAGGTGGTGAATACTTGAATGGAGAGTTTCTGGATTATCTCAAAGTATATGGTATAGTCTCCCAGTGGACGCCTCCAGATTGGTATCTGAAAGGAGAAATCGAACTTTGTTAGACATAGTTCTGTCCATGATGAGCTATCCAAATCTTCCAGTATTCCTATGGGGTTATGCATTGGAAACCTCAGCATATTTACTGAATAAGGTGCCTTCCAAATCTGTTCCTCAAACTCTGTATGAGATATGGAAAGAAAGGAAACCGAGTCTTAAACACGTTAAGATTTGGGGATGTCCAGCTTATGTCAAGTAAGTTGACCCAGATAAGCTGGAATATCGATCCGTAAAATATGGTTTTGTGGGATATCCTAAAGAGACTTTAGGGTATTACTTTTACACCGATCATCGGGTGTTTGTCTCCAGACATGCTACCTTCCCGGAAAAGGAGTTTATCCTTGAAGGAAACAGTGGGAGCAAAATTGAACTTGATGAAGTTCAAGAAGCACAAACTACTACGGATCAAGTGAAAACACCTGTTCTGACTGAACAACCTTTTGTGGAACAACCCATTCATAGAACAGGGAGAGTGTCTCGCCAACCTGAGAGGTAATATGGCCTTGTCATTAAGAATGACAATGAGTTGTCGATCATTGATGATGATGACCCTGTGACCTATAATGTGGCTATGAGTAGTGTTGACTCAGAGAAATGGCATAGTGCCATGAAATCCGGAATGAAATCTATGTATACGGGATACAAAAGAATGATTAGAATAGATGGCGAGGTAGAGACCTATAAGGCCAGGCTTGTGGCAAAAGAATTCAAACAAAGGCAATGGATTGACTTTGATGAAGCCTTTTACCTGTAGCCCTGTTATAATTAGTTCGGATTTTGCTTGCGATTGCTGCTTACTACGACTATGAGATCTGGCAATTAGCCAGATGGTTTTCTTTCCAAGGGAAATGAAAACCTAGTGTGTAAGCTGCTGCGAACCATATGTGGTTTAAAGCAAGCTTCTCGTAGATGGAACATCCGTTTTGATGAGACAATCAAAGAGTTTGATTTTATCAAAAACGTAGATGAACCATGCGTCTACAAAATGGTTAGTGGGAGCGCGGTGACATTTCTTGTATTGTATTGAAATAGAGTTGACACACATAACAACATAGCAGACCCACTCACAAAGCTACTTTCTGAAAGTCACTTTGATCGTCATAAAGACTAGATGGGTATTAGATACCAGAGTGATTGGCTTTAGTACAAGTGGGAGATTGAAAGGAATATGTCCTAAGTCCAATCATGTATTAGGATTTAGGAATAACATCCTGTGTAATCTATTTTGATTTCATTGATATTAATAAAAGACTTGTTTTGTTTTTATTACGGGCTTTATCTATTTAAGTGTTTAAATAAGATATACCATAGTTTAGAGTAAAGCTTTTTATGGATTATGATGAGATCATAATAGTGAGACCTAAAAGATGAAAACTCTAAACTTAAATAGTTCCTGGTCGTAGGATTACTAACTGGTAATTAATAATCCGCAGAAATCGGTACATACTATGCTTGCTTCATTATGAAGGATGTCTGTTCTCATAGACATTTGTGTGGTGACACTATAGCTAGTATGTAGGTGCTTATTATAGAATAAGTTCACTGAACATGACTCGCCCAGCTGAACAACTGATGGAGTTCACTCACGTGTCAGCAGTTGTTCACATAGTGATAGTTGTACAAGTATACTTAGACTTGAGGTCATCATAGTCATCTTGTGTACACTGAACTATGCTTTGGTTTAGTTCTTAGTCTCTAGGGACAATTATTAGGGCTCTACTGGATATAGGAATTTGTACACGAAGATAGTGTATGATCAATTAAAGATCTACCCCTTCCAGTGAAGGAAGCGAATGTTCAAGGCTGATCCACTTATGCTAGTTCAGGAATCTCTGGCCAGAGTAAATGAAATTAGAAAGGAGTTTCTAATTTGCATAGAACTAAGCATAGTAAATGGTAAGCAAGTGATTAAATTAGATAGGCTTGACACGAGATCCATGCCTTATATTTAATCGGGACATTGTAGGGTAGAAGGAGTTTATTATACAATAACTATTCACTGAATAGGTTCTTGGTATTCTAAGCAGTGAATTCATATTATCCGGATAGTCGCGATATGCTGAGAAGTATCCCTCACGATGTAGAATAAATGTGATTAATTAATTAATCATATTTAATAAATTAGAGAATTTATATAAATAATGATAAAATAGTTTTATTATTATTTATTTCTACTACCGGCTTAATACTGAACCTACAGGGTCACACCATAAAAAGAGAATGATTTAATGGTGGAGGAATTAATTAATAATGGCTAATAATTATTTATTTATGAAATAAATAATTAATTGGCAAATTTAATAATTGATTAAATGAGATTTAATTGATTATAAATTAATTAAGAAAAGTTTTAATATTATTAATTAAGGATTTAATTTTTGGAAATTAAATCAAGAGAGAGAATTATTTCTAAAGTGTTTAGAAAAAGAATTAATAATTAAAAGGTGTTTTAATTATTAATGAGAATAATAAATGGGATAATAATAATAATATTTATGGGAAAATTTCAGCTGAAAATTTTGCCTATAAATATACTATTATAAACCCTATTTTTATTCTAACCCCAAAATTTTATAAAACCCAATTCTCTCCACCTCCTCCTCCTCCTTAACGTCGTTTTCTTGGTGGATACCGGTGGAGTGCTTCACGTTTGAGGAGCAGCTGCTAAGGATCTCCGACCATTGCTCTTGGATTGCATATTAAAGGTTAGTAATCGATCCCTATGTTTTTACCAAGATTTATATGCTTTTATTTGGATTTTATTTGTGTAAAAGTGTTTTACCATACCTCCGCTGCGATTAAAATCCAACATCTTCAACTGTAGCTGTTTCTTTAAATAGAGAGATAGGAGGTGTGATCACTGTGTCATGAACAGTGTCTTCAGGTGTTGGAAAGGCTTCAATTATAATAGGTTCTGATGAGATCAGAGATTCCTGATCCCTTTCTTCAGCATCTTCATATTGAGATTGGTTAATTTTCACACCTGCTCTAGTCTTCCTTGATCTTCTAGATGGTGGAGTGATATGATTAGTATCAGAATTTGAAGATCTTTTCCTTTTCAAAATCCCAGAACCCTCAGCTTCATTCTCCTTATGAAGAGTTGACTCTTCAGCTTCTACTGTCCCAGGTTCTGATGCAGGAACTTGGACTTGTTCTTCCTCATCAGATTCATCTCTCAAAATCATCCTTCTTCTTCTCCTTGGTGGAGATTTAGGTACAGAGATAGTTCTTTTGGTTTTGGGCCTAGAGGATGTGTCAGATTTTACATAGCACCTTTTGAGAAGTACCAGAGGTTGGTTTGGATTTGAGAGGTGAGGTTCTGATAGTAGGTGCTGATGATTGTGGTTGAGAGGATTGTGTTGGTTGATAGTAGGTTCTGATGGTAGGCTGTGGTTGAGTATTAGAAGGCTGTGTTGGTGGAGGTTGAGAAGTAGAAGGTTGTGTAGGTGCAACATCAGGATATATGGTTGTGTATGTGTGAGGATCAAAATTTACTAAGAACTGTTTTACAGATTGAGGAATTTGGAGGGGTCTTAGTATATCCTTCTTATTACCAGCAGATAATAAGTCTGTGAAAGCCCTTTTGTGAAGTTTAAAGGGTTCAATTGTCTCACTAAAGTTTTGGGGCTTATCAGAACAACAAAAACTGTAAATAAGCTGACAGAACCTAGCAAAAGAAACAATATTTGGTTCTCTTTCATCTTATCCCCAATAAAATCTAGCATAGCACTAGCATAATCAAAATGAGTTTGATTAAGCAGAACATACCCAATTTGCTGACTCATGATTGGAATAGCATCAAAGTTGGAGCATTTGTTGGCAAAGGCTTTGGTAATACAGTCGAAAAAGAAGCTCCACTCCCTCCTGATGTAGGGCCTCTTCAGTTGTCCCATCTTGGACAAAGATTTCTCATAGCCAAGATTTGCCATCATGTTTTGAAGTACTGACTCTCCAACTTGTCAACTGTAAGTACAGTTTTCTGGCAAATGCAATGCTTGTCGAACAGTTGACAAGGTGACCAAGTGCTCATCTTCCCCTGTTGTAAAAATAATGCTTGGGGACCCATTTTCACCACCATCATCATATACTCCAGTCCACCAAAACTCCAGTATTTGTGTTCCTGAGAGTGATTGTGGTTGGGTCAGAGCATACCCTATCTCACTACGAGTTAGAAAATCTTGAATGAAATGAAGATCTGAAGAAGCCTCGTCCTTGTTAAGAATAGCCATATAGTTGTTGGGGACGAACTTGGCTCCATTAAAGATAACGTCCTTTGGTGCCATTTCTATGAGAAATTAAGTGAGAAGTTGTGTGTTCACAAGGTGTTTGATAAAATGCCTGTAAGAAAGTTCGTCAGAAAACAGAGAGAAACAGAGAGAGAAAGTAAAAGAAATAAGAGATAAGATAAGAGAGAAGTTAAAAGATTTGTATAATCTTTTATATCTAATATTTATACTCTTCCCACTCAACGGCTATTTTTGGAAGTAAAACATACATTTTACACCTGGCAGCATGTAAACAGTCAAAACATTATTAGTGGGCACGGTAAACGTGCAGTAATTATTGCTCACACGCGGTTACCAAAACAAACACGCAACCCATGAACCAAATCATTATCACTGTTTTTATCTCACTTAATTATTTTCCTGTGAAATATAACTGTTACAGTAAATAATTAAAATAAGTCAAGCAATTGAAATGTGACACATAAGCATTAGAGTTTGCATCAGAACTTGACTATTATCGGAATTTAACGGTCATCAGAACATGGCTTCTGTACTCAGAAAATGAATTACTGTTTATGTGATTCTTCACACAAATACTGACTGGTTTCTTCAGAGTTTAGTCATCAGAACATAATTAGAACTTGTCCTCAGAATTTATGCAAATAATACTTAACTGTTTATCTGAAACAACTTAATCACCACAGTAATTTTCATCATTCATATGGGGTGAGAGTGTGTGTATGTGCAAATGATCAGATAAAGATTAAAGTCTGATAAACTTCAGTATATCTTAGAAATAAGACATAACTAAGAAAAATGCTTAAAATCAGTCTTTAATTTTGAGGTCTACTATAGAATAAATTTATGCAAGAATCCACCTCAATTGTTTGTGCTCATTTTATGCATCTTTCGAAATTCTTTTGACAATGGCTTCTCAGTGTAAGTGAGTTACAACTTTCATCAAAATTTATGCTGTTATCAGAATATTTCTCCAGTAATCAGAGAATGTGAAAAGTCACCAAGAAAAATATATTTGCTTTTTTATTGCATATAACTTAATACCAGCAATGCACTTGGATCTTCCCTTTCACATATTTACTCTAGATCTCAAAGGAGTACCTGATTTCAATTTTTCTTTTCTTTTATTTTCTTCAGATAAGTGAGGCTTATCAAGCATGTAGTTCATCCTTAAGATTTACTGAAATCAGAATTTGACAGATAAAAATCAATAATCTAGTTTGTGACTTAGTAATAAGATACAAAAAGTAAATTTGACTAAGATCAAAATCAGAATTTACTTGTGTTATTGATTTCCACATAAACAACTAATTCAAACATTGGATACATAGTTTGTTAAAGACTACTAAGTCAGCATCTAACAAGATAATCCTCATTGGATTGAATAGTCACAGAACATTCAAAATACTTTCAAAGTTTATAGAATCACATTAGATAATAAGCAGTGTTTAATATGTTACAATTTAAGCACATATTACATTAAGATAAGATGATCTGTAAACACTGATCATAAAGTCTGATGTATGAGAACAAAAACTGAACATATTTTAAGAAAGAACTTGAAACCATTCCAAGTTCATTTACCAGTCTTGTAAAAGTAGCTTCACATAGTGGTTTTGTGAAGATATCTGCTAGTTGTTGATCTATTGGAACAAAATGCAATTCCAATTTATCTTCCATCACATGTTCCCTTTTGAAATGGTACCTAATGCTGATGTACTTTGTCATTTAGTGTTGAACTGGATTTCCTGTAAGAGCAATAGCACTTTGATTATCACAGTAAATAGGTATTTTAGAAAATTCTAACCCATTGTCTAGTAACTGATTCTTCTTCCAAAGAATCTGTGCACAACAACTTCCTGCAGCAATATATTCTGCTTCTGTAGTTGATGTGGAAATTGATTTCTGTTTCTTGCTAAACCAAAAAAACAATCTTCCTCCAAGAAATTGGCAGCTTCCACTAGTACTTTTCCTGTCAATTTTGTATCCTGCAAAATCTGCATCTGAGTAACCTATTAGCTTAAAATCTGATTCCCTAGGATACCACAATCCTAGATCAGCTGTACCCTTGAGGTACTTGAAAATTCTTTTCACAACTATTAGATGAGGTTCTCTTGGATCAGCCTGAAATCTTGCACAAAGACAGGTAGCATACATAATATTTGGTCTACTTACAGTTAAATAGAGTAAAGAGACAATCATACCTCTGTAGTTAGTAATATCTACTGATGCTCTAGTATCGTTATCTAACTTGGTGGCTATGGCCTTGGGAGTGGATGTAGTTGAACTGTCTTGCATTCCAAATTTCTTGAGTAAATTTCTGGTGTACTTGGATTGATTTATGAAGGTACCTTCTTCTATTTGCTTGACTTGAAGTCCCAGAAAATAGCTAAGTTCTCCCATCATACTCATTTGATATCTTGACTGCATTAATTTGGAAAATCTTTCACAAAGTTTTCAATTTGTAGAGCCAAAGATGATATCATCAACATATATCTGTACCAAAAGTAAGTCCTTTCCATGGTTAAGGTAGAATAAAGTCTTGTCAATTGTGCCTCTGTGAAATCCACTTTCCAGAAGAAATTGAGTCAGAGTCTCATACCATGCTCTAGGAGCTTGCTTAAGGCCATAAAGTGCTTTATCAAGCCTGTAGACATGATTTGGAAATTTTGGATCTACAAAGCCTGGAGGTTGTTCAACATATACCTCTTCTTCCAATTCTCCATTGAGAAAAGCATTTTTCACATCCATTTGAAAGACTTTAAACTTCTTGTGAGCAGCATAAGCCAAAAAGATTCTTATGGCTTCCAATCTAGCAACTGGAGCAAATGTTTCATCATAGTCAATACCCTCATGTTGAGAGTAACCTTTAACAACCAGTATTGCTTTGTTTCTTATAATTATTCCATCACTGTCAGTTTTGTTTCTAAACACCCATTTTGTACCAACAATTGATCTGTCCTTTGGTCTTGCATCTTGAAGAGCTTCTTCCACTTTCTTTGGTTCCGTCCGAGATAGAAAAGAATGATAGAGACATTCATTTGTTGTTGCTGTTCTAGTTCTGACACCTGCTTCATGATCTCCAATTATTAAGTCGGGTGTGTTTTTTAGTGCACTACCTTGCAGATGGAAGCTAATCTCTAGAACTGGATCATCCCCCATGATCCATGCTATCTCCATCAACATTTTCTGATTTTCCCCCTGAAGTTATGCTCTCTGAGATTCCATAATTTGAGTTGGATCCTTCCGGAATTGAAGAATCAGAGTTTCCAGAATTGTCAAAATTTGGCTCATCAGCACTTGATGAATCAGAACTTGAAGAGCCAGTGACTGGTTCTGATGCTTCTTGAGAGTCTTGAGATGTGGTATGATCATCAGCTTGCTCCCCTTGAACAGATGCATTTTCCTTTGGAGCAATTACCACAGTTTCGATGACATCAGAATTTAACCCGTCAGAACTTACAGTATCAGGATTTAGGTCATCAGAATTTACAGAATAAGAATTTACATCTTCATTTTCAAATCTCAGCTGATCATGTTCATTGAAATCTTCAAGTCCAGTAATATTTTTATCATCAAAAGATACATTGATAGATTCCATGATAACCCTTGTTCTTAAATTGTAGACTCTGAAGGCTTTTGTGGAAAGTAGATATCCAACAAAAATTCCTTCATCAGCTTTTAGAATAAATTTTGTCAGCTGTTTAGGATGAGTCTTAAGAACAAAATACTTGCATCCAAATACATGAAAGTATTTCAGATTTTGATTCTTTTTGTTCACCATCTCATATGGTGTTTTTCCATGCTTGTTTATGAGTGTAGCATTTTGTGTAAAACATGCAGTCTGCACAGCTTCAGCCCAAAAATAGGTTGGTAGCTTTGCTTCATCAAGCATAGTTCGTGCAGCTTCAATAAGAGTCATGTTCTTTCTTTCTACAACTCCATTCTGCTGTGGAGTTCCAGGTGCAGAAAATTCCTGCTTTAATCCATGCTCTTTGCAGAACTCTTCCATGATTGAATTTTTAAACTCAGTGCCATTATCACTTCTTATCATTTTAACAAAATTTTTGACTAACTTATCCAGCTGTCTGACATGATCAGTTAGAGTAGATGCAGTTTCATTCTTCTTGTTCAAGAAATACACCCAAGTTTATCTTGTGAACTCATCCACTATAACCATAAAATATTTCTTCTTTGCAATAGACATGACATTGACTGGACCAAATAGATCAACATGAAGTAAGTGATAAGGCTCAAGAATTGAGGATTCAGTTTTTCTCTTGAATGAAGTTTTTCTTTATTTTGTCTTTTGACATGAGTCACAAAGGCCATCAGGAGCAAATATTGATTTTGGCAGTCCTCTCACAAGATCTTTCTTTACTAGATCATTTATGTTGTTGAAATTTAAATGAGAGAGTCTCTTGTGCCAATTCCAGCTTTCTTCAATTGATGCTCTGATTAACAGACAGATTGCAGAACCATCAGAATTTGTTGAAAGTCTGGCTTCATATATGTTACCATGTATGTAACCTTTCAGAACCACTTTTCCCGTAGAATTACTTACAACTTCACAGTGTTCTTTAAAGAAATCCACATGATAACCTCTGTCACAGATTTGACTCACACTTAGCAGATTGTGTTTAAGTCCTGAGACAAGAGCTACTGATTCAATTATGACATTCCCAAGATTGATATTTCCATATCCCAAAGTCTTTCCCATGTTGCCATCTCCATAAGAAACTCCTGGGCCAGCTTTCTCCACAAAGTCTGATAGTAGGGCTTTATTTTCAGTCATATGTCCTGAACATCCACCATCCAGAACCAGAATGTTTTTTTTGTTTCCCTGCAATCTCAAAGATCACTATTGATTAGTTTTAAGGACCCAGACTTGCTTGGATCCTTTGGCCTTATTAAGTTTGTTAGCATTTGCAGCGGATTTAGTTTCAGAGTTTATGCTAACATGCTTTTTATCAGACTTTATATCAGACTTTGCATCAGAATTTACACTAGAAGGAATTACACTAACTTTCTATAAAGAAGGTATTATTTCGTAATAATCATAGTACAAACTATGATATTCCTTACAAGTATAAATGGAATGCAATAAACTACCATAATAAAAACAAGGATTTTGTGATTTATACCTAACAGACTGACTCTTAACTCCTGATTTAGGAGGTAAAGAGTTTATATCTTTATTTTTCCTGCAAAAAGAAGCAAGATGGTTAGAGTTATCACAATTATAGCATTTCTTTCTAGGAGCATTAGGAACAGGCATATAATTATTACTTTTATTCACACCTTCCTTTCCATTCCTATTTTTCATATCTTCCTTTACCATGTTCACATTTTTAATCTCTTTCAGCTTATACTTAAGCTGCTTCTTAGTCATTAAGCCTATTTTACTACAACTGGTTTATCCTGTTTTAATTTGTCAGAAGTTGACTTTTCTTTGACTTCTGTTTTAGAGTCTTTCATCTTTTCAGAATCAGACACAACATTTTTTGCAATAAATTTAACAGGATTTAACTTTGGCTTAATTGGCAAGTCCCTTTTTCACTTTTGCCATCTCTATAACCTAACCCCTCTTTCCAATTTTCACTACTTAGAATATTCTGAGTTGTTTTGCCTAAGTTAGTCCAAGTCCTGATGATTTCTCTTTCTTTTTCTAGTTCAGTTTTTAGATAATCATTCTGTTTAAGCACTTCATTATTAACATACACATCATTATCTCTCTCTGTCTAAACAATGTTCTAGTGGACTAACTCTTCTTCAAGATAGCTATTTCTGTTTTTGTACTTTAGATTTTCAGATTTTAATCTTTCATTCTCTAAAGTCTGATCTCTATAGCTAATATAGATATTTTCAGAAACAATCTCAACTCAGTAATATCATCTGTATCAAAAGCAAGAGTTGATAGAGGTACCTCAAGTTGAGCTGCATCAGAACTGCTATCAGCATTTGCCATTAAGGCATAGTTCACCTCTTCTTCAGATTCTGAAGTGTCTGCCCAGTTTTTCTTCTTTGTGATAAGTGCCTGGCCTTTATCACCTTTTCCTTTCTTGTAATCAAGAGAGATGTGGCCTCTTTCACCATAATTATAGCATTTGACATTTGAGTTGTCTCCTCTGTCAGACTTTCCTCCTTTGCCTTCAGACTTTCTGAACCCTTTCTTTTCAGAATTTCCACTTTTCCTGGAAAACTTCTTACCCTTTCTAAATTTCTTGTAGGCTATGTTTGTGATACCCTTCACCATAAGAGCACACAGTTGCATCATCTCTGTATCAACATCCACTTCACATAAATTTTCAGGTTCTGAATCATCATCATCGGAATCTGATGACTCTGAATCAGACTGTATGATTAGAGCCTTTCCTTTTGCCTTTCTAGAGACAGTTGGCTTTTCTTCATCCTTTAAAGCAACTATCTTAGACTTCCCTCCATGCCTCTTCTTTCTTTGCTCCATCTCAAGTTCATGAGTCTTGAGCATCCCATAGATTTCATCAAGAGACATATCAGCAAGTTCATAGTTGTCTCTTATTGTAGTAGCTTTCAAATCCCACTTTTGAGGAAGAGCTAGTAGGAATTTCAGATTTGAATCTTCTGGATCATATTCCATATCCACTAGTGACAGATCATTTAACAGCTTTGTGAATCTGTCATATGTCTCAGTTAGCGACTCATCAGATTTTGAGTCAAAGTGCTCATACTCCTGTGTGAGTATTGTCTTCCTGTTCTTTTTAATGGCATTGGTTCCTTGACATCTCACTTCCAATGCATCCAATATTTCTTTTGCAGTTTGCATCCAATCACCCTGTTTGACATGACATTGTCAAGTGCACTATGGACCAAGTGTCTTACTTTTGCATCCTTGGCTATTGAAGAGATGTCTTCAGAGGTGAATTCTCTCTTTTCTTTGGGAATCATCTTCTGTGGCTCATTCCCAACTACAACAAAAAGCTTTGTGGGCTTGTGTGGACCATCATTAATTTTGTCTAAATATTATGGATCTGTAGCTTCCAGAAACATGGCCATTTTCACACTTCATACAGGGTACTCAAACACCCCGAGCATAGGAACCCTGATGGTTTCATATCTACTGGTGTTTTGAATGCGTTGAACCTTTGCAGGTTCTTGAAGGTATTGTGTTTTTGATTGATCAGACATGATTATTATTTGGATCTTACTGTATGTGTGTTAACCATAAAAGCCTCTGATACCACTTGTTAGGTCATACAACACTATAGAAGGGGGTTGAATATATTGTTTATATATTCAAATCGATTTAGAACACAAGTATATAACAATAATAAAGTTTATTCAATATAATAAACTCTGTTATGGTAGGTTAAACTACTCTCTCAGTGATGAATGATATCACGAGAGCTGCTAGGGTTACAAAGAATAATATTCTCGTGAATGATAACATTTATAGTGTAAACCCTAATCTGTGTTTATATAGTACACAATTACAAGATATCTTCTAATTGATATGAAATATATCTTTTCCTAAAATATATCAATCATATATTATCTTCTACAAGTATTCTAGTCGTCCAACTCCTAAAGCATATCTTCCTTTGTTTTAGTCCAGATCCTCTCCTAGAAATCAACCGCACTTTACTTCTGAAGCATATCTATGACGGCCTCAACCCGGGGTCAGGAGTTGACATTATCAATAACAACAATAATAGCATAATATAATCCAATCCAATATTAATATATAAACACAACCCCTTTTTCCAAGATCTTTTCCAGGTTTGAGTATGACTTAGGTACAACCATCACAAAACCAATTTACTAGAGACAATCCAAATAATACTATCTCTGATCAACAACTCAACAGACCCACTTGGGTCCAACACAACTACCTCAGAGGAGCCTGACATGGAAGGAACTGGAACTCTGCCCCGACTACCACGGAAGAATCTCCCAGGCATCTGCAATATATATATAACATTCTGCAAGGGTGAGAAATCAATTGCTCAGCAGTACCACTATATCAATATTAATTAGAACAATTTATAATAAACAATTGTAGGAACATAATTCACAACTTGTTAGAAACATATAAAACATGTATAAACTGGATATCAAAACTAGCATGCTCTGTAAAACAAAATCAACTATCGTGTGCTGTGCATAAATACCAGAGTTCAATTTTAGCATGCTATTTTCATTTTCAAACCTTTCGTTCCTTTACAGGAACCATAAAACTATTTATCCCGTTACGGGGACCCAAACCCATTTGTTCCGTTACTGGAACAACAAAATCATATGTTCCGTTATGGGAACCACTAAATCACAATCAGATATGTATTGGATGTTATCTAGGGACGGCTGATCAGGCCTCCACACAAATTATCTAGGATAGTTGGCCGGACTATCACACAAAATGTCTAGGAAAGCTGATCGTGCTTTCACACAAAATCACCAGATCCACAGAGACGAGCTAGGTCTCTGATTAACTATGCTGGACTAATCGGTTATGTAATGCGTGCAACCGAATTAGACACTTACGCAAGGTTATCCAATATCTGATTCACTTTATATAGTTTCATAATCACTTTACCTATCTCTTGTTAAAATCAATTCTGTCACAGCACACTATTCAAAACCTCTTTTCCATTTTTAATCACACTTTAGAGATAGGTATTTTCTAAAGTTATTTTTCCCCAAAACACAGATTTAACAACATTTTCAAACACAGGGGATACGTAACTTAAAACGTTTCTGTTCATGTTCAAAAATAAAACAACATTTCATTCATATATACTGAACCATAAAAGAATGGTCAGGGGTACTTCCCTTGCAGAGCTTTACAACTATCACTGACTGACTCTGGATCGATTAGGACGTTCAGGCTTATCACCTAAGTAGCAGGCTTATCAACTTCAATGCTCAGGTCCTTCGCTTGGAACCTCACTGCGCTCGTCGACTAATCATTAGGTTATCTTTAGTTCGACTTCAATTCCTGAGTCTCACTACTAGAACCTACAGATGGGAAATACCCTACGTTAGACGATCAGATATGCTTGACATATCCTCGCTAAACATATTACCCGAACGATAAAATCCCCGATTCGTACTTATATGCATTAATATAGTACACGTACGGTTGCAGGTTTAAAAGTATGATTGAAAAGGATACACGTTTTACGGCATCCGAATTTAGAATTGTAAGTCATAAATATATTTTATATATACATAGATAATATACGGATTTTAAAGTATAATTAGATTTTACAAAAATAAAAATACCTCCCGAATTTCCAAATAATTTACCAGAAAATCGGGCAGCACCTTATTTAAAAATAAGCAAGCCGGTCGATATTATATCGACAATAACACAATACATGCGCCAATCCCAACCATCCAAATATTATTTATCTGAACCGCTAATTCTTATACCGCCACAAAACATAACCTCAATTAACATTAAACTTTTAAACGTAGATATGTATATTATTCATCCGCCCATAAGTACACCAACACCGATCCACGATCAAATTCAACTTCAAAATCATTCCCCCACAGCTTAATATTCGAACAAACTACCAGCAACTATTTAATTTATTACAACCCAAACAAAAAGCAACTCCCGCAGCAGGCTCGACCACCGGCTCGCTGGGTTCATCGCCGGCGAACCTCCGATCAACCCCAAAACCGCGGGTGTCCGATCGAGGTCAGCCCCTTGGATGCCTGAAACCATTTCCTCAATAAATCACAATCAATAACCCTTCCATCGCAGTAGTTTAACCTCGAATTAAATTGAAAATAGTTGTATGTATAGGTGCGTATATATACCTGATTGAGAATGAATTCAGAGGGTAATTGAAATTAAAGAGCGGAAGAAACAAAAAGAAAAAGAAAGAAAGATGAGGGGCGGAGCAGAGGCGGAGTGCGGCGGGGAAGGGGAAGCAGCGACAGGGGGGAAAAGAAGTCGGGGGGGTGGAGCTGTGAGGAAGAAAGTAAATTGTTTTTACTTTTACTAAATTATATAAATCCTTCTTCTGAATAATAATCTGAAATAAAAATTTGGACACGTGTACAATGTATGAGAATTGCTTGAACAGGTATCGCTACCTAGCCTGAGAAATAGACACGTAATAGTAGTGATAAATATGGATTTTTGCAGCCTGGTTTCGCCCTGCAATTTGATATTAACGAATAAATTTGCGGTTAAAAGTAATCTGAAAGTTCACCAAACAAAATTTAAAATTTACAGATTAATAAAATATTACTAAAATAAAAGTTTCATAAATTTTAAATCATTTTTGAAATGCAACTTGTTCCCGCATTTAACGATATAAAGAACAACTGCGCGGATGAATTTAATTTCAAAAATTTCTAAAATAATTTTAAAATTTTCAGAATATCAGAAACTTACTAACATATGAGTTTCGTAATTTTTGAAACATTTTAGAATTAAATACTTATTTTACAAATAAATTCAATCAGAAAATCATACAGGGCTAAATAATTGATGAAATACTGATTTCTAAATTTTATAAAATCCCAAAAATTATTATTATAATTATAAAACCGTAGAAATAATTTTAGAGACATTCTAAATATTTAAACAAATAAATTTTCATTTAATTCACTTTTTAAGAAAATGAAAACAATTCAGTACAACTAAATAATTAATCACACGAGCAACCCGGTACACCATAAATCACACATAGATAATAATAAAACATCACATAATGGTCAAAACCAATACACACATTTTATTTAATAATTATACTTTTGAATAATATAAAAGTATACGGGTCATTACATCCTTCCCCCCTTAAAAAGATTCTGCCCTCAGAATCTGACTTAACTAAATAAGTGAGGATATTTGTCAAACATATCAGACTCTAACTCCCAAGTAGACTCTTCTACTCGAGGATTTATTCAAAGCATACTCACTATAGACATAAACTCATTTCCAAGGACTCGCTCTAAACGATCTAGGATTTGAATCGATCATTCCACACAAAACAATTTGGATGAGAGCCCATTGGCTCCTACTCAACGACTTGGTTCAAATTAGGTGCATATTGTTTTGATATTGACACATGGAACACATTATATATACTGCAACTGCGGCGGTAACACCAACTTATGGGCAATTTTACCTATAATTCTCAATACCTCAAACGGTTCCATATATTTAGGACTCTACTTGTCCCTTCTATTCGAACTCAACCAATTTATTTCAAGGTGAAACTTTTGTCAATACCAACGATCCTATTTTCTATATCCACACTCTTCCAATGTAAGTCTGCCTTCTTCCTTTGTCTATCCCGAGCTGCTTCAACTCTTTTCCAAATCAACACCACTACGTACTCGGTGTGCTAAATATACTCAGAACCTAACAACATTTCTACTCTCACTTCCTCTCACTAGTATGGGGACCCACACTAATGTCCATACAAGGCTTCGCAAAGTAGTATTCCCGTACTAGCATAATAACTATTAGCATAGGAAAACTCACTCAATGGTAGGTGATTACCTCAATTTCTTTTTAAATCCAACATATATACTCTCAATATATCCTATATTTTCTGAACCACCTTTTTACTTTGGCCCTTCGTCTACGGATGATATATGGTACTCACTTTCAACTTAATTTCCAGACATTCGAACACTTCTTACTCGTTTCCATCGGTTAAGACTGAAAAGCAATCTCATATCTTCATTTCTTCTCACTTTCAGGTATTTGAATTTCATATTCCACTCTTTCCAATTCTTTTATTAACTTCTCAGTGGTCCTAATCACATACAATCCTTTCTTTCCGCACAAGACATCTGTTACCATACCGGCTTTGCTTAGGTAGATGTTTAAGGATTAATTGGTATCTTTTGTTAACCTCGGCCCAAAATTCATATTCGAAAACTTAACGTATACTTACTTCCCCTCTAATCCTCATAAGGAAATCCTTGAGCGTTCTATTCAGACTTTCTTAATCTTTGAATAGCTGAGGATGTTATCAATAAATACAATTTGCTTATCCAAATACTGCTTATACACCATGTTCCCTAATTCTTTATAGAAAACTGATACACTTGTTATTCCACATAATATTATCAGAACTTACAATGCTCATATCTTATTCTGATTGCAATCTTTAATATGTCTTCAGGCTGGATCTTAAGTTAATCCCCGGGAAATAACACACTCTTTGAATCAGGTTACATAAGTAATCAATCCTTAATAGAAGTTATTTATTCTTATTCGTTGTTTTGTTAAACTCTCGATAATCAGTACACAATCTCATAATTCCATCCCTTTTCTCCAACAACATCACTGGTGCACCCCAAGGGACTATATCTGGTATGTTCATTTCCCTTTCCAATAAGGTTTACCATTATCAAACTACTTACTTCATTCCACTGGCCTCCAGAGAGACTCTAGGGTATTTATTTATTACTGAAACTTCCTCCGGATTAAGAATTTTCTTCTTCATATCTTTACACATGGTGGATCTACCTTATATCCTTATCTTATTACTCAGTTTCTCGCATAATTGGAAGAACTTCTTTTATTGCTTTTGCACTCAGAAACTTACCTTACTATCGACTTCTGCACACTTTATAATTCACTTCTTCTGAAAACCACTCCTTGCATTTCTACAAGACAACTAACCCGATCCTAAACTCATATCGAACTCTTCTGGCTCGAAGGGTGTCAGATCAGCTGCAACTACATCCAAATTCTAAATACTCGATCTCTTGGTCCTTTTGAAAGTTCTACATCTAACTGTGATGAATGTTGGCCCTTGGGATGTAGTACCTCGAGTAGCCATTCCACAACTCCTTGCAATATGCCCAATCTTCCCACAATTGTAACAAGTAACTCCTGGATTCTCTGGGTTGCATTCTGATGCATAATGACCCTTATGACCACATTTGAAATATTGCACATTCTTTTTGCACGAACTACTGTGTTTCCTATCACAGGACTTGCAATCCACTGCTGACTGGACTGACTGAGCTGGAGTAAAAGCAACTAAGGTAGTATCAAACCTAGTCTGGGAGAAGCTCTGTCTCCTGAATCTTTTACTCCTGTTTCGGCCAAACTTATTCTGAAATTCTTGACTGGATTCTCCTTGGTCTGCCTTGTCCATAACACCTTTAGACTTTCTTTTCTTATCACTCTCTTCCTTAAGAGCCAACTTCTGGTCACTTTCCATTACCAGGGCGACCTGAACCATAGAGGAGTATGTCTTGAGTTGCAATGCCACAACTCCTTTCCGAACCTCAGGCTTCAACCCTTGGTGAAACCTCCTTGCTTTCTGAATCTCCGTACTTACATACTCAGGAACTAATCGGGCCAATTCTGTAAACTTGGCCTCATACTCTAACACACTTCTTTCACCTTGTTTCAGTTCCAGAAACTCGACTTCCAACTGATTCCTTAAACCATCGGGAAAATACTTCTCCAAGAATAATTCTGTAAATTTTGTCCAAGAAACAAGGCCTTCTCCTTCTAACGCTCGAGTTGACTCCCACCAATAATTGGCTTCATTCTTGAGAAAGTAACTCACATAATCACTCTTAAGATCATCATTTACTTACGTGAGGGTAAATGCCTTTTCCATTTCCCTTAGCCAATTCCTGGAAACAACAGGATCCACTTCGCCCTTGAAACAGACTGAAAGAATTTAAAACGAGTAGTTTGGTTTAGCTATTATTGTTGATATTGTTGCTGCTGAACCTGTTGGATTAACTGCAATTGTTGTTGTTGCTGCTGGCGCAACAAATCTAGAATTTCATTTATAACTGGACCTTCCGCCAAACTACTACTATCTTCTTTAGACTGGGTAGCTTTCTTGGTGGCATTTTCCTGAAATATAACAGGGAATTTATTCAAAATCATAACGAGATTGTATATAAAAAATGTCATCGTTCAAACGGTGCACTTGTGCAGGAAAATGCTGCCCAATCAAAGCACCCATGCTTTTATTCTTAAGATCCATTTATAAAAGATATCTAAATTAGCAACATTAGCAACAATAGCAATGATAACAGTAGCAAGATCAACAACAGCGCTGGAAAACTGGAATATAAAGGTACTAAATATTATGGTATGCCCTCTCAATACAACCACCAAGCAACCTTCTAGCACCATTAAATTACAACACTAACAGGTTTCTTATACCGCAAGGCTAAACGTGTTATACTAGGCATCACCCCATAAAGGGTAAACTGGTAACTCAAATTAATCTTAAGAATCACGGACTTGGCTAACGCACTAGTTTAAGCTCCAATCAACCTTTTTTCCAGGGATGATTTCTTATCACCCTCAAGTGATTCATCAATCACTAAATTACCTTTCCTTCCCAAGGGACTTCGTATCTCCTACCCCAAACCTATCTTCCACAGGGTTAACCTTTCTAGAACCGCAACCTTCAATATCGAATCATCAATTTCCTCTGTTATCTTTATTTGTGAAGTAGCAACCAGACATAAAACTTCTATTTCTGCTGACAGTCAATCTTTATTTCCACGCAACAACCAAGACTGTCTAACTACAAAGGTCACTGGCAAACTCAGTGCCATGAAATATCAAATAGGATTTCAAAATTCAGGAGTCAATCATGAAAGAAAAGTGAAGAAAAATGTGGATGTGGCTGGGAGCAACCATAAAAGTACATAAGATAGCCAATCTTAGTACCGCACAGTTCATAACACATAACTCGGTAGCGTCCCACTAGACCCTTTTGCCACACAGGCAAACGGTCAACTCCTATGCATTGTTTGCCCCAATCAACCAAAAGAGTCACCAAGGAAAGAAACAATGTTTAAATAGAAAATTCACAAATAAGGAGGGAGAAATCTTGATTTATAATGGAATCAACAGAATCATAAGTCGCCTATTCTGAGTTCTCAAGTTTCTCATAGGAAAAGGAAGCAACTTATAGGATAAGAAATAATGACTCTGTAAACAAAATACATTTCAAGAGAGAAGTATAAGGGTTCAAGAATACCACCTCCCGATCTGATCCACATTCACTATAAAACTTGGCCATCATAGTGGCCACTAGCTATTATCATACTATCCGAACTCATCAAGGTCACACAATCAGTCTAGTAACATTACTTGGCATAGAAAATGCGAGATATGGAAATAACGTTGGTGTCCCCTCAACTGACACATCAAGGGTCTGCTCAAACACTGAACTCTCGCGATCAAATTTGTTTTTCTCAAGAGAAAAAAAACTAGAAACCTCTATCGAACATTACTAATAATACTTATGCAAAGAAAACGTACTCTAAGTTAGGGCAGTTCCAATCAATCCTCAATAGACTTCAGGGTTACGTCTCCGAAACCCTTGACTAAACTCATAGACTTGCTCGTCTGATTGAGTTTCTGACTCACATCTATCTGCGAACCTTTCTTCACTCTTTTGACTCTACCCATAACCTAAATCAGGGACTCGAACCAGTAGCTCTGATACCAACTGTGATGGCCTAAACCCCGGGGTCAGGAGCTGACGTCATCAATAACAACAATAACAGCATAATATAATCCAATCCAATATTAATATATAAACACAACCCCTTTTTGCAAGATCTTTTCCAGGTTTAAGTATGACTTAGGTACAACCATCACAAAACCAATTTACTATAGACAATCCAAATAATACTATCTCTGATCTGCAACTCAACAGACCCGCTTGGGTCCAACACAACTACCTCAGAGGAGCCTGACACGGAAGGAACTGGAACTCTGCCCCGACTACCACGAAAGAATCTCCCAGGCATCTGCAATATATATATATATATATATATATATATATATATATATAACATTCTGCAAGGGTGTGAGCAATCAATTGCTCAGCAGTACCACTATATGAATATTAATTAGAACAGTTTATAATAAATAATTATAGGAACATAATTCACAACTTGTTAGAAACATGTAAAATAGGTATAAACTGGATATCAAAACTAGCATGCCCCGTAAAATAAAATCAACTGTCATGTGCTGTGCATAAATACCAGAGTTCAATTTTAGTGTAATAACCCCAAAAATTTTCAACTTTTTGTAACCCTTGTGAATAGTGTTTTAGCTGAATGAAGAAACTTTTCACGCCACACTATGTAGGGGTTCTGTTATGGATATTCTGGGATATTATTAGTACTCTATGAAGTATATAAGTGTATGTAAAGATCGTCAGAATCCAATTCCGAACACTTTGGTTTTTCCCGGAAATCCACAAGATACGGAGAGAATTGAGTATAAGGCAACAGGATAAAAAGGATTTAAATTAAAGGATTATAATAGAGGATCATAAAAAGGAATATAATGTATTGAGAAAGGTTAAGGGAACCTAAGTAATAAGATCCCGGGTATGATCCTTCAAACGATAAACGAGAACGAAAGTAAGCGAACTGTATAACAGATCAGCGGTCATTAGGCAAACGATTAGGAAGTTAATCAAAGGGATTAGTGGGAATGATGTCATCCAACCAATAGAAAGAGGACAAGGAAGGGAGGATGACATCATGAGGATGACACAAGCATGACATGGGAAGGAAGGAGGTGTGGTGGCTTTGTAACCACACAAATTCAAGGGCAAAAAGGTAATTGACTAAATCAAATACAAAAACCAAGCAACCAAGCCAAGTAAAATCACTTTCATCAAAAATCAAAAAGCAACCAAGGCTTTGTTCTTGAAGCTCTCGGCTTTTCACTATTCAAAAGGCAAGAAGAATTTCAAAACTCAAGATCCAAGCCTCCTAAATTGGTAAGATAATTCCCTAATCATCTTCATGCTTAGTTAGGACTATATCATGAGTTTAAGCCATTAATTCCTTCTCAATCTTCTTCATTTAATCAAAGAAGAAGACAATGAATAGTGTTTTCAAGTTTTTAACTTGAAATTTTTCTTGTTTTTCTTGAAGATCCAAGCATTCTTAAGACTTCTCAAAGCTTCTTAAGGCTTCCTAGCTCCTCCCACCACTTCAAGGAAGGTATAAGTATGAATGGTTAAGTTTAGGCATAAGTATGAATGGTTAAATTGAATTGGTTGGGATTGTTATGATGTGATAAGGATGGGTGTTGGTTGTATGTTGGATTTGAGGTTGGTTTGTGGTTGGTTTTGAATGGTTTAAAATTTGGAAATCGCGTAAACATAGCCGTCGTAACGTCCGATTTTCTTTGGACTGTTTTTGTGCATAGCATTAGGACCCGATAACCCCCTGCTAGTTTATGACCACTGCCATGTTTAGATAGCTCATGTTACGAGCTTCGTTTTGATATGTAGTTCGTTCGATTCCGATGCACGGTTTAGGAGAAACGACCGTTTCAAGTAACGGCGTTTCGCGAACGAAACTTTTTCCCTCGCCTTACTTTGAAACATAGGTTAAAGACCAAAAAGGGTTAATTAATGTATGAAACATTTATGGTAAGTGTGTTAGGCAGTTGGTAAGACACTCGCGAAGGAATCGCTTTAAAACTCGTAAAGATTAAATTATTAAAAATGGTGGAGCCGAGGGTACCCAAGTGACTTAAGCAAATCAGTGAGCGCAAAACAAGCGTTAGAGTCTAAGTTAGTTAAAGTGTAGATTTACAAGTGATTTTGGTTTAATTCCAACTTACTTGTTGTTTATAGGTTACCAGACTCGTCCCGAGCCTTTTATCACCCCAAGTCGCTCAGGCAAGTATTCTATCCGTTATACTGTTGTTGTGATGTATACATTTGTATATGCATGATCTTGCGATAAATGCATATTGGTTATTTAGCAAATTCTTGTGATATATTGTAGCATGTGATATGGTATATATGCATGCCTGTTTCATATTCTTGAAATATATATCTGTTGGTTCAGTTGATAATACCTATGCTAGAGAATAGCGGCAACTTGCGTATACCCTTAGTATAGGGACCCAAAGGTGAAAATATTTTCTAAAACCGGGAGTCGAGGATCCCGAGTAGATTTTGTATATATGGATATGGATATATATATATATATATATATATTTATATATATATATATATGGTTATAGTTTTCCAAACTATTAATCGAATAAGATTTATTCGATAACTTTAATTTTATTTTATTATTGAATATTATTTCGAATATTATTCGAAGGCGTATGACTCCTTTTATTTATTTATTTGAATATTATTTGAATATTCATTCGAAGGCTTATGACTCAGTTTATATTATTTAATGAATATTATTTGAATATTCATTCGAAGGCTTATGACTCAGTTTATATTATTTAATGAATATTATTTGAATATTCATTCGAAGGCTTATGACTCAGTTTATATTATTTAATGAATATTATTTGAATATTCATTTGAGGATCTATGACTCCGATTATTTGCTGAGGTATATTCTTTATTTTATTAAAGAATAAGGTGTCAATAATCAAACTTATTTTCGATTATTCAAATAAAGATAATACTTTCATATAAGTATATCTTTGGTTATTTAATACTCGTTTCAAGTATAAGTTTTAATACTTCTACTTCAATTATTTTTATAAAAATTATTCTTTATGGGAATATTATTTAAATAATAATATTCAGTCATTTTCTAAATATTCTGGGGACTGATTTACTTCATTAAATCAGCTTTACTCCAAACACTCTATAAAGTGTTTTCGAGTCTTCAAAATGATTTTTAAAGTCAGAGCGGATCCCAAAACTCATTTTTATATTTAAGATCTTCCTTTTTTAAGGGGATTTAAATACTCGCTCAAAACCTGGGGAATCCGGCTCTGTGGTGTATTTTATATTCGCAACGAGGTTGCAGTTTTGGTAAATGAATTGATTACTTGCCCAATGTTCGGGAAGTAAGCCCATTTAATTGAGTCGGCATAAGCGACAGGCCGGGGTACGGTCTATCAAAGTGTAAGTGGCTGGGTGGCAGTCCATCAACGCGTAAGAGGCCGGGTGGCGGTCCAGCACAAGGTCCTTATGAGGCCAGGGTGATGACCGGTGGGGGATTCATCCATCTACTAGTAGAAAAGGTTACTTATTGGTATCTTTGCCTGATCAGCAAGATATCTGGTTTATGCCAAAATTCTTTTCCTTTCCAAAATTCATTGGATGTTTCAAACTCTGTTCATACTTTACATAACAGAGGTTCCAGGAAATGATTAAGAGATATATATGTGGATATATATATCGGGACTAAATAAAGTATCTCATAACTTTTTCATTCAATAATATTTCAAAGATTGAATCTATTCAAGTCTTAACTTGTGGTCTCATCTATGGGATGTTTTTCTTAAAACTTATAATACTTTGAACGGTGGTAGTTCAAGTAGCTCTATAAATGATATAAGTGTGGTGAAGTATTGGTAACTTCATTCCTTGTTTTTACTTATATCTAGTAAGTAATTATCTTACACATGATAGAGATTCTATTAAGTATCCATTTAGATACTTATATTATTGTTATCACTATGTATTATCTTGCGAGCTGTAAGGCTCACTCTTGCTTTATTTCTTCATCACACAACAACAGTTAGGAGAGATGGCCAGACTCCAGCAGACCCAGCGCAAGCGCGTGGGAAGCGTCCCGCGTCTTCCCGATGATGTTGTAGCTGCTATAGCTACAGAGGTAGATCCATTGTAGTTCAGACCATCTACTTTTGAGAATCAAATTATGTATAATTATAACTTGTGGCAGATAATGGCAATTAACTGTAAATTTATCAAGTAATCATTTTGGGTTGTAATAACTTTTAAATGGTGGATTCAAAGACTTGTACTTATTTCAATTTCATCTCTGAGACTATAACGGGTTGTGGTGTGTGTTAGTATGGGGTCACAGCATGAGGTTATTTATTATTAATTAAGTGAAGTGATATTGTGGAAAGAAAGACCGTGACAACCCGGATCCCCGACCCCGGATCTGGGGGTGTTACAGAAATGGTATCAGAGCCAAGCGTTATAAACCTCAGAGATGATGCGTCGATATAATAACAAACTCACAAAGATAATAAGAACTCTTGCCAAGTTCATAGTCGGACTACTTAAAGTAGTGCTGACAGTTAAAACCCTTACGGGAACCCTTATAAGTATCATGACAGTAACTTAGCTCATTTAATATGTAGGCGCCTGAGATAGAGGACCCTGAGATGTTCGAGCGTGAGCATGATGAGGCATTGCTAGATGTTGAGGATCAGGAGGAGCCTGAGATGGAGGAGGATGAGGAGGACCCCTCAGAGGAGCCTGAGACGGAGGTCATTGCTGTTTCAGATGAGGAGGACCCCTCAGAGGAGTCAGAGACAGAGGTTATTGCTATTCCAGATGAGGAGGACCTGGATGAGGTCCCAGTAGCTGAGGAGCGTGTTGGACCTATGGTAGTGTATGCTGGTACCCCATTACCCACACTTCCAGTGGTCAGAGCCCCTACCCCTCCACCACTATCTTGGATTCCTGATGATGACAGCTCAGAGACCCATACATCCGAGCCTAGGCAGACCGAGGAGGCACCCTCAGCGGCTCCGGATTCACCACCTCTTGACCCTGCCCACAGGCAGTCTTCGTTAGCACATGGATATGTTCAGGATGTTCTGAGGACCCGAGTGGCTGTTGCCGAGGGCCGACTAGATGAGGCCAGGAGGGAGTTGGATGCAGAGAGGGCGGGTAGGCGTACCCGAGCTTATGAGACTAGGGCTTCTATACCCCGATCCTTGAGGAGGGAGCTTACGGGGATAGAGCTCACATCCCGAGCGAGGCTCAGATCGCTCCAGGGGGACAGGCATGGTAGGATCTCCAGGCGGCAGGCCGACTATATCTTCCATCATGCGATGGAAAGGGTTTGGGAGCTGACCCGCTCCGGTGTGTGATTCAGGATTGATGATGGAATAGTCTAGTTGTCTAGTTAGCCGAGGCCTTAGTAAGAGCCAATTTTCCGGGATAGTTGACTTGTATATAGCATCCCTTTTTCTGACTAGACAGATAGACTCTTGTGTATCACTTTTGGGACAGATGACTGTAGCACTGTTGTACTTTTGACCAGATCAAACTATGTATTTCTCGCATTATGTATATATTTGTTTCCTTTCGGTTCAGTTCCATAGTGACGGGATCACTGTTTTTATCATTATTATTACTACACTTCGTATTAGAACTTTCTTAAAATAATAGAATTGCGATATACTTTCTCCCCATTATAAGAGCTGTGCAAGGCACAATGTTGTATATGATTGTGACCTAATGTTGAATTTTCCCAAATTTTTTTTTTTATTTTATTATTATCAGAATCATGCCGCCAAGAAAGATTGGAACTAGGGCGAACCCTGGATCTGAAGACCAGGGAAGCCATAACCAGGATGATAGGAACCAGGAGCACAGTGAAGAGGAAGATGAGGATTATGTGGAACAGGATGACTCCCTGTATGAAGAGGAAGAGGAAACATATGATGTTGAGGGATTTAAGATAGAGGCTGAAGAAGGAGAAACCGAGGTTGAGCAACCAGTACCAAACCCAGGCATGGATCCCATGGGCCAGTTCATGCAACTCCTAAGGCAGAATTTGGAACGCCAACCCAACCCACCCCCTCAAGGAAGTAACAATGTTGTGGCAAACTCTTTCAGGGCTTTTAAGTCCCTTAAGCCCCCTGAGTTCCACGGATCAGCCGACCCATTTGAGGCAAGGGCATGGTTAAAGGAAATGGAGAAATCTTTTGAGATTTTGAGTACCGAGGAGGCACAGAAGACTGTATTTGCTACCTACCTTCTGAAAGGAGAAGCTAACTACTGGTGGGAGGCCAAGAAAAACATGGAGACAGATGCTATTATAACCTGGGAGAGATTTAGTCAGTTGTTTCTGGGAAAGTATTTCCCGAGGTTTATGGAAAACCAGATGGAGCTCAAGTTCTTGGAGCTAAAGCAGAATAACTTGTCTGTAGCAGAGTACGAGGCGAAATTTACTGAGTTATCAAGGTTTGTGCCGGAGTTTGTGAGCACCGAGGAAAAGAAAGCTAGGAGGTTTCAGCAGGGATTGAAACCGTGGATTCAGAATAGGGTGGCAATCCTTGAGCTTACGGACTATGCCACTCTGGTGCAAAAGGCAACGATTGTAGAAGTCGGAAGTGAACAGATGCAGAAGGAAAGACAGAATAAAGGAATAAAGAGGAAAAGTATGAGCATGGGTGGAGGTTCCGCAGGAAGGAGCTTCCCAACTAGATTTAATCGAGGAGCAGTGTCCCTACCAGGAAGGAACACTGGGTTTAAGCAGCCAATGAGTGTGAGTGTGAGCCAGGGCGGCCAGAAGTCAAGAATGTCCTATTCCAACCAGTCTCGACCCCCATTGCCAGCCTGTAACATATGTGGAAGGAATCACACTGGGGAGTGTAAAGGAAAGCCAGTAACCTGTTTTAAGTGCGGTCGGGAAGGCCATTACTCAAATAAGTGCCCATCATCAACCCCTGCCGTCATTCCAACCGCCACTTGTCATCAGTGCGGACGCCCAGGTCATTGGAAGAGGGAATGCCCAATGAACAAACCAGCAGCTTCGGGAGCAAGCAGGGCTGCTTCCAATAAGCCACCTACTGTGAGGACTTTCAACATGACAGTCCAGGATGCTATGAAAGATTCAGATGTGATAGCAGGTACCCTTTCTCTAAATTCAGTCAGTGCAAATGTTTTATTTGATTCGGGAGCAACTAAATCTTTTATATCAAAGGACCTTGCGCGTAAGTTAAGACTTAAGGCTAAACCCTTGATAGAACCCTTACAAGTAGAAATAGCCAATCATGAAATTATTCCTGTTAACCAGATTCACCCCGCCTGTGAGATAGGCATAGGGGAGCAATCTTTCAGTGTTGATCTGATTCCTTTTAAATTAGGGGAGTTTGATGTGATTTTGGGAATGGACTGGCTATCTAGCAACGATGCTCAGATAGACTGTAAAGGGAAGAAAGTTAAGTTAAATATCCCCGGGAAGAAAGAAGTTATATTTAGAGGAAAGAGGCAGACGCAGAAATTTTTGACTATGGCCCAGGCCAAAAGGATGCTACGAAAAGGAAGTGAGGCTTACCTAGCCTATGTGGTGGACACGCAGAAGGAGGTGCCCAACTTACAAGATATTCCAGTAGTCAACGAATTTGAAGATGTATTCCCCCAAGACCTTCCGGGATTACCACCCGATAGAGTGATTGAATTTGCTATTGAGTTGGCCCCAGGGACGGCGCCAGTTTCAAAAGCACCTTACCGGTTAGCCCCATTAGAAATGAAGGAATTAGCTATCCAATTGCAGGAACTCTTGGATAAGGGTATGATAAGACCCAGTGTGTCTCCGTGGGGAGCACCAGTTTTATTTGTTAAGAAGAAAGACGGGAGCATGAGGTTGTGCATAGACTATCGAGAGTTGAACAAGCTAACCATAAAGAACAGGTACCCATTACCTAGAATAGACGATCTGTTCGACCAACTAAAGGATGCTGTTTATTTTTCCAAGATCGACCTAAGAACTGGATATCACCAACTAAAGATTAAACCCGAAGATATTTCCAAGACATCGTTCCGTACCAGGTATGGGCATTATGAGTTCTTGGTAATGTCCTTTGGATTAACCAACGCCCCAGCGGCTTTCATGGATTTAATGAATAGAGTATTTAAGAAATACTTGGACAAGTGTGTGATAGTTTTTATCGATGATATTTTGATCTACTCAAGGACTGAGGCAGAACATGCAGAGCATTTGAGGATAGCTCTAGGAATACTCAGAGAGGAGCAGTTATATGCCAAATTCTTGAAGTGTGAATTCTGGAGGAATGAAGTACAGTTTTTAGGACATGTGATCAATAAAGAAGGAGTATTGGTCGACCCCTCCAAGATAGAGGCGGTCTCAAATTGGGAAAGGCCAACCACACCCACAGAGGTAAGAAGTTTCATAGGATTGGCCGGCTACTATCGTAGATTTGTTCAGGACTTTGTGAAGATCGCAGCCCCTTTGACACGACTTACTCGTAAGACATAGAAGTTTGAATGGACAGAGAAATGCGAGAACAGTTTTCAGGAATTAAAGAAAAGGTTGATAACAGCTCCGGTATTGGCATTGCCGGACGGAAAAGGAGATTTTGTGATATATAGTGACGCGTCGCACAAAGGATTAGGATGTGTGCTTATGCAGCACGGTAAAGCTATTGCGTATGCGTCGAGACAACTGAAGGAATACGAGGTTAGATATCCTACTCATGACCTTGAGCTCGCGGCAATAGTATTTGCTTTAAAAATTTGGAGGCACTACTTGTATGGAGAGAAGTGCGAGATTTTCACAGACCATAAGAGCCTCAAGTACATATTTACGCAGAAAGAGCTCAACATGCGCCAGAGGAGATGGTTAGAACTAATCAAGGACTATGATTGTGAGATTCTCTATCATCCAGGGAAAGCCAATGTGGTGGCTGATGCCCTTAGTAGAAAGGAAAGACTCAGAATGATAACGACCTCGGAAGAGTTGATAAGGGATTTTGAGAGAATGGAAATAGAAGTAAAGGTAACCGGAACCGGAACTGAAAAGCTTTTTGAGATCTCAATGCAGCCAGAGTTATTGGAAAAGATCAGATTGTGCCAGGAGAAAATAATGAATGAAGGCAGAGAGTCAATGACTGGAGAGGAGATCCATACCGAGAAAGATGATAAAGGGATAATGAGGTACTCCTACCGAATTTGGGTTCCGAATGTTCAAGAACTTAAAGATGAGATTTTGGATGAAAGCCATAGTTCAAGGTATTCCATTCACCCGGGAAGTACCAAGATGTATAGGGATTTGAAGGAATATTACTGGTGGCCCAACATGAAGAGGGACGTAGCAGAATGGGTAAACAAGTGTTTGACTTGCCAAAGAGTAAAGGCAGAGCACCAGAGACCCAGTGGACTTTTGCGACCCCTGGAGATTCCCGAATGGAAATAGGAATAGATAGCGATGGATTTTGTTGTATGCTTGCCAAGGACGAAAGCCAATCACGACGCCATTTGGGTAATTATAGACCGACTGACAAAGTCAACTCATTTCATTCCTATCAATGAGAGATACATAGTCGATAGACTGGTGGACATTTACCTTAAGGAAATAGTGACACGACATGGAGTCCCAGCGTCCATTGTCTCAGACCGAGACCCTAGGTTCAACTCCAGATTTTGGAGGAGTTTTCAGGAATGTGCGGGGACCAAGTTAAATATGAGTACCGCGTACCATCCCCAGACGGATGGACAGAGTGAAAGGACCATCCAGACACTAGATTATATGTTGAGAGTCTGTGCAATAGACCTTAAAGGAAGTTGGGATGATCACTTGCCGTTGATCGAGTTTTCTTATAACAATAGCTTTCATGCTAGCATCGGAATGCCGCCTTATGAGGCCCTGTACGGAAGAAGGTGTCAATCTCCCTTATACTGGGATGAAGTAGGAGAGCGGAAGATGCTCGGACCCGAAGTGGTCCAAAGGACCAAAGATATAGTGGATCTTATCAGAGGGCGACTTGTAGCAGCCCAAGACAGACAAAAGAAATATGCAGACCTAGCCCGAAAGGACAAGGAATATGAAGTAGGGGACTTAGTATTGTTGAAAGTATCCCCTTGGAAGGGATTAATGAGGTTCGGAAAGAAAGGAAAACTAAGCCCAAGATACATTGGACCTTTTGAGATATTAAGACGGATTGGAAAGTTAGCTTACGAGCTAGCCCTACCCCCTAATTTGCAACAAGTTCATAATGTGTTCCATGTGTCAATGCTAAGGAGGTATCATCGGGATGCCAGGCACATAGTGGAGTACGAGCAGGTGGATATGCAGCCGGATCTAACTTACGTGGAGAAGCCAGTAAGGATTATGGATAAGAAGGAGCAGGTGCTTCGGAACAAAGTGATCAAGCTAGTCAGAGTACTATGGCAGAATCATAATGTGGAAGAATCAACTTGGGAACTAGAGAGCACAATGCTAGAAAAGTACCCCCATTTGTTTTCTGTTTGATTCCGGGACGGAATCCTTTTAAGGAGGGGAGACTGTAATAACCCAAAAAAATTTCAACTTTTTGTAACCCTTGTGAATAGTGTTTTAGCTGAATGAAGAAACTTTTCACGCCACACTATGTAGGGGTTCTGTTATGGATATTCTGGGATATTATTAGTACTCTATGAAGTATATAAGTGTATGTAAAGATCGTCAGAATCCAATTCCGAACACTTTGGTTTTCCCGGAAATCCACAAGATACGGAGAGAATTGAGTATAAGGCAACAGGATAAAAAGGATTTAAATTAAAGGATTATAATAGAGGATCATAAAAAGGAATATAATGTATTGAGAAAGGTTAAGGGAACCTAAGTAATAAGATCTCGGGTATGATCCTTCAAACGATAAACGAGAACGAAAGTAAGCGAACCGTATAACAGATCAGCGGTCATTAGGCAAACAATTAGGAAGTTAATCAAAGGGATTAGTGGGAATGATGTCATCCAACCAATAGAAAGAGGACAAGGAAGGGAGGATGACATCATGAGGATGACACAAGCATGACATGGGAAGGAAGGAGGTGTGGTGGCTTTGTAACCACACAAATTCAAGGGCAAAAAGGTAATTGACTAAATCAAATACAAAAACCAAGCAACCAAGCCAAGTAAAATCACTTTCATAAAAAATTAAAAAGCAACCAAGGCTTTTTTCTTGAAGCTCTCGGCTTTTCACTATTCAAAAGGCAAGAAGAATTTCAAAACTCAAGATCCAAGCCTCCTAAATTGGTAAGATAATTCCCTAATCATCTTCATGCTTAGTTAGGACTATATCATGAGTTTAAGCCATTAATTCCTTCTCAATCTTCTTCATTTAATCAAAGAAGAAGACAATGAATAGTGTTTTCAAGTTTTTAACTTGAAATTTTTCTTGTTTTTCTTGAAGATCCAAGCATTCTTAAGACTTCTCAAAGCTTCTTAAGGCTTCCTAGCTCCTCCCACCACTTCAAGGAAGGTATACCATCTCCAAACCCTAGATTCCTATATATTATAAGATGATTTTGATTAGTAGGATGATATTGTAGCTTGTTGTTGTGATTAGAGTTTGGGATTTGGAATGGTAGTGAAATGGAATGGTAATTATTGTGGTTTTGATTTAAAAGAACTTAAGTATGATTAAAGTTAAGTTTAGGCATAAGTATGAATGGTTAAATTGAATTGGTTGGGATTGTTATGATGTGATAAGGATGGGTGTTGGTTGTATGTTGGATTTGAGGTTGGTTTGTGGTTGGTTTTGAATGGTTTAAAATTTGGAAATCGCGTAAACATAGCCGTCGTAACGTCCGATTTTCTTTGGACTGTTTTTATGCATAGCATTAGGATCCGAGAACCCCCTTCTAGTTTATGACCACTGCCATGTTTAGATAGCTCATGTTACGAGCTTCGTTTTGATATGTAGTTCGTTCGATTCCGATGCACGGTTTAGGAGAAACGACCGTTTCAAGTAACGGCGTTTCGCGAACGAAACTTTTTCCCTCGCCTTACTTTGAAACATAGGTTAAAGACCAAAAAGGGTTAATTAATGTATGAAACATTTATGGTAAGTGTGTTAGGCAGTTGGTAAGACACTCGCGAAGGAATCGCTTTAAAACTCGTAAAGATTAAATTATTAAAAATGGTGGAGCCGAGGGTACCCGAGTGACTTAAGCAAATCAGTGAGCGCAAAACAAGCGTTAGAGTCTAAGTTAGTTAAAGTGTAGATTTACAAGTGATTTTGGTTTAATTCCAACTTACTTGTTGTTTATAGGTTACCAGACTCGTCCCGAGCCTTTTATCACCCCAAGTCGCTCAGGCAAGTATTCTATCCGTTATACTGTTGTTGTGATGTATACATTTGTATATGCATGATCTTGCGATAAATGCATATTGGTTATTTAGCAAATTCTTGTGATATATTGTAGCATGTGATATGGTATATATGCATGCCTGTTTCATATTCTTGAAATATATATCTGTTGGTTCAGTTGATAATACCTATGCTAGAGAATAGCGGCAACTTGCGTATACCCTTAGTATAGGGACCCAAAGGTGAAAATATTTTCTAAAACCGGGAGTCGAGGATCCCGAGTAGATTTTGTATATATGGATATGGATATATATATATATTTATATATATATATATATGGTTATAGTTTTCCAAACTATTAATCGAATAAGATTTATTCGATAACTTTAATTTTATTTTATTATTGAATATTATTTCGAATATTATTCGAAGGCGTATGACTCCTTTTATTTATTTATTTGAATATTATTTGAATATTCATTCGAAGGCTTATGACTCAGTTTATATTATTTAATGAATATTATTTGAATATTCATTCGAAGGCTTATGACTCAGTTTATATTATTTAATGAATATTATTTGAATATTCATTCGAAGGCTTATGACTCAGTTTATATTATTTAATGAATATTATTTGAATATTCATTTGAGGATCTATGACTCCGATTATTTGCTGAGGTATATTCTTTATTTTATTAAAGAATAAGGTGTCAATAATCAAACTTATTTTCGATTATTCAAATAAAGATAATACTTTCATATAAGTATATCTTTGGTTATTTAATACTCGTTTCAAGTATAAGTTTTAATACTTCTACTTCAATTATTTTTATAAAAATTATTCTTTATGGGAATATTATTTAAATAATAATATTCAGTCATTTTCTAAATATTCTGGGGACTGATTTACTTCATTAAATCAGCTTTACTCCAAACACTCTATAAAGTGTTTTCGAGTCTTCAAAATGATTTTTAAAGTCAGAGCGGATCCCAAAACTCATTTTTATATTTAAGATCTTCCTTTTTTAAAGGGATTTAAATACTCGCTCAAAACCTGGGGAATCCGGCTCTGTGGTGTATTTTATATTCGCAACGAGGTTGCAGTTTTGGTAAATGAATTGATTACTTGCCCAATATTCGGGAAGTAAGCCCATTTAATTGAGTCGGCATAAGCGACAGGCCGGGGTACGGTCTATCAAAGTGTAAGTGGCTGGGTGGCAGTCCATCAACGCGTAAGAGGCCGGGTGGCGGTCCAGCACAAGGTCCTTAGGAGGCCAGGGTGATGACCGGTGGGGGATTCATCCATCTATTAGTAGAAAAGCTTACTTATTGGTATCTTTGCCTGATCAGCAAGATATCTGGTTTATGCCAAAATTCTTTTCCTTTCTAAAATTCATTGGATGTTTCAAACTCTGTTCATACTTTACATAACAGAGGTTCCAGGAAATGTTTAAGAGATATATATGTGGATATATATATCGGGACTAAATAAAGTATCTCATAACTTTTTCATTCAATAATATTTCAAAGATTGAATCTATTCAAGTCTTAACTTGTGGTCTCATCTATGGGATGTTTTTCTTAAAACTTATAATACTTTGAACGGTGGTAGTTCAAGTAGCTCTATAAATGATATAAGTGTGGTGAAGTATTGGTAACTTCATTCCTTGTTTTTACTTATATCTAGTAAGTAATTATCTTACACATGATAGAGATTCTATTAAGTATCCATTTAGATACTTATATTATTGTTATCACTATGTATTATCTTGCGAGCTGTAAGGCTCACTCTTGCTTTATTTCTTCATCACACAACAACAGTTAGGAGAGATGGCCAGACTCCAGCAGACCCAGCGCAAGCGCGTGGGAAGCGTCCCGCGTCTTCCCGATGATGTTGTAGCTGCTATAGCTGCAGAGGTAGATCCATTGTAGTTCAAACCATCTACTTTTGAGAATCAAATTATGTATAATTATAACTTGTGGCAGATAATGGCAATTAACTGTAAATTTATCAAGTAATCATTTTGGGTTGTAATAACTTTTAAATGGTGGATTCAAAGACTTGTACTTATTTCAATTTCATCTCTGAGACTATAACGGGTTGTGGTGTGTGTTAGTATGGGGTCACAGCATGAGGTTATTTATTATTAATTAAGTGAAGTGATATTATGGAAAGAAAGACCGTGACAACCCGGATCCCCGACCCCGGATCTGGGGGTGTTACATTTAGCATGCTATTTTCATTTTCAAACCTTTTGTTCCTTTACAGGAACCATAAAACTATTTGTCCCGTTACGGGGACCCAAACCCATTTGTTCCGTTACTGGAACCACAAAATCATCTGTTCCGTTATGGGAACCACTAAATCACAATCAGATATATATTGGATGTTATCTAGGGATGGCTGATCAGGCCTCCACACAAATTATCTAGGATAGTTGGCCGGACTATCACACAAAATGTCTAGGAAAGCTGATCGTGCTTTCATACAAAATCACTGGATCCGCAGAGACTAGCTAGGTCTCTGATTAACTATGCTGGACTAATCAGTTATGTAATGCGCGCAACCGAATTAGCCACTTACACAACGTTATCCAATATCTGATTCATTTTATCCAATTTCAAAATCACTTTACCTATCTCTTGTTAAAATCAATTCTGTCACAACACACTATTCAAAACCTCTTTTCCATTTTTAATCACACTTTAGAGATAGGTATTTTCAGAAGTTATTTTTCCCCAAAACACAGATTTAACAACATTTTCAAACACAGGGGATACGTAACTTAAAATGTTTCTGTTCCTGTTCAAAAATAAAACAACATTTCATTCATATATACTGAAATATAAAAGAATGGTCAGGGGTACTTTCCTTGCAGAGCTTTACAATTATCACTGACTGACTCTGGATCGATTCGGACGTCATGCTTATCACCTAAGTAGCAGGCTATCCTTGATCCGACTTCAACGCTCAGTGTGACGGCCTCAACCCCGGGGTCAGGAGTTGACGTCACTAAACACAATTACCCAAAAATTATAACAACAGAGTTATTATTATTAGAATATACTAACTTGACCCCAAACGAAGATCCGATCCAGGTTCAAGTATAATTCAGGTTTCTCATTATTACAAACTCTTTATTCACTATCTACGACACACTAACTTTATTCAGCAACTCTTCAGACCTCATGGTCTGATACAAACTACCTCAGAGGAGCCAGGTCCAAAAGGGGCGGGAACACGGGTCGGTCTGACAGATCTTCTAGGCATCTGTGAAATATACGTAACAGTTTGCAAGGGTGAGCATAATCGCTCACCAGTACCAAATATGAATAACAGATTAAAACAATAATGCAACAATAATGGAAACAGAGCTGTAATCATGATATCAACATTTCATAATGATAATCAAAGTAACTGGATATCACTAACTAGCATGCTTTGTGAAAACAACATTATAGTGTGCTGCGTAATACCAGAGTCCAATTTTAGCATGCTAATCATTTTATAAAAACCGCTGTATCAATAAATCATGCTTTCATATAATTCACAAATCCCAATCAGATACATAGCGGATATGTGAAGACAGCTGATCAGGCTATCAACACCAGATGGCTCTAACTGCCATCCCATTTACCTGTTCCGGAACTCAGAGACTAGCTAGGTCTCTGACCTGCTGGACTAATCGGTTTTATAATATGCGCAACCGAATTAGCCTCTGACGCCACCTCAATAGGCCTACTCTGGCCCCAATGTATCCCATATCTGACCGTTTTATCCAGTTTTCAAAACACTTGTACCTATCTCCTTTCAAAACCATATATTTAACCAGCACACATATAAAAATCCAGTTCGCAATCATTTCATTCGAGATAGGTACCTTTTGAAGTTACTTCTCCCCAAAATAATTCGAAAATAGTGATTTTATAACTACGGGGGATACGTAACTTAAAACGTTTCTGTTGTATTACGAGAATAAAACATTTAGCTATTCATATACACTGAACCATAAAAGAATGGTCAGGGGTACTTGCCTTGCAACGCTTTACAAACCCTAATAGCTTTCACGCTGACTTTGATCCTTTAACAACTCGACTGGGATCTACAATTATAGAATACCCTAATTAGTTATACTAACATGCTTGATATCCTCAAATCTTAATAACCCAAATCCGACAACCCGACTCGTATTATTATTATTATACACATAATCATGCAATTATATTTCTCGAATATAAATAGGGATATCACGTAAAATATAATTATATATGATTACAAATATATTTTAGAAAATTTTGGCAGCAACTTCTTTATTTATAAGGCTACCCGTCGATTATAATCGACGTCAACAATTCTCAATAATCCACAATATTATTTATCCTTTTATACAACTTACATCCCAACACCAATCACAACTAATTATTTAAGTCCAAAAATATTTTACATAATTATTTTATTTTATTTATTTATAGAATTTAGGACTCAGAACATCGTCATCACCATCCACCGTCCGCTCGTAGCGAGTCATCGCGGTACGGCGACAAAATTTCCGGGGTACCCGATAATTCGGATTCCAACCAAAATTTCACCGATTTTTTTTAAAATTATTTTTTTACTGCACGGTATTTTATTTCACAAAATCAGTCAACAAAAATCCCTGTAATAACACAAATTAATTCATATTAAACCAACTGCACAATAATTAAGCCCATAATTAGAGCCCACTACTAAACCCAACTGCCAGGCCCAATAACAGGCCCAACAGAACCAACAGAATGAAGCCCAACAGAATCCAACACAGGGAAACAGCACAACACAGGAACCACACGACCACAGCACACACGCGCCGCGGCTCGCGCGTACACACCGTACACAACACACACAACTCACACTCACAACACACACAACACACACAACACCACACAATACACACACAATCACACACAATCACACACAATCGCCTACCGCCGCCACCAACCGGAAACCGGGGGCAACAGCGGCCAGAGAAAGGAAGAGACAACAATAGAATACAAGAAAACAGGCAGCATAGTAATTACCGAGAGGAGGTGGAAGCAAGCGAAGGAAGAAGAAAATGAAAAAGGAACCGAGAACGAGAGAGAAGAGAGAGAGCAACAGGGAGAAAAACAATAGAGAGATGATGTTTTAATTCTCCCAAAAGCCAACTGCTGACACGTATCTGTTAATTGGATATGTGTCAATTTCTTTTATAAGATTTTGACACGTATCCCATATATACCCGGGAACTGAAATTTTGCCCCGAAAACTGAATTTAACGAAATAAGTTACGAATAAAACAACCTCCGAAAATTACGAAAATATCTTTAAAATATTATAAATATCCCGAAGTAAATAAAAACGTAAATTTCGAAATTTTTAAACAATTTTTAAGGTACGCTTTATACCCGCTTTTTAATAAATAACGAAATGACGCGCGTATGAAAGGATTCCCGAAAATTTCCAAAATAATTTTAAAATTCTCTGAATAATACGAACTTAATAAAATATAAATTTCATAATTTTTAAAGATTCCCATAATTAAATATGGATTTTAGCATTTAACACACTCACAAAATCATTTGAAAATGAATAATTAACAAAATATTAATTTCTCAATTTTATAAAGTCCTAAAAATAATCATTGAAATTATAAAATTAGAAAACCAATTTTAAAGACAACCCAAATATTTATGGAATTAAAATTACAATAAAGTCACTTTTACAAGCAAAATAAAATCACATAACTCACCAATAAATCACATAATTCCAATCCCACATATCAACAAATCATAATTATTTAAATAACAATCAATAACTGCTGCCAAAATCAATACACATCTTTTATTTATTTACTTAAACTTTTATTACACTTCCAAATATTAGAAATAAAATTAAAGTACACGAGTCGTTATATTCCTTCCCCCTTAAAAAGATTCTGTCCCCAGAATCTGACTCATCTAAACAAATGAGGATATTTATCAAGCATGACTGACTCTAATTCCCAGGTAGACTCTTCTACTCGAGGATTTCTCCATAAAATTTTTACTATAGGAATTGACTTATTTCTAAGGACTCGTTCCTTACGGTCTAGGATTTGAACCGGTTGTTCTACATAGGATAAATCTGATTGAAGCTCAATCATTTCATATTCTATAACTTGATTCGAATCAGGGACATAGGGCTTCCACATAGACACATAGAACACATTATGAATGTGCTGCCACTCGGGGGTAACGCTACCTCGTAAGCAACCCTTCCCACTTTCTTCAAAACCTCAAAAGGGTCCTATGAATCTAGGGCTAAGTTTACCCTTCTGACCAAATCGTACTAACCCTTTCCAAGGTGATACTTTTAGTAACACCAAAGCTCCTATCTCAAAGTCCATGTCTTCCCTATGCAAATCTGCATATTTTCTTTGTCTATCTTGAGCTGCTTCCAATCTTTTCCGAATCAACACTATAGCATCTCTAGTATGCTGAACCAACTCAGGGCCTAACACTTTCTTTTCTCCTACTTCATCCCAGTACAATGGTGACCTACACTTTTGTCCATACAAAGCTTCATAAGATGGCATCCCTATACTGGCATGGTAGCTGTTATTATATGAGAACTCAATCAAAGGTAGGTGCTCATCCCAATTACCCTTAAAATCTAGAACACAGACTCTCAACATATCTTCTATGGTCTGAATTGTTCTTTCACTTTGGCCATCCGTCTGAGGATGATATGCGGTGCTCATATTTAATTTCGTTCCTAAGCACTCTTGGAATTTAGTCCAAAACCTAGAATTAAGTCTAGGGTCTCGATCCGATACTATAGAAACAGGAACTCCATGTTTGGTAACTATCTCATCCAAGTATAACTTCACTATCCTTTCCAACGAATACCTCTCATTAATCGGAAGGAAATGCGCCGACTTAGTCAATCTATCAATGATTACCCAAATAGCATCATGATTCACTCTCGTCTTTGGCAATCTCACTACAAAATCCATAGCAATGTCTTCCCATTTCCATTGAGGAATCTCCGGAGGTTGTAACAATCCACTCGATCGTTGATGCTCTGCTTTCACCGTCTGACACACGTGACATTTACTTACCCAATTGGCAATATCCTTCTTCATTCCTGGCCACCAAAAATTTCACTTCAAATCCTGGTACATCTTGGTACTACCAGGGTGAATAAAAAACTTAGAGTTATGTGCTTCCTGCAATACTTCGTTCTTCAACTCTGTTACATCAGGAATCCATACTCTGGATGAAAACCTATATAAACCTTGACTATCTTTTTGAGTACACAACTCTTCTCCTGTCAAAGTATCCAATTCTTGCTCCATAACTCCTTCTTGACATCTTCTAATCTTTTCCATTAAGGCCAGCTGGAAAGTAATTTCATATAGTTGCTCTTGACTTCCGTTAGATCCTCGAACTTCAATTTCCATTCTTTATAAGTCCCGTGCCAACTCTTCCGCAATCTTAATCATATTCAGCCTTTTCTTTCTACTCAAGGCATCAGCCACTACATTGGCTTTACCTGGGTGATAATTAATCGAACAATCATAGTCCTTAATCAACTCCAACCACCTTCTCTGCCTCATGTTCAGATCTTTCTGCGTGAATATATACTTCAGGCTCTTATGATCGGTGTAAATATCGCATTTCTCTCCATACAAGAAGTGATGCCATAACTTTAAAGCAAATACTATAGCCGCCAATTCAAGGTCATGAACCGGATATTTTTGTTCGTGAGGCTTTAGTTGTCTAGAGGCATACGCAATCACTTTGTCATGCTGCATTAACACACATCCCAATCCTTTCAGAGAAGCATCACTGTAAATTACAAAGTTTCCCGTCTCATCTGGCAATGCTAACACTGGAGCCGTCACTAATCTTCGTTTTAACTACTAGAAACTCTCTTCACACTTTTCCGTCCAAACGAACTTCTCATTCTTCCTGGTCAACTTGGTTAGTGGGGATGCAATCTTCAAGAAATTTTCACAAACCTTCGATAATATCCTGCTAATCCAAGAAAACTTCTTATTTTCGTTGGTGTCTTCGGTCGCTCCCATTTTGATACGGCTTCAATCTTTACCGGGTCTACTTTGATACCTTCTTTACTTATTACGTGACCAAGGAACTGTACTTCCGTCAGCCAAAACTCACACTTAGAAAACTTAGCATACAACTGCTTTTCTCTTAACTTTTGAAGGGCAATCTGCAGATGCACCGCGTGATCTTCTGGATTCTTCGAGTATATGAGGATGTCATCAATAAATACAATAATAAACTTATCCAGATACTCCTTGTATACCCTATTCATCAAATCCATGAAAGCTGCTGGCGTATTCGTCAATCCAAACGACATTACTAGAAACTTGTAATGGCCATACCTTGTTCAAAATGCAGTCTTGGGGATATCCTCGGGCTTTATCTTCAATTGGTGGTAGCCGGACCTTAAGTCAATCTTTGAAAAGTAACATGCTCCCTTAAGCTGGTCAAACAAATCATCGATCCGCGGCAAAGGATATTTATTCTTTATCATCAACTTATTCAGCTCTCTGTAATCAATACACAATCTCATACTTCCATCCTTTTTCTTCACAAATAACACTGGAGCACCCCACGGGGAAACACTGGGTCGAATAACTCCTTTATCCAATAACTCCTGAAGTTGCTTAGCCAATTCTTTCATTTCAATCGGGGCCATTCTGTATGGAGCCTTAGAAACTGGTTCAGCTTCAGGTATCAAATCAATGGAAAATTCTATCTCATGATCAGGTGGCAATCCTGGTAATTCTTCTGGAAAAACATCAGGGAATTCTCTTACTACAGGGATGTCATCCAAAATAGGGGTCTCTTTCTTCGTATCCACTACATGAGCCAAGTACGCTTCACATCCTTGTCTCAGCAATTTTCTTGCTTGCATCACTAAGAAAAACTTCATATATTGCCTCTGCCCTTGGTAACTGATCCTTCTATTATCTGAGGTGTACAGAACAACTCTCTTTTTCTTACAATCAATATTTGCCCTATATCGAAACAACCAATCCATACCTAGAATAACATCAAAGTCTCCCAACTCGAAGGGTATTAAGTCAACAAGGAACATATACCCCGAAATCTCTAGGGAACAACTAGGACAAAATTGTTTTACAAGTACTTTATCCTTATTAGCCACTTCTATAGTTAAGGGTTCATCTAAATCTTCTAGCATCAATTGCATTTTATTCACACAACTCACAGATATAAAAGATTTGGACGCTCCCGAATCAAACAAAACGTTAACAGGTACATAATTTAGAGTAAGCGTACCTGCAACCACATCAGAATCATAAACTGGAGACTTCCGGGTCATCTTAAAAGTCCTAGCTCTCGCAGTACTGGTTTCTGGTCCTTGAGACACACTCCTTCCCGCATTACACAACACACACAACACCACACAATACACACACAATCGCACACAATCGCACACAATCGCCTACCGCCGCCACCAACCGGAAACCGGAGGCAACAGCGGCCAGAGAAAGGAAGAGACAGCAATGGAATACAAGAAAATAGGCAGCATAGTAATTACCGAAAGGAGGTGGAAGCAAACGAAGGAAGATGAAAATGAAAAAAGGAACCGAGAACGAGAGAGAAGAGAGAGAGCAACAGGGAGAGAAACAATAGAGAGATGATGTTTTAATTCTCCCCAAAGCCAACTGTTGACACGTATCTGTTAATTGGATACGTGTCAATTTCTTTTATAAGATTTTGACACGTATCCCAGATATACCCGGGAACTGAAATTTTGCCCCGAAAACTGAATTTAACGAAATAAGTTGCGAATAAAACAACCTCCGAAAATTACGAAAATATCTTTAAAATATTATAAATATCCCGAAGTAAATAAAAACGTAAATTTCGAAATTTTTAAACAATTTTTAAGGTACGTTTTATACCCGCTTTTTAATAAATAACGAAACGACGCGCGCATGAAACGATTCCTGAAAATTTCCAAAATAATTTTAAAATTCTCTGAATAATACAAACTTAATAAAATATAAATTTCATAATTTTTAAAGATTCTCATAATTAAATATGGATTTTAGCATTTAACACACTCAGAAAATCATTTGAAAATGAATAATTAACAAAATATTAATTTCTCAATTTTATAAAGTCCTAAAAATAATCATTGAAATTATAAAATTAGAAAACCAATTTTAAAGACAACCCAAATATTTATGGAATTAAAATTACAATAAAGTCACTTTTACAAGCAAAATAAAATCACATAACTCACCAATAAATCACATAATTCCAATCCCACATATCAACAAATCATAATTATTTAAATAACAATCAATAACCGCTGCCAAAATCAATACACATCTTTTATTTATTTACTTTAATATTTATTACACTTCCAAATATTAGAAATAAAATTAAAGTACACGAGTCGTTTTACTCAGGTCCTTCGCTTGGAACCTCACTGCGCTGGTCGACTAATCATTAGGTTATCTTTAGTTTGACTTCAATTCCTGAGTCTCACGACTATAACCTACAGAGTCGAAATACCCTACGTTAAATGATCAGGTATGCTTGACATATCCTCGCTAAACATATTACCAGAACGTTAAAATCCCCGATTCGTACTTATATGCATTAATATAGTACACGTAGAGTTGCAGGTTTAAAAGTATGATTGAAAATGATACACGTTTTACGGCATCCGAATTTAGAATTGTAACTCATAAATATATTGTATATATACATAGATAATATACGGATTTTAAACTATAATTAGATTTTATAAAAATAAAAATACCTCCCGAATTTCCAAATAATTTACCGGAAAATCGGGCAGCACCTTATTTAAAAATAAGCAAGTCGGTCTATATTATATCGACAATAACACAATACAGGCGTCAATCCCAACCATCCAAATATTATTTATCCGAACCCCTAATTCTTATACCGCCACAAAAAACAACCTCAATTAACATTAAACTTTTAAACGTAGATATGTATATTATTCATCCGCCCATAAGTACACCAACACCGATCCACGATCAAATTCAACTTCAAAATCATTCCCCCACAGCTTAATATTCGAACAAACTACCAGCAACTATTTAATTTATTACAACCCAAACAAAAAGCAACTCCCGCAGCAGGCTCGACCACCGGCTCGCTGGGTTCATCGCCGGCGAACCTCCGATCAACCCCAAAACCGCGGGTGTCCGATCGAGGTCAGCCCCTTGGATGCCTGAAACCATTTCCTCAACAAATCGCAATCAATAACCCTTCCCTCGCAGTAGTTTAACCTCGAATTAAATTGAAAATAGTTGTATGTATAGGTGCGTATATATACCTGATTGAGAATGAATTCAGAGGGTAATTGAAATTAAAGAACGGAAGAAACAAAAAGAAAAAGAAAGAAAGATGAGGGGCGGAGCAGAGGCGGAGTGCGGCGGGGAAGGGGAAGCAGCGACGGGGGGAAAAAGAAGTCGGGGGGGCTGTGAGGAAGAAAGTAAATTGTGTTTACTTTTACTAAATTGTATAAATCCTTTTTCTGAATAATAATCTGAAATAAAAATTTGGACACGTGTACAATGTATGAGAATTGCTTGAACAGGTATCACTACCTAGCCTGAGAAACAGACACGTAATAGTAGTGTAAATATGGATTTTTGCAGCCTGGTTTCGCCCCGCAATTTGATATTAACGAATAAATTTACGGTTAAAAGTAATCGAAAAGTTCACCAAACAAATTTTAAAATTTACAGATTAATAAAATATTACTAAAATAAAAGTTTCATAAATTTTAAATCATTTTTAAAATGCAACTCGTTCCCGCATTTAACGATTTAAAGAACAAATGCGCGGAAGAATTTAATTTTAAAATTTTCTAAAATAATTTTAAAATTTTCAGAAAATCAGAAACTTACTAAAATATGAGTTTCGTAATTTTTGAAGCATTTTAGAATTAAATACTTATTTTACAAATAAATGCAATCAGAAAATCTTACAGGGCTAAATAATTGATGAAATACTGATTTCTAAATTTTATAAAATCCCAAAAATAATTATTATAAATATAAAATCATAGAAATAATTTTAGAGACATTCTGAATATTTATGCAAATAAATTTTCATTTAATTCACTTTTTAAGAAAATGAAAACAATTTAGTACAACTCAATAATTAATCACATGAGCAACCCGGTACACCATAAATCACGCATAGATAATAATAAAACATCACATAACGGTCAAAACCAATACACACATTTTATTTAATAATTATACTTTTGAATAATATAAAAGTATACGGGTCGCTACAATATCCTTCTTTAAGTTCTGATATCACAAGTTCTGATAACTTAAGTTCTGTTATCTTCCTGTCTTCAGTAAATCCTGATTTCTAGTAAGTCCTGATAAGTCCTGATATTAAGTTTCGAAACTAAACAAATCAGATTAAACATAATATCATAAATATATCTAACAAACAGGACCAATCTAAGGAAGGAATGGTCCTTTATCTTTGATTCTGTGGTAAGGGCCTTCACATGCAGGAAAACAGGGTATGACAATATTTCAAGTGTTGTGCAAAATCTGGTGTATTCAATTGCCCACAACAGCCATTTGAATGTTGGTCTGTTGATCCTGGAAGAATTTGCGACCATGCTAACAATGCCCCTATCAGCTAGAGGTAAGGAAATTTTCTTTCCTAGATTTATTATATCCACTTTAAATTATAAAGTAGTAGACAATGGTATAGATAGCACAAAAATAGGCAATTGTAAGCAAGTGTCCAAAATAATATTTGGCTCACTTACTACAAAGAATAAGGTAAATGTAAGTCTGAAAATCACTCCATTCATGTTGGAGAGGTTTAGGACTTACCCTTATCCAATGCCTGATATGAGATCAAACATACAATCTAGCACAGCTATGATCCATGAACCTGTGGAAGTACAAACACAGAAACACCCACAGGGATCTTCCCAAGCTGTAACCATTCTTTGAAAACCTCTAGAAACTAGGAAACCAACCACCTAATCTTCTCAAAAGGATGAGGTGAGTAAAAAGAAGAGAAAGGGTGTAACCTAAGCAGTTATAGCTGAGAGTGGTGAGGATATAACAGAAGCTGTCACCTTTGGTCAAGAGATCCAAAAGGAGTAAGAAAACTGAGCTGACTAATCAAGCCACCTCTGTATCCTCCTAACAAGATGCAGTCTTAAAAGCACCTAGTAGTGAGTCTACACAGCCTGCACCCGAAGCAATTCAAGTGTCTGGTAGGAGAAACAAGGATGGAACACACTGTGAGGGCACATCTTTTGAAGCTCCCTCATCCATTCAGGGGGAGCTGCCAACACTCACACCTGAGCAACAATCTCTCATATCTAAAATTTCTTCTCTTCCAACTGTACTTGAATCTAATTCTCAAGTGCAAGAAAAATTAAGTGACTTGGTTCAAAAAACCTTGCTCACCACCCAGACACTACATTTAGATGGTGAGAGGCTACTAGCTGGGATAGACCTTGATGACACTATAAAAAACATGGGGGATTCATCAGTTTTTACTGAAGACCCCATGGAAACTCTAAATGCACCTTCATGTGCAAATCAGTCTTCACAGACTACAAGGTTTGAGGGTAGTACTCCTGAGGGGGAGCTATCTAAATCCTCTCCAATTCAATTAGAGGTTCCTCATATAGGAACAACTCCCCTCAAAACCCTAGCAGAAATTGCCTTGACAGTTGATGCTAGGAGTACAATTTCCAGTGATCCTATCATAGGGGAGGCAAGAATAGCACATTCAGGTGACAATGTGGTACAAGACATACAAGGGTTTGAGACTGGTGCACATGGCAGTAACCCAGTCAAATCCATTCATATTCAATTGGAGGTTCCCACAACTAGTGTGGAATAACAACTAGCCATAACCACAGAGCAATCTGTGAGTAAAACTATGACCTCAATCACTGCTGCTCAACCCTCTACATCTCAAACACACCTCATCTCTCAATGGCTCCAAGACACTGAAAATCAACCATCTGCTATTGAAGATCTTAGAGTTGATCAACTTAGAGGCCTGGCTTAAGTCTCACAACAGCTTCTCACATCAAATATGTCCAATCAAGATTACCAAGCTATCATGCTCTCCTATCAGGCTGATATAGAATAAAATCAGGCAAAGATTGTGGATGAAGCTGGTCAGGATGTTAACTGTGATGCTTGGATGGACAAGGATTTCATAATTGAGATGGATGCCTTGTTAGCAAAATTCAGAGAAGAGTACATTACTATTTTGTGAAGCAGTGCAAGATCTCTCACTCCACAAGAGGTGTATGATGCCATCAATGAAGTCTACAATGCTCAAATCAAGGATTTCCACAACTTTGGAAAATCTCTACAAATAACATTGAATGGTCATCAGGACAAAGTAATGAAGATGGTCAGATTAAAGATGGACTAAATCATCCCTTCACAAACTGAGATCAAAAATCAATTTAAGACCTTCTCACATCAAATTCTAGGTATGATCTCAGTGGGATTGATAAAAGTGTAACTCAACTCAAGGAGTCTTTTGTAGACTTGCACAAAGTTTTTCAAGATCATATCACTAAATCTAATGACATAAGCTTGAAGTTGGATCAGATGCACACTGCAAGATACACTCCTTCACCTTTGGTCATGGATGAGATTCATAAATTTGTACAAGCTACCTTTGGCCAATCTACTGTTATCTCTGCTCCAAGCTCTTCCTCTTTAGACATTCAAGCACTCAAGGATCAAGTAGCTTCTTTGGAAACCTCCAATGCTTCTCAGCACTCAAGTTCAAGCTTTGACTTCTCTAGTCAAAAGTCAACAGACAGACATCAAGACCCTGGTGGACTCTCACAAGCACCTCCAAATGCAAAACTTTGTTGCTTTTGGAGCCATCATGGGCAAGCTCAACATTCCTCTACCATCACTTCCAGAACAGATAAGGCCTGAAATTTCTACTCCCTTTCTCATGCCTGCCAACAAGTCCAGGGTGCTACACATAATTTCAATCAAGAAGTGGATCTTGACATGGAGAGACTTATTAGGGCTGGTGAAGGACCAAGTCTGATTAGAGAGTTGGATGAATTGCTTAAGGCCCTAAAAGCTTCTCTCAATGATATTCACTTCTCATACAAAAAGACCCTGGACAAAATAATAAATTTCTTAAGGGTGGTCATGGTGAATCAAGATAATTTTTTACAAAAGAGGATTGTGGTCAATATCAATGACTCAGGGATAGACGGATGTATGCAGGTGTCGCTCAATTATCCTGTCTCAAGGAGGGCATCTGAGTTGGACATTATGATCAATAAAGTCAGAGTTGTAACTCATGAAGACACCTTGTTGTTAACTGAATTGAAGAATGCAGAAGTGGGTGCTTTTCCTGAAGATTATATTCATCCAAGCAAGGGTATAGCATACATCTGTCCAAACACCAAACATTTCAAACAATTTTAAATCCCCAAACAATATGTCATGGTCAACAAGAAGCTTATTATGATTCTGGAAACTGGCTTAAAATCAAAGAAGAATAAGAATAATGATGATGTAGAGATGATAAAGTTGTTGAGGAGGTACTTGAATGATGTCGAAGCTAACTTGCCAGTTCTACGCTGCTGAACATGACAGAGTGGGAAGGAGGCGAGCCTGATTTCAAGGGGCTTGATTACTCTTTTGACCATCTGCCGGGTGGAAGGCCTCGCGATCAGATGTATGCAGGTGGAACGCAGCAAGCGATCAAGGAAGCTTGGAGAGCTCAGTTGGGAGAAGCGGCTGGTCCTTCGGAAGCGCAGCAGCAGCAGGAGGAATCAGGAGAAGATGTTGGAGCTAATTTGAGTTCGACACAGTATAGGCATCTAGCAAGGAGGATGGATGCGATGCATAACATCCATAGTCGGTTTGCACGTGATCTCACCCAGGAACTAGGGACTGCATTCAGAGCCACATGTTTTGACATCCAGTGGCCATTTTTTGGTGAGGATTCCATGTATCCACCTCCAGACATGCCTGACACACCACCCCTTGAGGTTGATGTTCCCAATTCGGAGTAGGTATCCCTGATTCCTTACTATTACCTTCACCGAGGATAGTGAGTATTTTAAGTTTGGGGGTAGTAGTTGAAGGAATATGTTTTGTGTGAGTCGTATATAGTTTGCATATTCATGATAGTTTAGTGCATATAGTTGCATGTTTTCCATGCAGTAGTTTTTTTTGTAGTTTTTATGATAGTTGTTCATGTAGTTTCATGCATTTGCATAATATCATGATCCCTTAGATGATTTTCTGATTGATTTATGATATTGATGTTAGTATAGTGATGTTGTATTTAGTGATGTTAAGTCTTGTCGAATTGATTTGCATGCTAGAGACAATTGTATTTCACTAAGTCTTATAGGTTGCTTGAATGCTAGATCATGGTTTGTTTATTTATCGAGCTTTAATCGCTTGTTTATATTTAGAAATTAGGATATTCTCTTAATAATAAATTAACATGGATATTTAAAAAATTGGAGAAAATTGGATTTCATTGCTAGTTTTGTGGCTAGGCGTCAAATGGCTAGTAGCCGGCTCATATTTATATGAGTAGTCTAGGGTTAAGCGAGATGAAGCGAAACACACTCGTTCAGAAATTTGTGAAAAAAAAAGAAAAAGAAAAAATATTTAAGTGTTATGTATAATCGATCACGAGTGGACTCTTTAGTACTCGAGTTATAGTGACCTAAGGCTTTTATAGTCTGGGATCCGCTAACCTAACGCTCGCTACAAGGGTACTATTATATAAGTCTTTTGTGGACCTCACTCATTGCACGGTCAAATAAGCATAATTGTGTTGTTTTGTTGTGAATAAGAGCGTGAATCCATGTAAAACTCCGATATAAGAATTTAAATGTTATAAGTTATTTTGAGTCTAGCTTTTATTTTATACATAAACTGGAGATTGCTTTGATGAGTAGTGAGTCATGATTATTGATATAGTTACAATAGTTTATTTGTAAACATTCGCACATACGCACGTCTCTGGTTTGTAGGTTGATTTGTGGGATTTGATTGATCTTTATGTGAATAACTGCATTTGTTGAGATGTTGCTTGTTGATTGGTTTAGTTATTCTATGGGGATCGTTGCATTCATTTAGTTGCATTCGTGTATTTTTATTTCTAGTTCTTTGAATCTGTTTATGCTTGAGGACAAACATCGATTCAAGTTTGGGGGTATGTTGGGTGGCATTTATGACTCTTTATTACGCTCCGTAAAGCTTTGAATTGGTGTATTTGTACTCAAGTTATTGGTGTTTTAATGTGTTTTCTTGTGTTTTTGCATTTTTCAGGCATTATATAGGTAATCAGGTGAATTAGAATGGTTTTAGTGCTAATTGGGTGTTAGGATGGTGTTCGAATAAAAGCTCTTGGAAAACACACTCAAGTAAGCAAGGAAAAGAAGAAGTAAGAATTTTATACAGGGAGCCAGCGCGCCCGCACTGTGATAGCGCGTGGCCGCGCCCAAAGATCAGAAGCTCAGCGCGCCCGCGCTGGTTAAGCGCGTGGCCGTGCCAGGTCGAGAAAAGAAATTATGCTTCTATTCTGATTTTGATCCAGAGGACTTCTACTCTGCATGAGGCTGCTATATATACATAAATAAGCTCATCTTTTAAAAAAAGACGTACAGAAGCTAAGGACAATGAGTAAAGAAGACCGTAGAGCATAATTCAATCGAGGCGAAGAAAATCTAGTTTAATATTGTGATTCTTTGTTTAAGTTGTAATGTTGGATGCTAGTTTTCTTATTTTTTACGTACTTGGTTTTATTAATTATAAAGACTACGTTTATTATACCATGCTTTCATCGGAACCCATATTGATGATGAGTCAAATCATGGGCTAATCGTTATCGTGGGGTTCTAACGGATTTATTTATGGATTTCTTTAGTTGATTTGTTTCGATGCCTTAGTGTGTGGTGATTGTATGATAACCTAGTATTGGTTGTGCTTATTCGTCTTATGAACATCATGAACTTATAAGATAGTATGTTAATTCTTAATGAAGCGAAAGTGAATTTAAGGATTTAGAACTTGCCATGCTAGCATAGGTTCATATATTATTGTATGCATGATTCGTAGGTAATTTTAACCATCTTACTTGCCCTATATAATCACGATAGATAACTTGTGCATTAAACCGTTAAGTTGTCAAATTATATAGACATATAGGGTCTCAATATCATTGGTGTCTATTCAGCTTCTATCTCTTTTGTGGATGTCTGGTAGTATGGTATTCGTGCAACGAAAGTTGGTGTTTATCAGTTTCGTGTTATCTGATTAGTGTCATCATCATTACATGCTAAGGTTAAGAACAAAAAGGCTATTGAATGAAGTACTTAATGAAGTTAGAATCCCATTTTTGTCATATATATTAACTCAACCATTCTTATTATCTTAGTTATAATTGTAGCTTAAGTTTAGTTAAAACAATCTCAATTTGTTAATCATCTTAGCATTAGATAATAACCATACCATTGTTGCATATATATATTGACTGAAATTACAAAACTGATTCTCTGTGGGAACGAACTAGAAGATATTATATATTACTTGCAAACGCGTATACTTGCATGTATTTTAGCACGTGTTTAGCGAATAAGGAATAAGGATTTTTCTAGCATTTGCTGCACATTCAAACTTTAAAGTGTATCAAATGGATGTCAAGAGTGCCTTCTTGAATGGTGAGCTAGAAGAAGAAGTTTATATGCAACAGCCACCTGTCTTTGAAGATCCAGAATTTCCAAATTTTGTGTACAAATTACTCAAGGCTCTATATGGACTGAAAGAGGCACCTAGAGCCTGGTATGATACACTGTTAGAATTCCTACTCAAATATGGTTTTACTAGAGGTATTATAGACAAGACTCTTTTTTACAAGAAACATGATGAGGATATGATCCTATTTCAGATCTATGTGGATGATATCATCTTTGGTTCTACAAATGAGAAGCTTTTCCAAAGATTCTCCAAGCTTATGCAAAGTGTATATGACATGAGTATGATGGGGGAACTGAGTTACTTTTTTGGACTTCAGGTCAGTCAAAGAAGTGGTGGGATCTTCATCAGCCAAATTAAATATGTCAAAGATTTATTGAAAAAGTTTGGTATGGTTGATTGTTCACCTGTATCTACACCTATGTCTATTACAACAAAGCTGGATGAAGATAAAAAGGTCAAGAGTATAGATATTTGAAGTTATAGAGGGATGATTGGATCATTGCTTTACATAACTGCAAGTATACCAGACATCATGTTTGCTACATATCTATGTGCAAGATTTTAAGACAATCCAAAAGAATCACATTTGATGGTTTTAAAGAGGATTTTCAGATACTTAAAGGGGACTCCAAACTTGGGATTATGGTATCCTAAGGGAACTGGTTTTGAAGCTGTTGGATACACAGATGCAGATTTTGCTGGATGCAGGGTTGTCAGAAAGAGTACTTGTGGAAGCTGTCAGTTTCTTGGACAAAGACTTGTATCCTGGTATAGCAAGAAACAACAATCTGTATCAACTTCTACAGCAGAGGCTGAATACATAGCTGCAGGAAGTTGTTGTGTTCAAGTGGTTTGGATTAGAAATCAGCTAATGGACTATGGCCTAGTGATACACAAAATTCCTATCATGTGTGACAATACTAGTGTTATATCCATAGTGGCTAATCCAGTTAAGCATTCTAGAACAAAGCACATTGATGTAAGGTACCATTTTATTAGAGAACATGCTAAAAATGATACCATTGAGCTTATTTTTGTTGCAACAGAAAAACAGTTAGCTGACATTTTTATTAAACCTTTGGATGGAGCTACTTTCACCAGACTTGTAGGTGAAATTGGAATGCTAAATTCTTTATCCTAAGGCAAGAACTCAGCTAATGTGTTGTAGCAGAATAATTTCCAGTAAATCGAAATTAATTTGATTTAATTGGAAATTAACTGAAATATGAATTATAAATATTTCAGATTCTCTACATATTTATTTTTCAAAACAAAAATTTTATCTTGGAATTTTTCATACTCTAAGAAAACTGCTCAGCTGTTAATTTACATCTTTAATATGTAAAATTAACACAAGGCAGAACTAAGTTGTTCAAAGGTATACAGTGAACTGAGTTCTCGATAAGTCTAATTGACTTCTCGACAAGTCATTTTTAAGACTTCTCGAATGAGTTCTCGATAAGTCAATTCATTGACTTCTCGAGTGACTTTTCGATAGGCTTAAATATGACTTATCGATAAGTCCTTGTAGAGTTCTCTATTAGTGTTAATTCACAGAGTTCTCTACAAGTATAATTTTTAGACTTCTCAATAACTCAGAACTGACATAATTTAACTTAATAAATTATTTTGGAAAAATACTTTTGGCAAATTTATTCTAATTTTATTTTGAACCTATTCAAATAAAATTTGGAATTAATTTAGTCCATTTTTGGACAAACTGGGTATTTATTTGACATCTCGATAAGTTAATTTTTAGTTTTCTATAAGAATAATTTAAAATGACTTTTCGATCTGTTTTTCATTTCTTAAAATGACTTCTCGATAGACAAATTCCAAACGTCTATTTTTGAGTTCTCGACAAGTCATTTGCTTTTACTATAAATACCCTGACTTCTCGATACATTTACATACTTACAACTTTCGAGATCTAAAGTGACCTAGCTTTTCAATCCAAAAACCGATTCTTCTCTCATTTTTACTCCGTTCTCAAAAACTTTTCTTACCCATTCATTCTCATCAATCAACAATGGCAGTCAATGTTACAAGAGCCTCTATTCCATAGAAAGGAACAAACTACCTCGATTTTACTGATGTTAACCAGGCTCCTGACAGTTTCAAGGGGTTTGTAAGACTTTTGGATGAATCTTATCTTGCAGGAGCTTTGACTGCAAACCCTGTTCTGTACCTAGATATGCTGCATGAATTATGGACTACAGCAGTAGTGAGGACTGATATGAATGACAACTCTCTTTCTATGGTGGTGACATGTACAATTGGAGGCCAACTGATAGAGTTCAATGACCAAGATGTGAATAGAGCTTTGGGGCTGCCAACTGAAAATATGGTGGATGTGCCAACTCCTGATGAGCTGACTGAGTTTATGGACTTCATCAATTATGGTGGAAGAATCAACCTGTCAAGCTTAAACATGACCAATCTAAGGAAGGAGTGGTCTTCTATCTTTGATTTTGTGGTAAGGGCCTTCACATATAGGAAAACAGGGTGTGACAACATTTTAAGTGTTATGCAAAAGCTGGTGTATTCAATTGCCCACAACAGTCACTTGAATGTTCATCTGTTGATCCTGGAAGAAATTGCAACCAGGCGAACAATGTCCCTGTCAGTTAGAGGTAAGGAAATTTTATTTCCTAGATTTAATATGTCCACTTTAAAATATAAAGTAGTAGACATACACTTATTGAATGGTATAGATTGCACAAAAATAGGCAATTGTAAGAAAGTGTCCAAAATAATATTTGGCTCACTTACTACAAAGAATAAGGTAAATGTAAGTCTGAAAATCACTTCATTCATGTTGGAGAGCTTTAGGACTTACCCTTATCCAATGCCTGACATGAGATCAAACATACAATCTAGCACAACTATGATCCCTAAACCTGTGGAAGTATAAACACAAGAACACCCACAGGGATCTTCCCAAGCTGCAACCATTCTTTCAAAACCTCTAGAAGCTAGGCAACCAACCTCCTCATCTTCTCAAAAGGATGAGGTGAGTAAAAGGAAGAGAAAGGGGGCAACCTTAGCAGTTATAGCTGAGAATGGTGAGGATATAGCAGAAGATGAGTTACCTTTGGTCAAGAGATCCAAAAGGAGTAAGAAAACTGAGCTGATCACTCAAGCCACCTCTGTATCCTCCCAACAAGATGCAGTTGTAAAAACACCTAGTAGTGAGTCTACACAGCCTGCACCTGAAGCAATTCAAGTGTATGGTAGGAGAAACAATGATGACACACACTGTGAGGGCACATCTTTTGAAGCTCCCTCATCCATTCAGGGGGAGCTGCCAACACTCACACCTGAGCAACAATCTCTCATATCTAAAATTTCTATTCTTCCAACTGCACTTGAATCTAGTTCTCAAGTGCAAGAAAAATCAAGTGACTTGGTTCAAGAAACCTTGTTCACCACCCAGACACTATATTTAGATGGTGAGAGGCTGCTAGCTGGGATAGACCTCGATGACACTATAAAAAACATGTTAGTGTTTGTGTGCTAGAGACAACACTATGATATTTTAGTTTACATTAGGATTATTAATATTTATGTTTTATCGATTATTCCCTTTATAACTTATTAATTCTTAATTTAGTGTGATATAAATGTTAGATTAGTAAATGTCCTTGGAATATGATATGCAATTCTATATCTCTAAGTACGTGACTTAGAAATGAGATTTTGAGAATAGTATCAATATTCCTAAAGGTCCCTAGTCTAGTATTATTATTAAGGGATAGTAATAATGCATTAAGACTGGTGTGTTTGTTGACTAATGATCACATCTCATTGATCATAGGTATGATGATACTAAAGTCAAAAACACGGACAAATGTATATGTACATGGTGCTGGACAGACCCAATGTGAGATTCTACATGTCTGTTGTGTCATAAGTAGTTCTCACAGTGATAATGATGTAATGGTCCTTAGACCTGAAGTCATTATATTTCTTTACGAGAATTAATATACATTGATTCCATTAAAAGTTATCCTTGATCGGGTAATGATAAAAGTGGACATTGGGTATATTATGAATTATATGAAAAATATGAATGATCTATATGGGATTTAACCCTCCTATATTAGGAGTGATATTATTGGCCTCTTGCATGAGCTAGACTATGAAATGCTTGGCCACACTCAAATGTTGATTTGATATGATAGTCTACTCATTGATCAAGGAAATTTGGATTAAACTATGATGAGGATGACACATTACATGCCTCTAGTTTAATCTATAATATTTTGTTAGAGGGATTATATTACATTTTACATTATTCACGAAAGGTTTAATCGATCACCGATTCAATTATTATTACTTGGGTAGCAATGATGTATTACTAGATGCTGCTCATTGTATACTGTGGCGCGCTCCAAACCCGGGTCAGAAGTTTGGGGTCCACACACACACCTTATTTATAACCTGCTTATAACAATAATAAAGATAATAATAATATGCAGTGACCCTATTTACCAACTACCACGGATCACAACAGATTAAAGTATGCACACAAGCCACACATCTACTTATTTTACATACCGTTCAAATCCCAACTATTCCAAACTCAAAACTGAGTATTAAACATTATTACAAACTTTTACAGACTTAAATTATCCCAAAAGAAGCCTACTAGCTCAGCTCAATCAACCTGAACCCCTAGCTCTCGCGCTGGACTGGGGATCCGCGGTACCAACTAGTTCCTTCTTAACTGGAAAAGAACAGAAACAATATCGCACAAATGAGCTAACTAGCTCAGCAAGTCACAATGACAAAACTGAGAATAATGATCATCAAGTGAACATGATTATGATATCAAATGAACAATGGATTATGATTTAGAATTGGATATTATACTTTTATTTTAAAAACCAAGGTTAGGCTGCTGATCAGTCATGCACTAAAGCACACAACACTGCTCTAACTACTGGATCCAAGGCACACATTGGCCTAACTTGACCATTATATGGTCTGACCATGAATCTGGTCCACAATTTTATAAAAACAATCCAATTCTAACATAATAACAGAATAAGCAATAATAAACAATAACCAGAATCATTAACAACAAAGGGTGTTTAACAATGAAAGGGTTTCAACCCTTGTAAGGATCAATAAGGTAATTTCAAAGCTTGGATGCTGGGTAATGAAAGAATTGGATAACAAAGGAATCAACATTTCAGGGTTTCAAAGATTTAGGCTTTCAAAGAATAAAATACAATGGTTTGAAGGTATAAGCAATCTAGTTTAGTGCTTAATATTTAGTTTGTATGTATTTGTGGAGAAGTATCGTATACTTGAGGTTCGTGTTTGGGGTATACAACAATCAATAGTCTAGAAAGAATCAGGTTACGGCTCAAGATCAATAACTGGAATCAAGGTTTAGGGTTCAGTGCTTCAAAGCACTTGCGATATAAAACAGGAATATCAATCACGACAATATCTCGATAAAACAGGAATATCAATCACGACAATATCTCGAGATAGTTCAGAACACTTGCCTGGTATTAGTTTACTATCCTGCACTCGCTTCCAGTCACAATCGTCTTATTCCTCAACTACCTGTTTCCCTTTCCTACGTCTTGCCTCTTCTGTTCACATATCATAAGCATCTATCAATAATCAACTTAAACGATTCTATTCAACACATACTTCTATCTACCCTTCGTTTCACCTAAATCCGATTAACGGATTGAAAGTTATGTAATAATCAAGTAAACGCCGGATATATAAACCGATAGTCAATCAACAAGTCATGTATAACACATAATATATCATGTAATCAATGACATATCATTTATAAAGAAGTCTCGGGTCATAAATAGGTTTTCTGGTATTTAAAATGATTTTTAAAACATTTTTCGGAATTAAAACGGGTCCTTGGATCAATTAATAATTAATTAAATCAATTAATCAATTAAATCAATTAATCAATTAATTTTCGAATTAATTGAACAATTAATCAATTAAAAATTAACTGAAATTAATTAATTGATTAATTCAGATTTATTTTTGAATTAAAAATAATTTTCGGAATTAAAATAATAATTTTTAGAATTTTCAGAAATTAAAAATAAATTTTTATAATAAAAATAAATAGGAAATATGATTTTTAAATATTTTTAAAACAGGAATCCTAAATTTGCAAAGTCTGGAAACTTCAGGGACCTAACTGTATCGTTCCCAAAAGTCCAGGTAACAAACTGTAATTTTTACATCCCGTCGCCAGAAAATACAGGGGTGGCCGGAGAACACGTTCCCGGCGTCCTCACCCCACCAACACCTCCAGATCACATCTATATTTCACCAGGAACTCAACCATACCAACAAATCATTCTAATCATCCCTGAGTTGCCCGGAATTTGGCCGTGAAGTTTGACAGTTTCCGGCGAACTTCGGAAAATTTCAGAAGACAACTCCCCTCTCTACAGACCTCGGTGATTCATGAAACTTATACGACTAGATTGCAAATTTCACAAAGAATACAATCCACTATACCACAACATCAATTTATTCCAGAATAAGAAATCCCCAAATTTCAATTAAGAACATTCATACGGGTTATAAACCCTAATTTTGAAATTCGAAAATCAAACTCAAATTTGAACATGTTATTGAACTCCAAATCAGACGTATAATATATCAGAATCACCAGGAAAACAAGCTCTACAACATGCAATCATCAAATCATACGAACAATCATCCGAACAAAAATTCATATTTTTAATAAATTTAATTCGAAAATAAATAAAATTATAGAAAATAAACCTTGATTTCTGCAGTAAAACGAAGCTCAGAATCTGGTAGAACACTTCAAATCCTTCGTTTTGGTTACTCAAGCTTTGAAAACAGAGATTGGTAACGCCTTCGTTTTGCTGTTTGATTCTTAGAATAGTTTATGTAATTAGGGTTTTTCTCTAAAAATTATAAAATTAACTATCTGCAAATGATTTTGATACGAAATAAAATACGGTAAAAGGCTATTTATATTTACAGAAAATTAGTATCCCGTTGGATCATTCCGGATATAAAACGGTACGTTTATTTATAAAAACTGATCCAAACGGTATCGGTTTTCGGGATAATTATCCAAACCAGTACAATTTGTACTGCGGTGTTGGTCTCAGCACCTGGTTACACGTATTACGAAGTGATAATTGGGAAAGTTTAATAAAAACCTCCCGTTTTTCGAAAATACGGGTGTTATTGATTTACCGAAACGAATATTGTATCGAAAATGTTGCGCCGGGACCCGCGCAGAACAAACCGTACGCCGGATCGAAAAAGTCGAAACATGGAATATGCTCGGAATTTTACAATTAGGTTAGGAACGAGTTCTCCAAAGAGTTTCGGGTTCCAAAAACGTAACAACGGGTGACGTCGGTTGGTTCCTGTTTATATAAAATAGATTTTAATTACCCGTAAAAAGATTTCAGAAATTTCATATGATTCTTATAAATCCATAATTCAACATAAAAATAATTAGAAAGGTATGACAATTATCTATATTTTATTTTGGACATATAAAAATTGAAATACTCGATTAATATTATTTTTGAATATCCAAGTACATGTAACACTTAACAATTAATTCACAGAATAGATAATGAACACATCTAATAATTATTTAATTAGCAAAAATAATTACACGATATTCTGGATATTACATCCTTCCCCCCTTAAAAGGATTATGTCCTCAGAATATCCTAAGAAAATAATTGAGGATACTTTTCTCTCATATCACTTTCTAACTCCCAGGTTGACTCTTCAACCTTTGGGTTTCTCCACAATACTCTTACTAACTTTACCACTTTATTTCTCAATACTTTCTCTCTCTCCTCTAGAATCTCTATCAGACTCTCTACATATGATAAATCTGCCTGAAGCTCTATTGGCTCATATTCTATTACATGCTTGGAGTCTGGATTATATTTCTTAAGCATTGATACGTGAAAAACATTGTGAATGTGCTCCATGTGCGGTGGTAACGCTAACTCGTAAGCTACTTTGCCAACGCACTTTAGGATCTCAAAAGGTCCGACATATCTTGGGCTTAGCTTCCCTTTCTTTCCAAACCTCGTTAGTCCTTTCCATGGTGATACTTTTAGTAATACCAAGCTTCCTTCTTCAAATTCCATGTCTTTCCTTGACTGATTTGCATATTTCCTCTGACGATCTTGTGCGGCTATCAATCTCTTCTGGATAATTTTAATAATTTCCTTTGTCTGCTGTACCAGTTCATGTCCAAATATTTTGCGTTCTTCTACTTCGTCCCAATATATTGGAGATCTACATTTGCGTCCATAAAGGGCTTCATAGGGTGGCATCCCAATGCTGGCATGATAACTATTTTTGTAAGCAAATTCTACCAAAGGTAAATGTTCGTCCCAAATTCCTTTAAAATCAATAGCAAAAATACGCAACATGTCCTCGATTGTCTGGATTGTTCTTTCACTTTGGCCATCCGTCTGGGGGTGATAGGCCGTACTCATATTCAGTCTTGTTCCCAAACATTCTTGAAAACTCTTCCAAAATCTTGAATTAAACCTTGGGTCTCGATCAGATACAATAGACACAGGAACTCCATGATGAACTACAATTTCCTTCAAGTACATATGGACCAACTTGTCGAGCGAAAATCTTTCATTTATAGGCAGAAAATTAGCTGACTTGGTAAGTCTATCTACTATAACCCAAATGGCATCATGATTAGCCCTTGTCCTTGGTAATCCAACTATGAAATCCATGGCAATATGTTCCCACTTCCACTCTGGAATCTCCAATGGCTGTAACAATCCACTTGGTCTCTGATGCTCTGCTTTAACTCTCTGATAGGTATAACATTTGCTAATCCATTCCGCAATTTCCCTCTTCATGTCTGGCCACCAATAATTCTTCTTTAAATCTCTGTACATTTTGGTACTCCCTGGATGGATGGAATACCTCGAACTATGTGCCTCTTTTAAAATTTTATTCTTTAACTCCGTCACTGGTAGAATCCAAATTCTAGATGAAAACCTCAGAATACCTTGATCATCCTTTTGCGTACCTAATTCTTCCCCTACCAAATGATTTAAATCTTGATCCATTATATCTTCCTGACATTTCTTTATTTTCTCCAATAACTCCGGTTGGAAAGTCATACTGTATACTTACGCTTCCTCAGGCTTGCAAACTCTAATTTCCAATTCTAATTTTTGAAATTCCTTATATATATCTTCAGGTACTAATAACACATTTAACCTTTCCTTCCGACTCAATGCGTCTACTACAACGTTTGCTTTACCGGGATGATAATTAATCGAGCAGTCGTAATCCTTGATCAATTCTAACCATCTCCTTTACCTCATATTAAGTTCCTTCTGTGTAAATATGTACTTTAAGCTTTTGTGATCCGTGAAAATCTCGCACTTTTCTCCATACAGATAATGTCTCCAAATCTTTAAAGCGAAAACTATGGCTGCTAGCTCCAAATCATGAGTAGGATACCTCTGTTCGTGTGGTTTTAATTGCCTTGACGCATACGCAATCACCTTATCGTGCTGCATTAGAACACATCCTAATCCTTTGTGAGAAGCATCGCTATAAATTACAAAATTCCCTTGATCGTTTGGAAGTGACAAAACAGGTGCCATGATTAATCTTTGCTTCAACTCCTGAAAACTCTCTTCGCACTTGTCATTCCATATAAACTTTTCATTCTTCCGTGTAAGCTTTGTCAATGGTGTTGCAATCCTTGAGAAATTCTGAACGAATCGTCGATAATATCCTGCCAATCCCAAGAAACTTCTTACCTCAGTGGGTGTTCTCGGTCTCTCCCAATTCGTAATTGCCTCGATCTTTGTCGGGTCCACTTTGATTCCTTCGTTACTGACTATATGTCCTAAGAACTGAACTTCCTGTAGCCAAAACTCACACTTCGAGAATTTAGCATATAACTTCTTTTTCCTTAAAATTTCCAAAGTTGTCCTTAAATGTTCTGCATGATGCTCTTCCGTTTTTGAATAAATTAAAATATCGTCTATAAACACAATAACAAACTTATCCAAATACTCCATGAAAGTTCTGTTCATCAGGTCCATAAACGCTGTCGGGGCATTGGTCAATCCAAAAGACATTACTAAAAATTCGTAATGTCCATACCTTGTTCTAAAAGCTGTCTTTGGTATATCTTCTGGCTTGATCTTCAGTTGATGATATCCTGATCTTAAATCAATTTTAGAGAAATACTTGGCTCTCTTTAACTGATCAAACAAATCGTCAATTATGGGTAACGGATACTTGTTCTTGACTGTAAGCTTATTAAGTTCTCTATAGTCGATGCACAGTTTCATGCTTCCATCTTTCTTCTTGACAAATAATACCGGGGCTCCCCACGGAGATACACCGGGTCTGATTACTCCTTTTTCTAACAACTCCTGCAACTGCTTCGCTAGCTCTTTCATCTCAACAGGCGCCATTCTGTACGGGGCCTTGGATACTGGTTATGTTCCCGGTGCTAAGTCGATCACAAATTCAATTTCTCCATCTGGAGGAAGTCCTGGTAAATCGTCGGGAAACACGTCTGGAAATTCATTCACAACTGGAATATCTTCAAGTTTTGTTGGTTCTTGACTTCTGTCAATCATATATGCCACGAAATGCTCACATCCTTGTCGTAGTAACTTCTTGGCTTGAATCATCGTTAAGAACTTCTTTACTTATTTTTGACCCTTGAACGTTACTATTCTTTCGTCTGGCATTTTCACCATTACCTTCTTATTTCGACAATCTATCTACACATCATGCTTAGATAACCAATCCATCCCTATTATAACGTCAAATTCTCCTAACTTAAATGGTATCAAATCTACAAAAAATTTATTACCAGAGATCTCAATCTCATAATTCCCACAAACTTGGTTAACAGATACACGTTCTTGATTTGCTAATTCCACAGTCATTATTTCATTTAAACATTCAACTGGATAATTTAACTTACTAACAAAATCTTGTGAAACAAACGATCGAGTTGCTCCCGAATCTATTAACACTTTGGCACATATAGAATTCACATTAAGCGTGCCTGCCACGACATCCGTATCCTGGATCGCATCCTTCACCGACATGTCAAAAACTCTAGCCCTTGGAGTCTCATTCACTATTGGGGTAGATCCCATAATCCTCAATGCATTACTGACTAGGACTGGTGTCTTGCAATCCCTGACTATATGTCCTGGCTTTCCACATTTAAAGCACGTAAATCCAATGGCCGGAACCTTTACTGCTGGATTCCGGATAGACTGATTCTTACTTGCTGGCTGATTTCGGCACTCCCTCGAATAGTGCCCTTTCTGGTTACATTTAAAACATACCACATTCAACTTGTTACAAACTCCTCCATGCTTCTTTCCACATACTTGACAATCTGGAAAAGTTAATCTCAACTGATTTGGCTGATTTGTATTAACTGGACGGTTACTCTGGCCTCCGTCTCCTGCATTCTGTTTCCTGAAATTAAAATTTTTCCCTGGCTGAAACTTGCCTTTCTTAAAATTTGGAAACTTCCCTGATTATGACTGACCCTCACTTCCCTCAACTTTCCTTTTCTTGCTTTCCTTTTCCTTCTGGAACATCTCACTCTCTATCTCTGCGATCATAGCCTTCTGTACTACTCCTGCATAGGTATCCAATTCAAAAATGGCTACCCTCCCTCTGATCCATGGTTTCAAACCTTGCTGAAATCTTTTAGCTTTCTTCCTGTCAGTATCCATATACGACGGTACATACCTTGACAATTCCTCAAACTTACCCTCATAATCTGTTACCGACATGTTTCCTTGCTTTAATTCTAAAAACTTCAGCTCAATTTGATCCTGAACAAACTGAGGAAAATACTTTTCTAAAAACAATTCCTTAAACCTTTCCCTAGTAATAACATCTGCACCTTCCAATGTCTTCACCATTTCCCACCAATAGGTGGCCTCATTCTTCAGATAGTAACTTGCAAACTCTACCTTCTGTTCTTCCTTTACTTACACTAAGGAAAATGCCTTCTCTATTTCCTTTAACCAAACATTCGCTTCAATTGGCTCTAAAGAACCCTTGAATTCTGGTGGGTTTACTTCCTGAAAAGTTTTTAAAGTTACCTGGGGATTGGTCTGTCTTTGTTGTTCTTGTGTCAGGTGAACTGTTTGTTGAGCCAAGATTTGTAGAATCTAGGCTATTGCTGGGTCCATGGGTCCTGGGTTCACATTTGGATTTGTATTATCTTGGTTGTTATTGTTGTTGGTTTCTTCATTCTGGGTGTTGGTGCGGGTATTTCTTCTAGGAGGCATTTTCTGTAAAGAATCAATCAAATAATTTAGCTTTTGTATCAATCTTTTGCATAAAAGAACGGTTTTGCAAAACAGAAATATCTCTTTTTGAAAACAGTTGTAACTAAGTAAATTGCATGCTTCTTTACAGAATATAAACAGTTATGGAAAACAGTGTACATGGTATCACATGGGTATAATTGGTGCAATAAATAAGGTAAGGTAACACAGGTGGAATAAAGTAAATGATAGTAATGGAAAGGAAAAAGGTGCTGATATATATAGATCAAAAGTTTTAGGTAGTACAAGCGTAAAGACGCTTTGAAAGTAAAAGCAAAAAGGGTACAACAACCTACTCACTAGTCAGCATAGCTAGTCTATAAATACAAATCAAAAGTCTACTGATACACACTACACACTACTGTACATACTACATAACCATAACAACACTGCTCAGCATCTCTATCTCTAAATCTCTGGTTCATGGCAAGTCTGGACCTCCAATCTCCTCAAGCTCCTCCATCACCTCAGTAGCCCAACCTATCAGTGCATTAGGGCCTCTGCCAGGTAGTGTAGCTCCATGTAGCCTAGCCTCCAAAATCCTCCGTGTCACATGAATCTCCTCTCGAAGCTCCCTCATACCACGATCAACATCTGTAGTCCTGATAACATACTGTAGCTCTCTAATCTGGGCCAACAAGGTATCACGCTCCAATAGAAGAGCCTCATACCGGTAATAAGGAACTGGGGGCAATGTAGACTGGAATGGGGCACTCACAACTGAATACCCAGTGGAATCTGAATCTGCAGGTGGGGATCCTCTGACAGGTGGCCTCATGCCTGGGGGTGGAATAGCCTGCAGTGATACGGGCTGCAACACAGGTGGAGGTAGTATAGCCAACACTGGTGGAATAATAGGACGTGGATCCGAAGACGACACTCCAACTGAAGGCTCTGAGTGATCAGCCGATACGGGAATAAAAGTGTCGGCCATCGCTGCTATCTGAAATCATATCGCAATATAAGAATCTCGAACCATAACGCGAATTACACTAATACCTGATATACCAAAGTACTCAACCTCTCAACGTTCTATCTTTCTATTCCTTACTTCTAATCCTAACCCTCTACCCATTCCCGTCAACCTAGGCTTGTGTCAGTGACTTATAACCTGTAGCTCTGATACCAAACCTGTGGCGCCCTCCAAACCCGGGTCAGAAGTTTGGGGTCCACACACACACCTTATATATAACCTGCTTATAACAATAATAAAGATAATAATAATATGCAGTGAACCCTATTTACCAACTACCACAGATCGCAACAGGTTAAAGTATGCACACAAGCCACACATCTACTTATATTACATACCATTCAAATCCCAACTATTCCAAACTCAAAACTGAGTATTAAACATTATTACAAACTTTTACAGACTTAAATTATCCCAAAAGAAGCCTACTAGCTCAGCTTAATCAACCTGAACCCCTAGCTCTCGCGCTGGACTGGGGATCCGCGGTACCAATTGGTTCCTTCTTAACTGGAAAAGAACAGAAACAATATCGCACAAATGAGCTAACTAGCTCAGCAAGTCACAATGACAAAACTGAGAATAATGATCATCAAGTGAACATGATTATGATATCAAATGAACAATGGATTATGATTTAGAATTGGATATTATACTTTTATTTTAAAAACCAAGGTTAGGCTGCTGATCAGTCACGCACTAAAGCACACAGCACTGCTCTAACTACTGGATCCAAGGCACACATTGGCCTAACTTGACCATTATATGGTCTGACCACGAATCTGGTCCACAATTTTATAAAAACAATCCAATTCTAACATAATAACAGAATAAGCAATAATAAACAATAACCAGAATCATTAACAACAATGGGTGTTTAACAATGAAAGGGTTTCAACCCTTGTAAGGATCAATAAGGTAATTTCAAAGCTTGGATGCTGGGTAATGAAAGAATTGGATAACAAAGGAATCAACGTTTCAGGGTTTCAAAGATTTAGGCTTTCAAAGCATAAAATACAATGGTTTGAAGGTGTAAGCAATCTGGTTCAGTGCTTAATATTTAGTTTGTATGTATTTGTGGAGAAGTATCGTATACTTGAGGTTCGTGTTTGGGGCAACAATCAATAGTCTAGAAAGAATCAGGTTACGGCTCAAGATCAATAACTGGAATCAAGGTTTAGGGTTCAGTGCTTCAAAGCACTTGCAATATAAAACAGGAATATCAATCATAACAATATCTCGAGAAAGTTCAGAACACTTGCCTGGTATTAGTTTACTATCCTGCACTCGCTTCCAGTCACAATCATCTTATTCCTCAACTACCTGTTTCCCTTTCCTACGTCTTGCCTCTTCTGTTCACATATCATAAGCATCTATCAATAATCAACTTAAATGATTCTATTCAACACATACTTCTATCTACCCTTCGTTTCACCTAAATCCGATTAACGGATTGAAAGTTATGCAATAATCAAGTAAACGCCGGATATATAAACCGATAGTCAATCAACAAGTCACGTATAACACATAATATATCACGTAATCAATGACATATCGTTTATAAAGAAGTCTCGGGTCATAAATAGGCTTTATGGTATTTAAAATGATTTTTAAAATATTTTTCGGAATTAAAACGGGTCATTGGATCAATTTCGGGTTAATAAACAGGGTTCGATTGGCCAATTCTGGCTTCGAAACAATTTTATAATAATTATCGAGCCTTGGAAATAATTTAGAATAATATTTTAAAGCTCGAAACTATTTTTCAGAATTTTTAAATCATTTTTAAATAATTAAATCTAATTAAATAATTAAATAAAATCAATTAATCAATTAATTAAATCAATTAATCAATTAATTTTCGAATTAATTGACCAATTAATCAATTAAAAATTAACTGAAATTAATTAATTGATTAATTCAGATTTATTTTTGAATTAAAAATAATTTTCGGAATTAAAATAATAATTTTTAGAATTTTCAGAAATTAAAAATGAATTTTTATAATAAAAATAAATAGGAAATATGATTTTTAAATATTTTTAAAACAGGAATCCTAAATTTGCAAAGTCTGGAAACTTTAGGGACCTAACTGTATTGTTCCCAAAAGTCCAGGTACCAAACTGTAATTTTTACATACCCGTCGCCGGAAAATACAGGGGTGGCCAGAGAACACGTTCTCGGCGTCCTCACCCCACCAACACCTCCAGATCACATCTATATTTCACCAGGAACTCAACCATACCAACAAATCATTCTAATCATCCTTGAGCTGCCCGGAATTTGGCCGTGAAGTTTGCCAGTTTCCGGCGAACTTCGGAAAATTTCAAAAGACAACTCCCCTCTCTACAGACCTCGGTGATTCATGAAACTTATACGACTAGATTGCAAATTTCACAGAAAATACAATCCAGTATACCACAACATCAATCTATTCCAGAATAAGAAATCCCCAAATTTCAATTAAGAACATTCATACGGGTTATAAACCCTAATTTTGAAATTCGAAAATCAAACTCAAATTTGAACATGTTATTGAACTCCAAATCAGACGTATAATATATCAAAATCACCAGGAAAACAAGCTCTACAACATGCAATCATCAAATCATACAAACAATCATCCGAACAAAAATTATATTTTTAATAAATTTAATTCAAAAATAAATAAAATTATAGAAAATAAACCTTGATTTCTACAGTAAAACGAAGCTCAGAATCTGGTAGAACACTTCAAATCCTTCGTTTTGGTTACTCAAGCTTTGAAAATAGAGATTGGTAACGCCTTCGTTTTGCTGTTTGATTCTTAGAACAGTTTATGTAATTAGGGTTTTTATCTGAAAATTATAAAATTAACTATCTGCAAATGATTTTGATACGAAATAAAATACGATAAAAGGCTATTTATATTTACAGAAAATTAGTATCCCGTTGGATCATTCCGGATATAAAATGGTACATTTATTTATAAAAAACTGATCCAAACGGTATCGATTTTCGGGATAATTATCCAAACCAGTACAATTTGTACTGCGGTCTTGGTCTCAGTGCCTGGTTACACGTATTACGAAGTGATAATTGGGATAGTTTAATAAAAAGCTCCCGTTTATCGAAAATACGGGTGTTATTGATTTACCGAAATGAATATTGTATCGAAAATGTTGCGCCGGGACCCGCGCAGAACAAACCGTATGCCGGATCGAAAAAGTCGAAACATGGAATATGCTCAGAATATTACAATTAGGTTAGGAAAGAGTTCTCGGAAGAGTTTCGGGTTCCAAAAACGTAACAACGGGTGACGTCGGTTGGTTCCCATTTTTATAAAATAGATTTTAATTACCCAGAAAAAGATTTTAGAAATTTTATATGATTCTTATAAATCCATAAATCAACATAAAAATAATTAGGAAGGTATGATAGTTATCTATATTTTATTTTGGACATAGAAAAATTAAAATACTCAATTAATATTATTTTTGAATATCCAAGTACAGGTAACACTTAACAATTAATTCACATAATAGATAATGAACACATATAATAATTATTTAATTAGCAAAAATAATTACACGATATATCCCGGATATTATATTTACGATTTTAAATTAGATTTAAAATTCATTTCCAACGTAATAATTATTGTAAAATGAATAGTACAACGACTAAATTAACACAATGAGGCAGATACATAACGAATAACAAGAACAAGGAAAATCACCAATAACGAAAACAAGCCACGAAGGTTGAAAACATAAAATAATCAGAAACTGCTAAATAATATAAGACAAGAAAGAAAGCTTATCGTAATGAAGCTTTCACAGCTGAGTCACGAATCCCTCAAGAGGAAGAGGATGCTCTTGAAGAGTTTATTGCCCCCACTTACTGTGTTCCGAGTCCTCAATAACCCTCTCAGGATAAAATAACAACAGAACACCGGGCTCACAGCAGCGCAATGCTCAACGGTGATCAGACCTCAGTCGCCTGGAAAACCTATGTATGTATGTGTATTTTTCAGAGAGAGAGAGAAGGGAGATGAAGAGGCTACCATGGTTTTCCGGATGTCTATTCCTCCTTTCATCAAAAACGTTTTTCTTCTTTTTAATCCTAAAAGAAAACGTAACTGATCAGTTTTAATTAACATAAATATTTTACTTAAAATATATTTCAATACAAATATTATTTAGAATTGTAACAGTTAGACAGGCCCAATTTACCAAGCCCAAGCCCATAAATTCTAGGCCCACTAACAAATTCTAACACATAATATTTATATTAAAATATTATATTAAGTCACTATTTATTTAATTAAAATAATAGTAAAATCCCTCGCCCAGGTCACCTCGCTTACGCGAGACACCGAGACATTCGCCCAAATCGCCCTTCGACCCGACTCCACCCGAGTCGTGTCATGTCATGGCGAGGCTAGGCGAGGCGGCGGCGGTGGCGCGCGTGTGTGTGTGGGTGAGGCCCACACAACAACCATGCATTCCCACATGCCTTAATAGTTGTGCACTAAACTTGCATGTTATACAATATAAAGCCACCAACTCTCTTTTACCATATCAATGTGGTACTTAAGTTTTTACAACTTAATTAACCAGAAACCCATTTCAAGCTAGCCATTACAACTCCATTTATTTATCGATTCCACTAAGAAAATGTCTTAGATCCAATCATGAAAGTTTGAGTCCTCTTAGAAAGGAACAAACTTCCAACTATAAGTCATTGTAAAAAAAAACCAGAAACAATTCATGGCCATGAATTTATATTCATGCCCATGAATCTCTGTTGTGTCCCAGAAACAATTCATGGCCATGAATATATATTCATTCCCATGAATATCTGGTTGGTTCCATTTTCTAATAATCCCCCATGAATCCTTACAGAAATACATATCTAATTTTATCATGACTTATATTTTCAGAGTCGGTACCCTTCCAGGTTTGAACCCTCTTAAGTCCTCTACTTCGATGGAAACCGGATATAGATGGAATATTTCACCTTGAATCTTTATCCGTGTATTGTAACCACACACCATAGACGACGACAAGTCAAAGGCTATGATCAGATCTACGGCTTTGAGATGTTTTGGTCGTGTCTCTATCCTGTTCATCGAATGCTTTGAGGAATAACCCTTTCCTCTAATTATGACCTCACAATAACATTTGCTTAGCCGGGCATCTCCAAAGATGTACTGCTAATATCACGTCTTACGACTTGACCCCATTCAGAGTTCTAAAAAACTCTTGCTATACTAGCAGTTTCAGTACCTTTTCAGGTTTCCGGGGAATAAACAAAGATACGTAAGTATCAATCTATAAATAGTAAAGGTACTACCAATTCATCCTTACAACTTATTATTACCACATTGAATACACTTCGAGGGATCTCTTCTCAGGTGTATTGGGTTCCCGCTGTAGATGAACCATGATGGGTTATCAGTCCCATCCCTAACCTCGACTTAAGGACCACAGCATGCTCAAGCCCCTTAGTTAAAGGATCAACTATATTATCCTGGGTTCCTATAAACTCTATAGCAATAATCCTATCAGACACAAGACCCCTTATATACTTAAGTCTAACTTGGATGTGTCTCTTTGTTTTAGCATTATACTTAACACTTCTGACTTTGTCGATAGTTGTACGGCTATCATAGTGAACAAAAATGGAAGGAAGCGACTTGCTTACTACAGGTAACATACTCATGAATCCATATAACTATTCAGCCTCCGTCCCCGTGGCATCAAGTGCACACAACTCAGCCTCAAAAGTAGACCGAGTAATCAAAGTCTGTCTAGAAGACTTCCAGGACACTACACCCGCAAGTGTAAACACATATATACAGTCACTCCATTGGAACCAAATTTCTTAGCTATCCAACTTGCATCACTATACCCCTCGTGTACCCCTGGAAATCTCCGATAATGCAAGCTAAGATAAATTGTTCCCTTGAGATATCTAAGAACTCTATCCAGTACCTCCCAATGAGTCTTGTTCGGATAGCTTGTATATCTAACTAACTTAGACACAGAATAAGAAATATCTGGTCTAGTCACATTAGCAAGATATTGCAAACTCCTAATAATTTGAGAATACCTTAACTGAGACACATGAACACCTGAACTATTCTTGATAAAGCCAACTTTAGGATCGAATGGAGTACTAGCGATTCTACAATTTGAATAACCATACTTCTCAAGTATAGATTTCTCTATATAATGAGACTGTGACAAGGTTATTCCATCAGTTGACCGAGTCAACTTGATCCCAAGAATCATACTATCTTCACCGATATCCTTTATCTCAAAGTGCCTTTTTAAGAAACTCTTTGTCTCATTAATAATCTCAATATTCATTCCAAACAACAAAATATCATCCACATATAAGCACGCAATCACACATTCATTTCCTCTAACCTTATAGTCGACGCACTTGTCACTTTCATTAACTAAAAACTCAAAGCTTAAAATAGTTTCATCAAACTTCTTATACCAGTCTATAGGAGCTTGTTTTAGGCCATAAATGGATTTGACTAACTTACATACTTTCCTCTCGTTACCAGAAGCAGTAAAACCCTCAGACTGATCCATATAAATCTCTTCTTCAAGGTCACCATGAAGAAAAGTTGTCTTTACTTCCATCTGATGGATGATAAGACCATGTACGGAAGCCAATGCAATAAGCAATCTGATTGTTGTCATTCTAGCAACAGGAGAGTATGTATCAAAATAGTCAATTCCTTCTCTTTGCCTAAAGCCCTTAGAAACTAGCCTAGCCTTGTACTTATCTATTGAACCATTAAGGTTTAACTTTCTTTTGAAAATCCACTTACATCTGATAGTAGAACACCCAGGAGGGAGATCGACTAACTCCCATGTTCCGTTAGAAATAATGGAGTCCATCTCACTCTTCCCAGCGCCTTTCCAGTGCCTTGACTCCGAAGAATCCATGGCCTGACGGAAAGTTAAAGGTTTGTCCTCGACATTATAAGTGATATAATCACTTCCAAAGTCCTTGACTACCCTTGCACGCTTACCCCTTCTAGGTTCCTCTACTTCGTTAGGAGTAGAGCTACTATTAAGATCTGCCCCCATATTCGACATCCTTTCCACATGATCGGGAATGGAACTCGATGTGCGAGTGGGATCATCATCAAAATTACCTTGTGGTATACCAGTCTTCATAGGGATCACATCCTCAAAGAATGTTGCATCACGAAACTCAACTATCGTATTTACCACAATACCATCTATGTCAAATTTTAAAACCAAAAATCTCATAGAAATTGTGGTTTCAAGATAGCCAGAAAGACACAATCAACAGTTTTCGGTCCTAGTTTCTTTCTCTTGTGTTCAGGGACAAGCACCTTGGCAAGGCACCCCACACACGAAAATAATTCAAACTAGTTTTACACTTTCTCCATAATTCATAAGGAGTCTTATCCATGTGTTTCAGAGGGACACTGTTCAGAATATGGCAAGCCGTATTCAGAGCCTCTCCTCATATGTACTTAGGCAACCCCGAATTAATCAGCATACTGTTAATCATATCTTTAAAGTTCTATTCTTTCGCTCTGCCACTCCATTAGACTCAGGTGTGTATGGAGGAGTCACCTCATGAACTATACCATTGCTTGCACAAAATTCATTAAACGAGGTACTCATATACTCACCACCTCTATCCAACCTCAACCTTTTAAGTACTTTTCCAGTTTGTGTTTCAGCTTCATTTTTAAACATAATGAATTTATCTAGTGCGTCATCTTTATGTTTAAGCAAATAAACATAACAATATCTACTACAATCATCTATAAAGGTAATGAAATATCTATAATGATCCTTAGTCAACACACCACCAAATTTATATATGTCTGTGTGTACTAAATCTAACAAGTCAGAATCCCTAACAACATTATGAAATGGTTTCCTTGTTAATTTAGCAGTCACACATACTTGACATTTAGTTTTCTTATCAATGGCAAGCTTTGAAATCAACTCTAAATTCATCATATTCTTTAGAGCACCAAAATTTAAATGACCAAGTCATAAGTGCCATAAATCAGATGATTCTACACAATATACAGAAGGTGCAACACTATCATTAAAAAAACCACCCAAAATGGCTTCAACATTTATTAAAAACAAACCATCAGACAAGTAATCCTTGCCAAATAATGTACCAGTATGAGTAATAACTACTTTATTACACTTCAAAGAAAGTTCAAAGCCGTTTTTAACTAAACAACTTCCACTTATAATATTTCTACGAATAGAGGGAACATGATGCACTCTAATGAGAGATAGAATCCGCCCAGAAGCAAACTTCAGGTCCACATTTCCTATTCCAAGCACTTATGCATCACTAGCATTCCCCATCATCACTGTCACACCATGACTTTGTTGATAAGATATAAACAAGCTAATATCAGCACAAATATGTACATTAGCTCCAGTATCAATCAACCACACATATGACAGATAAGTGGAAAGTAGTACAGGGTTATAAGTAACATACCAGTCCAGTCATTGGTTCCAGAGGCATCAATCTCACCAATGACCATGTTAGCTACTGGCCCACTCGTGGTTCGAAGTCCAAGCACAGTATTTGCTTGAGCTACCACTCCAGCTTTCTTAACTTTCTTACTTGGACAGTCCTTACTCCAAAGACCAACCTGTCTACAAGACCAACATGGTTTGTTCGCCTTTGGTTTTTTGGCCTTGTTCTTGTCAAATTTAGTGTTATCCTTCTTACTGGCAGATTTCCTTTTCTGCCCAACAGTCACTACGTTCACCTTCGAACTGCTCCTATGTTCAACATGCATCATATGTCCTTGTTTGGACTTGTGTTGTTCCTACACAAAGATGTCCAGTATAAGGTTTGTCCATGTGATCTCTCCTTTCTGTCTTTTCAGGGAGAAAGCAAACTCTTCCCAAGACTTAGGGAGTTTTTCAATCACAACCATCACCTTAAACTTCTCAGGTAAGTCCATTCCAGACTCACCCAAAGCAGGCACCAACATCTCAAACTCATGTACTTGCTCAGTCATGGACCTGGTTTCCACCAGCTTGAACTCAAGAAATCTCACCACAGAATACTTCTCAAGACCTTGAGAATCCGTATTATGGGTTTGGTCCAGCTTCTCCCATAACTGCTTAGCACTATAGGCATCCGATGAATAAACATCAAATAGAGTGTTCGCTAAAGCAGCCAGAATGGCTACCCTAGCCACCCCATCTTTCTCAGTCTATAGCGCATAAACAATCATAGTTTCAGCCTTTTCTTGATCCACAACAGGAGGATCATACTGTACCACCGGCCATAGACCCCTAACAGTTAACCAGAGCTTCATCTTTTTTTTCCAGCGAGAAAAAGAAGCCCCCCCACTGAATTTATCAGGCATACCCGATAAATCAATAGGTTGTGGAAATCTGTACATGGTCCAATCTATGGTGGACGCAGTAACTCCAAAATCGGAACCAATAACAACATGAGTCTCACCAACAGGAGTATCAGTTTCATTAACCATCTCGTTAAATAGCTATATAACAAATAAACTCTTCAATATTGTTGGGAAAGCAATAGTACAACGACTAAATTAACACAATGAGGCAGTTATATAAGGAATAACAAGAACAAGGCAAATCATCAATAACGAAAACAAGCCACGAAGGTTGAAAACATAAAATAATTGGAAACTGCTAAATAATACAAGACAAGAAAGAAAGCTTATTGTAATGAAGCTTTCACAGCTGAGTCACCAATCCCTCAAGAGGAAGAGGCTGTTCTTGAAGAGTTTATTGCCTCCACTTACTGTGTTCAGGGTCCGCAATAACCCTCCCAGGATAAAACAACAACAGAACACCGGGCTCACAGCAGCGCGATGCTCAACGGCGATCAGACCTCAGTCGCCCAGAAAACCTATGTACGTATGTATATTTTTCAGAGAGAGAAAGAAGGGAGATGATGAGGCTGCTATGGTTTTCCAGATGTCTATTCCTCCTTTCATCAAAAACATTTTTCTTCTTTTTAATCCCAAAAGAAAACGTAACTGATCAGTTTTAATTAACTTAAATATTTTACTTATAATATATTTCAATATGAATATTATTTAGAATTGTAACAGTTAGACAGGCCCAATTTACCAAGCCAAAGCGCATAAATTCTAGGCCCACTAACAAATTCTAACACATAATATTTATATTAAAATATTATATTAAGTCACTATTTATTTAATTTAAACAATGGTAAAATCCCTCACCCAGGTCACCTCGCGTACGCGAGATACCGAGACATTCGCCCAAATCGCCCTTCGACCCGACTCCACCCGAGTCGTGTCATGTCATGGTGAGCAGAGGCGAGGCGGCGGCGGCGCGCGTGTGTGTGTGCGCGAGGCCCACACAACACACATGCATTCCCACATGCCTTAGTAGTTGTGTACTATACTTGCATATTATACAATATAAAGCCACCAACTCTCTTTTACCATATCAATGTGGAACTTAAGTTTTTACAACTTAATCAACCACAATCCCATTTCAAGCTAGCCATTACAACTCCATTTATTTATGGATTCCACTAAGAAAATGTCTTAGATCCAAACATGAAAGTTTGAGTCCTCTTAGAAAGGAATAAACTTCCAACTATAAGTCATTGTAAAAAAAACCTAAAAACATTTCATGGCCATGAATTTATATTCATGCCCATGAATCTCTGCTGTGTCCCAGAAACAATTCATGGCCATGAATATATATATTCATGCCCATGAATATCTGGTTGGTTCCATTTTCTAACAATAATAAACTATAGGGCCACACACTAAGAATGCTTGAAGGATTATTTAATTTAAATTGGATTTAAATTATATTAAAGTAATTCGAATTATTTATAATATTAATTAAGTATGACTTAATTAATTAGATACATATTGATATTCGAATTTACTAATATTAATTATGAAATTCATTTGTTAAATAATTAAGTGTGACTTAATTATTATGCAAATAGGAATTTCGAATTAATAATAACTCCTAATTAGTTAAGAGTTATAATTCATTTTTCTACTCTCTATATTATATCTCTTGTGTGGCTGATTTTGCAAACAAGACTTTTACTAAAACCCTAGCCACCAAGAGAGAATATGGAGAGAGCAAGAAGAAACGAGTTTGTGCTAGTACACATCCAATCCTTGAGTTCAAGCATTCGTGTGGATACCGATAGAGCGTAGATCACGAGAGCGGGATGCGTGGTGATTGAACAAGCTTTGGATCTCCATTAGTCAACCAATTGGTAAAGCTTCTTAAGGTAAACAATCTGATCTACGAATTAAATATATGTTATTCGCATGGATCTTGCGGTGGGTTTCAAAAATTCTAATTTTTCACGTTTTTTAATTATTGTTTCCGTTGCGTTTATGTGCTCGAAACCCATCAATGGCATCAGAGCTACTTGCGAAAACTGTTTAATTAGTTTATGTGTTTACTGGTTTTATGATGATAACATGTATACAATATTCCATGACTGTTATGTATGCGATTTTGTATATTTTACATGTTGTTATATTTATATATGCGTATGTATGTATATGATAGGGAATAAAATAAAGCCTGAGTATGTAATTAATATGGCATTCATTATATCAGAATTAGGCCAACAACCAGGCCCATTTGAGAGGTCCCAAAATCCTGAATATTAATTAATTTCATAATTAATTAATAAGGGATAAGTCAGCTGATAAGATGAGTCCTAGAGGGGAAATAAATCCTTGTAGATTGGCCTCCAAGGAACCTCGTGGGATAAGGAATCAGCTTCCTACCTCTTAGGACTCCAAAGTCCATTCTAATTTTGAGACTTAACCACCAAGTCTCCTAACCCAAGTCCAATTCAAGGACTCCCAACATCTATATAAGGGGGCTCACCCCACAAATGAGAACTACATTTTTTGACTTGATCCTTGGATTACAACAAGGTATGTAGGCATCTTATTAAGGAAGATCGAGTCGCGAAACAAAAGAGCAGTCAAATCGAGCCTCAAAGCTCACGTTCCCTAGTAATCAACACAGCAATTATTATACCTTAGTTTTTGATCCATAACATTTGGCGCCGTTTGTGGGAAAGCACAACAACAACCATGGCAAGAACATAGAGAAGAAGCAGCACCCTTGAAGGAGGAACACCAGCGGGGACAACCCAAACGATTTTGTCAACCGTGGAGGTACTGAAGGAATTTACGGATGAGCGAAAGCGTGAAATAACAATTATACCGTAAAAACCATATACCACACATATAGAAAAAACATATAAAAAGGAAAAATTGAGGAATCCTAACCATACCTTGTGAATCGAAGCTTTATAAAAATGGAATGCTAGCAGTTGCTCCTCAATGTGTGAAGCACTCTACCGGTATCCACCAAGAACGATCCTCTTCGATGAACCTTTTTATAAAACTGAGCTTTTATAAAATGGAGTTTTGAGAGAGAGAGAGAGGAAGAAGATGGAGGCTAGAGTTTTCACAAAACCAAAATTGTGTGTAAAAAAAATGAATGAGCCATCCATCTCATTCTATTTATAGGGCTCTCCTAGGGTTTTATAATATATCTTTATATATATTAACCCCCACATTTTATCTTCATAAAATGCTTTAATAATAATTAAAACTATTTTAATCATTATTTCTTTTTCTTAACTATTTAGAAAATAATTCTCTCTCTCATTATTTCATCAAAGAAAATATTCTTTTATGGTGTGACCCTGTAGGTTCAATATTATGCCGGTAGTAGAAATAAAAAATAATAAACTTTTATTAATTATTTACATGAATACTAAAATTCACTAAATATAATTAACTGATTAATTATATTTATTCTACATCGTGAGTGATGCTTCTCAACATATCGCGACTATCCGGATAATATGAATTCACTGCTTAGAATATCAAGAACCTGTCAGTGACTAGTTACCGTACAATAAATTCCTTCTACCCTTATAATATCCCGAATAAATACAAGGCATGGATCTCGTGTCAAGCCTATCAAATTTAATCATATGATTTCTTATTCATAATGCAAAGTTCATATTAATGCAAATTAGAAACTCCTTTCTAATTTCATACACTCTGGCCAGAGATTCCAGAACTCGCATACTAAGAATAACATAGGATATTCTCTTCCTATACTGGAAGGGGTAGATCCTCTATTGACGTTAACTATCTCTATACACAAATCCCTATGCCCAGAATAGTCCTAATGGATGTTCTTGAGACTAAGGACTAAACCAAAGCACAGTTCATTATATATAAGATACCTTTAACGATCTCAAGTCTAAGGACACTTGTACAACTATCACTCAGTGAATAACTATTGACACGTGAGTAATCTCCATTAGTTGTTCAACTTATCGAGTCATGTTCAGTGAACTTATTCCCTAATAAGCACCTACATACTAGCTATAGTGTCACCACACAAATGCCTATGAGAACAGACATCCTCCTGAAGGGAGCAAGCATAGTATGTACCAATCTTTGCGGATTATTAATTACCAGTTAGTAATCCTATGACCAGGAACTATTTAAGTTTAGAGTTATCATCTTTTAGGTCTCACTATTATGATCTCATCATAATCCATAAAAAGCTTTACTCTAAACTATGGTATATCTTATTTAAACACTTAAATAGATAGAGCCCGTAATAAAAACAAAACAAGTCTTTTATTAATATCAATGAAATCAAAAAAGATTACATAAAAGTTATTCCTAAATCCTCATACGTGATTGGACTTAGGACATATCTCTTTCAATCTCCCACTTGTACTAAAGCCAATCACTCTGGTATCTAATACCCATCTTGTCTTTATGAGGATCAAAGTGACTTTCACAAAGTGGCTTTGTGAGTGGGTCTGCTATGTTGTTATGTGTGTCAACTCTCTTTCAATACAATACAAGAAATGTTACCGCACTCCCACTAACCCTTTTGTAGACACATGGTTCATCTACATTTTTGATAAAACCAAACTCTTTGATTGTCTCATCAAAAATGGATGTTCCATCTACGAGAAGCTTGCTTTTAACCACATATGGTTCGTAGCAGCTTACACACTAGGTTTTATTTCCCTTGGAAAGAAAACCATCTGGCCATTTTCCAGATCTCATAGTCGTAGTAAGCAGCAATCGCAAGCAAAATCCAAACTGATTTTAACAGGGCTACAGGTAAAAGGTTTCATCAAAGTCAATCCATTGCCTTTGTTTGAATCCTTTTGCCACAAGCCTGGCTTTAAAGGTCTCCACCTGTCCATCTGCTCTAATCTTTCTTTTGTATACCGTATACATAGATTCCATTTCGGATTTCATGGCACTTTGCCATTTCTCTGAGTCAACACTACTCATAGCCTCATTATAGGTCACAGGGTTGTCATCATCAATGATTGACAACTCATTGTCATTCTCAATGACAAGGCCATAATACCTCTCAGGTTGGCGAGACACTCTCTCTGACCTACAACCGGGTTGTTCCACAGAAGGTTGTTCAGTCTGAACAGGTGTTTCCACTTGATTCGTAGTAGTTTGTGCTTCTTGAACTTCATCAAGTTCAATTTTGCTCCCGCTATTTCCTTTAAGGATAAACAGCTTTTCCAAGAAGGTAGCATGTCTGGAGACAAACACCCTATGATCGGTGTAAAAGTAATACCCCAAAATCTCTTTAGGATATCCCACAAAATTACATTTTACGGATCAAGATTCCAGCTTATCTGGGTCAACTTTCTTGACATAAGCTGGACATCCCCAAATCTTAACATGTTTAAGACTCGGTTTCCTTTCTTTCCATATCTCATATAGAGTTTGAGGAACAGATTTGGAAGGCACCTTATTCAGTAAATATGCTGAGGTTTCCAATGCATAACCCCATAGGAATACTGGAAGATTCGCATAGCTCATCATGGACCGAACCATGTCTAACAAAGTTCGATTTCTCCTTTCAGATACCAATCTGGAGGAGTCCACTGGGAGACTATACCCTTTTCTTTGAGATAATCCAGAAACTCTCCATTCAAGTATTCACCACCTCGATCTGATCAAAGAGTTATAATACCATTTTTGGTTTATTTCTCCACTTCATACTTATACTCTTTGAACTTTTCAAAGGCATCAGACTTGTGTTTCATCAAACACATATCCGAATCTAGATCTATCATCTATGAAAGTAATGAAGTATGAAAATCCACCCATGGCTTGCGTAGACATTGGTCCACGTACATCTGTGTGTACCAATCCTAGCAAATCTGCAGCCGTCTCTCCATGTCCACTAAATGGAGATTTGGTCATTTTACCTAAATGACAAGACTTGCATGTAGGATATGATTCAAAATCAAAAGGGTTCAAGTAACCCTTCCTTATGCAATGTCCGCAGTCTATTTTCACTAATATGACCAAGTCTGCAGTGCCAAAAGAAAGTGAGATTTTCATCATCCCTTTTCTTTTATTAGTTTGTTCAATCTGAAGTAAATTATGTCACATACATACAGACCATTATTTAAAATACCACGTCAATAAAGAATATTATCTCTAAGGATAGAACATTCATTATTCTCAATAATAAAATGAAAAACCATCCAAATCCAACATAGGAATAGAAACAATATTTCTTACAATCGAGGAAACAAAATAATAATTATTTCAAACAATAGTCTTGCCCGTAGGCATATGTAAATCAAAATGATCCTACATCTTCAGCAGCAACTCTTGCTCCATTTCCCATCAGTAGAATCACCTCCTCTTCCTCAAGAGTCCTACTTCTCCTTAGTCCCTGCAATGAATTGCAGATGTAAGAACCACAGGCGGTATCTAATATCCAAGTAGAAATTTGACTTAATGACATATTCATTTCTATCATGAACATACCTGAATCAGAAGCGGTAGTCTCACTCCCCTTCTTCTTCTTCAACTCTGTAAGGTAAACCTTGCAGTTCCTCTTCCAGTGCCCCACCTTGTTACAGTGAAAGCAAACAACTTTGCTCTTGGGGTCTTCAGCTTTTGGTGGAACCGGCTTTTCTTCACCTACTTTCTTCTTCTTGGAAGGGTTCCTTTTCCTTTTCTTAGGATTGGAACCTTCACCAATTAGAAGAACATAGCTCTTCTTAGGGGGAAAATTCGATTCCGCAGTCTTCAACATGTTGTGGAGTTCAGCCAGGCTGACATCCAGCTTATTCATGTGAAAGTTCACAACAAACTGCGAAAACGAACCCGGAAGTGATTGCAAGACCAAGTCTTGGCTCAGCTTCCCATCCATGGCAAAACCAAGTTATCCAAGACGTTCAATCAAATTGATCATCTTAAGTACATGGTCATTCACAGATGATCCCTCAGACATCCTACAACCGAACAGCTCATTCGATATCTCATATCGAGCTATCCTCCCTGCCACATCATACAACTCTTGTAGATGCATAAGGATAGTGTGAGCATCCATATGCTCATGCTGTTTTTGTAGCTCAATGTTCATGGAAGCTAGCATGATGCATTATGCAATATTTGCATCATCTATCCACTTACGATACATAACATGTTCATCATTATGTGCATCGTTAGCAGGTTCAATAGGCTTAGGTGAGTCAAGCACATATTCTAGCTTCTCCACCCTGAGAACAACTCTTAAGTATCGAAGCCAGTCAGCAAAATTAGGACCAGTCAACTTGTGAGCATCTAGTATACTCCGAAGTGATAGTGCAGAAGACATAACGTATATAGTAAATCTGTAAATGATGAACACATAACAACACTTAGCAAATATTCAATTTTATTTCTAAACACTATATGAATAGGGTCTTTATTCATAAGTGGCTCCCACTAGTTTATCTAATTTATACACCCCCTAAGTGAAAATTAGGCATTCATAATGCTAGTGGGAATAGGGATCCTACATCACAACCTCGGCTGTAGCACGAAACGTCATGTGATGTTCAATAGTCAGACAACTCTTTTCAATTACATCTTATGTTATTCCCTAATATAATTTTAGCCTCTTGAATAATTGAGTCACGGCTGTAGCATTACAAACTCAATATTCTAAGTCAAGTCTAACCCAACATTTCGTATAATTGAATCAGTCTCCAACGGCCCACGGTTGTAGCACGTAACGACCTTTAGATTCTAATTAAATGTACATATCTCTATGTAATAGACAAGTATTTCTTATTTCGAAATCAAAGCCCTCGGCTGTAGCACGAAATGACAATGATTTAAAAATAAGAACCACTTTCTATCATGTTGGAAGGCTATGACTGACACAAGCCCGTTGTGTCATTGGCCAATTACTACTTGATATTATTTAATTTTAGAGGGATTATATTACGTTACAATCATATTATAAAGAGATTCTTCCTTTTAAATTAAATATTTCAAATCAATAATCGATAATCAGATGATTCCCAGATCGGGTGGAGCATTGTCAAGAGGCGTCACTTAATAACCCTTTCTTACAGATAGAAATCTGTTGTTGACAGAATCATCCTTTCTCTCAAAATTGAAAATTCATATTTAATTACGTGTTTCATAAACACAAGAATCTCATGATTGTATTCATAATATTATTGTCAAGGCAAGAAAATGATTCATATTCTAGATTTTCTAGAGCACGCCTTATTTTGATTTAAGTTCACCTAAATCTATCATCGCATGGTAAACACAGGCATATAACTTATATATAAAAATAAATAAACAAGTAAGCATACAATTAATATCATGTCACACATTGATATAATGATGTATGGATTTATTATAGCATTTAAAAGCAATTAAAACAATTAAAACATGCTTTAAAACGCTTTCGGGAATATAAACAGTTCAAAACTTTTATATAAAAAATATTTGACCACTCCATTAGATTCGTCTCGGAAAAATGAATCCAACGATATATTGCACGCCCAAAACGGAGTTACGAAACTCCCAAAAATCAAATTTTAAAAAGACAGATGGGATGTAACACATTACAGGATTGCGTTACAATCCCTGTAACGCATTCTGGTAATGTGTTACAGCCCTTTTAAGCCATTAAAGGGTGTAACGCATCCCGGAAATGCGCAACAGGATGTAACGCATTCCGGGAATGCGCAACACCCCCCGCGCGTGCGCCTCACGCGCCCACACCTGACCGTTGCAGCAGCAGCAGGTTTTTTTTTTCTTTGTTATTTCTTCATCTCCTGCCGTTTCTTCTTCTCCTGCCGTTTCTTCCTTCCATTTACTAACTGTTGTTACAAAAAGGAGATGTAACCCCCTTTCCCTTTACTCCCTTATTAATAACTCTTTATTAATATTATTATTATTTTAATTTTATTATTAATATATTAATTAACATTTAATTAATAAATTAATATAAATCAAAATAATATGATTTCTTAAATCAGGCAGTAGCAGAAAATTACCAGATCAGCCCTGGGTCCTTGTGCAAATTTTAATCATAATTATTCACATGCATAATTATTCCATGAATTTTAATTAAAACAATTTTTTAAAAAAAATTCATAACAAATAATCTACACATCACAAAATTATGAAAAAAATACCTAGACAATATACTACACTTGTAGAACCCAGATCAGTAGTCAAAATCTCATGCAAAAATTATTTCGAATTAATTCATAATTAATTCCAAATAAACTTACAAAAATCATAATAAATCCATACATTTATAAAAAAATCTGAAATTTTTTATATGAATCTCTATATGCAGAACCTAGCTCTGATGCCAATGAAGGAATTTACGGATGAGCGGAAGCGTGAAATAATAATTATACTGTAAAAACCATATACCACACATATAGAAAAAATATATAAAAAGGAAAAACTGGGGAATCGTAACCATACCTTGTGAATCGAAGCTTTATAAAAATGGAATGCTAGCAGTTGCTCCTCAATGTGTGAAGCACTCTACCGGTATCCACCAAGAACGATCCTCTTCGATGAACCTTTTTATAAAACTGAGCTTTTATAAAATGGAGTTTTGAGAGAGAGAGAGAGAGGAAGAAGATGGAGGCTAGGGTTTTCACAAAACCAAAATTGTGTGTAAAAAAAAATGAATGAGCCATCCATCTCATTCTATTTATAGGGCTCTCCTAGGATTTTATAATATATCTTTATATATATTAACCCCCACATTTTATCTTCATAAAATGCTTTAATAATAATTAAAACTATTTTAATCATTATTTCTTTTTCTTAACTATTTAGAAAATAATTCTCTCTCTCATTATTTCATCAAAGAAAATATTCTTTTATGGTGTGACCCTGTAGGTTCAATATTATGCCGGTAGTAGAAATAAATAATAATAAACTTTTATTAATTATTTACATGAATACTAAAATTCACTAAATATAATTAACTGATTAATTATATTTATTCTACATCGTGAGTGATGCTTCTCAACATATCGCGACTATCCGGATAATATGAATTCACTGCTTAGAATATCAAGAACCTGTCAGTGACTAGTTACCGTACAATGAATTCCTTCTACCCTTATAATATCCCGAATAAATACAAGGCATGGATCTCGTGTCAAGCCTATCAAATTTAATCATATGATTTCTTATTCATAATGCAAAGTTCATATTAATGCAAATTAGAAACTCCTTTCTAATTTCATACACTCTGGCCAGAGATTCCAGAACTCGCATATTAAGAATAACATAGGATATTCTCTTCCTATACTGGAAGGGGTAGATCCTCTATTGACGTTAACTATCTCTATACACAAATCCATATGCCCAGAATAGACCTAATGGATGTCCTTGAGACTAAGGACTAAACCAAAGCACAGTTCATTATATATAAGATACCTTTAACGATCTCAAGTCTAAGGACACTTGTACAACTATCACTTAGTGAATAACTATTGACACGTGAGTAATCTCCATTAGTTGTTCAACTTATCGAGTCATGTTCAGTGAACTTATTCCCTAATAAGCACCTACATACTAGCTATAGTGTCACCACACAAATGCCTATGAGAACAGACATCCTCCTGAAGGGAGCAAGCATAGTATGTACCAATCTTTGCGGATTATTAATTACCATTTAGTAATCCTATGACCAGGAACTATTTAAGTTTAGAGTTATCATCTTTTAGGTCTCACTATTATGATCTCATCATAATTCATAAAAAGTTTTACTCTAAACTATGGTATATCTTATTTAAACACTTACATAGATAGAGCCCGTAATAAAAACAAAACAAGTCTTTTATTAATATCAATGAAATCAAAACAGATTACATAAAAGTTATTCCTAAATCCTCATACGTGATTGGACTTAGGACATATCTCTTTCAGGTACCTCCGCATTCAACCTATGCCGCCACCCAAGAAAGAGCCCAGGTAAAGGCAACTGTACCTCAACCCGAAGGGACGATTCCCTCGGCTCCTCAAGGGACGAGTCCCCAACTTCAACAGATACATACATCTGTGAATTCTCGACCCATTGGGTATGAGTATTCAACTGTTTTGACCACTAACCCCCCTTATGGGATGCCCTTTTACCCCAAGGTTGAAGGAAGTGGACATGCTGGATGAAGTGAAGCACGAGGGCGAACACCCCCTACATACAAGGTTTGGCTCCTATCCCAGAGGATCAGGAATTTTCTGTTCCTTAGACTGAGAGAGACTCCGAATCTTCAGATGATGAAGTAGCCCCAAGAAGGAGACGTGCTGGCAAAAAGCCGATGGGTGATGGTAACCAACATCCTAGGAGCACCTGAGGGGTGAATCCCCAAGAAGTGCAGGAGAGATTCAAAGGCTGAAACGTGACTTAGAGGTGCACCAGGTGTAACACCCCCAAATCTGGGGTCGGGGATCCGGGTTGTCACGAGTTCCATTTCCCTTAATAATACTTAATCTTAATACTCAACCAACTACTGCGTACTGTGACCCCACAATATACACACACACACCACAAGTTATAGTCTCAGAGATGAATACCAAAAATAACACAAGTAATTTTATTCCACAGTTATAAGTCATTACACCTCAAAAGGGTTTCTGAATAAATTTACACATTCTTTTCCATTATTACAATTTATAAATATACATAAGTCTGATACAACAAAAGTTGAAAGCCTAGCCTATTGGTAGACCCTACCTCAGCTATAACGGCATCAACGCCTACAGGATACTGCGGAACGTTTCCTATCCGCTCGCGAATTGGGAGCTTGATCATGTTCATCTTGTCTATCTGTTGTTGTGTGATGAAAGAAGAAAGCAAGGGTGAGCAACAAGCCCACCGAAATAATATGTATTATAATTAATAATATATGAGCATTCTCATAGTACTCATGAAAGTCTTGGTCAAGAAGAAATGAACCAAGTTGATATCTTAACGTGACAAGTCGCAAAATATTTAGTATATATATACATATATACTACTCAAAATCTTTGAAATCCTCTGACATGTATAATGTACATAGAGTTCCAGTTTATAACTATATAAAAATATCGTTGCAAGGTGATCTCATATATCTAACCTTGTCTCAACGTTTTTGTGAAAATCTTTGTCATGCTTAAGATAATCATTAACCAGATATAAGTTGAAAAGATGAAGTTACAAGATACTCCAATATACTTATATCTTTTTCGAATACTACTTGAACTACCACCGTTCAAGTTATAATTAGTTTCAAAAGTTCATCACATAGATGAGAATACAAGATAAGACCTGAATATATTCAATCTTTGAAATATTATTGAATGAAATGAAGTTATAAGATACTTCATTAAGTCCCGATATATATATATATATCCATATATATATTTCTCATACATTTCCTGAAAACCTTCGTCATGTAAAGTATGAACAGAGTTGCAATATCCAATGAATTTTGGAAAGAAAAGAATGTTGGCATAAACCCGATATCTTGCTGATCAGGCAAAGATACCAATAAGTAACCTTTTCTACAGTTGATGGATGAATTCCTCGCCGGTCATCACCCAGGCCGCATTAGGACCTCGCGCTAGACCGTTACCCGGCCATTCACGCGTGGATGGACTGATACCCAGCCTCTTACACCTTCATAGACCGTACCTAGGCATGTCGCTTATGCCGACTCAATTAGATGGACTTACTTCCCGAACATTGGGCAAGTAATCAAATTATTTTCTCAAAACAGCAACCTTGTTGCGAATATAAAATACACCACAGAGCCGGATCCCTGAGATTTTTTGAGCGAATATTCAAGTCTCCTTCGAAAAGAAGATCTTAAATCTGGAAACGAGTTTTTGGGATCCGCTCTAACTTTTAAAATCATTTTGAAGACTCGAAAACATTTTTAAGAATGTTTGGAGTAATGCTGATTTAATGAAATAAATCAGTCCCGATATATTAGAAAATATCTGAATATTATTATTTAAATAATATTCCCATAAGGAGAATCCTTATAAAAATAATTGAAGTAAAAGTTTTAAAACTCATACTTGAAACTCAATACTATGGGCCTATAGGACTACCTGTAGAGTCACGACTGGAGCAACTCCCTTTATGTTAGCATATGGGGAAGAAGCGGTTGTTCCTGTAGAGATACCACATTCATCTCCCAGGATTCAAGCTTTTAATGTTGAGGAAAATGAGGAAGGGCAAAGGTTAGCCCTGGATCTAATTGATGAAGTACGAGATGAAGCACATGCGAAGATAGTGGAATATCAGAAAAAGGTTTCGTTCTACTACAACCTAAGGGTTAAGGAAAGGTTTTTTAAGCAAGGTGACTTAGTCCTGAGGAAGGTGGAAGCTTCCGGTGTTGGGCAGAGAGGGAAACTTGCCCCGAATTGGGAAGGGCCATATAAGGTCAAAAGTGTTCAAGGAAGAGGAACCTACAAGCTGGAGACTATGGATGGTTTTAAAGTCCCAAGAACTTGGCATGCACAAAACCTGAAGATTTACTATGTGTCAATTGGTTGAGCACGATTCTCACTTGTCAAGATGACAAGTAGGTTGAAAAGCACCTTGAAGCTTTGCTTGCTTAGGACTGCATGTTCTAGTTTTATTTTGAGGTTTATTAAAACTTATGTAAGGGATGAATCCCAACAGTTTAAGAAATTCATAAAGTTTTCGAAATATGTTTAAATTCCTGTGGCATGGCAAGTAAACTAAGTGCACGAGATAAAAGCATAAAGTTCGATAAATAAAGATGGTTCAAATAAATAGTACAAAATCTGATAAATTAAGTCTCAAAGATAAAGTAAAATAAATAAGCCACGCAGGGCTAGAAAAGCTCTAAGGAGCAGAAGTGCCCTCAGCATCCATATCATCATCTCCGCCACTCTCGCTGGAAGTCTAAGTAGTCCCGGAGGAGGAAGAGCCATCATCTGCAGCAGGCCTAGAAGATGACTCGGGAGGAGGAAGAAGCGGGTCCTGAAGGATACGATCCGAGACAACCACTCGGGTGTGGAACCTCTTGAGTAAAGTCTCATCATCGGGGCAGACATAGTCCGGTGGGTTAATATCAGGGCAAACCTCGTTCACGGTCCCAAGGGCCGTGTCCCAACAAGTCCTTAAAAACCCTGGGAACACCGAGTCGTCCCTCACCCTCATAGACTGGGTGAACTCCTCTGAGTCCAAATAGTTATCGATCGCCTTGTCCTTCTCGGCCCTTAGCACAACCAGCTCAGCATTGGACTCTCCGAGCTCCTCCTCCTTACGCTTCAACTTTCGCTCCAAAGAAGTGTACTTCCTCTGCTGCTTCCTGAGGGCATTGTCAGCATTGTCCGAAGCCCTCTTCCATGATTCAGCTTGCCTCACAGCGCCTTGAAAGTAGGCACTTTATCCTCTCCATGTTGGGAGTAGCTACCACATCAGTGAAGTCCTTGGGGGTTACTCCGTGGTAAGACCAATCCCAGGCGTGCTTTGTGGATCCAACCATGGTATCCCCTCGACGGAATCCCCAAAGAGTCTTAAAAGTGCCCGTAGCAGCAGAGACAGGAGCAGCAGCAGATATAGGGGCACTGTGGGCTTCAGCTCCCTCAGCAGGAACCTCCACCATGGGGTTCCTTGTGCTTACTTAGGAAGCTAGGCTCCGTAGCCTTTCCTCGGGTGTCCAGACCCGCAAGGCAAGCCTTCTTCATCCTCACGGTCTCCTCGACAACAGGCACGTTATCCTCATTAATTTCCTTAGCAGCTGTAAAAATAAGAGAAAAACAAAAATAAATGGTGTCAATAATGCATGAAAGAAAATAAAAATGAGAAGGGAAGAAAAATACCCTATTGAGAAACTGAGGATAGCTCCACGTGAATAAGGGAAAACTCCTCTAAAAGAGTTCAGCTGATAGTGGCACCATCATCCCGAGTGAGCTCATCATATATGATAGTTTCCTCGGGGGTTAGGTGAATGGTTTTGAGGCTACCATCACTAACCTTCCCAAAGGAAGATCTAAAGAGGGTGCCACAGTCCTCATTATCCCACCTCAACCCGACAAAACTACTCCTCCAATTTTGGTTATTATCGGGAATGGAAGCACTATTAAAAATATGTTTACACTTGGGCCTTTGTTTAATGTAGCCCCAAGCACAGATACTCGAAGAATTGTTATAACACTGGAAGATTTTCCTAAAACCTGCTACTGATAAAGGAAAACCTCCCCTAAGACAACAAACCATGAAACATAAAATATTCCTCCAAGAGTTTGGAGGAGCTGACAGGGGTTAATTTGTAAGTTTGCAAAAAGGTAGGGAATGAAAGGATGAAAAGGAAACCTAAGCCCAGCATTAAGGGTATATGTGTAAACGAAAAGAGTGTCTGGTTTCCAGTTGCAAGTACGATCACCACCGCTAAAAAGAACTAACCTAAGGGGAGGACGAAAGTTGTAAAGTGCGTTCATTTTTTCAAACTCTGTATTATGCTAGGTGTTGCAATAATCAAACGAATCAAGGTGTGCAATAGAGGGGTACTCGTCCCCTCTAGTATTAATCATATTTAGTAAAGACATGTAAGAAGAGCGGATTTCAATATCGTTACCTCGTTTCAAAGCTGAGGCAATCTTGGCCGCTCTCTCAGCACCCTTGTCAGCCATTAGTGGAGGTAGAAGAAATCTTGAAACCTTGAAAAAGGGAGGAAGGCCGGAAAAGGCTAGCCGGAAAAGCTTCTAAGGAGAGGAGTGTTGGGAGTGTTTGAGAGGAGAGAATGGGAAATGAGAAATGAGAAGAGGAGAAATGAGAAGTGTGAGGAGATCACACTCCCACCTCACTCTTATATAGCCTCTAGGAAGGCAAGTTGGGCTTGAAAAAGCCCATTTGGGCCCAAGAAATAGAAGGATCTAGAGAGATCTGGGAGTTTTTTTAGTAAAAAAACTTGATTTAAATAAATATTTTGGAATTCAAGAAGAATCCAGAAAGAACCTCAAAAATTCCAGTAAATTCTGGAAGTTGGGCTTAGGAGAGAAGGCCCAGTCCAGAAATTACTGGGCCTGGAAGTGTGAAAGCCCAGTGGAGGGGCCCAAGTTAAAAATTATGATAAACCCAAAATTTGTTGGGCCAGGGAATAAATCAAAGCCCAAATATTTGAAGGTCATACAAAACCAAGGCCCAAAAGAAAAGCCTAGAAAAAAAGATGGGCCAAAAAAAACATAAAAATAAAAATCCTGATCCCATTTTCGACCAGAATTTCTATTGGATTCCTGGTCGAATGGTTGAGGTCGAAAATGCATTCGACCAGGGCTTGAAAAGAGGTTTAAATCGGTCAAAATCATAAAAATCCTGACCGAAAGGGGTTAAAATCCTGCTAAATATATATATATATATATATATATATATATATATGTGGATAAAATCCTGGCCGAAATTCGAACAGGACTCCTGCTCGAACACCCCAGATCGAAAAACAATTCGAACTAGGCTAGAAAGGAGGTATAATTGGGTCAAAAATGAAAATCTTGACCGAAAAGATTATGATTTTGGTCGCCAAAAAAACAAAAACAAAAATAAAAAATAAAATAATAATAAGGAAAAATCCTGACCGAAATTCGGCCAGGAATCCTGCTCGAATACTCCTCCTCGAAAGCTCCATCGACCGGGGCAATATGGAGGCTAGTTCGACCAGGATCCTGGTCGAACATGATTCCTGGACGAACTATATATTAAAAAAAAAGAGAAAAAGGGAAGAAAAAAGAAAAAAATTCCTGAAAACATTGCAGAAACAGAGGAAATTCCTTAAAAAAAATTCTGGAAAATATGAATATTTTCAGAAAATGAGGGAAAATTCCAGAAATTAAAGGAAAAATCCCAGAATTAAGGGAAAATTCCAGAAATTAAAGGAAAAATCCAAAAATTAAGGGAAAATCCCAAAATTAAGGGAAAATTCCAGAAATTAAAGGAAAAATCCTAGAATTAAGGGAAAATTCCAGAAATTAAAGGAAAAATCCCAGAATTAAGGGAAAATTCCTGGAAATTAAGGAAAAATCCTAGAAATTAAGGGAAAATTCCTGGAAATAAAAGTAACTCCTAAATAATAGGAATAAAGGTAAAACATTGTAAATGTGTAGGTCGCTCAACACTTTACGCAAAAACGATACCCTGTAAGAGAACGAATGAACTTAACTTCTGCGAAACCTTTTCACGGTTTCCCAGAAGTTGGGGGGCAAATGATAGGAAATAAAATATGGCCTGGGTATGTAATTAATATGGCATTAATTATATCAGAATTAGGCCAACAACCAGGCCCATTTGAGAGGGCCCAAAACCCTGAATAATAATTAATTTCGTAATTAATTAATAAGGGATAAGTCAGCTGATAAGATGAGTCGTAGAGGGAAAATAAATCCTTGTAGATTGGCCTCCAAGGAACCTCGTGGGATAAGGAATCAGCTTCCTACCTCTTAGGACTCCAAAGTCCATTCTAATTCTGAAACTTTCCCACCAAGTCTCCTAACCCAAGCCCAATTCAAGGACTCCCAACATCTATATAAGGGGCCTCACCCCACAAATCAGAACTACATTTTTTGACTTGATCATTGGCATACAATAAGGTACGTAGGCATCTTGTTAAGGTAGATCGAGTCGCGAAACACAAGAGCAGTCAAATCAAGCCTCGAAGCTCACGTACCCTAGTAATCAACACAACAATTATTATACCTTACTTTTTGTTCCATAACAGTATATGTTCTGAATATATAATATTCATGAGAGTTGTATAATCATATGATGATTATATAATCTGTATATATACTGATATATACATGTTTTATATTTCTTCTTATATGAATCGTATATGATACGATTCTGAATCAGATACAACGGATTTACTGAAATCTGGGTCTAGTGTCCGATTTTGGCGAACCAATATGCTATTTCATATGGAATCGAGCGTCTGAACGTAACTGATAGCAAATGCTATCAGCGACTGATCTGTAAGGCATTTGACTTCGTTTAGGCCCCGTAATATGTGATTTAATGTTATAAGATTTAATTTCGAATTTTCTGATTTTTCAATATTTGGTTTTTTTGATTATATCATGATGGGTATGATATGTTAAGATCAGATTATGTGTTTTAACATGTTATTTTGTGTTTATTGAGCATGATGGATGGTTATGGCTTATGACCTTAGGTTAATGGTTTTGGTTATTCAAATATGGCTTGCATGTCGTTTAATATTATAATTATCAAATCTCGAATGTAATTCGAGTTCTTCTTCTAAGTTCATTAGATTAGTTTTCATATTTCATTCTTGTAGTGTACATGAAGACATGAAGATTTGAAGATCAAGGGTAATCCCACACGGAGGTCATCCAAGGAAGTAATACAAGAAAGATGACATGTAATAGTTAGCCTGTATTTATTTTTCACCTTAGATTGACCTAGATCTTTGTCATTAGCTTGATGAAGATCACATAGGATAAATCCATAACCAACCATGTTTATTTATTGTACTTTACATATATATGCGCATATGATGAATGTATGTGTAGAGTAGTTTATAAAGATGCATGCTTAATTAGATTAAGGATGTATGTATTAGATACGACATCCATGCCATGCTTTCTAAACAAGATCTGTAACGACTCCCTCACTACCTGAAAATTAAACCATTGACGAATATTGATTTGAAGTATTTTATTCAAGGAAAAATTGGGAATCTCTTTATGATGGGATCATGATCGTTTTAAAATTAACAAAACCCTAAAGTTAATATTAAGTTGATCAGATGCCTTCCAATGAGTCCAATGCATTAACCCCTAGATCGACCAGGAGTGGGTTCGCCAAAGCGAAGTACTCCTATCTATCGTGGGATACTTTTTGACTATTGGGTTTGACTTAACTAAGTTATCATAATAGGATTGTGAACTTAGAGGCATAGAGTTTGGCGAGATTTATTAGATAAATATGAACAAATGTTGTTCCACCAAGCTATCTAAGAGTTATGTAGTTGATATAATTGATAAATGTTGTCTACCTAAATAATCATGTTTTAGGAGAAAAGCCAAAACTGACCTAACGCATTGTGAAATATGGATCTTGGCTCACTAGAAAGGATATAGGAGATATTCTTTCCGAATTAATAATTAGGGGATCAGAAATTGAAATTAAAGCCAAGTCAAAGATCTACAATTGCTTAAATCACATAAATTAATAGTTAGTATATTGCTTAAAGATCTACAACTTACCTAACCTTATGATTTGATAAAAATAGTGGGAGATATATATTATATATATATGTGAATAATCACTTGAGCATAATTTAATGATCATCTGTAGACTAAGTCATTCTATGTACTTTAAAATTATAGATATCAAATGACAAATAACACAAATAACTTCTCTATATAATAGTCCTTGAGAAGGACAAGCTGACATGAAATAATTTCCTCGATTGACATGGAAACTTGAGGATTGTCCTCGGGTTCAAGGATGTCACTCAAACCCCTCCCTTATTTCTTTCTAACTGAGAATGAAACATATGATGAACAGTAAATTGATTATGCAACTGATGTTTCATATCTCGTGCTTGTATTATGAGTACTGAGCTTTAGAAGCAACAAGAGCATAATGATGCTTATGATATGATTGAGCACCTTTAAAGGATGTTTGAAGGATAGGCTCGTCAGAAAGATTTGACAATAATAAGGCACCAAACTTTTGCATTAATGGGAGAATGATATTTGGTTGGACCATATGTTCTAAAGATGATAGGTATATGTACCTTGATATTTTGGGTTTCAAGAATAGTCTAGAGACTCAGCTTGATTTGATCAAACAATCTTCGAACAACTTCTATTCTTAGTTTGTTAAGAACAAAATGAATGAGATAGACATAACACTCACTGAGTTTGTAAGCATGTTTAGAACTGCTAAAAATAACACGGTAAAGGCATGAATTATGTCCATATTGATGATGTACATATGGAATGCAAATGGGAAAGGAAAGTGGATAGGAAAGGTGAATATTGGATCTTATTCGGTGCCAAACCAAAGTCCAATCCCAAAGGGCTTTAAAAGCCTGATAGTGGTGTTGCTAATGGAGATGCTTGTCATTTCTGTGGAAATAACTGGATGATTGGAAGTTAAATTGTCGAAGTGGTTCAGAAGATCTAAGGAAGAAGACTAGCAATGGTCAAGCTTCAGGTATCACGTTAGAATTGGAGCAAAAGTTGCTGCTCTAGTTGAAAGAACTCGATACCTAATTTTTCCCATATAGGTGAGATTGAGAACTTGATAAATTGTTATTACGTGCCTGCCTTTAGGGAATACATTAAATCAATTTCTTGTCAGGACAAGAAAGGTTTTCACTTTAATTAAATAAACAATAGTTGTTTATTTTATTTTAATGATAAGGCTTATAATGTTGCACAATTAGTTAACAATTTATATGTTCTAAGATGACTCAAATCAAACATTACATCTACCATTGTCGTTAAGCCATATTAATGAGAAACGCATTTCTGAGTTACATATAGATGAATACTTGGATAAGTTTGATTTTAAATCATATGAAAGATGCGAACTTTGTCTCATTGGAAAAATGACTAAAGCTTCTTTTACCTGATCAGGTGAAAGGGCCACCAAACGATTAGGACTAATACATAATGATGTATGTGGTCGAATGCGTATGATGGAAAGGGGTGGCTTATACTACTTCATAATATTTACTGATGATTTTAGTAGATATGGATATGTATGTCTTATGAAGAACAAATCTGATTCTTATGAAATGTTCAAAGAATATAAGGCCGAGGTAAAAAAATAAGGGAAAAGTATAAAAGTTTTTCGATCAGATCGTGGAGGAGAATACTTAAACCTCAATTTCAAGATTTTCATGAAGGAGTGTAATAGTGTATCATAACTTAACCCTTCAGGAATAACTCATTGGAATAGAGATTCTGAGAGGAGAAATCGTACCTTGTTGGACATAGTGCGATCGATGATGAGTCAAGCGGATCTTCCATTCAGTTTCTAGGGTTATGCTCTAGAAACGGCTACATATACACTTAACCAAGTTCTGACTAAGCATTTCAAAATACTCTGTATGAGATATAGAGTGATAAATGTAATTTTGTTAGCAATAGTTGCTTACTTTGACTATGAGATTTGGCAAATGGATGTCAAAACTGCTTTCATATATACATCCTCTTCAAGGGTCCCATATAAGAAAGCAGTTTTGACATCCATTTGCCAAATCTCATAGTCAAAGTAAGCAACTATTGCTAACAAAATCCTGATGGGCTTGACCATAGTAACCGGTGAAAAAGTCTTATCATAGTCTATACCCTGAATTTCTTGGAAACTTTTTGCCACTAGTCGCGTCTTATAGGTCTGTACTTTACCATCCATGTCAGTTTTCTTCTTGAAAACCCACTTGCACCCTATAAGTTTTACCCATTCGAGTGGATCAACTACAGTCAATACTTTATTTTGATACATGTATTCCATCTCGGATTTCATGGCCTCTAGCCATCTCTCGGAGTCTGAACTGTTCATAGCATCTTGGTAGGTGAGAGGTTTATCATTATTTGTAAGCATCACATCACCATCTTGAGTCAAAAGAAATTCATAATTTCTCCCGGGCTCATGGTGAATCCTACTAGATCTACGAATATCCTGTGTTTCTCGAACGAGATTAGTTTCAACATTTTGATGTACATCCTAACTTATTCCAACTCTGGTTCAATGTTATCATGTGGTTCTCGATCTTCATCGACATGTATTGTCCTCCCACTAATTTTCTTAGAAAGTAGTTCTCCCTCAAAAAATACAGCGGTCCGAGCAACAAACACTTTGTTCTCTAAAGGATTATAAAAACTATACCCTAGTCTCACTTGGGTATCCCATGAAATAACATCTATCTAATTTCGGTCCAAGCTTGTCAGAGGCTAAATGTTTTACAAACGCTTCACGTCCCCAAATTTTCATAAATGACATTTTATGACGTTTATCAGTCCATATCTCATATGGAGTCTTTTGAACCGCTTTAGTCGGAATTTGGTTAAGTGTATATACAGCCGTTTCTTGAGCATAACCCCAGAAACTGAATGGAAGATCCTCTTGACTCATTATCGATCGCATCATGTCCGACAAGGTATGATTTCTCCTCTCAGAATCTCTATTCCATTGAGGTGTTCCAAAAGGAGTAAGTTATGATACACTATCACACTCCTTCAAGAAACTCTTGAAATTGAGGTTTAAGTATTCTCCTCCACGATCTGATCATAAAACTTTTATACTTTTCCCTTATTTTCTTTTCTACTTCGGCCTTATATTCTTTGAACATTTCAAAAGAATCGGATTTGTTCTTCATAAGAACCACATATCCATATCTACTAAAATCATCAGTAAATGTTATGAAGTAGTATAAGCCCCCCTTGCCATCATACGCATTCAACCACATACATCATTATGTATAAGTGATAATCGTTCGGTGGCCCTTTCACCTGATCAGGTAAAAGAAGCTTTAGTCATTTTGCTAATGAGACAAAGTTCACATCTTCCGTATGATTCAAAGTCAAACTTATCCAAGTATTCATCTATATGTAACTCAGAAATGCGTTTCTTATTAATATGGCTTAACGACAATGCTAGAGGTAATGTTTGATTTGAGTCAACTTTAAACATATAAATTGTTAACTACTTGTGCAACATTATAAGTCTTATCATTGAAATAGAAAAAATATCTATTGTTTATTTAATTAAAATGAAAACCTTTCTTGTCCTGACAAGAAATTGACTTAATGTATCCGCTAAAGGCAGACACGTAATAATAATTTATCAAGTCCTCAATCTCGCCTTATGGGCAACATTAGGTATCAAGTTCCTTCAACTAGAGCAACAACTTTTTCTCCAATTTTAACCCTATACCTGAAGCTTGACCATTGCTAGTCTTCTTCTTTAGATCTTCCAAATAAGCTCGACAATTTAACTTTCATTCATCCAGTTATTTCCAAAGAAATGACAATCATCTCCTTTAGCAACACCACTATTAGGCTTCAAAAGCCCTTTGGGATTGGACTTTGGTTTGGCACCGAATAAGATCAAATCTTCACCTTGCCTGTCCACTTTCCTTTCCCATTTGCATTCCATGTGTACATCATCAATATGGACGTAATTCATGCCTTTACCGTGTTATTTTCAGCAGTTCTAAACATGCTTAACAACTTAGTGAGTGTTCTGTCTATCTCATTCCTTTTGTTCTTAACAAACTGAGAATAAAAGTTGTTCAAAGATCATTTGATCAAATCAAGCTGAGTCTCTAGATCATTCTTCAAACCCAAAATATCAAGGTACATATGCCTATCACCTTTAGAACATGTGGTCCAACCGGATATGATTCTCCCATTAATGCAAAAGTATGGTGCCTTATTATTATCAAATCTTTCTGACGAGCCTATCCTTTAAACACCTTTCGAAGGTGCTCAATCATATAATAAGCATCATTATGCTCTTGTTGCTTCTAAAGCTCAGCACTCATAATTACAAGCATGAGATATGAAACATCAGTTTTATAATTAATTTGCTTCTGGTAAGCATTTTGTTATGCACATGTTTCATTCTAAGCTAGAAAAAATAAGGGAGGGGTTTGAGTGACATCCTTGAACTCGAGGACAATCCTCAAGTTCCCATGTCAATCAAGGAAATTATTTCATGTCAGCTTGTCCTTCTCAAGGACTATTACATAGAGAAGTTATTTGTGTTATTTGTCATTTGATATCTACAATATTAAAGTGCATAAAATGACTTAGTCTACAAATGATCATTAAATTATGTTCAAGTGATTATTTATATATATATATATTAACAATATATATCTGCCACTATTTTTAACAAATCAATAGCCCTAACTATTAATTCGAAAAAAAATATCTTCTATATCCTTTCTAGTGAGCCAAGATCCATATTTCACCATGCGTTAGGTCAGCTTTGGCTTTTCTCCTAAAACATAATTATTTAGGTAGACAACATTTGTCAATTATATCAACTATATAACTCTTGGATAGCTTGGTGGAACAACATTTGTTCATATTTATCTAATAAATCTCGCCAAACTCTATGCCTCTAAGTTCACAATCCTATAGTGATAACTTAGTTAAGTCAAACCCAATAGTCAAAAAGTATCAATATTATTGAACATATCTCCCACGATAGATAGAAGTACTTCGCTTTGGTGAACCCACTCATGGTCGATCTAGGGGTTAACGCATTGGACTCATTGGAAGGCATCTAATCAACTTAATATTAACTTTAGGGTTTTGTTAATTTTAAAACGATCATGATCTCATCATAAAGAGATTCCCAATTTTTCATTGAATAAAATACTTCAAATCAATATTCGTCAATGGTTTGATTTCCAGGTAGTGAGGGAGTCACAACGGTCTCACTTAAAACCTACAACCTTACAAGTTCAATGAACTCGCTTTTGAAAAAATCACCCCATGTCAGAAATAAAGAAAATTTGTATTTTATTCAGTGTTTCATAAACACGAGAATCTCATAATCGTTTGTTCATTTTAAAATCTTGAGTCATTACAGATTTTATCTTGTTTAGTAAGCATGGCATGGGTGTCCTATCTAATACATACATCCTTAATCTAATTAAGCATGCATCTTTATAAACTACTCTACACATACATTCATCATATGCGCATATATATGTAAAGTGCAATAAATAAATGGGGTTGGTTATGGCTTCATCCTATGTGATCTTTACCAAGCTAATGACAAAGATCTAGGTCAATATAAGGTGGAAAATAAATATAGGCTAACTATTACATGTCTTCTTTCTTGTATTGCTTCTTTGGATGGCCTCCGTGTGGGATTACCCTTGATCTTCAAATCTTCATGTCTTCATGTACAATACAAGAATAAAATATGAAAACTAATCTAATGAACTTACAAGAAAAATCGAGTTACATTCAAGATTTAATAAATACAAGATTAAACGATATGCAAGCCGTATTCGAAAAACCAAAACCATTAACCTAAGGTCATAAGCCATAACCATCCACCATGCTCAATTAACACAAAATAACATGTTAAAACAAATAATATGATCTTAACATATCATACCCATCAAGATCTAATCATAAAAACCAAATTTGAAATTAAATCTGATAATATTAAATCGCAGATTACAGGGCCTAAACAAAGCCAAATGCCTTACATATCAGTCGATGATAGCTTCAACTATCAGTTACGTTCAGACGCTCGATTCCATAAAAATAGCTTATTCGTTCGCCAAAATTGGACACCAGACACATATTTCAGCAAATCTGATGCATCCGATTCAAAATCATATTAAATACGATTCTTATAATAAGAACAAACACAAAACATGTATATATCAGTATATATACAGATTATATAATCATCATATGATTATACAACTCTCATGGATATCATATATTCAAAACATATATATATACATACGCATATATAAACATAACAACATGTAAAACATACAAAATCACATACATAACAGTCATGAAATATTGTATACATGTTATCATCATCAAACCAGTAAACACATAAACGAATTAAACACTTTTCGCAAGTAACTCTGATGCCATTGTTGGGTTTCGAACACATAAACGCAACGGAAACAGTAATTAAAAACTAGAAAAAATCAGAATTTTCGAAACCCACCGCAGAATCCATGCGAAAAACATATATTTAATTCGTAGATCAGATTGTTTACCTTTAGAAGCTTTATCAATTGGTTGACTAATGGAGATCCAAAACTTGTTCAATCACCACGCATCCCGCTTTCACGATCTACGCTCTATCGGTATCCACATGAATGCTTAAACTCAAGGATTGAATGTATACTAGCACAAACCTGTTTCTTCTTGCTCTCTCCATCTTCTCTCTTGGTGGCTAGGGTTTAAGTAAAAGTCTTGCACTCCAAAAAGTCAGCCACACAAGAGATATCATATAGAGAGTATAAAACTGAATTATAACTCTTAACTAATTAGGTCCCACTTAATTATTTAACAAATAAACTTCATAATTAATATTAGTAAATTTGAATATCATTATTCATCTAATTAATTAAGTCAAACTTAATTAATATTATAAATAATTCAAATTACTTTAATTTAATTTAAATCTAATTTAAATTAAATAATTCTTCAAGCATTCTTTGTGTGTAACCCTATAGATTATTATTACATTGGAAATGAATTTTAAATCTAATTTAAAATCGTAAACAATGAGTGGCATCTAGTAATACATCATTGCTACCCAAGTAATAATAATTGAATCGGTGATCGATTAAACCTTTCGTGAATAATGTACAATGTAATATAATCCCTTTAACCACATATTATAGATTAAACTAGAGACATGTAATGTGTCATCCTTATCAATGTTTAATCCAAGTTTCCTTGATCATTGAGTAGACTATCATATCAAATCAACATTTGAGCTTGGCCACGCATTTCGTAGTCTAGCTCGCACAAGAGGCCAATAATATCACTCCTAAAATAGGAGGGTTAAATCCCTTCTAGATCATTCATATTTCTCATACGATTCATAATATACCCAATGTCCACTTTTATCATTACCCTGTCAAGGATAACTTTTAATGAAATCAATGTTTATTAATTCTCGTATAGAAATATAATGACTTCAGGTCTAAGGATTCATTACATCATTATCACTGTGAGAATTACTTATGACACAATAGACATGTAAAATCTCACATCAGGTCTGTCCAACACCATGTACATGTACATCTTCCTGTGTCTTTGACTTTAGTATCACTATACCTATGATCAATGAGATGTGATCATCGGTCAACAAACATACTAGTCTTAATGCATTATTATTGTCTCTTAATAATAATACTCGACTAGGGACCTTTGGGATATTGATACTATTTTCGTAATATCATTTCTAAGTAACGTACTTAGATATATAGAATTGCATATCATACTCCAAGGACATTTATTACTCTAACATTTATATCGCAGTAAATTAAGAATTATTAAATTATAAAGGGAATAATCGATTGAACATAAATATCAATAATCCAAATGTCTTTAACTAAAACATCATAGTGTTGTCTCTAGGGCACAAACACTAACATGACAACTCCCCTCAAAACCCTAGCAGAAATTGCCTTGGCAGTTGATGCTAGGAGTACAATTGCCAATGATCCTGTCATAGGGGAGGCAAGAATAGCACATTCAGATGACAGTGTAGTGCGAGACAAACAAGGGTTTGAGACTAGTGCACATGGAAGTAACCCGGTCAAATCCCCTCCAATTCAATTGGAGGTTCCCACAACTAGTGTGGAACAACAACTAGTCATAACCACAGAGCAATCTGTGAGTAAAACTGTGACCTCAGTCACAGGTGGTTTTGCTGCTCAACCCTCTACATCTCAAACACACCTCATCTCTCAATGGCTCTAAGAGACTGAAAATCAACCATCTGCTATTGAAGATCTTAGAGTTGATCAACTTGGAGGTCTGGCTCAAATCTCACAACAGCTTTCCACATCAAATATGTTCAATAAAGATTACCAAGCTATCATGCTCTCCTACCATGCTGATGTGGAAGAAAATCAGGAAAAGATTGTGGATGAAGCTGGTCAGGATGCTAACTGTGATGCTTAGTTGGACAAAGATTTCACAATTGAGATGGATGCCATGTTAGAAAAATTCAGAGAAGAGTACATTACTATCTTGGGAAGCAGTGCAAGATCTCTCACTCCACAAGAGGTGTATGATGCCATTAATGAAGTCTACAAGGCTCAAATCAAGGCTTTCCACAACTTTAGAAAAGCTCTACGAATAACATTGAATGGTCATCAGGACAAAGTAATGAAGATGGTCAGAGAAAAGATGGACCAAATCATCCCTTCAAAAACTGAGATCAAAAATCAATTTAAGACCTTCTCACAGCAAATGTCTAGGTATGATCTCAGTGGGATTGATAAAAGTGTAACTCAACTCAAGGAGTTTTTTGTAGCCTTGCACAAAGTTGTTCAATATCATATCACTAAATCTAATGACACAAGGTTGAAGTTGGATCAGATGCACACTATAAACTACACTCATTCACCTTTGGTCATGGATGAGATTCAGAAATTTGTACAAGCTACCTTTGGCCAATCTACTGCTATCTCTGCTCCAAGCTCTTCCTCTTCAGACATTCAAGCACTCAAGGATCAAGTAGCTTCTTTGGAAAACTCCAATGCTTCTCTCAGCACTCAAGTTCAAGCTTTGACTTCTCTAGTCAAAAGTCAACATACAGACATCAAGACCCTGGTGGACTCTCACAAGCACCTCCAAATGCAAAACTCTGTTGCTTTGGGAGCCATAATGGGCAAGCTCAACATTCCTCTACCATCACTTCCAGAACAGATAAGGCCTAAAATTTCTACTCCCCTTCTCATGCCTGCCAACAAGACTAAGGGGGAGATAGAGGCTAGGCTAGCACAATCCAGATCATCACAACAAGTCCAGGGTGCTACACAGAATTTAAATCAAGAAGTGAATCTTGACATGGAGAGACTTATTAGGGTTGTTGAAGGACCAAGTCTGAGTAGAGAGTTTGATGAATTGCTTAAGGCCCTAAAAGCTTCTCTCAATGATAATCACTTCTCATACAAAAAGACCCTAAAAAACAATAAATTTCTTAAGGGTGGTCATGGTGAATCAAGGTAATTTTCTACAAAAAAGGATTGTGGTCAATATCAATGACTTAGGGATAGACAGATGTATGCAGGTATCCCTCAATTATCTTGTCTCAAGGAGGGCATCTGAGTTGGACATTATGATCAACAAAGTCAAAGTTGTAACTCATGAAGACACCGTGCTACTAACTGAATTGAAGAATGCACAAGTGGGTGCTTTTCTTGAAGCTTATCTTCAGCCAAGCACGGGTATAGCATACATCTGTCCAAAGACCAAACATTTCAAACATTTTCAAATCCCCAAATAATGTGTCATGGCCAACAAGAAGCTTATCATGATTCTGGAAACTGGCTTAAAATCAAAGAAGAATAAGAATAATGATGATTTAGAGATGATAAATCTGTTGAAGAGGTACTTGAATGATGTTGAAGCCAACTTGCCCAAAACTCAAATCAACAAGGATGATTTGGATGATGATGAGCAGAAGAAAGATGATCAAAATCCTTCTGGCTCAAATCCAAGTCAGTCCACTAAGCCATCTGGCACGGGAAATTCCGCTGGTATTATATCATAATAAAGATAAATTAAGTGTCTTATTATTACATTTATGTGTAATTAGTTATAAAACCCTAATGGTTATGTGCTATGTGTATTCTGTATTGTTCGGGTATTTTCAGGGTATTTTTTAGATGTTTTATTTCGTATTTAAAGCCTTTGTATCAAAAGTTATACGACCCAAACTATGTTTTAATAGCTGATATTTCAAATAAAATAATTGGCCTTAATTTTCTTAGAACGGCTTGTACCATCGCATTATTCTGAACATCTATATATTTTTTAAATTTTTTCGTTTCGCAAAAAATGACTTTTCCGCGCCCCATTGGGTGTCAAAACCCCCAAAAAAATCGTATTTTTATTTTTATAAAATTATAGGACTTTCATTTATACAATTTCTTTTCATTTTTGAATTATTCATAATTTTTGGGAATTTTTGGCATATATATTTTATGCATAAAATATTTAAAAATTAAAATTTAATACTAAAAAATTATAAAATTAGGGGCCAATTAATTTTAAAAGATGTATAATTAGGGTCTTAATTTTAATTAGGAGTATTATTTTATCTACTATAAATAGCCTAATTTTTATTTAATTATTTATTAAAAATAAGAAAAATTATCAAAATTCTCTGAAATCGGGTCGGGTTTGTCAGAATCGGGTCGAAGATTAACCGGTGATTTTGATCGATTATCTGCACCAAATCAAGTGATTCAAGTACTCAAATCAAAGGTTTTGATCTATTCTTTCTGTTTTTACGATCAATTTCATATTTTAATTAGTATATTTTGATTTTCGATTTCTAGGGTTTATATTTAATTTTGAATTATACGTTTTTGATTTTGAGAAAGCTCAGGTTGTTTAGAGGTTAGGGGTTTCATTATAGGTGATATAAGCTTTATTTTAAGCTATTAATCTCGAGTTTTCATGTATGATCTTATGATTTCGATGTTGTGCCGGAGATGGAGTTGATTTGATCAGAGAAGGTGATCTGAGGTGTTAGGTCAACACTGTAGAAGGGGGTTGAATACAGTGTAAAATACAATCAAATCAATTTCGAACACAATTAGCAGTAAACAAATATATTCGATATAATAAACTCTGTTACAATAGAACTGTTATCTCTCAGTGATGAACAAATATCACGAGAGCTGCTGGGTTACAATGTATGATCTTCTTGATAATGATTACACATATAGTGTAAACCTATGTCTGTGTTTATATAGTACACAGTTACAAGATAACTTCTAATTGATATGGAATGTAATTATGTCTCCTAAAATATATCAATCAGATATCTTATACAATTCTTTAAGTCCTCTAACTCTTTCCATGCATATATTCTTTTTGTATTGGTCTCGATCTTCTTTCCTGTAAATCAGCTTCCTTCCTTTACTGTTAGTCCTCCCGTACTTAAGTTCTGATATCCATCTTCTGATATTTATCTTCTGATAATCTAAGTCCTGATATCCTTAAGTTCTGACTTCCAGTAAGTACTGATTCCAGTAAGTACTGATATTTACTGTTTGTTAAGATTTGAAAACTAAATATGAAACATATTAGACATTACATCTCAAATATATCTAACAATCTCCCTCAACTTGTAAATTGTGCAAAATATACAAGTTAATAGATTTGATGATGTCAAAAACATTTAAGTTCAAATGCAATAAGAGTTTAATAAGACTATTAACTACAACTTACAGTCCTTGTAGCTTTACCAACTTCACTCGATCAATCTGAATCCATAATGATTCTTAACAATATCTCTTACCATCTTGTCTTCAGCTTTCCTCAGAATTTCAACTAACTGTGCTTTGACCTGCATCAGTTCTTCATCTTTACTATCACCAATTTGATAAATGGCTATTCTGAGAGCTTGAATTAATGTTCTTTCAAGTCCATCACCAAGTCTGATAACTCTAGGATGTGAAGAGTTTTCATTATAACATAAGCATTTTCCTTTCAGAATAACTTCCACCTTAGCAGAATTCTTCAGCATAGGAATTTATCTTCCATCATCTTCAGTAATCATTGGTATATACTGAGAAGTCTTTGTTCCAGAGATTCTATATAGATTTCTTATAACCTTCAAAATGTATTCTGACCATCTTCTTGTAACATCAGATTTTACTTTCAGAAGATAGTGAATATGTTGAAGTTCTCTGACAGACTTCTTTAGCACATCAGTATCAGCTAGTCTGTAAGTTAATCCATCATAGAGAAATAAAATCAATTTCTCCTTTAGATTTTCCTTATCATGAACATCTATCACGATTTGAGCAGACAGCACTTTGTCAAGGTACTTTTGTTTGATTTGTTTATATGGTTTGTCTGTCAACATGAAAGGATCTCTTAGAGTAACTTCTACTCCTGTTTGTATCTTCTCTTCATCAGAACCTAATCCAGCTTTGTCTCTAGGTTGCTTGGATCTCAATCCAAATGTTGCAAGTTGATTCCTCAAGAGTTTGGATTTTGGTTCAACTGGAGTAGCTTTCTTCCATAACAGCTTCTTCTTATCAGCAATTGTCATCTTTTCCAAATTAACTTGATCAGAATTTGATGTTTCTTCTGTAGCTTGCTGATCTTCATTCTGAACAACTTGAACAGTGTCAGAGGTTGTTTTAGATTCTTCAATTATCTTTCTTCTCTTCAGAATTTGAACAATTTCATCTTCTATCAAATCATCATCATGCATTATAGTTTGATATACTGAAATGGAAGAACTTATCTTTTCCTCAATCTTTAAAGATTCACTAACCTTTTCTTTTCCTTTTGACTTAGGATCAATCTCAGTTTGTGATCTACTCTTGGACTTTGAAGTCTCAGAATTTGACTTTTCCCTGATCACAATGCCTTTTTCCTTAGGCCTTGGAGGTTTCTTTGCATCAGAAGCTTTAGACTTAAGATTTGTCTTCTCAGCAGAAAATCTAGCTTCTTCCTCCTTGAGAGTTTCCAAATCCATTCCTGGATTTTGTTTCAGAAATAATCTTCTAGCTATCTCCTCATCAAGCGTCTGGATTTTAGGATTTTTGTAATAAACAGTAGTCTGCTTCCCTTTTAGCTTTAGAGTTTGTAAAAACTTCTAAAAGTCTTTAGATCCTGATTGGATCAGAATATCGTAACTTGACATCAGACTTTGTTTATCAGAACTTGACTTCAGACTTTTAGCATTCACAGCATCAGAACATGACTTGTTCTGTGTAGAAGATTTTCCTTGAACTTTTCCTTGACCTCTACTCTTATCAGAGTTTTCCTGGTCATCACTTGTATCATCCTTTTCTTCAGTATTTTAGTAGGTGAACATTTGGACTTAACTACCTTCTCCCCCTTTTTGGCATCATCAAGAAGTAAGAGAGAAAGAAGAAGTTGAACTGAAGATTGGATTTCTTCCAATTGAGCTTTCTGAGAAACTTGGTTAGCGAGGACCTCATAAATTTGGGCCTGTTGCTTCTCTTGAATCTTCTCAATGGCTTCAATTTTATCAAGAGTAGGTCTGATATATCTATTCTTGTCAAGCTTAACCTGTAGATCTAGCTTATCAGCATGTTCCTTTAGTGTATCAACCTTTTCATGAGTAGAAGAATGTAGACCTTGAAGATGTTTGGTAGATAGAGCAGTGATCTTGAGTTATGTCTTTAAATCAGCATTTGTGAGCAACTCATCAGCTTTAGCAATATGCTCTGTCAGAATGTTAGAACTTGGAATGAAATCAGTATCATTCCACTTCTTGGTCCACTCCACACCTCTGTGAGTATCCTTCCAAGGAATAGGTGCTTCCTTTTCAACAAATTTCTTCACCAATTCTTCCTTTCCCATAATGGGAACTGGAGTCTCAACAAAAACATTATCTTCAGAACTTGAGGAAGACTCATTATGTTCTGACAACACAACAGTTTGTGAAACAACTGGAGATTCAGGAACAACTTCATTTAAATTCTGAACATCAGAATTTATCTCCAGAGCTGGTGTGGTTGATGTAGATGGTATCTCAGCATTTAAAATTGGAAAATGAGTTGGAGTTTACTGAGCTTCTATAGATGGAGCTTCCAGATAAAGAATATTTGGTATATTCAAATTATGAATATCTATTTCAGAAATTGTAGGTTGTTCTTCAACATCATCTGTAGCTTTAATAGGTGAGACAGGAGAGGATAAAACTGTATCAGTAGCAGTTTCTTTGGCTTGAGCTGGAAGGGCTTCAATGATAATCGGTTCTTGTGAGATTAGAGATTCCTGATCCCCTTCCTCAGCTTCTTCAGTATCTTCTGATGGAGCCTTAGCCAAATACCTCCTAGCCTTCATTTTCTTCAATCTCCTTGCCAATGAAGGATTTGCTTTAGCAGCTTCAGAACTTACATATTTCTTCTTCAAAGTATCAGAACTTTGAGCTGCAGTTTCTTTCTGAGAAGTAACATTCTCAGCTCCAACTATCACAGGTTCTGATGCATGAACCCGTGCTTCAACTGTTTCCTCAAATCAACACAATTTATTATTGACCATAATTGTAATCAAAACATTCATCAAAGGATAAAGTTCAAATATATGAAGTAAAGATTAACAAATTACAATTAGAACATTCACAGTCACATAATATGACAGAAACAGAGACTAAATCTTGCAATTAAAGGAAATTTCATTAATATATCAAACGAGTACATTTCATGAAATTTATAGATTACATGCAAAAATTACAAGATAGTCCTAGTCTAAAAATCTTAACATCAACAACCTTAGTCTAAGAAGTCTGACAAAGCTGATGGTGGAGAGATACGGATGGATGACATTTAATTCTTCTTCCTAATTTCAACAAAGAGAACAGCAAGACGAATGATTTTCTCCTGCTGTTTAAGAATACGGAGATGAACTTCTTTTTGGAAAGACAACAAATCATTTTTAATGTTGTCTGGAAGTTGAATCCAGATGTCGAAAAGAATGTTGTTGATAGGATATGACGTCAGAATTCCATTTCTAAAAATGGTCACAGTGTCTGTGCCATAGCCATAAAACCAAATAAAATGTGCTATTGTTTGAGAGAAATGAAAAGATGTGATTTTACTGAAGGATGATCAGTCATTTAAATAACCAATGGAATACCAAGGGACGCGAGGACTGTTTAACGATTGAGAGTAAAAAAAATGATGCCTCGTCTCCCTAGACCGATGTGTAATAATAACAGTCAGTAAAAAGTGAAAGCAGGAGTTAATGGGCACAATAAATAAACAATAATTACTGTGCGCATGCAGTTTTTCAAGACTGTTTTCACTAACCCATAATGATTATGACTGTTTTTATTTTACCCAAATAAATTCTGATTTAAATATGACTGTTTCAGTTTTTACCACAAATAAGTCAAGTAAAGAATAATTCCACGTAAACATCAAGGATTCCATCAGGATTTAATATCAGATATTAACTTATATCAGATTTTAATAGTCATCAGAATATGGCTTCTGAACTCAAAAAGTGAATATCATTTTTTTGTAATTCTTCATACATATACTGACTTGTTTTCTTCAGAGTTTAATCATCAGAACTTCCATCAGAACTTGTCCTCAGAATTTATGCAAATGACAGTTAATTGTTTGTCAAAAAAAACTTAATCACCACAGTAATTTTCATCATTCATATGGAGTGAAAGTGTGTGCATTCAGCAAACTATCAGATAAAGATAAAAGTCTGATAAACTTCAGTACATCTTATAAATAAGGCATAACTAAGAAAAGTGCTTAAAATCTATCATCAATCATGAAGTCTACTATAGAACAAATTTATGCATGAATCCACCTCAACTGTTTGTGCTCATTTTATGTATCTTTTGAAATTCCTGTTTACAGTGGCTTCTCAGTGTAAGTGAGTCACGACTGCTTATCAGAATTTATGCTGTCATCAGAGTATTTTTCCAGTAACCAGAGAATCTGAAAAGTCACCAAGAAAATTTATTTGCTTTTTTAATGCATATTACTTAATATCAGCAATGCACTTGGGTCTTCCCTTCCACATATTTACTCTAGATCTCAAAGGAGTACCTGACTTTTCTTTTCTTTTCTTTTCTTTTGATAAGTGAGGCTTATCAGCATTTAGTTCATTCTTAAGATTTACTAACATCAGAATCTAACAGATAAGAAGCAAGAATCTAGTTTGTGACTTAGTAATAAGATACATAAAGTAAACTTGACTAAGCTCAAAATCAGAATTTGCTTGTGTTAATGAGTTTCCACATAAACAACTAATTCAAACATGGGATTTCTAGTAAGTTAAAGACTACTAGGTCAGCATCTAGCACAGTTATCCTCATTAGATTGAATAGTCAAAGAACATTCAAAACACTATCAGAGTTTAAAGATCCACATCAGATAACAATCAGTATTCAATGAATTTCAATTAAAGAAGATAATACAATCTGTAAACACTGATCATAAAGTCTAATGCATGAGAAAAAAAAACTAAGCAGATTTAGAGAAAGAACCTGAAACCATTCTAAGTTCATTTACCAGTCTTGTAAAAGTAGCCTCACATAGTGGTTTTGTGAAGATATCTGCTAGTTGTTGATCTGTTGGAACAAAATGCAATTCCATTGTACCTTCCATCACATGTTCCCTTATGAAATGGTACCTAATGCTAATGTGCTTTGTCATTGAGTGTTGAACTGGATTCCCTGTCAAAGCAATAGCACTTTGATTATCACAGTAAATAGGGATTTTAGAAAATTCTAACCCATAATCCAGTAACTGATTCTTCATCCAAAGAATCTGTGCACAACAACTTCCTGCAGTAATATATTCTGCTTCTGTAGTTGATGTGGAAATTGACTTTTGTTTCTTGCTAAACCAAGAAACCAATCTACCTCCAAGAAATTGGAAGCTTCCACTAGTGCTTTTCCTGTCTATTTTGCATCCTGCAAAATCTGCATCTGAGTAACCTATTAGCTTAAAATCTGATTCTCTAGGATACCACAATCCCAGATCAGCTATACCCTTAAGGTACTTGAAAATTCTTTTCACAACTATTAAGTGAGGTTCTCTTGGTCTCGGTACTAGGTTCCAGACTTTATTTCTTTCAAATTCATTTAACTCTTCCTACATTGCTTACACCCAATCAGCATCTTGAAGAGCTTCTTCCACTTTTTTTGGTTCAGTCTGAGATAGAAAAAAATGATAGAGACATTCATTTGATGTTGCAGTTCTAGTTCTGACACCTACTTCAGGATCTCCAATAATTAAGTCAGGTGTATGTGATTTGGTCCACTTCCTTGCAAATTGAAGTTGACTTCTAGAACTGGATCCTCCCCCATGATCCATGCTTTCTCCATCAACATTTTTTTTATGCTCCCCCTGTAGTTAGGCTCTCTGAGACTTCAGAATTGACTTGGATCCTTTAGGATTTGAAGTATCAGAGCTTTAAGAATTATCAGAATTTGGCTCATCAGAACTAGATGAATCAGCACTTGAAGAGCCAGTGACAGGTTCTGATGCTTCTTGAGAGTCTTGAGATGTGGTAGGATCTTCAGCTTGCTCTCCTGGACAGGTGCATTTTCCTTTGGAGTTGACAGATTCAATGACATCAGTAATTACAGGTTCAGAGTTTAAGTCATCATAATTTACAGAATCAGAGTTTAAGTCTTCATTTTCAAATCTCAGCTGGTCGTGATCATTGAAGTCTTCAAGTCCAGTAATCTTCTTATCATCAAAAGATATATTGATAGATTCCATGACAACCCTTGTTCTTAAATTGTAGACTCTGAAGGCTTTTGTGGAAAGTGGATATCCAACAAAAATTCCTTCATCATCTTTTAGATCAAATTTTGACAGCTGTTCAGGATGAGTCTTAAGAACAAAATACTTGCAACCAAATACATGAAAGTATTTCATATTTGGCTTCTTTTTCTTCACTATCTCATATGGTGTTTTTCCTTGCTTGTTTATGAGTGTTGCATTTTGTGTAAAAAAAGCAGTCTACACAGCTTCAGCCCAAACGTAGGTTGGCAGCTTTGCTTCATCAAGCATAGTTCGTGCAGCTTCAATGAGAGTCCTGTTATTCCTTTCTACAACTCCATTTTGTTGTGGAGTTCTGATAAGTGGATTTTATATCCACTTGGAACGCTTTATTACAAGCTTAAATTGGTGTTTTGGACCAAAGTTGTTGGTATTTTGATGTGTTTTTGTGTTATTGCATTTCAGGTATCACTTAAATGAAGAAAAGAGCTATTAAAGGAAATATGATGAAAAGTGATCATAATTGGAAGCCAAGGCCATTGTCAAGTTGTAGAGAATCTCAATAGCTTCGCGTGGGCAGTTGAATCGCCTAATTTTGACGAGTAGAACTCAAGTTATGGTCAAAACAAGATTCATCAGAATATTTTTCCAGTCAGTAGCTGAGCGCCCGCTCAGCAGAGCTGAGCGCCCGCTCAGAGAGCTGAGCGCCCGCTCAGGGCGCGGCTGGTCGCTGAAAAAGCCTTTTTTGAATAGAATTTGACGATTTTAAGGGTCCAGGTCCACTAGGGGCGTATATATACTTAAAAAAAGGGTTTTCATCATCCGGGAAGATTGGGATACCAAGGAGAAGACCTAGAAGCACTGAACAACTCCGAAAAAGAAGATCTTGGTTTCAACTTGTGATTCTTTGAATTAGTTGTAACTTTGGATGCTCGTTTTTGTTCTTGTTGAACCTAGATCTTGTTTATTCGTACTTTGATTATTATTTAGTTTATTAAGACCTTGTTTATACCATGCTTTCATTGGAACCCATGGTGACGATGAGTTCGATTATGGGCTAATCGTTGTCATGGGATTCTAGCGGATTTACTTATGGATTTCAATAGTTAATTGTTTCGATATCTTGGTGTGTGGTGATTGATTGATATCCTAGTATGGTTGTGCTTATTCGTCTTATGTGCGTAGCTAACATATAAGATAGCGTGTTAATCTCTATTGAAGCGACAGTGAATATAGAGGTTTAGAACTTGCCATGCTAGCATAGGTTCATGTATTTGTTATATATGATTCGTAGGTAACTCTAACCGTTTTACTTGCCCTATGTAATCAAGATAGATAACTTGTGCTTAAACCGTTATGTTGTCAAATTCTATAGACATATAGGGTCTCAATATAATTGGTGCCTATTCAGCTTCTATCTCTTTTGTGGATGTCTAGTAGAATGGTACTCGTGCAACGAAAGTTGGCGTTTATCAGTTTCGTGTTATCTGATTAGTGTCCTCACCATCACATGCTAAGGTTAAAAACAATAAGGCTATTGAATGAAGTATTTAATGAAGTTAGGATCCCATGTTTGTCATATATAGTAATTCAACTTCAATTCTCTTAGTTAATGTTATTTAGTATAATCTCTTAGTTTAATAAAAACCCAATTTGTTATTTGTCTTAGCATTGAGCGATAACCATACATTGTTGCATAGGTGCATAAATTGAACTTAACCTAAACCAGTCTCTGTGGGAACGAATCTGATTTATATCTTATACTACTTGCGAACGCGTATACTTGCGTGAATATTAGCGCGTGTTTTCGCCCTAACAAGTTTTTGGCGCCGCTGCCGGGGACTCGGTGTTAATTTTTAGTTTATGTGCTTGTCATCAGTGGTCCTTAAAGTTCACTGACTCGGATTCTTTTACTTTCACAGTTTATTTGTTTGTGTTTCAGGTCATTACAATGGGAGATCCAGCAGTACGAACGAAAGCCTTGATGGATTTTTCTCAACCCAAGATCAATGACATTCAATCTAGCATTGTCTGGCCAGCTATCACAGCTAATACCTTTGAGATCAAGCCTGGCATAATTCAATGGGTACAGACTTCAGTCCAGTTTAGGGGTTCTCCAACGGAAGATCCCAATACACACATTAGGGATTTCATTAAAATATGCGACACCTTCAAGTTCAACGGTGTTTCTGAAGATGTTGTGAAGCTGAGACTGTTCCCATTCTCTCTGAAGGACAAGGCTAAGAGCTGGTTACACTCTCTACTAGCTGGTTCGATTACTACTTGGGAAGATCTTGCTCAAAAGTTTCTTACTAAATTCTTCCCTATGGCGAAGACAGCTGCACTCAGGAATGCTATTACTCAATTTGCGCAGCAAACGGGAGAATCGCTAAGTGAATCTTGGGAGCGCTACAAGGAGATGCTTAGGAAGTGTCCTCATCATGGAATTCCTGATTGAGTGATCATCACTTGTTTTTACAATGGGTTGGGAGCACAGTCCAGACCCATGCTCGATGCAGCATCAGGCGGAGCATTATGGGCAAAGAGCTATAAGGAAGCTTATGATCTAATTGAACTGATGGCTGCTAATGAATATCAGTATCCAACCCAGAGATATCCACAGGGCAAGGTAGCAGGAGTTCTTGAAGTGGATACAGCTACGACTATCACTGCTCAACTAAAGGCGTTGTCTATGAAGATCGATTCTCTGGCTAACTATGGTGTTAAGCAGATAATTAGTGTTTGTGAGCTGTGTGCAGGTCCGCATGCGACAGAGCAATGCCCTATATCTAGTGACTCGGCTCAGTTTGTGAGCAACTTTCAGAGATCGCAACAACCAGTTCCAGACACTTATCATCCTGACAACTGGAATCATCCTAACTTCATCTGGAGCAACAATCAGAATGTGATGCAACAGCCGTTCCAGCCGTTTGGAAATAAGTTGTTCAACTCTCTTGGTTTTCAGCAACAACTCCAACTTCAACAACAAACTCATGATGCAGGTCTATCTTCGAATGAAAAATCTGAATTAGAGGAGTTGAGGCTTATGTGCAAAACCCAGGCTCTTATATGCCAAAGCCAAGCTGTTTCTATCCAGAATCTGGAGAACCAAATAGGGCAAATTGCTAATGCCTTATTGAATCGACCACCAGGAACGCTTCCTAGTGATACAGAAACAAATCCAGGCAAGAGGGAAGTTGAAGAACAGGTGAACGCCATCACCTTAAGGTCTGGAAAGGTCGTAAGCCCCCAAGTTCAGCAAGACGAAGAGCCAGAAAAATCTCAAGATTCAGAAAATGCAGTTTTGGCTGAAGAAGATGTGCAGAAGGAAGTAGAGGTGGAACCAAGGAAGACTACTGTGGAACACACTCCTCCTGAGGGTAATACAGGGGAGAAACAGATTTATCCTCCACCTCATTTTCCTAAAAGGCTGCAGAAGAAAAAGCTGGATAAGCAGTTTGAGAAGTTTCTGGAGGTGTTCAAGAAACTTCATATCAACATACCTTTCGCTGAAGCTCTTGAACAGATGCCTAGCTATGGGAGGTTTATGAAAGGTATTCTCTCTCGGAAAGTGAAGCTCGATGACTTAGAGACCGTTGCTCTAACGGAGGAATGCAGTGCTGTGCTGCAACAGAAGTTGCCTCCGAAGCTTAAAGATCCTGGAAGCTTCACTATTCCTTGCACCATAGGAAACTTGTCGTTCGATAAGTGTTTATGTGATTTAGGAGCTAGCATCAATCTGATGCCCTTATCTATCTTCAAGAAGCTTGGTCTGCCTGAGCCGAAACCAACATACATGTCATTGCAACTAGCTGACCGTTCCATCGCTTATCCACGAGGTATAGTGGAGGATGTCTTGGTCAAGGTGGATAAACTCTTCTTCCCTGCTGACTTTGTAATTCTTGATTTCGAGGAAGATAAGAAGATTCCCATTATCTTGGGAAGACCATTCTTGGCTACAGGCCGAACTATGATCGATGTGCAAAAAGGAGAGCTTACGATGAAGGTTCATGATCAGAAGGTCACTTTCAATGTGTTCAAGGAAATAAAATTACCCACAACTAAAGAGGAGTGCTTTAAAGTAGAGCCAATTCAGGTTTTGAATGCATGTCTGTGGAAGAGGAAGTTGGATGTGCCATTCGATTCTCTTGGGTTAGCAGAGCTGAAAATTTCTCAGGATCGTCTCGAGTCGTCTATTGAAGATGTTCCTACACTTGAGCTCAACCCAGTACCAAATCACTTGAGTTATTCATTCTTAGGTGCACCCCCTGACAAGGGGTTGGGATATATCTTTGATGATGTAGAGGGTAGCCGAATGGATCCTCCAGTACCTATAGAGGGTTCTTCTCATGTGCAGCAGGTAGTTGATAGGACTGGTGTTGGTGACGAGCAGTACAGGCGAGTAATTAGGCGTATGGAGGCCATGCAAGATATTTACTGTCATTTTGCTGAAGATTTGACACACGCTTTCGGTACTATTTTCTGAGACACTAGTGGCGAGGTTGATTGGCCACCTAATCCTCCATCCGAAGAGGGTGATCTTTCTGACGACTAGGTATGCCTGAAATCCTTATTATTACCTTCAATGAGGACATCGAAAATTTTAAGTTTGGGGGTGATAATGTAAGGATTAGTAGTGTGTGTCCATATAGATTCATACAGATTTATGTTGCATGTTTAGTTATAGTTCATTCATATTTTTGCATGATTGTTCATTTAGGACATATTTGTTTATTTTTATGTAATTTCATATAGTTGCATTTGCATGCATATTTAGCATGATCCCTTAAGATGAACTAGAATATTGGATAAGTTGATGTTGATTTGAGTGTGGTGATGAGGAATAGAGGGATGTTTAAGTCTTAATGAATTGATTTGCATTCCAGAAATAAATATTTTCACAAAGTCTTATAGGGTTACTTTTGATCTAGAACATGATCATACTTGTTTGTAGTTGAGATTTAATCACTTGGTTATATTTAGAATTTGTGATATTCTCGTAATGACGTAAAAACACTGATTTTTTTTTATCTGGAGAAAAACTTGGATTTCATTACTAGTTGTTGTAAGGCTAGGTGTGAAATGGCTAGTAGCCGGCTCATATTTTTATGAGTAGTCTAGGGTTGAATGAGATGGAGCGAAACACACTCATTCAGAAATTGTTGAAAAAAAAAGAAAAAAAAAAGAAAAAAAAGAAAGAAAAAAAGTATGTGTTTATGCATAATTGATCAAGAGTGAGCTCTTTAATACTCGAGTTATTAAGTTCTAGGGGACTTTGTGCCTAGTGACCTAAGGCTTTTATAGTCTGGGATCCGCTAACCTAACGCTCGCTACATGGGTATTATTGTATAAGTCTTTTGGGACCTCATTCATTGCACGATCAAATAAGCATCTTTGCTATGTGTTCAATAATAGTGTGAATCCTTGTATAACTCTAGAAGAAAGGAGGTGTTGTGAGTCATAATGCGTTTATTGTCTATTCTGTTTATAAACTTTTGATTGTTTCAATGATAGATAAGTTAGGGTTATTGATCTAGTATCGAGAGTATATCTGTTAAGCATCCACACACGCACGTTTCTGGTTTGTGAGTTGGTTTGTGGGATTTATTCAAACTCTGTTTCAAGTTATTGTATTCTTAGAGACATTGGCTTATTCATTTGGTTATGATTATTCTGAGGGGATCGATTGCATTTTCATTTAGTTACATTCACGTAGTTGTATTCATGCATTAGGTTTGTTTTGTAGTTTTGAGTCTGTTTATGTTTGAGGACAAGCATCGATTCAAGTTTGGGGGTGTGATAAGTGGATTTTATATCCACTTGGAACGCTTTATTACAAGCTTAAATTGGTGTTTTGGACTCAAGTTGTTGGTATTTTGATGTGTTTTTGTGTTATTGCATTTCAGGTATCAGTTAAATGAAGAAAAGAGCTTTTAAAGGAAATATGATGAAAAGTGATCAGAATTGGAAGCCAAGGCCATTGTCAAGTTGTAGAGAATCTCAATAGCTTCGCGTGGGCAGTTGAATCGCCTAATTCTGACGAGTAGAACTCAAGTTATGGTCAAAACAAGATTCATCAGAATATTTTTCCAGTCAGTAGCTGAGCGCCCGCTCAGAGAGCTGAGCGCCCGCTCAGAGAGCTGAGCGCCCGCTCAGGAGAGCTGAGCGGCCGCTCAGGGCGCGGCTGGTCGCTGATTTCGCTGAAAAAGCCTTTTTTGAGTAGAATTTGACGATTTTAAGGGTCCAGGTCCACTAGGGGCGTATATATACTTAAAAAAAGGGTTTTCATCATCCGGGAAGATTGGGATACCAAGGAGAAGACCTAGAAGCACTGAACAACTCCGAAAAAGAAGATCTTGTTTTCAACTTGTGATTCTTTGAATTAGTTGTAACTTAGGATGCTCGTTTTCGTTCTTGTTGAACCTAGATCTCGTTTATTCGTACTTTGATTATTATTTAGTTTATTAAGACCTTGTTTATACCATGCTTTCATTGGAACCCATGGTGACGATGAGTTCGATTATGGGCTAATCGTTGTCATGGGCTTCTAGCGGATTTACTTATGGATTTCAATAGTTAATTGTTTCGATATCTTGGTGTGTGGTGATTGATTGATATCCTAGTATGGTTGTACTTATTCGTCTTATGTGCGTAGCTAACATATAAGATAGCGTGTTAATCTCTATTGAAGCGACAGTGAATATAGAGGTTTAGAACTTGCCATGCTAGCATAGGTTCATGTATTTGTTATATATGATTCGTAGGTAACTCTAACCGTTTTACTTGCCCTATGTAATCAAGATAGATAACTTGTGCTTAAACCGTTATGTTGTCAAATTCTATAGACATATAGGGTCTCAATATAATTGGTGCCTATTCAGCTTCTATCTCTTTTGTGGTTGTCTGGTAGAATGGTACTCGTGCAACGAAAGTTGGCGTTTATCAGTTTCGTGTTATCTGATTAGTGTCCTCACCATCACATGCTAAGGTTAAAAACAATAAGGCTATTGAATGAAGTATTTAATGAAGTTAGGATCCCATGTTGGTCATATATAGTAATTCAACTTCAATTCTCTTAGTTAATGTTATTTAGTATAATTTCTTAGTTTAATAAAAACCCAATTTGTTATTTGTCTTAGCATTAAGCGATAACCATACATTGTTGCATAGGTGCATAAATTAAACTTAACCTAAACCAGTCTCTGTGGGAACGAATCTGATTTATATCTTATACTACTTGCGGACGCGTATACTTGCGTGAATATTAGCGCGTGTTTTCGCCCTAACAAGTTTTTGGCGCCGCTGCCGAGGACTCGGTGTTAATTTTTAGTTTATGTGCTTGTCATCAGTGGTCGTTAAAGTTCACTGACTCGGATTCTTTTACTTTCACAGTTTATTTGTTTATGTTTCAGGTCATTACAATGGGAGATCCAGCAGCACGAACGAAAGCCTTGATGGATTTTTCTCAACCCAAGATCAATGACATTCAATCTAGCATTGTCCGGCCAGCTATCACAGCTAATACCTTTGAGATCAAGCCTGGCATAATTCAATGGGTACAGACTTCAGTCCAGTTTGGGGGTTCTCCAACGGAAGATCCCAATAAACACATTAGGGAATTCATTGAAATATGCGACACCTTCAAGTTCAACGGTGTTTCTGAAGATGCTGTGAAGCTGAGACTGTTCCCATTCTCTCTGAAGGACAAGGCTAAGAGCTGGTTACACTCTCTACCAGCTGGTTCGATTACTACTTGGGAAGATCTTGCTCAGAAGTTTCTTACTAAATTCTTCCCTATGGCGAAGACAGCTGCACTCAGGAATGCTATTACTCAATTTGCGCAGCAAACGGGAGAATCGCTAAGTGAAGCTTGGGAGCGCTACAAGGAGATGCTTAGGAAGTGTCCTCATCATGGAATTCCTGATTGAGTGATCATCACTTGTTTTTACAATGGGTTGGGAGCACAGTCCAGACCCATGCTCGATGCAGCATCAGGCGGAACATTATGGGCAAAGAGCTATAAGGAAGCTTATGATCTAATTGAACTGATGGCTGCTAATGAATATCAGTATCCAACCCAGAGATATCCACAGGGCAAGGTAGCAGGAGTTCTTGAAGTGGATACAGCTACGGCTATCACTGCTCAACTAAAGGCGTTGTCTATGAAGATCGAATCTCTGGCTAACTATGGTGTTAAGCAGATAATTAGTGTTTGTGAGCTGTGTGCAGGTCCGCATGCGACAGAGCAATGCGCTATATCTAGTGACTCAGCTCAGTTTGTGAGCAACTTTCAGAGATCGCAACAACCAGTTCCAGACACTTATCATCCTGACAACTGGAATCATCCTAACTTCATCTGGAGCAATAATCAGAATGTGATGCAACAGCCGTTCCAGCCATTTGGAAATAAGCTGTTCAACTCTCTTGGTTTTCAGCAACAACTCCAACTTCAACAATAAACTCATGATGCAGGTCTATCTTCGAATGAAAAATCTGAATTAGAGGAGTTGAGGCTTATGTGCAAAAACCAGGCTCTTATATGCCAAAGCCAAGCTGTTTCTATCCAGAATCTGGAGAACCAAATAGGGCAAATTGCTAATGCCTTATTGAATCGACCACCAGGAACGCTTCCTAGTGATACAGAAACAAATCCAGGCAAGAGGGAAGTTGAAGAATAGGTGAACGCCATCACCTTAAGGTCTGGAAAGGTCGCAAGCCCCCAAGTTCAGCAAGATGAAGAGCCAGAAAAATCTCAAGATTCACAAAATGCAGTTGTGGCTGAAGAAGATGTGCAGAAGGAAGTAGAGGTGGAACCAAGGAAGACTACTGTGGAACACACACCTCCTGAGGGTAATATAGGGGAGAAACAGATTTATCCTCCACCTCCTTTTCCTAAAAGGTTGCAGAAGAAAAAGCTGGATAAGTAGTTTGAGAAGTTTCTGGAGGTGTTCAAGAAACTTCATATCAACATACCTTTCGCTGAAGCTCTTGAACAGATGCCTAGCTATGGGAGGTTTATGAAAGGTATTCTCTCTCGGAAAGTGAAGCTCGATGACTTAGAGACCGTTGCTCTAACGGAGGAATGCAGTGCTGTGCTGTAACAGAAGTTGCCTCTGAAGCTTAAAGAACCTGGAAGCTTCACTATTCCTTGCACCATAGGAAACTTGTCGTTCGACAAGTGTTTATGTGATTAAGGAGCTAGCATCAATCTGATGCCCTTATCTATCTTCAAGAAGCTTGGTCTGCCTGAGCCGAAACCAACATACATGTCATTGCAACTAGCTGACCGTTCCATCGCTTATCCACGAGGTATAGTGGAGGATGTCTTGGTCAAGGTGGATAAACTCTTCTTCCCTGCTGACTTTGTAATTCTTGATTTCGAGGAAGATAAGAAGATTCCCATTATCTTGGGAAGACCATTCTTGGCTACAGGCCGAACTATGATCGATGTGCAAAAAGGTGAGCTTACGATGAAGGTTCATGATCAGAAGGTCACTTTCAATGTGTTCAAGGAAATAAAATTACCCACAACTAAAGAGGAGTGCTTTAAAGTAGAGCAAATTCAGGTTTTGAATGCACCTCTGTGGAAGAGGAAGTTGGATGTGCCATTCGATTCTCTTGGGTTAGCAGAGCTGAAAATTTCTCAGGATCGTCTCGAGTCGTCTATTAAAGATGTTCCTACACTTGAGCTCAACCCACTACCAAATCACTTGAGTTATTCATTCTTAGGTGCACCCCCTGACAAGGGGTTGGGATATATCTTTGATGATGTAGAGGGTAGCCGAACGGATCCTCCAGTACCTATAGAGGGTTCTTCTCATGTGCAGCATGTAGTTGATAGGACTGGTATTGGTGACGAGCAGTACAGGCGAGTAATTAGGCGTATGGAGGCCATGCACGACATTCACCGTCATTTTGCTGAAGATTTGACACACGCTTTCGGTACTATTTTCCGAGACACTAGTGGCGAGGTTGATTGGCCACCTAATCCTCCATCCGAAGAGGGTGATCTTTCTGACGACTAGGTATGCCTGAAATCCTTATTATTACCTTCAATGAGGACATCAAAAATTTTAAGTTTGGGGGTGATAATGTAAGGATTAGTAGTGTGTGTCCATATAGATTCATATAGATTTATATTGCATGTTTAGTTATAGTTCATTCATATTTTTGCATGATTGTTCATTTAGGACATATTTGTTTGTTTTTATGTAATTTCATATAGTTGCATTTGCATGCATATTTAGCATGATCCCTTAAGATGAACTATGATATTGGATAAGTTGATGTTGATTTGAGTGTGGTGATGAGGAATAGAGGGATGTTTAAGTCTTAATGAATTGATTTGCATGTCAGAAATAAATATTTTCACAAAGTCTTATAGGGTTACTTTTGATCTAGAACATGATCATACTTGTTTGTTGTTGAGATTTAATCACTTGGTTATATTTAGAATTTGTGATATTCTCGTAATGACGTAAAAACACTGATTTTTTTTTATCTGGAGAAAAACTTGGATTTCATTGCTAGTTGTTGTAAGGCTAGGTGTCAAATGGCTAGTAGCCGGCTCATATTTTTATGAGTAGTCTAAGGTTGAATGAGATGGAGCGAAACACACTCATTCAGAAATTGTTGAAAAAAAAAGAAAAAAAAAGAAAAAAAAGAAAAAAAAGAAAGAAAAAAAGTATGTGTTTATGCATAATTGATCAAGAGTGAGCTCTTTAATACTCGAGTTATTAAGTTCTAGGGGACTTTGTGCCTAGTGAGCTAAGGCTTTTATAGTCTGGGATCCGCTAACCTAACGCTCGCTACATGGGTATTATTGTATAAGTCTTTTGGGACCTCATTCATTGAACGATCAAATAAGCATCTTTGCTATGTGTTCAATAATAGTGTGAATCCTTGTATAACTCTAGTAGAAAGGAGGTGTTGTGAGTCATTATGCGTTTATTGTCTATTCTATTTATAAACTTTTGATTGTTTCAATGATAGATAAGTTAGGGTTATTGATCTAGTATCGAGAGTATATCTGTTAAGCATCCACACACACACGTTTCTGGTTTGTGAGTTGGTTTGTGGGATTTATTCAAACTCTGTTTCAAGTTATTGCATTCTTAGAGACATTGGCTTATTCATTTGGTTATGGTTATTCTGAGGGGATCGATTACATTGTCATTTAGTTGCATTCACGTAGTTGCATTCATGCATTAGGTTTGTTTTGTAGTTTTGAGTCTGTTTATGTTTGAGGACAAGCATCGATTCAAGTTTGGGGGTGTGATAAGTGGATTTTATATCCACTTGGAATGCTTTATTACAAGCTTAAATTGGTGTTTTGGACTCAAGTTATTGGTATTTTGATGTGTTTTTGTGTTATTGCATTTCAGGTATCAGTTAAATGAAGAAAAGAGCTTTTAAAGGAAATATGATGAAAAGTGATCAGAATTGGAAGCCAAGGCCATTGTCAAGTTGTAGAGAATCTCAATAGCTTCGCGTGGGCAGTTGAATCGCCTAATTCTGACGAGTAGAACTCAAGTTATGGTTAAAACAAGATTCATCAGAATATTTTTCCAGTCAGTAGCTGAGCGCCCGCTCAGCAGAGCTGAGCGCCCGCTCAGAGAGCTGAGCGCCCGCTCAGAGAGCTGAGCGCCCGCTCAGGAGAGCTGAGCGGCCGCTCAGGGCGCGGCTGGTCGCTGATTTCGCTGAAAAAGCCTTTTTTGAGTAGAATTTGACGATTTTAAGGGTCGAGGTCCACTAGGGGCGTATATACACTTAAAAAAAAGGGTTTTCATCATCCGGGAAGATGGGGATACCAAGGAGAAGACCTAGAAGCACTGAACAACTCCGAAAAAGAAGATCTTGTTTTCAACTTGTGATTCTTTGAATTAGTTGTAACTTTGGATGCTCATTTTCGTTCTTGTTGAACCTAGATCTTGTTTATTCATACTTTGATTATTATTTAGTTTATTAAGACCTTGTTTATACCATGCTTTCATTGGAACCCATGGTGATGTTAGGGCGAAATCACGCACTAATATTCACGCAAGTATACGCGTTCGCAAGTAATATAGAATACTTTCTAGTTCGTTCCCTCAGAGACAGACTAATTTATTGTCTAATTTAACTCACTCACCAATGTATGACTACTTCTCAATGTTAAGATAATAACACTTAAAATTGTTGATTAAATATTAACTATAATTAACTACTTAATTAACCACTTAACTAACACTTCAATTTATCAATAATAAAACACTCATGAGATCACAACTTCATTATTACTTCCTTCTATAGCCATTGTTATTACCTTTAGCATGTGACAGTGATGATATTAATCGAATAACACAGAACTGATAAAAGCCAACTTTCATTGTACTAATACCATTCTACCAAACATCCACAATTAAGATAGAAGTTGAATAGTCATCAATTATGTTGAGTTCCTATATGTCTACAGAAATTGACAACACAACGATTTAAGCACAAGTTATCCCTTTTTGATTACATAGGGCAAATAAAACTGTTAGAATTACCCACTAATCATGCACAACGTACATGAACCTATGCTAGCATGGCAAGTTCTAAATCTCGAGATCCACTGTCGCTTCACAAGAGATTAACACCCTATCTTATACGTTCGCGACGCACATAAGACGAATACGCACAATCAATACTAGATATCATGCAATCATCACATACTAAAGTATTAAACAATTAACTAAAGAATTCCATAATAAATCCGTTGCAACCCCATGATCACGATTAGCCCATAATAGAACTTATCGCCATCATGGGTTCATATGAAATCATGATAAACAAACACAAGAAAATAATAACTAAACTGATTATATTAAAATAGAGTACGTCACAAGAGTAAATAAGTCAAAGCAAGAAAACTAGCATCCAACGTTACAACGAAACAAGAATCACAAGAATATATGCTTCCTCTTCGTTGCTGTGTGCTAAATCGGTCTTCTTCCTTATCTCCTTCGCTTCTTGCAAAACACAATCTAAAACATAATCTCCTCTTAATACTCTCTGTGAAAACGTCTCAAATCTACCTATATAATAGTCCCATAAAACTCAGATTACATAGAAGTGGAAGCCAAACAGAAGTAGAAGTCTAAAATAATATATCTTTTTCCCCGACCCTGCGCGGCCGCTCAGCATTTCTGCGCGGGCGCGCAAGGCTGCTGCGCGGCCGCTCAGCATTGCTGCGCGGGCGCGCAGGCCTCCACTGGAAAAAATCTAGGTTTGCTCCGTTTCTTCGCCGTAATCTGCCCGTTCTTTTCCTCTCGCAATGGTGAACACTTGCCAAGGCTTATTCTTGATGATTCCTCCTCCGAAATGCAACTAATACCCTGAAATGCATAAACACTAGAAAAATGCATCAAATACACAAAATACTTGATTTCAAGACACCAATTTAAGCCATTTTAAGACATTCTAAGTGGTATAAAATGCCACTTATCACACCCCCAAACTTAAATCGATGCTTGTCCTCAAGCGTCACAGACTCAAAAACAAATAAAAATATGCATGAATGCAATCTATATGAAAATGCAACGATCCCCCTTACTACAATTAACCAACCAAATTGCCAGGTCTCAACGAATGCAGATAGACACTAAAGATCAATAAACTCATGCAAACGGACATACAGCCAGAAACGTGGTGTGTGCAAATGCTTAACAGATATGCTTTGGAACTAGACCAATTACTATGACTAGACTATCTTCAAGGCAATCCTACGATTATACAAAGAATAAAAATTCTAGGCACAAAGTGATATACAACACTACAAGAACTCTGGAGCTTACTACGGAATCGTGCTTTTTATTTACAACTCAAATGCTTATTTGACCGTGCAATGAGTGAGGTCCATAAAAGACTTATACAATGGTATCCATGTAACGAGCGTTAGGTTAGCGGATCCCAGACTCTAAAAGCCTTAGGTCACTAGGCACAAAGTCCCCTAAGAACTTAATAACTCGAATACCAAAGAGCCCACTCTTGATCAATTATGCAAAAAATTTTTTTTTTTTTTTTCTCTCTGAGCAAGTGCGTTTCGCTCCATCTTGCTCAACCCTAGACTACTCGCATAACATGCGAGCTGGCTACTAGCCATTTGACGCCTAGCCACAACTAGCAACAAATTCCATTTTTACTCCATTTTTTTTTCTTTTTCATGCCTTTACCACTAAGAACCTATTATCAAATTCTAAGCATAATAAATAGATTATCCTCGAAAATAATCAGATCATAACAACAATCTAGCCCTTAAGCATTCTCTAAGACTTAGTGAAAATACAAGTGCTTCTAGCATGCATATCAACCTACACAACTTAATATCACTTTAATGCTATCACTACACTCGCATCAATATCACAATTCAGTCGATAAATCATTGCAAAAGGGATCATGGTATATGCATGAACTATATGATATGACAAACAAATAAAGCTATAAAAAAAACTATATGGCAAAAATTATGCAACTATATGAACTAACTATCATGAATATGCAGCTATATGACACACACAAAATATTCCTTAACTACCACCCCCAAACTTAAAATCTTCACTGTCCCCAGTGAAGGTAGTAGAAAGGAACACAGGGTATACCTACTCGGAGTCATCATCATCATCACCCTCAGAGGGTGGAGTATCAGGCGGCGGGTATGCAGAGTCCTCACCAAAAACTGGCCACTGGATATCAGCTCCAAGGCCTCGAAAAGCAGTCCCTAACGCAAGAGTGAGCTCCTGAGCCAACCTGCTCTGCGTCTCATACATGGCATCCATCCGCCGTGAAAGCCTCCTATACTGGGCATCACCCATCCCAGCACCCTCCTGAGCTCTCGAAGAACCAACCTCACCACGCCCTGGCCTGGCCATAGTAGCACCTCGTGCTGGACGCCCTCTTGGAAGACGATAACCCAGCCCATGCTCCTCAGGCTCACCACCGGTCCACTCCTGCATCCCATTCAGAGTGCAGGAATCTATCGGAGCTGCTGGCAACTGCAACTGCTCATGAGCCGGCCAGTTCACTCCTACTGCTCGGCATAGCTTTGTAACCGTGGATGCATAAGGGATGTTCATATGCTTTGCTCCCCTCAAAAACTTCAGAATTCCTTGGTAGATAAACTCACCAAGGTCCACATAGTATTCCTCATTCAGAATTCCCCACAACAGCTGTGCTCTCTCAACTGTGACCTCGTGTACATGTGAAGAAGGCAAAATATTAGCACATATAAATGCATTCCATGCACGGGCATACCTGTTCATGGCGATCGCCGGAAAGTGACGATACTCATTATTGGCTAGACTGCGGTTCCAAACTGTGCCCGGTCGACAGAGAGTCGCACAAATCAAATCCAAGTCAAAGTCCTCAGCAGTCTTTTCATTCCAGTTCTCCTCCTCGGGCTTCCTCTCTCGCTGTCCAATCACACGGCGAATCGCCGCAGGATGATAATCAACCGTCAGCCCACGAACTACAGAAAACCCATTCTTTTCAGCCTTCGCGTTCGCGTAGAACTCGCAAACAACACTCATCGGTACTGCTTCGGGTGACTCACAAAAAGCTATCCACCCCTTCTCTGCAATCATGGGCAACAACTCACCATCCCTCCCTGATGGTAAAAACCCCCTCTCCTTCAGAATCGGCTTCCCCAACAGCCTAGTGTACTCCTCCTCCGCAGCTCTGTCAGTTAACCGAGGCCTTGCAGCAGTATCCCTTGATGAATCAGCAGTAGGAACTGTGCTGCTGCTGTCAATAGTGCGTGCTCTCTTGGGTGCCATTGATTTGTGAATAAAAGTGTGTAAGAACTGATTTTTGATGTTTATGAGAGGGTTTAAGTGTAGGAAGTTTGTGGGAGATATGTAGGATAGGTGTATGTATATATAGGGTGTGGAGTAGGTTAAATTAGATTAGGAGTGGGGTTGAGGGATAAAATCATGGGGTAATGGGAAAAGAATTCGTGGGTTTATGGGCTGTGATGGGTTTTTGTGTTTTTGTTTTTTTTTTTTTCTGAACTGTAAAAAAAAAATTCTGGAACTCGACCCCTGCGCGGCCGCTCAGCATTTCTGCGCGGGCGCGCAGCAAGCTGCGCGGGCGCGCAGAGGGTCTCTGGAATTTTTTTTTTTCAGCCCCTGTTTTCTGATTTTTTTGTGTTTTTGGATAGGTTATTAACTTCTAAGGGTTCCTGTAACAACAATTCATGGGTTGCCTCCCACGCAGAGCTTCTTTTTCGTCATTAGCTTGACGTTCCGTATCTTTCTCAAGTAGTCAACAAAATGGCACTAAGCACCTCTCGGTTTGCCATGTCCCCATAGTAGTGCTTCAACCGCTGACCGTTAACCTTGAATGCTTGGTCCGAATCATTCTCAAAAATTTCCACCGCTCCATGTGGAAACACAGTTTTGACAATAAAAGGTCCAGACCACCTTGATTTCAACTTCCCAGGAAAAAGTCGGAGCCGAGAGTTGAATAACAGAACTTGTTGCCCTGGCACAAATAACTTAGGATGTAGCTTCCTATCGTGCCACCTCTTCACCTTTTCCTTATATATTTTGTTATTCTCGTACGCTTGAAGTCGAAATTTATCAAGTTCATTAAGCTGAAGCATTCTTTTCTTACCAGCTGCATCTGAATCCAGGTTCAATTTCTTCAATGCCCAGTAGGCCTTATGCTCAAGCTCCGCCGGTAGATGACATCCCTTACCGTACACCAACTGAAACGGTGACATCCCAAGTGGAGTTTTGTATGCTGTTCTGTAAGCCCAAACAGCTTCACCGAGCTTTAAAGACCAATCCTTCATTGACGGACAAACAACCTTCTCTAGGATACGCTTTATCTCTCTGTTAGACACTTCCGCTTGACCATTTGTTTGCGGATGATAGGCAGTAGCTACTTGATGATTCACATTATAACGCTGATCATAGAAGTGAACTTACGGTTGCAAAAATGCGATCCTTCATCACTTATGATTACCCGAGGTGTTCCAAACCTTGTGAAAATTTGCTTATGAAGAAAATTTAGCACTGCCTTTGCATCATTTATCGGTAAAGCTTTAACTTCGACCCATTTTGAGACATAATCGACTGCCAGCAAGATGTACTGATTATTGCAAGACGAGATAAAAGGCCCCATGAAATCGATTCCCCATACATCAAAGACCTCGACTTCAAGCATCACATTTAATGGCATTTCATCCTTCCTTGACAAATTTCCCACTCTTTGGCAACGATCACACCTTAAAACAAACTGATGAGCATCCTTGAACAAGGTAGGCCAGAAAAAACCTGCTTGCAGAATACGAGCTGCCGTCTTCTCACCTCCATAGTGTCCACCATAAACCGTGGAATGGCAGTCTCGTAATATCCCCTCCGTCTCACAGAACGGGATACATCTCCTGATGATCTGGTCAGCTCCCTGTCTAAACAAATATGGTTCATCCCACATATACCACTTCACCTCATGCAGAAACTTCTTCTTTTGAGCGGATGTTAAATTAGGAGGCATTATGTTGCTGACGAGATAGTTTACAATATCTGCAAACCATGGTTCTTCCTCCTGAATTGCAAACAACTGCTCATCCGGAAAAGATTCATTGATTAACGTCCTATCTTATGAAGTAGAATTGGGATTCTCCAACCTAGAGAGATGGTCAGCTACTTGATTCTCAGTACCTTTTCTATCTTTGATCTCTAACTCAAATTCCTGAAGTAAAAGCACCCAACGAATGAGTCTCGGCTTCGAATCCTTTTTAGAAACCAGATAGCGAATAGCTGCATGATCAGTGAATACTGTCACTTTCGTACCAAGCAGATAAGATCGAAATTTCTCAAAGCCAAAGACTATAGCCAAAAGCTCCTTCTCAGTAGTGGTGTAGTTCAATTGGGCACCATTTAAAGTCTTACTCGCATAGTAGACCACATGGAAGAGATTTTTCTTGCGCTGTCCCAGAACTGCACCTACCGCATAAATGGCTTAAAAATCTTTGAAAAGTCCTTGATGAATCGCCGATAAAAACCCGCATGACCGAGAAAACTACGGATTCCTTTCACCAAATTAGGTGGGGGAAGATTTTCAATGACTCCCACCTTGGCCTTGTCCACCTCCAGACCTTTGCTAGAGACCTTATGCCCAAGGATAATGCCTTCACGCACCATAAAATGACATTTCTCCCAATTAAGCACCAAATTAGTTTCCACGCATCTTTTGAGTACGGCGCGCAGATTATTCAAACATTCATCATATGAGTGTCCAAAGACGGAGAAGTCATCCATGAACACTTCGACGTTATTTCCAATCATGTCAGAGAATATAGCCATCATACATCTCTAAAAGGTGGCCGGGGCGCCACATAACCCAAACGAAACTCTACGAAAAGCAAATGTGCCAAATGGACAGGTGAAGGTAGTCTTCTCCTGATCCTCTAGTGCAATACAAATCTGATTATACCCGGAATAACCATCCAGAAGATAAAAATACTCATGTCCCGCCAATCTATCAAGCATCTGATCAATAAATGGAAGAGGAAAGTGATCCTTTCTTGTGGCTTTGTTCAATTTCCTATAATCCATGCATACTCTCCATCCTGTAACTGTTCGAGTAGGGATGAGCTCATTCTTTTCATTTGCGACCACAGTGATACCTCCTTTCTTAGGAACACATTGTACGGGGCTCACCCACGAGCTGTCAGAAATAGGATAAATGATGCCTGCATCTAGTCATTTCAGAATTTCTTTCTTCACCACCTCCTTCATGATGGGATTCAGTCTTCGTTGCTGTTCCACAGTTGGCTTACTACCTTCCTCTAGCAGAATTTTATGCATACAATATGAAGGACTTATCCCTTTGATGTCTGCTATGGTCCATCCTATAGCCGATTTGAATTCTCTCAAAATCCTTAAGAGCTTGTCTTCCTCACTACCTGAAAGGTCAGCTGAAATAATAACAGGTAACGTAGATGAATCACCTAAAAAAGCATACCTCAAGTGTTCAGGTAATGGTTTGAGCTCTAAGGTAGGTGCTTCCTCTATTGATGGTTTGAGCTTCCCTTCAGCGTTCTTGAGGTCAGACGTACCAAAAGATTCAAATGGTATGTCCAGCTTTCGCTTCCAGGGAGAAGCGTTCAGATATTGTAATTGCTCGTTGCTATCTTCATCATCACTGTCAAATTCCCCCACTAAGGCCTTTTCCAATGCATCAGACATTAGCATGTGCTCGAGTTCCGAAGTAACGGCGGAATCAATCACATCCACTTTTAAACACTCCTCATCTTCTGTAGGGAATTTCATTGCCTTGAATACGTTGAAGGTCACATCCTGATCTTGGAACCGCATAGTAAGTTCCCCTTTTTGCACATCTATCAAGGTACGGCCAGTAGCCAAGAAAGGCCTCCCCAAGATTATGGGAATCTTCTTATCTTCCTCAAAATCCAGAATAACAAAATCAGCAGGAAAGAAGAGCTTATCCACCTTTACGAGCATATCCTCAACTATGCCCCTTGGGTAAGTAATGGAACGGTCAGCCAATTGTAGCGACATGTATGTGGGTTTTGGATCAGGCAGATCCAGCTTTTTAAAGATCGACAAGGGCATCAGATTAATGCTTGCTCCCAAATCACAAAGGCACTTGTCAAAAGTTAGATTGCCAATGGTGCAAGGAATGGTGAAGCTTCCTGGATCTTTCAGTTCTGGTGGTAACTTTTGCTGCAGAACAGCGCTGCATTCTTCCGTGAGAGCAACGGTTTCAAGGTCATCCAGTTTCACCTTCCTTGAAAGAATAGTCTTCATAAGGTAATAGCCTTGACTTGCTCTTTAGCTTCCTTCCTGCCTGGAACTTCCGTGTCACTGGGAAGAGTGTCAGGTTGACGATTGAGCACTGCATTGGCTAATTGACCGATTTGATTTTCCAAGGTCTTGATAGAAACCGCCTGACTCTTGCACAACAGCTTAAGTTCCTCAAAATCAGCACTAGTAGGTGCAGCTGCACTTCCATGTTGAGGATATGATTGCCTTGTAGCATACTGCTGTGGTTGCTGGAATCCAGGAGGGCTAAACTGTTTACTCACTCCTTGCTGATATGGTGGCTGAATAGCATTCTGATTATTCCCCCAGCTGAAATTTGGATGATTTTTGTTATTAGGATGATAGGTCGCTGGCACAGGCTGCTGTTGTCGTTGATAATTATTCACATACTGAACAGATTCGTTGATAAGAGAACACTGATCCGTAGCATGAGAACCTGCACAAAGCTCACAAACCATAGCTATTTGATTAACTCCATACGTAGCCAGAGAATCAACCTTCATTGATAGCGCTTGGAGCTGGGCTGCAATAGCGGTGGCTGCATCAACTTCCAGAATACCTGCTACCTTGCCTGACGCCATCCTCTGAGTTGGGTTTTGATGCTCATTTGCAGCCATCGTCTCGATAAGATTATATGCCTCAGTATAGCTTTTAGCCCATAAGGCGCCTCCAGCTGCTGCATCGAGCATGGGCCGAGATTGGGCCCCCAAACCATTATAGAAACCAGTGATCACCATCCAATCCGGCATTCCATGATGTGGACATTTTCTCAACATTTCCTTGTAGCGTTCCCAAGCCTCGCACATAGATTCTGTAGGTTGTTGCGCAAACTGAGTAAGAGCACTCCTCATAGCAGCAGTCTTTGCCATTGGATAAAACTTCACCAGAAACTTTTGCGCAAGATCTTGCCACGTAGTGATGGACCCAGCTGGTTCAGAATGTAACCAGTCTTTAGCCTTATCCCTCAGTGAGAATGGGAAAAGCCTCAACTTGATAGCCTCATCAGTCACGCCATTATACTTAAAAGTGCTGCAGATCTCGACAAAATTCCTTATATGCATGTAGGGGTCTTCAGTTGCCGCTCCTCTAAAAGAAACAGAATTCTGCACCATCTGAATAGTGCCCGGCTTGATTTCAAAGGTGTTAGCTTGAATAGCCGGATGAAGGATGCTTGACTGAATGTCATCAATTTTTGGCCGAGAGAAATCCATAAGAGCTGGATCAGCTTGAACAATACGATCTCCCATGTTTACTGGTTCTTTCTGCTCAGTTCCTGAATCCGAATCCTCAAAATCTAACTTCTCCGGTGAATCAAGAACTTCGTCTTTCTCCTCAGCTGTATCTAAGGTCCTCTTGCGAGCACGAGAACGAGTTTGCATAAACGCTTGCTAAAGTACCTGAAACACAACCGAAAAGAGTAATTAACTACTACGTCCTAATCACTGAGTCCTAATGACCAATGATGGTAAGTACATAAACTAAACAAATACGCCGAGTCCCCGGCAGCGGCGCCAAAAACTTGTTAGGGCGAAATCACGCACTAATATTCACGCAAGTATACGCGTTCGCAAGTAATATAGAATACTTTCTAGTTCGTTCCCTCAGAGACTCAGACTAATTTATTGTCTAATTTAACTCACTCACCAATGTATGACTACTTCTCAATGTTAAGATAATAACACTTAAAATTGTTGATTAAATATTAACTATAATTAACTACTTAATTAACCACTTAACTAACACTTCAATTTATCAATAATAAAACACTCATGAGATCACAACTTCATTATTACTTCCTTCTATAGCCATTGTTATTACCTTTAGCATGTGACAGTGATGATATTAACCGAATAACACGAAACTGATAAAAGCCAACTTTCATTGTACTAATACCATTCTACCAAGCATCCACAATTAAGATAGAAGTTGAATAGTCATCAATTATGTTGAGTTCCTATATATCTACAGAAATTGACAACACAACGATTTAAGCACAAGTTATCCCTTTTTGATTACATAGGGCAAATAAAACTGTTAGAATTACCCACTAATCATGCACAACGTACATGAACCTATGCTAGCATGGCAAGTTCTAAATCTCGAGATCCACCGTCGCTTCACAAGAGATTAACACCCTATCTTATATGTTCGTGACGCACATAAGACGAATATGCACAACCAATACTAGATATCATGCAATCATCACACACTAAAGTATTAAACAATTAACTAAAGAATTCCATAATAAATCCGTTGCAACCCCATGATCACGATTAGCCCATAATAGAACTTATCGCCATCATGGGTTCATATGAAATCATGACAAACAAACACAAGAAAATAATAACTAAACTAATTATATTAAAACTGAGTACGTCACAAGAGTAGATAAGTCAAAGCAAGAAAACTAGCATCCAACGTTACAACGAAATAAGAATCACAAGAATATATGCTTCCTCTTCGTTGCGGTGTGCTAAATCGGTCTTCTTCCTTATCTCCTTCGCTTCTTGCGTAAAACACAATCTAAAACATAATCTCCTTAATACTCTCTGTGAAAAACGTCTCAAATCTACCTATATAATAGTCCCATAAAACTCAGATTACATAGAAGTTGGAAGCCAAACAGAAGTAGAAGCCTAAAATAATTTATCTTTTTCCCCGACCCTGCGCGGCCGCTCAGCATAGCTGCGCGGGCGCGCAGGTTGCTGCGCGGCCGCTCAGCATTGCTGCGCGGGCGCGCAGGCCTCTACTGGAAAAAATCCAGGTTTGCTCCGTTTCTTCGCCGTAATCTGCCCATTCCTTTCCTCTCGCAATGGTGAACACATGCCAAGGCTTATTCTTGATGATTCCTCCCCCAAAATGCAACTAATACCCTGAAATGCATAAACACTAGAAAAACGCATCAAATACACAAAATACTTGATTTCAAGACACCAATTTAAGCCATTTTAAGACGTTCTAAGTGGTATAAAATGCAACTTATCAGACTCTGCACTTTGGCTTGGCTTATTCGAGGAAAGCTGGTAACAATAATCTCAGTGGGTATTCTGATAGTGATCTGGGAGGCCAAACAGATAATCGGAAAAGCACAGGTGCTATGGTGTTCTACCTGGATGATAGTCTGATAACCTGGATATCACGTAAACAAAGATGCGTTGCTCTGTCCTCATGCGAGGCAGAATTCATGGCTGCCACAGCAGCGGCATGTCAAGCAATTTGGTTGCGCAACTTACTTGGAGCTTTAACAGGTGTTGATATGGGTCCTGTTGTGTTACACATTGATAACAAATCTGCTATTGATCTCGCCAAGAATCCGGTTTTTCATGGTAGAAGCAAACACATAGACATACGTTACCATTTTATTTGCGAGTGTGTTGAAAGGAAGGAAATTGTCATAAAGCACGTGAGTTCTGATATGCAACGAGCAGATATATTAACAAAAGGACTGACTACTATCAAGTTCGAACGAATGAGGAATCTGCTCGGGGTGAAAGAGCTGTCAGGACAAGCTTCAAATTAAGGGGGTGTTTGTTGGATTTTATTTAATTTGAGTCTTGTCTATTTATTTGTTTTATTATTTGTAACAGCTGGGTGTTATATGGCACATTGATCTGGTCTCTTGGGTCATGGAGTATTTGTAGGATTAGCATGAATAAGTCATAGAATTCTAGTTTCTTTAGGAGAGTTGGTTTGTCATGGTCTAAACGTAGCCCTTATTTGTAGCCACGTTTGTTACTTTCTTTACTAATAAGTTGTTCTGCAGTTTCATTAATAAGATAAGCTTCCAGTTCAAGCATATTTGTTTTCTCTCGTTTTACATCTTAAACAGTCTATATTATACATAGTAGTAGTAGTTGGTGTGTGTAATCACAAGAGGTACTATATGCTCTTTACAGGGTAATCTAGTGACAATGGATTCTAAATTTGTTAGCTGTAACAAAGAGATACAAGAAGTATAGTTTACTTCTTTCAATTACCCGCGGCTTTCTGTCGCCCAATATATAAATAGTTGATAATCTAATTGGTTATACTAACTAAGAAATATTCAGCATGTGTCTCTGGATACTTCAATAATGAAGCACCAGACATTAATGAAGATGAGCCTGAAGAATATCCAGTTTTCCTGGGGTATAAAGCTATCCTGGACTCGAATTCTACTGATGAGACCTTGGTGAGTTTATGATACAACCTTACAGATACAGTGAACATGATGTGACTTAATCCATGTAGCATAGTACTTGTTTATCTAATTGTTTCAATTGAATTAAACAGGCATTACATGCGAGGTGGGAGCCTAGGCATTCTAGACACAAACATTTTCCTGGGAAACAATACGTAAAATTAGGAGGCGTAATTTGCCATTTTATATATACAATTGTTGCTCTTTATGGATGTATACAAACTGAAATCCAGGTAGACAAACAGTTCTATCTTTAACATTTTGGCAAAGATTAAAACTATGAACACTTGATAGTTATATACAATGGCTCATATTTGTACTGTAAATATGAACCTAAATTAGTTTAAGAAAATTTCTTAAGAACGAGTTGTTAAAAGAAATTTTCTTCTAAACTTTTCATATATGACAAATTTGTATATAGTTTGGAAAAATGATTATAAAAGGAAATAGATCAGACTATCCATTTAATTTTCACTATAAAAATGTTGTTTCCACTTCATATTTCAAGTAATTCTTTTAACTGTAGACTCCACGACATGTTCGGGCCCTCTTTAAAGATCTGTGCACTCGCCTTGCTGAAGAAATATTAACAGTTCTAAAGGAGCTAGCCAATAGAATACACAATCGTTATCAATGCTCTCCAAAGATACTCTATGACCATCTACATGAGGCGTTAAGAGACCTTAACACTGCCTTCAAAGCTCAACCAAGACTTTTTATAGGTCCAGCAACTCAAACAAGTGAAATTATAGCCTGTAAGTAGCCAAGACATGTCATTTGTAAGTAGTCTGATCAATGAATACATTTACTGGAGAGCTAGAAGGTGGCAACATTTTAAAGGTTCAAGTCACTTGTTTGATAATTACAAGGTACCGTCATTTGCCTCAACATATTGTGATACCCAAAAGCTTCATTTCATGTATATGTTAGTGATGATAAAGAAAAGAGTAAGACAGAATATGAATGTAACATTCTTGTGGAAATAAATGAGTTAACTCTATGTACCCAATTGTGTGTGAGTTTGTCCTGTTAAAAGAATCTCCAATAGAGGTTTTCAAGGGGTTGTCAAATCTTATGTGGCATGACATCCTTTGTCACTACAAGGAAAACAAGCTTCAACAACGGTTTATGTCCGTTGTCTGATACCCTATTTTTCCGTTGACTATTGAGCCGCCGTCTGTTAGTTGGATCAGACAACGTCTAAAAAACATTGTCTGAGATTATACAGACAATAATTATGGATTAAGCCCGTTGTATTACATCCAGAAAAGACAACGTTTTTTGCTTGTTTTCGTCGTAACAAGCGACATTCCTCAAGGGTTCTCATAAACTCAGAAAACCGTTGTGTAAGGTATAACATTAAAACCAATCCTACAACACTTATTGTTGTATAAACGTTGTTGTGTATTCAGATAGACAACAAAAATGAAATTGAGCTCGTAGAACTCTTGTAATAAATTTCTACACACAACAGTTTTGGATTTTAATGTATGGCATGATCAGATACATACAACTGTTTATTTGTCCAAACGTATTGCATGAATACCTTTGATACAATATCTTAATATTATATAGACAATGGTTTACTAGTGTTGTGAGAGTTAATTTTGCACCAAAGTTTTGTGTTCGAAAGCATTGTTTTAGTATTAAAGACATGATATTTTAATGAAGCTTGGTTCTTAAAAGCGTTGTCTTACACAAAATATAACAAGTAATCAAATGAAATTAACTTTGCAAATCTAAACAAAAGTTCTAAAGTTAATCCATGATCGAAAATCACAACAACATAGTTATACAAAAGCTAAAAGCATATTGATATCACTGCCTTCATGAGTCTAAGATTTCTACTAAAAATTAAAGAAAATATAGAGTCTACAAGGATTTGATGTTGGCTACTCAGAGCTCACTTGGCCTTTTCAGGTTCTCTTCACGTCTTCCGCAAGAGCTATGTTGTCCTTGCAATATCATTACAACATGTGATAGGCAATTTCCCAATCTGGAGAAAACAATCTTCAAAATAAATCGACAACCACTCTTAAGTTAATATTCTTTTCCTTCCTGCATTATAAGAAAAACAAAGAACTGGATCTCTTAATATAAAGTGAAATCAAACCAAGACATAATAGAAAATAAACAAATGCCCATAGTGTCACCTGGCTCACTTCCATGAAGAGACTGTCAATGTCCTGCTTTCTAAAGATACCACCTTTCCTCGCAGTTTCTCTTGGTGAAGATTGGGAGGTCCTGCTTGTAACAGCTTCATCTTTTCCTCTTTTGTCAACCTCCTTTTTCAAATCATCTATCCCGACAATCTGTAGAGAAAGTCGAAGTTTCCGAGTTCTAGCTGGTGTTCATGGCCCCAACAGTCTATATGAGGTGAAGTTTCCGCGGTAGTGGCAGAATTATGCAGAGCATTTGTTGCCTTCATTATACATTGCTGCATCATTTTATATAGTGATGCTTTATCATGTGCTGGAAATTGCATCAACCTGGACTCGCCGCTATCTACTTCATCATCGTTACTTTTGCAAAAGAAAGAACACAATTCTGTCAGAATAACTCCAAGTAGAACTAGAAATTTATATAAGAAGTAATCAATAGTAAAGATATAAAAAATAATAGGAGAAAATTGTACATCAACCTCAACATTACACTTGATGGGTGCATCGGCACAACTCTTGTGTATCCAGAAAGAACATATGGTACAAATATAGGACAAGTCTATAGATGTAGTGTTACAAGCATGACACAGTAACAAAGCAGTTGTTTGGACTAGGGTTAATGGGTGCTTGTGACCTTGATGAAGAAAGATATGGTCCTCTAGAAATTTAAGTTGGGATGCTACACATTTCAGACAAAAAAATCGGTTTTCAGAAACATACATAAAGCCCTGAGATAAACCTCCACAAGCATCACAAGGGTAAAGCAGTTGTTTTCTATATGGACGCGCAATGAGGCTTAGAGGGTGTTGGGGGATCATAGGGTGTGTAGATGTTGAGGGCAACTCAGAACAAGTTTTATGTAAAAAGAAACCTGCACAGTTACTTGATGAACAACCATCAGTAGCGGTAGTGTTGCACGTATAAAATGCGTCAATGAGTTTGTTTATTGGCTGTCTGCACTAACACAATCAACATCCTTGCTGACAACAGACTCAACTTCATTTAGTATCAGCTTATGCTCATGAAAAAAATGTTTCAATTCTCCCATCTATGTATGAAAAGAACACAGACACACAGATACACCGCAGAGAATGTATGTTAACAAAAGAAGAAGTATGAATGATTTTACACAACCACACTGCAATTTAAAAGTTTGATGCATTGCTGACAAGTGAAGCAAAAAAAATTGTTTGCATTGGAATAAAAATACAGTTCATGTATGTCCGATTAAGGATAAAGATGACATGCTACATAAAATAAACACCTGATCAGATCATGAGGGTCCATAAAGAATCTTTGTTATTTGTATTTGTACAAAGGCATGTCGGCAGCAAGGATTATAAGTTGTGGATGGGACAATCACGGTCACGCTCTCGTATAAAGTTCCCTAAATCTACACAAATACCATTACGGCTAGTACACAAAACTATTGCTTCTCTCGGTCAACTAAACTAAACAAAAAAGATCCTATCTAGGAGCCGGAAGTACAAATTACATGGAGCTCCTAAAGCACTGGACTTGTATATTCTCCACACTCATGATAACATTCTAATGTACACATCTACCACCATTCCAAAGCTGCCGCATTGCTGATCTAATGGCAAAATAATTGCTAAACAAGAAGCCACTAAATTTCTAGATGATCAGAAGTCATACCCATTCAAAGTTTGTTTCTTTTGGCAAAACTAGAGATGAAATGTAATTATCAGATTTATTAACCAAGTTAAAATTCATCCTACTCTCTAGTAATCTACTGACAGGTGTAAGGTGAGAAGTCCTGCTAGGTAATTAAAAATAAGTCTCGCATAATTTTTATCAACAAAAAGATAAGAAGCCATTTCAGTTAATGAAAAGAATGAATTCAGTTCAAGACAATGTTAAGAAAATAATGAATTCAGCTCAAGACAGTATGCATACCTTATATCCATAGGTCAAATAACCCCCTAAAAACTTAAATTTCCTCTTGTATACGGCCAATAGAAGATCAATTGCCCCCTAAATAGAAGAATTTAGATCTTATAAATGTCGTAATCGAGGCCCTTTTCGATCGAGTACTCAACAGAAGCAGGTCTCTGAGAGCCTTCCACCTTGGGAACTGTCAGTTACTGAGTCAACTACTGAGTCAAGTGGCGAGTCAGGTACATTTTCCATTTCTAAATCGGACATGTTTCTCGACGAGTCAGTGCAATACGAGAGAGAGAAGAGATTTTAGTAGTAATATGAGATAGTTTTGTACGAGATATTGAGAAAAGAGAACAAAATAGAGTTCTTCAGAGTGAAGATGCCATTGATTTTAATGGAGAAAATTTTGAGTTTGAGCCCTAGAATTGGGAAGATTAGGGGAAAATGAACATACAAATCAATCAAAAAAGGCTAAAATCAAAATAAACATTTATGTATGTATAAATTTTGCATAACCAGGAGAGTAGACAGGGAGAAGAGCGGGGGAGAGAGAAAGGAAGAGAGAGATGAGAGAGAGACATTCAGATCTGTGAAGCAATTAGACTGCACTATTTGTTAAGGCGGGGTGTCATTTGGGGAAAAATGGGAAAGAGCGGTCCATTTGCCGCTTCAATTTTCACATGTTTTGCCCTTATACAGCTTATATTTCAATAGAATTTTTATTAAAATTTAAGTAAATTAAATATTAAAAACTATTTTACACATATATATATTCATATATTTATATTTGATAATTTGTGTATATGACTTCAATCAATATATCTTAACATTCACACGGTTGGATCGTTGAAAAAATTATACAAAAAAATTATATTGGTAGTCGGGAACGAATCTTGTGTTTGGAAGTAGTGATTTTACCAGATTTTTCTATTTTCGTCATTCAAGATGAATTTAATAATTTTTTCTTATGACTAAAATCGATATATCCCAACATCCGTACGGTTGGATCGTCGAAAAATCATTTTAAAAAATTAATCCTGTAAATCGGGAACGAGTCTCGTTGTCGGGAGGGGTACTTTAACCAGATTTTTCTAATCCTGGCATGCAAAATGAATTTCAATTTTTTTAATAATTTTTTCGTATGACTAAAATCGATATATCCTAACATCCGTACGGTTGGATCGTCGAAAAATCATTTTAAAAAATTAATCCTGTAAATTGGGAACGAGTCTCGTTGTCGGGAGGGGTACTTTTACTAGATTTTTCTAATCCTGTCATGCAAAATGAATTTCAAATTTTTTAATAATTTTTTCGTATGACTAAAATCGATATATCCTAACATCCGTACGGTTGGATCGTCGAAAAATCATTTTAAAAAATTAATCCTGTAAATCGGGAACGAGTCTCATTGTCGGGAGGGGTACTTTTACCAGATTTTTCTAATCCTGGCATGCAAAATGAATTTGAAATTTTTTAATAATTTTTTCGTATGACTAAAATCGATATATCCTAACATCCGTACGGTTGGATCGTCAAAAAATCATTTTAAAAAATTAATCCTGTAAATCGGGAACGAGTCTCGTTGTCGGGAGGGGTACTTTTACCAGATTTTTCTAATCCTGGCATGCAAAATGAATTTCAAATTTTTTAATAATTTTTTCGTATGACTAAAATCAATATATCCTAACATCCGTACGGTTGGATCGTCGAAAAATCATTTTAAAAAATTAATCCTGTAAATCGGGAACGAGTCTCGTTGTCGGGAGGGGTACTTTTACCAGATTTTTCTAATCCTGGCATGCAAAATGAATTTCAAATTTTTTAATAATTTTTTCGTATGACTAAAATCGATATATGCTAACATCCGTACGGTTGGATCGTCGAAAAATCATTTTAAAAAATTAATCCTGTAAATCGGGAACGAGTCTCATTGTCGGGAGGGGTACTTTTACCAAATTTTTCTAATCCTGACATGCAAAATGAATTTCAAATTTTTTAATAATTTTTTCTTATTACTAAAATCGATATATCCTAACATCCGTACGGTTGGATCGTCGAAAAATCATTTTAAAAAATTAATCTTGTAAATCGGGAACGAGTCTCGTTGTCGGGAGGGGTACTTTTACCAGATTTTTCTAATCCTGGCATGCAAAATGAATTTCAAATTTTTTAATAATTTTTTCTTATGACTAAAATCGATATATCCTAACATCCGTACGGTTGGATCATCGAAAAATCATTTTAAAAAATTAATCCTGTAAATCGGGAACGAGTCTCGTTGTCGGGAGGGGTACTTTTACCAGATTTTTCTAATCCTGACATTCGAGATGAATTTCAAATTTTTTAATACTTTTTTCATGTGACTAAAATGAGTATTTCTTAACATCCGTATGGTTGGATGTTACAACAGTTTTTTGAAAAAAAACCGTTGTTTTAGATGATCAACTTTTTTAAATCCTGCGGCTGATATTAAATCTACTTTTAATCAACGGCTCTAATTACACCAACTCAACAATCCAAGTGAATGTTTTTTCACCAATCACATGGTGCCACCTCATCACAAGCAATGCTTCTGAAATTTCAAGAATCAGACTTACAGACAACGGTTTTCTATGAAAAAAGGTTGTCTTAGATGAACATTGACAACATTTATTTGAACAAAAGCTGTTGTGTAAGCGTAGCAGCGTTTTTTAATCTAATGGCTGATATTAAATATACTTTCAATCAACTGCTCTTATTACACCAACTCAGCAATCCAAGTGAATGTTTTTTCACCAATCACATGGTGCCACCTCATCTCCTCTTAATGAACGTCTCTCATTATACCAGCTCACCAATACAAGTGACAATGGTTTTATGAGCAAAACGCTTGTGTGATGTCGTGACATACAACAGAATAAAAACACTTGTATGTCAAGTGATATTTAGACAACACAATGGAAGTACGTTGTTTGATTCCAGCTTAACTAATCCATTGAGAAAACACTTGTCTCATTCCAACAACGGTGTTTCACAACGTTGTCTCCATTACTTTCAGACAATGCAAAATTAAACTGTTGTACAAACTACCTCATTTGCACAACATATCTTTAGAAAGGCTTGTCTGTGTCGATTACCTAGACAATAGTTTTTAAAGCATTATAGCAATGATGAAATCTTTTTATTTAAACAACACCTTATCTCATAAAACGGTTGTCTGATACGATATGCTAGACAACAGTTTTAAACCTATTGTAGTAAAGGGATTCACACAACACCCGTTTTCTGGTTTTTAAAAAACTGTTGTGTAAAATTTCTGGGCAACACTTTTTTGGTCAAGCGTTGTCTGATGGCATTTTTCTTGTAGTGTATTGCCAACCTATTTGAGTTGTATGGTTGCCAAGAGGTTGCCTACCAAGGCTTGCCAAAACTTGGCAACTTCCTAAAATGGTTAAAATATATATATACAAATGCAAAAAGTTTATATCAATAATACTTTTTTTTAGTTTATGAGTCATTTACATTAATTTAAGGGACCACATAGACAATAATTAAAGGTTGCTAACTATTGGAGTAGAATATTGTCAAGTTGATATAAATTTGAGTGAAAATAAAATATTAATATATACGATGATTTGACAAAGTTGACAACTAGTTTAACTAGCTTGACAACCCCTTATTCGAGATGCTCTAATATACTGGTTACTTTTAGTGATTCAAGAGACACCTGTGACTAAAATTTGAATTATAATATTTACTGCCAAAAATGATTAGTGATTTATATAGGCGGTTATAATTTGATTGATGAAGTAAACATTCTAACAGTTAACATGGAAGGAGGATTGTATAAAATTTCTCCGATAGATCCTTGTCCTCGTCCTCCTTGCTTATACATAACAAAATATTATTTTATCTTAATCAAGTCTGAGTTCCATTCTTCCGGGAGAACCATTTTAGAGTCCCTTAAAGTAGCAAAATATTACAAATAAGTTACATTAAGATAAAATAATTATAAAGAACAAGATAATCACAAAAAACCTAATTCATATATAAACTAATATAAATCTAGATAAATATTAATATAATTTAAAATAAACTAATTACCTAAAAGCTGTATTATTTTAAAAAAATATAATGTGCAAGTTATTTAAGAAAAACTACTTTTATCCTTATATTTTATTATCAAGACTAGTAATCTATATTACTTATAAAAATATACTATTTTTATTCTTCTAGTAATTTTTTTCTAAGCTTTTGAAACTTATTTAATATTTAGGATTAAAATATTCATTTAATCATTTTTCTCATGATAATAATTTATAATTATTTGATATTTACTATTTTCTGACCTTTCTTCTATTTGTATATTTGTTTTATTAGAAAGTAGCTGATATTGGAAGCTAATATTGGAATTGGAATCAGTGGCATAGAAGGAATGCAAGTAAGCAAATTTCATACAATGAAACTCTTGTTGCTATTTTTCTTTTGAACTTAATAGACAGACTGCTGAATCATATTAATTTGCTTGTTATGACAACCTATAAATTAGTTTTTGTTCTTTATTTCAAATTCCTGTATAATGTTAATCACTTAGTGTGTATGTTAATAAATTACAATGTCCTGTTTATGTTCATTCCTGCATTGCATTCTCAGGGAATCCACTTGCAGGCTGTTACGGCAAGTGACTTTTCATTGCCTCAATTTAGTTTCTTGGAGCCGCTTTTAATAGTTCATGGACATTGGTTGGATATACTTATATGTCATCTATGTTAAACATTCTTTCTACCATCACAGCCATGGATCTTCAGTAAATAATATGTAGCTCTTGATGTTTAGTTGATTGGTAGGACATTGGCCGATCACCCATGTTTAGTTCATTGGTAGGACATTGACCGATCACACATTTATATTCCATGGTACTGGAGAAGTTTGAAACTAATCTATAACTTTGACAAATGAGCACGCTATTTGGAGTATTAACAATGTCTAATACTCTCTTATTATTTTATTTATCATTACTATTATTATTCCTCTGAAAATGCAAACACACTTGATATTTGTACAAGTGAACCAAAAGGCTAAGCGACCAGATACTTCCCGGTGCAGAATTAGGGGACCTTAACTTTTCAGGTTCGGAAGTGGAAGCACTCATTGAAACAGTAGAAGCACTGCTTGAAATAGTAGAAGCACTGATTCATAGGAGGGGATCTTTCTTTGGTTCAGAAGTAGAAGCACTGATTGACACAGCTTAGAAGCTTGGCACCAGAAGGTTTGAATATTGTCGGATATTGTAGCAAGTGCACAATTAGAATAGATGGATGAATGTTTAGTATTTGATGTTTGGATTAGATGATATTGTTGTACCTGATTTTTGAATATTGGTTGTTAGATATATAGACAAATGGTATTATGCACTAATTGGTTTTTTGGGAGTTCATTAGCTTGGAAAATTTTTGGCATCTATATTTTTTTAATGTGCATTAATAAAATAGGTAATCAGACATCATTAGAGTGGAAAATGATGTTAATTTAACATTTATAACATCTATATTAAATAAAACACTGATGTCTATCAAATATTAATACATCAGTTTTAGTGTTACATTTACATTAGTTTATCAGTTAAAACCGATGTTAAATACCAGTCTTTAAAATACAAAATCGATGTTAAAGAGGATTTTACACAAGGAAACATTCTTAATTATTTTTTTAGACATCAGTTCATGCACTATAGAAATCAGTTCCAAGTCACAAACCGATGTTAAAGATATTATTAACATCGATTTAGTTCAAAAACTGATGTTAAATATACACATAACATCACTTTACGGGGAAAATTCAAAATAATTGCTTAAGTGGCATATGTTTAAATTGATAAAAATATCATATTATAATAATATATAAGTGATAGATGTGCATTAGAAACCTAACATCTTGGAATAAATATTGGTTTCATATAAAAAAATGATGTTATATGTCCTTTTTCGCATTAGTTTAAAACCGATGTTAAATGTGGGGTCTTTAACATCACCCACGAAGACATCGGATTTTTTTATTCATAGACATCAACTTTTAGCCGATGTCTATTGATGTTTTTCTAGTAGTGCATATAGCCAAAAATCCTATTTTCCATGATCGAACCAAGCATATAGAGATCGATTGTCATTTCACGCGTGACAAAGTAATGGAAGGTTTCTTGCATCTATCTTATCTTCCTACCAAGCACCAGCTAGCAGACGTTCCTACTAAGATTGTTCCTTCACCACACTTTGCAGAACTGTTATCAAAATTAGGAATGTCTGCACCACAATCCAACTTGACGGGTATTAACATACATCCTACAACAACAAAGAGCAAAATAACAGACTCATGCTCACTCACTGCCAGCTCATCAATCTGCCACCTTATTTCATAACTAACTTATTGTGTATATAGATAAATATTGTCATACATGATTAGATACATATAGAAAATATAATAGTTTAGCTTGGATAGTAAGTTTGTACAGTTTTTACAACATTGTTTGAGTTCAACAATAGAGTTTCATTTCATTTTCTACATTACTTGATAATCTGTTATAGCGTTTATATTACATCAAATTACATTTTGGTTTATAAATAACTGATTCTGGGTGCCCAGGTTGTCTGGCATTACATTATGCATCACTACAAGGAAAACAGGCTTCAACAACGGTTTATGTCCGTTGTCTGATACCCTATTTTTGATACCCTATTTTTCCGTTGACTATTGAGCCGCCGTCTGTTAGTTGGATCAGACAACGGCCGAAAAACGTTATCTAAGATTGTACAGACAATGATTGTGGATTAAGCCCATTGTATTACATCCAAAAAAGACAACGTCTTTTGCTTGTTTTCGTCATAACAAGCGACATTACTCAGCAGTTATTGCAAACTCAGAAAACCGTTGTGTAGGGTACAACATTAAAACCAATCCTACAACACTTGTTGTATAAACGTTGTTGTGTACCCAGATAGACAACAAAAATGAAAATGAGCTCGTAGAACTCTTGTAAAAAAATTCTAAACACAACAGTTTTGTATTTTAATGTATGGCATGATTTGATATATACAACTCTTTATTTGGCCAAACGTATTGCATGAATACCTTTGGTACAATATCTTAATCTTTTATAAACAGTGGTTTACTGGTGTTGTGAGAGTTAATTTTGCACCAAAGTTTTGTGATCGAAAACATTGTTTTAGTATTAAAGACATGATATTTTAATGAAGCTTGGTTGTTAAGCGTTGTCTTACTCAAAATATAACAAGTAATCAAATAAAGGTAACTTTAAAAATCTGAACAAATACAACATCCAATAGAACAAATAAGGAAAAAAGAGAGACCAACGTATATGCATAAAAATTACTACACTTTATCTTGAATAAATATAATTTCAGATTTGGCAGAAGCTCTTCGAAATCGCAGCAATTCTATTACCACGTTCAATTTTCCGCAGGAAACATATATCCCAGGTAAAATGCTCATCACCCAAGCACCGGAAAATTTTTAAGCAAAAAATTGAGGAATTCCATCTCACGTGGCACACCAGATAAATCTGAAATCTTCACCGTTTTACGATTTTTTAATGTGCAACCAATAGGGTAATCTGTCTCCCAAAAATTTATATTAGTTGCCTCTGATGCAGCGATTGCATTCGATGAACTCTACATAATTGAAAGGGATGTAACATAATTATAAACAATTAAATAAACAAGCACAAAGAGGTCGAATAACATTAGAGTTTAACTTACTAAAATTTGAAGTTCTTGTAAGTTTGGAGAGCTCAAAATCAAGCGAAGAACAACCAATATTTCTTTCATGTCTTCAAAGCTTACTTGATACAGTTGAATTAGCTTCAGATGGTCATAAGTTAATGGAACTTTCCCGAGTTCATATCCTATACTCATATACTGAACAAAGAGGGTAAACAAAAATAATGGTGAGTGTACAATAACATGTTCCCAATCTCATAAATCCAAAAGAAACTTAATTCAGCTTACCTTTGTAAAGTAGATTTGCCCAGTGACCTTCTCAAGACATGGTACACCACCAAGAAACTTGTCAAAGTTGTAACCTGGACTTTGCTCAAAGGGCTTTGTCTTATCTACAGTCATGTACATAGCAACAGAAACAACAATTAGAAGGTGAACACAATGAGTGCCCCAAAATATAAGGATTAGCCGGCAGTTGAGCAGACATGAATGTTACTGAGTATCCACACATGCCAGCATGTTACTGTTATCATATTATCACCCCATATGCTTCTGCTACTTGTATTTAATTATTTAACACCACTCAAATTTAGCTCTTAATTTATGATTACCTCATTAAACTTAGTTAAATATAGTTGTGCAGAATTGTAGCCTATAGTTGACAAATTATAACTTCCAAAAACTACACGACTACTGGGATTGCATCTTCTATAATTTATACACAATATAAAAAAAATGGTCAAAACAAATCTCTGTGCTCAAATTTTGAACATTCTGTAAATTGGTAGTGTTATGACCCACTTTTTGCAGCAAGATACAACAAAAACATTAAGACATAACGGGATAAGAAACTAGTCGACGGGATGAAACTGGACGATGGTGAAGTGGACATGAACAACTTAAGCAGTTAGAGGATAAACACGAAGACTTACACCTGTAACAACCCCAATTCTGTAAATTGGTAGTGTTATCATCTAAGGATATTTTCGCATCACCAATCTCTCGTGTTCTTTTTAATTTCATTGTTATTTCATTACTGTTTAGTTAAGAATATAATCAACCAAACCTTAGCCTTTAACCTACAAATTTTGATTAAAATCTCACTTGCCTTTTAAATTGTATAAGGACCCAATGGAAACAGAAGAAATAGTTCAAGCAGTCATTTTGCTTGAAGTAGTTCTGCAAAGGTCTGTCTAACAATTCAACAAGCCTCAACCATAAAAAATATTACATTAACTTTTATTCATCTTTTAAAATCATAACCAGTACCTTAAATTGAATATTGAGAACCAAAAGTACTTAACTAAAAAAGCTATCCTTCATTACTTTGTAATCCTTCATAAAAAAGGTTGTACTTTCTTCTTGAGCTTCAATTTTCCCCTCCACATATTCAATATATTGTTTTTACAGATTACAGGACAAGTAAAAATGTAGATAAAATCAGCTTCTTCCAATTCCTTACTAATATCATAGGCAATGCAAATAAAAATATATATCAAATTAAAAAAAATTACTTGTACACACAAAGAACTAAAATCAGCACAAAATAAGAGAGAGCGAGGGAGAGAGAGAGGGAGGGAGAGAGAGAGAGAGAGAGACCTCAAAATTAAAGACAAGCCCCTTCCGTTGAATCCAAAAATAAGCCCTAAAGCCCTAGTTTTGAACACGAACTAAAACCCCAAATTGAAGTCGAATTGAAACCCTAAATGGAATCATAATTAAAGCCTCCATTAAAGAAACATACAAATCAATCAATGGAGGCTCAATTCAAAGAAAATATTTATGTATGTACAGATTTTTCATAACTAGGAGAGTAGAGGGGGAGAAAGAGAGGGAGAGATAGAAGGGGAGAGAGAAGAAATAAAGAGAGAATGAAAATATATCAGATCTATAAAGGAATTTAGAGTGTACTCTTTGTCAAAGGTGGGGTTTTTTTGGGAAAAAACGGACAGAGCGGCCTACTTGCCGCTTCAATTTTCACGTATGCTGTATACATCTTATATTTTAATAAAACAATTTATTAAAATTTAAATAGATTAACTATTGACAATTATTTTATATATATATATATATGTATATTTATTATCATGACATTCGAGATGAATTTGAAATTTTTTATCTTATATTTTTCGAATCCTGATATTCGAGATGAATTTGAAATATTTTAATACTTTTTTCATGTGACTAAAATAAGTATATCTTAACATTCGTACGGTTAGATCATCGAAAAAATAATTTAAAAAATTTATCTTTTTTATCGGGAACGAATCCCGTATTGGGAAGAAGTGCTTTTACCAAATTTTTCTAATCCTAATATTTGAGATGAATTTGAAATATTTTAATACTTTTTTCATGTGACTAAAATAAGTATATCTTAACATCCGTACAGTTCAATCGTCGAAAAAATCATTTAAAAAATTTATCTTTTTCATCGGGAACGATTCCCATGTTGGGAAGAAGTGCTTTTACCAGATTTTTCTAATCCTGACATTCGAGATGAATTTGAAAATTTTTAATACTTTTTTTCTGTGACTAAAATAAGTATATCTTAACATCCGTACGATTGGATCATCGAAAAAATCATTTAAAAAATTTATATTGTTCATCGGGAAGGAATCTCGTGTTGGGAAGTAGTATTTTTACCAGATTTTTCTAATCCTTACATTCGAGATGAATTTGAGAATTTTTAATACTTTTTTCATGTGACTAAATTAGGTATATCTTCACATCCGTACGGTTGGATCGTCGAAAAAATAATTTAAAAAATTTATCTTGGTCATCGGGAAGGAATCCCAAGTTGGGTAGGAGTGCTTTTACCAGATTTTTCTAATCCTGACATTCGAGATGAATTTGAAATTTTTTAATACTTTTTTCATGTGACTAAAATAAGTATATCTTAACATTCGTACGGTTGGATCATCGAAAAAATCATTTAAAAAATTTATCTTGTTCATCGGGAACGAATCTCGTGTTGGGAAGAAGTGCTTTTACCAGATTTTTCTAATCCTGACATTCGAGATGAATTTGAAAATTTTTAATACTTTTTTCATGTGACTAAAATAAGTATATCTTAACATCCATACGGTTGGATCGTCGAAAAAATCATTTAAAAAATTTATCTTGTTCATCGGGAACGAATCTCGTGTTGGGAAGTAATGTTTTTACCAGATTTTTCTAATCCTGACATTCGAGATGAATTTGAAATTTTTTAATACTTTTTTCTTGTGACTAGAATAAGTATATCTTCACATCCATACGGTTGGATCGTCGAAAAAATCATTTAAAAAATTTATCTTGTTCATCGGGAACGAATCCCGTGTTGGGAAGTAGTTCTTTTACCAGATTTTTCTAATCCTCACATTCGAGATAAATTTGAAATTTTTTAATACTTTTTTCATGTGACTAAAATAAGTATATCTTAACATCTGTACGATTGGATCATCGAAAAAATCATTTAAAAAATTTATCTTGTTCATCGGGAACGAATCTCGTGCTAGTAAGAAGTGCTTTTACCAGATTTTTCTAATCCTAACATTCGAGATGAATATGAAAATTTTGAATACTTTTTTCATGTGACTAAAATAAGTATATCTTAACATCCGTATGGTTGGATCGTCAAAAAAATTATTTAAAAAATTTATTTTGTTCATCGGGAACGAATCTTGTGTTGGGAAGGAGTGTTTTTACTAGATTTTTCTAATCCTGACATTCGAGATGAATTTGAAAATTTTTAATACTTTTTTATGTGAATAAAATAGTGTAAGTCATATATCATAGGCCTATTTGTATATTCGAGGATTTAACTCAACTCAAATAAGAATGTAATAAGTAAATAGTGGATCTACCGTCAGAGAGGTCTCGCCAAGTAACATCTGTCAGAGGATTCAGAAACAACGTTCATCTACAGACTTGAAGAGTTAATTCACTGGAAGAAGTTCAAGAAATTGTTCAAGCCTCAGTGATGCAAATCAAGATTGTGGGTTTAATCAAGTGACAGAGATCTCGTCGGAGTATCATTAATTACAAGGATTTAGTCTGAAGAAAATCAAAAGTATCAAAGTCAAGACATGAAGAAACGTAACGGAAGTTAGTCACTCATGAACCAGACAGTACATCGAGTGTCAACATTGAAGTGGTGGAATTGATTCATAATTCTCCGTGATTTTCAGAAGATATTCAGAAGATTGGTTGCTGCTCAGGGTTAGTATTAATTCTCTATTAATTAATTAAGTCATATAATTTAATTAAGAAAATAAATTATATCTGCAAAGATTAATTTATTTGATTAATTAAATTAATTGATTAATTAATTCAGAATTAATATTAAGGTTTTTCAGAATTTTTAATTGGTTAAAATCTGTTTTTAATTCCAAAAAGACAACTGATTGTATTAGTATGACAATCGGTATGACAATCAATAGTCATACTGAAAGTCATGCTAATTCAGTTGATTGTCTTACCAGAATTATTATTAGATTAAAATCACTTATTAATGCGGCAAAAACAATCTGCTTGAACTACTATGACAATCTGTATGACAATTGATTGTCATACCGAAAGTCTTGCTAGTTCATTCTGATTGTCTTGCTAGTTCTAAGGATAGTCCAACGATTGTCTTGCTGAGCTCAGGATTGTCTTGCTGAGCTCAGGATTGTCTTGCCAGGTCAATTCTATTATGTTGATTAAAAAGAAGCAGACAAGCAGCAGTTCACTACAACTCAATCATCCAACAAACAAAAAAAAACAAGAACACAGCAGCCGCAGCAAATATTTCATTTTTCATCTGCTTATTTCAAAGATCAATTTCTAGATTGCAAAGTTAAATCCAATCAACTAGAAATCTTTATCTTGTTCTTGTGTAACAATCTAGCGGATCAAAATCCCTAGAACTTAATCTCAAATCGCGTTTAGCATTTGATTCTAATTATTGCGAAAATAGAAAAAGTTCATGTCGAATTTATTCTAGATTTGTGATAATTGATTTGAGATTAATTCCTTATAATCGATACAGTTGTTGTAACACCCTTCAAGTTTAATAATATTCTTATTTAACTTGAATTTTGTTTCACATTTTTTATTCCGCATTTATTCGATTATTTGGTACTGTTTGTATTCAACCCCCCCTTCTACAAACACATTGGGACCTAACAATTGGTATCAGAGCCTTCTGATTAACGAACAAATCAAGATCCTAGACTTTTGTGATTTTTCAACTCCTTGAATTTTTATTTATTTAAAAAATTCATAATGACTTCACAAAAAGTTGGAACCGTTAAAATTCCACTATTTGATAAAGAAAATTATATCATGTGGAAGAAGAAGATGCTATTATTTTTACAAGTTGCAAATCCCAAATATCTGAACTTGTTAAAGAAGGGTCTAAAAACTCCGATGGTTATTGAACCAGAGGTGATAGTAGATGATGTTGATGACTACCAAAGCTAGAACCTATCCAAAAGAGCCTGAAGATTTTACTCCTGCTGAGAAGGAAGAAGCCTCCTTGGATGCCAGCCTTCAATTAATATTAATTGATTCCCTTGATCCCTTAATGAACAGACATGTGATGAACTGTAAAAATTCCAAACACATGTGGGAAACTATTAAGGTGATTAATGAAGGCACAGAGGAAGTTAGGGAGAACAAGTTGGAGATCCTAACCTCTGAGTATGAACATTTTAAATCAAATCCAGGAGAAGGAATTACTGAAGTGTTTGAGAGGTACAATGCGTTGATCAACAACCTGAACATAAATGGAAAATTGTATTCAATCAGGGAGGTCAACAAAAAGTTCCTTTTAACACTGCCAACTCATCTTGAACATAGAATCACTGCCATTAGAGAAGCTAGAGATCTGAGTGAGATTTCTTTGGACAGGCTCTATGGAGTGTTAAAAACCTATGAGTTGGAGCAGATTCAACAGAAGGAAGTCTACGGGAAGGATAGAATGGTCAGCACATCTACTGCACTTGTAGCTGAAGGTCAACAACAACAGCAATCTCAACAATTGGAGAGAATGGTACAGTGTTCCAAGGCTGAGGAAAATATGTTAGTAGCAGAATATGATCCTCCTACTACAAATCAATCAAGTGATGATTTTTATTCCTTGGAAGAGCTAGAGCAATTGGAAGACGAGTCAATGGCCCAAATTGTCAAGAGATTCTCCCATGTCAGATTCAAGAGGAATCCCAAGCTTAAGTACAAGTCCAACTACAACAAATTCCAGAAAGGTGGATCTTCATCCTCTAACACCAGCAGTGGTGGATACAAAACAGGGATGGTTGATCGGAGCACCATTAGATGCTATAACTGCAATGAGTTGGGACACTTTGCCACAGAATGTAGGAAGCCAAAGCAAGTAAGAAAGAACTCTGAAAGGGCTTATCTGGCAAAGAGAAGAAGCTGGGATGATAATGACAATGAAGATGAAGATGAAGGAAATCTTGCTCTTATGACTATTGATGGAAAAGCTTCATCGTCAAGAATAGAGGTAAAACTTTCTGATGCTGAAATGGTTTATCATCTAAGAGGTAACTTAGATTGTGCACGTCGTGATAATAAACTGTTAAGTTTACAGATCACAGACCTTGAGAAAGAGGTCAATGAATTAAAACTTGTGCACATTAATCAAGACAAATTAAAAGAATAAGTATCTTTTCTAGAGAATAGAGTTGACTGTTATAGAAAACTCGAAACTATTCTCAAAGACAAGATCACCGGTCTTGAGACTAAGGTTAGAGCCTACTTCAATTCTTGTTCGAAGGCTAAAGAGTTCTTATTAGGAATATATGTGCATTAGTTTGATGATATGTTTAACAAAACACATAAGTAGAAATCTAGTGTTTGTAGCCTCAACGGATAAGACCATTTTGGCTATCCGTTGATGGTGTAGCTTTACATAGAAATAAGTCTAGTGTTGTAGCACATTTCAGTCTCTGAATTTGAGATATAAATTCTTAAATGTTGAGGGAAATTATAAGTCATGTTGACTACTAGAGGATATGCAGATAGGAAGGCCAATTGTAAGTATTTCATGCCTTGTAATTTTGTATAAATGAAATGGTGTCAATGGATAACTTAAAGACCTTCAACGGATGAGAAACAAAGCTTCAACGGATGTCTCTAAAGCTTCAACGGATAACATCCTTCAACGGATGAGTGCATCAACGGATAGAGCTTCAACTGCTAACACATCAACGGATAAAGCCATCAACGGATGAAGGCTTCAACGGATGTTCTGTTAAATAGCAGTTGACAAGTGGTAGTTGTACCTACAAACAGAGGCACATGGGTTGACAGAGACAACTGAGATGTGGTAGCCTATTTCAGGAACATCAGAAAAAGCAGCCGTTCTACTCTAGTATAAAGAGGCAATAGTCAACAATGCACTGGAGTAAAATGGAGAAGAAACAAGTGGAGAACTTATTTTATTATTGTACTTTTTATCTTTGTCTTCACTTGTAAACTTGGTAATATATAAACCAAGTAACAGCTAGTAATTAGAAGAGAATTTTTCCAGAGCTGTTTAGAAAAATCTTGAGAGAAAAATTATCTAGTTTGTACTAGGACGCAGCTGTGATCAACTTCTTGAATCATAGATTTTCTGAAATACCATCTCTTGTGGAACAACAATCCACTAGAAAAGTTTTTAAGGTCTGTTGTGTTCTTTACATTAGTGTTTGAATATATATCTGTCAGTATTAGCTTAAAGCAATTCATACACTTGTTTATCTTAAACACATAGCCTTTGAAACTGCTCAAAACTTGAAAAAGTTTTGAGATTTACATTCAACCCCCCTTCTGTAAATCTCATTGTTAGTTCATTAGGAATAACAATTGGTATCAGAGCAGGCTCTTGACACACAAAGAGTTTAAAGTTCTTGGAAACTAACAAAGATGAGTAAGAAGGATATTGGAGTAAAAATCCCAGTTCTTGACAAAGACAGTTATCACCATTGGAAGGTGAAAATGCACCTTCATCTACTCTCCCAAGATGAAGGTTATGTAAACTGCATTGAGAATGGTCCTCACATTCCCCACAAAGTAGCCACAGTTGCTACAGCCACAATTGCTGTTGGTCAATCCATTCTAAAACCTAGAGCAGAATGGACAATGGAAGACACAGAAGAAGTCCACAAGGATAAGAAGGCTATGAACATTTTGTTTAATGGTCTTGACAAGGATATGTTTGATAATGTGATAAATTGCACAACTGCCAAAGAGGTTTGGGACACAATTCAGCTACTGTGTGAAGGTACAGAACAAGTAAAAGAAAACAAAATGCAGCTTCTCATTCAATAGTATGAGTATTTTCATTTTGAAGAAAATGAATCTTTAAATGACACATTCAATAGATTCCAAAAGCTGTTGAATGGACTGAAGTTGTATGGTAGAGTGTACCAGGTGAAGGATTCAAATCTTAAATTTTTAAGATCCTTGCCAAAGGAATGGAAACCCATGACTGTCTCCTTGAGAAACTCTCAAGATTATAAGGACTTCACTCTTGAAAGATTATATGGAATCTTGAAGACTTATGAACTAGAGCTGGAACAGGATGAGGTATTGGAGAAGGGAAGAAAGAGAGGAGGTTCAGTTGCCTTGGTAGCTGAAAATGAGAAAGAATGCAGACAAGAAACTGTGAGATCAATATTAAACTCCAAAGATGGCACAAGCAAATCAGAATCAAGCAAGGGTAAGGAGCAAGTTGCTGAGAATTAAGACAACTCCAGCCAAGATGACTCTGATGGTATTGATGAGCATCTTGCATTTCTGTCCAGACGATTTGCAAAGATGAAATTTAGGAAAAACACTAGAGCCACTAAACCTCATAAGAACATGGTGGACAAATCCAAGTTCAAGTGTTTCAATTGTGGTATAAGTGGACACTTTGAAAGTGAGTGCAGAAAGCCAACTTCTGAAAAGAAGAAATTTGACCAAGTAGATTACAAAAAGAAATATTTTGATCTGCTCAAGCAAAAGGAGAGGGCTTTCATTACTCAAGAAAAAGACTGGGCAGCTGATGGAGAAGAAGAGGATGAAGATGTGGAATATGTCAACTTGGCTCTCATGGCTGATTCTGAGGAAAATGAAGTTAGTTCATCAAGCAACCAGGTAATCACTACTGATTTAACACAGCTTACTAAAGAAGAGTGCAATGATGCTTTTAATAACATGTCTACTGAACTGTATCATTTGTGTGTGTCTCTTAAATCTCTTGCTAAAGAAAATAGTAGGATTAAAGAGAACAATTTGTTTTTAAGTAATAGAAATGCTGTGTTAGAAGATAAGTTGATTGACCTAGAGAAAACTAAGCTACATTGTATATCTGTTGAAAATGAACTAGCTGAATCTGTTAAGAAAGTAGAAATACTTTCTAATCAATTAGAGAGAGAGCAAGAGGTGATTAAAGCCTGGAAGACATCTAGGGATGTTAGTGCTCAAATTGTCAAGGTCCAAGGAATTGAATCATTCTGTGAGACTGCCTGGGATAAAAACAAAAAGAAAATGGAATTAATTGATGGGCTGTCAACGGATGTGGAATCAACAGATGATGAAAATTATCCGTTGAAGGAAGAAAAGGAGCATCCGTTGAAGGTTCCTCAATTAAAACAGTCAGATGTTTCTAAAAGTGAAAATCTAAAGAAACTCAACAAAAAGTTTGGTTCAACTTCCAAGAACTTTGTCAAAGAAGAAGCAAGCACATTCAAAGATTTCAGTAAGGTGAATATAGGACACATGACCTTAGAACAGTTAAAGAATAGGCTCAAAGTGGTTGAGGATAAAAAGGAAACTAAAAGGAAATCTAATAGAAATGGGAAGGTAGGGGTTAACAAACATAACAATTACACACCTGATAAGTATGCTCCTAGAAAAAGCTGTGTGCATTGTAGTAGTGTTAATCATCTATCTGCTAATTGCAAATCTATTAAGAAAACTCCCATACTTGTGCCCTCTTCCATGCCTAATATGTCTGCATCACCTCTGCATGCTATGCCTGTTATGTCTCAACAGAATCCTTATGCACATTTTGCAAACATGCCATATTTTAACAATCCTTATCTTGCTGCATTTAGTATGCCTCAAATGCCATACAATATGCCAATATGGAATAACATGCTTGCACAATCCATGCCTTATCAAATTCCAAATGTGCTAAATGATTCTGTGACTAACCCTACACCTCAACCAACTACATCTAAGATCAAGGTTGACTCAAAGTTACCTAAGTCTAAAGATGCAGGAGGAATGAAGTCTAGGAGAAAGGCTAACAAGAATGGACCCAAGGAAACTTGGGTACCAAAATCAACTTGATTGATTTTATGGTGTGCAGGGAAAAAGAAGAAATCTATGGTACTTGGACAGTGGGTGTTCAAGACACATGACAGGAGATTTCTCCCTGCTCACAGAGTTTAAGGAGAGAGCTGGCCCTAGCATAACCTTTGGAGATGACAGCAAAGGGTTTACCAATGGGATATGGCTTGATTTCAACAAGGAATGTCATAATTGATGAAGTTGCATTAGTTGATGGTCTCAAGCACAACTTACTGAGCATCAGTCAACTATGTGATAGAGGGAATACAATTTCCTTCAATTCAGAAGCCTGTGTTGTCACCAGTAAGAAAGACAACAAAGTGGTTCTAACTGGAGTTAGAAAAGGAAATGTGTACTTAGCTGACTTCAACTCTACAGATGCAGAATCTATTACTTGTCTCTTCAGCAAAGCAAGTTCAGCTGAAAGTTGGCTATGGCACAAGAAGCTATCCCATTTGAATTTCAAGACAATGAATGATCTAGTCAAAAAGGACTTAGTTAGAGGAATTCCTCTTGTTGAATTCTCAAGGGATGGTTTGTGTGATGCTTGTCAGAAAGGCAAACAAAGGAAAGCATCATTCAAAAAGAAGCTTGAAACAACAATTGATGAACCATTACAGCTGCTACATATGGATTTGTTTGGACCAGTCAATGTATTGTCAATTGCAAGAAAAAGATATTGCTTGGTGATTGTAGATGATTTCTCAAAGTTTTCATGGGTCTATTTTCTTTGATCAAAGGATGAAGCAAGTGAAATCATTATCAATCACATCAGGCAAGTCAATAATCATCCTGACTTGAAGGTTAGGAATATCAGGAGTGACAATGAAACTGAGTTCAAGAATTTGACAATGAGGCTGTTCTGTGAAGAAAATGGAATCATGCATGAGTTCTCAGCTCCAAGAACACCTCAGCAAAATGGGGTAGTTGAAAGAAAGAACAGATCTTTAATTGAGGCTGCTAGAACAATGCTTGAAGAATCAAAGTTACCAATATATTTCTGGGCTGAAGCTGTTAATTGTGCCTGCTACACTCAGAATATTTCTTTGATCAATCAAGCTAAAGGCATGACTCCTTATCAGTTGTTCAAGAGAAGAAAACCAACTCTAAACTTTCTTCATGTCTTTGGATGTAAATGCTTTATACTGAGAAATCAATCTGACCATAAAGGGAAGTTTGATGCAAAGGCTGATGAAGGAATATTTGTTGGTTACTCAGCTGGAAAATCTTATAGGGTCTACAATCTAAGAACCAACATTGTTATGGAATCTGTGCATGTTGTGTTTGATGATAAAAAGATTGATGGACTAACAGATGAGGGACACCATGAAAGACTCAAATTTGACAACATTGAGATATATTGTGATGATAGTGAAGAGGAGATTGATGGAGATGACACTTCAAAAGGGATTCAAGATATGCCCTTGGATAATGCACAGAATTCTGCATCCGTTGAAAGAGGCAATGCAGTATCCGTTGAAAGACATAGTGCATCATCCGTTGAAGTACATAATGAAGCATCCGTTGATCATAGTTCATCAACGGATAATCGATTTCCATCATCAGTTGATAGAACTCCAAGTTTCCTGCAAAGGACCAACAACTCAGGGGGAGTTTCAACTGATCAACACTCTGTCTCACATCACGACAATACTGAGGCCACCTCATCTAGAGCACATCTTCCACCTCAAAGGAAATGGACCAAGAATCATCCCTTTGAACCGATCATTGGTGAGGCATCATCTAAAGTGCAAACAAGAAAAGCTACTCAAAATGAATGTCTGTATAGTAGTTTTCTATCTCAGGAGGAACCTAAGAAAGTGGAAGAAGCCTTAATGGATCCAGATTGGATATTAGCTATGCAGGAAGAGCTGAACCAATTTGAGAGAAACAAAGTTTGGAAGCTGGTACCCAAGCCAAAGAACAAGAGTTCCATTGACACAAAATGGGTATTCAGAAACAAGATGGATGAAAATGGCATTGTCATAAGGAATAAAGCCAGATTGGTTGCTAAAGGCTATTCTCAACAAGAGGGAATAGATTTTGATGAAACATTTGCTCCAGTTGCAAGACTTGAAGCCATCAGAATCTTTCTAGCCTATGCAGCTAATGCCAATTTCAAAGTCTATCAGATGGATGTCAAGAGTGCATTTCTAAATGGGGAATTGGAGGAAGAAGTTTATGTAAGCCAACCTCCAGGTTTTGAAGATCAAAATTTTCCAGACCATGTGTATTATCTGTTGAAAGCACTCTATGGACTAAAGCAAGAACCTAGAGCCTGGTATGAGACTTTGTCAAAGTTCCTTCTAGATAATCATTTCACAAGAGGTACTGTTGACAAAACTCTCTTCTTTAGAAATGTTAATGGCTCTAAGATACTTGTACAAATTTATGTAGATGATATTATATTTGGATCTACAAATGATAAGCTTTGTAAAAAGTTTGCTAAATTAATGCTAAGTAAATATGAAATGAGCATGATGGGAGAGCTAACTTACTTTCTTGGGTTACAAGTAAAACAAGTTAGTAGTGGAATTTTTATTAGTCAAACTAAATATATTTATGATCTTTTAAAGAAGTTTGACTTAATGGATTGTTCACCTGCAAAAACTCCCATGGCCACTGCCACTAAGCTTGAATTAAACAAGGCTGAAAAGTCTGTGGATATTACAAGTTATAGAGGCATGGTTGGCTCACTTTTATATTTAACTTCTAGTAGACCTGATATAATGTTTTCTACATGTCTCTGTGCTAGATTTCAAGCTGACCCTAAAGAATCTCACTTAGTGGCCATTAAAAGAATTTTCAGATATCTCAAGGGGACTCCAAATCTAGGAATTTGGTACCCTAGAGAGTCTGGTTTTGATCTAATTGGCTACTCAGATACAGATTATGCAGGTTGCAAAATAGACAGGAAAAGCACAACAGGCACCTGTCAATTTCTAGGGAACAAGCTTGTATCATGGTTCAGCAAGAAGCAGAATTCTGTTTCCACATCAACAGCTGAAGCTGAGTACATTGCAGCTGGTAGTTGCTGTGCACAAATACTATGGATGAGGAACCAGTTATTTGACTATGGTATGACTGTTGACAAAATTCCAATATTTTGTGACAACACAAGTGCCATTGTCATTACTGAAAATCCAGTGCAGCACTCAAGAACCAAGCACATTGATATCAAGTACCACTTCATTAGGGAACATGTGATGAAAGGTACAGTGGAACTTCATTTTGTTCCAAGTGAACAACAAATTGCAGACATATTTACCAAGCCACTTGATGAATCAACATTCACAAGATTGGTAAGTGAGCTAGGTATGCTTAATTACTCTTAAAATTCATGTCCTTATTGCAATTTGATTTGAAGCCTGAAATGTATTAGCTGCAAGAACAAATTTGATTTTTAACACAGATTATTCCATCAACGGATATTCCCTATCCGTTGAAGGTCAAAATTGTTCTGTCAATGGATGTTCATTATCCGTTGAAAGTCATATACATTTCTGGAATTTTTATCCGTGAACGGATAAAACTGAAGTGCTCTTCAACGGATGACAGTTTACCTTATCCGTTGAAATATCACATCAGTCGATTCAGGTGTTTCACAGCCGTTGATTCTATTGTCTTAACCATTGATACTCATACATACAGCTGTATGTATTTATTTTAAAGGTAGTTTTTAGAATACTTACAGTATATTCTTAAACGGCTGAAATTCACTTACATATATTTATTGTTTAATCTCTTATTTATGCTTTTTAATTTGAGAAAGTATATAAGCCCTTCTGTTTTTTCATTTTTTACTTTACGCTTTCTTGAAATTTTAAAGCTTTTACCATTTTCTCTCTGCAAAACCTTCAAATTATTCTCTGCAAATTCTACTCACAACAATGGCACCAGTAGTACAGATTATGTCTCAATTCGGATTCATCTATGAGAAGAACAATTTCATAGCTTTGGTAGAAAAGAATGAAGCCCACTCCGATTATCACAAAATGATGGACTTCATCAAAAACTGTAAACTTAGCTATGCAATGCTGGAAGCCCCAACGATTTACTGTGAAGTAGTTGAGGAGATTTGGACAACTGCTGAGTTCAACTCAATAGATATGACTATCTCCTTCACTCTCAAAGGTAAAAATCACTGTGTTAACTGTGATGATTTACTAGCATGTTTTAAATTACCTGAGAACAATGCCATGACACCACACACTGATAATGATGTATCCAGCATGTTATATTCCATAGGTTATTCTCTTAACTCTGCTAGTTTAGGGAGTACTAAAAGAAAAGGCCTTAGGAAAGAATGGAGTTTTCTTGGGGATGCCTTTATCAAGGTTTTCTCTGGGAAAATTAGCAATTTTGATGCCATAACTTCATCTCTTGTTAATATGCTCTATATGCTTGTTTCTGATAGGTATTTTAATTTTTGCAACTATGTTATGCTAGAATTGGGTACTAGATTAGGTAATAAAGCTAATAGATCTAATAACATCTATTATGCTAGATTCTTTATGTTATTGGCTAACCATGTTGCTGAAGGTTTGGTCATAACCAATGAGAATAATAAACTCAAGTGCTGGGCACAAGAGAAAAGAGTTCTTGCAGATTTATTGAGAATGGATCTCAACAGCAGTGTGCCATTGGTATATTTACCAATCATGAATGCACCTCAGGTAAGTGAGGTAATTGCTTCTACAACTCCTACTTCTTCCAACCCCTCTATTTCTTTATCTTCTAGTGTGGCCATGGAATCTGTGACAATGCCCCAACAGATTCCTACCAAGGTCACCATAACTAAACTTTCAAAATCAAAGACAAAGAAAACTACCTCTGTTGTTTCTCAAAAGACAACAGTTGTAACATCTACCATTAACCTTGAAGGGAGTGAACAGGGTGTGAGTGGTGAGGGGAGGGGTGAACATCAAAGAAACCCCCAGGATAAGGAAGGAGAGATAAGTGCTTCCCAAGCTAGCCAAGCCACAGTTTCTCAAAAAGCTGTGGTGGTTGAAAGGGTTACTAGCATATCCCTAGCTGCATCCTTCCAAAAGGATGTAACTATTGAAAATAGTTCCCAACCAGGAACACAGAACAAAAGAGGGAGGGACACTAAATCCAAACACTCACCAACAAAAGCCTTTATAAGAAGAAAGAGAGCAAGAACCCAATCTTCTACACAGGGTGCACACACTGCACAGATACATCCATCTGTATCTATGCCTTCTCAAACTCAGTTTGATGTGGCTCCAACAAATGTGGAGTCACAGCCCCATTCTCTCACAATTAACACACATCAATCACCACACACTTCTTCACCATCTCTAGATGTGGATATGTTATTCCCATCAATTCCTGATTCTCCCTCTTTACAACTCAGGGAGGAGCCCCACTCAAATACAGGTGATCATCATCTTTTAGATGATTTGTTGGATCACCCGCAAATTCTTTCAGATGTAATTGAAGGATCTGTGTCACCAAAACTCATATCAATCTACACAGATTCAACAGTTATATCACTTTCAATTTCTAATTCTTTTCCTTCTTCAACGGATATCACTCATCCGTTGACAAGTGGTTGTTCTTCAACGGATAAGCGTAACAGCAGTTATCCGTTGATACCATCAGTTTCACCTTCAATGGCTATTCCTCATCCGTTGATAGTCTCTACACACACAACTGAAACAATTCCAAGTGTAGAAGACTTGATTACTGTACAATCACTTCTAGGACTGAGGGAAGGGAGTGACAATTTGAGTGAGAGGCTGGGTTGCTCCCAGGCAAAAGGAGAGATTGAGAGCTCAAACATGCATGCTATTTTTTCCAGCATGGCAAAAGTAAGTGAGAGGAGTACCACCTTAGTAGGTGAAGGTGAGGGAGTGAGTTGTGTGAGCCAGGGGGAGCCCCTGATGCAAGAACATAGAGAAAATGAGAGAAAGGCAGGTACAGCAGAAATAAGGATGGATCCAGCCATTGCTAGTGAGTCAATGATTGTGAATGATGCTGAAAAGGAAAGACAATTTCAGCAACATTACAAAGCTGTTATTGATAATATTTCCTTGGATGCTGACACTTTTACTCATCCTATTTCAGCCTATCAATTATTGGCTGCACAGGGCAATGTGGAGGCAGAAAAGACACTACATCTAGTACATACAACAACATCTCTTCAAAGGGACAAAGCTGCTATTAACAAGATGCCTTCAACAGCTGGTGAGTCATTTGAAGAATTTGGAGTAAATTCTGATGATGATGACTTTGTTTCTTCTGATGGAAGCATGAACTTAGGGGGAGATGAAGGCCCTAGTTCTATTCCAAATCTACCTGAATGGGCCTTCACAAAGGAGTCTACAACAGGGCAATTCAATGTCTCCTTAGTCAAACAAATCAGTACTATCAAACAGGCCATTCAGAAAACTTCTCATGCTGGTACAAAGGCTATCCTTACAGCTCACTTGGACTCACTGCATCTCATGAAGTTGCAGCAAGTAAGACAGAATCTGAGTGTGGATGAACTCAGAAAGGATATTGCTGACTTGAAATCCTACAATTCTGAAAATTTGGATTCAGTCATGCCCTATGGTACAATGCAGGACATTTTGTTGAGATTGAAAAAGGAATCACATACTGAAAAGAGGCTGGCCAAATTGGAAGACAGAGTTCAAGTTATTGAAGATTCTGTGGCCACCATTCTTCACAACCAAGAATCTCAAACAAATCTACTTATGCAGCTGGCAAAAGCACAGGGCTTGACCCCTCTCCTTGATGATAACAAAAAGGGGGAGAGTAAAAGGGAAGGGGAAGGAGAGCCATCTACAAAAATCCAAATATCTAAAGTGCTAGTTCCTGCCATCACTACTTCTCCAATCATTCAAATCAAAGGAAAGCCTGATGGAATTGATTTAATCCAGCTAGCAGCAGCTGAAATTCAAGTGAAAGAGCAAAGGAGGAGAATTGATGAAAGGATGCAACAACTGTTTGGCTCAACACAAGATAAATCAATATCTGTGAAATATAGCACAAAGGTTGAACCAATCAATATGGAGCACAAGCCAGAAAGGAGAAATAAGGTTGGAGAGACTTCTTTCAAGAATCTAAAATCTATGGTTCTCAATCCCAACACTAGATCCAGCAAGGACTCCACAAAGAACCCTCTAGACTTTGCTCAGATGAAAGAAGTAGACTTTCCTCTTCCAAAGCCTGATGAAGACAAAGTTTTGGGTACTAGCATCATAAAACACAAGGAGACCATGGATGAGGCAGTAAGGAGAAACATGGCTATTATATTTAGAGAGGGAAAGAGCATATGTGTGATGCAAGGACATCCCAAATTCTCAATAGCCAAGAGGGAAGAAACTAAAAGGTTAAAGAAAGAAGCTGAAAAACTCAAGGCTGACAAAAGAGCACAAGCAAAGCTTGAACAAAAGCTAAAGTCAAGTCTAGTTAAAAATGAGAAAGGAATTGAAGTCAGGGGTGAAGACAAGATTGCAAACTTAGATGAGGTTTTTGGGAGTATATTTGGTGAAAGTATGGAGGAAAAAGAGGAATGGCAGAAGGGAAACAAAAGAAAGGCCAAGGCACATAGAAGGAGTGAAGGCAACACTGAAGAAACTAAATCTCTACCTTCCATACCTGAACCCTTTGTTGCTGATCCCACTATAAACATCCATGGTGAACCAATCATCCCAAAAGAGGAACCTATTGATTGGGACACCATCAATTTGCCTACCTTTTTAACCACTCTTCCACTACCAAAGAAACAGAAAAGAAAATCCAAATCTACACCTCCCCTAAACTCTAAGAAATTCACTCAAAAACATAAACCTAACCCTAAGCCACCCATTTCTAAAGATGATTATGTTCACATCTGTGACATAAAAGAAATTTCAGGCATTGAACTCTATCTGGATGAGCTGGAGGATGTAAGGGGAATTGCTGCTTACAGACAGCTACCAGAGAGATTGGTGTTCAGATACAAAGGAGCTGGGGAAAGAACATGGCCTCTCTACAGGATTCTGAATGAAGGCTACTCTACCTTGATCAGAGTCTTTTCAGCCATAAAAAAGGATTCTGGCTTTACCAGGACTGCCAAGACTAAAATTCTCAACAAGATTGCCAACATAAGTAAAACTTGGAGGGAGCCCAATGCCTTGCCCAGAACCTTACTCATTCAAGAAAGGGGAACTACAATTCACAAATCACCTCATTGGTTGATGGAATTCAGAGATGATAAAGGAGTCAGAAGATTTTTCAGACTTGAAGACCAACTCAAGATTTCCAGCAATGAAACTCTCAAAGAAATGTAATCTAAGTTGGATATCAGTGATGAAGATGAAGCTGAATTCTTCAGACAACTCCAACTCCAAATTGAGGAAAATGACAAAGGGCTAGGAAAGAAAACCAGGGATCAAAGAAGAAAAAGATGATTTGCTCAGGCTAGAGGAGCATCCTTGGAAATACTGTAAATCTTCAATTACCTTCTAGTACATACACTTTTGCAGCACTTTTGAATTTCTACTTAGTTTCAGTTCATATATTTGTTAAGTGTTTTGTTATCATCAAGTTAACCTTGAATTTATGTCTACAATTCTTATAGACATAAATAGGGGGAGATTGTTAGGAATATATGTGCATTAGTTTGATGATATGTTTAACAAAACACTTAAGTAGAAATCTAGTGTTTGTAGCCTCAACGGATTAGACCATTTTGGCTATCCGTTGATGGTGTAGCTTTACTTAGAAATAAGTCTAGTGTTGTAGCACATTTCAGTCTCTGAATTTGAGATATAAATTCTTAAATGTTGAGGGAAATTATAAGTCATGTTGACTACTAGAGGATATGCAGATAGGAAGGCCAATTGTAAGTATTTCATACCTTGTAATTTTGTATAAATGAAATGGTGTCAACGGATAACTTAAATACCTTCAACGGATGAGAAACAAAGCTTCAACGGATGTCTCTAAAGCTTCAACGGATAACATCCTTCAACGGATGAGTGCATCAATGGATAGAGCTTCAACTGCTAACACATCAACGGATAAAGCCATCAACGGATGAAGGCTTCAACGGATGTTCTATTAAATAGCAGTTGACAAGTGGTAGTTGTACCTACAAACAGAGGCACATGGGTTGACAGAGACAACTGAGATGTGGTAGCCTATTTCAGGAACATCAGAAAAAGCAGCCGTTCTACTCTAGTATAAAGAGGCAATAGTCAACAATGCACTGGAGTAAAATGGAGAAGAAACAAGTGGATAACTTATTTTATTATTGTACTTTTTATCTTTGTCTTCACTTGTAAACTTGGTAATATATAAACCAAGTAGCAGCTAGTAATTAGAAGAGAATTTTTCCAGAGCTGTTTAGAAAAATCTTGAGAGAAAAATTATCTAGTTTGTACTAGGACGCAGTTGTGATCAACTTCTTGAATCACAGATTTTCTGAAATACCATCTCTGGTGGAACAACAATCCACCAGAAAAGTTTTTAAGGTCTGTTGTGTTCTTTACATTAGTGTTTGAATATATATATCTGTCAGTATTAGCTTAAAGCAATTCATACACTTGTTTATCTTAAACACATAGCCTTTGAAACTGCTCAAAACTTGAAAAAGTTTTGAGATTTACATTCAACCCCCCTTCTGTAAATCTCATTGTTAGTTCATTAGGAATAACAGTTCTACAGTAAGCAATCTGTTAATCAAACATCTGGAATAGGTTATGATTACAATGTTGCTATTGGAGAATTAGGCATAAACTCCCCTCCTCGTGTCTGTGCTAAAGGGAGGGAAGTACCACATGTGCTTAAGGGTGTTGATGAACCCCTCTATAAACCATCAATTGCTGAACCATTTGATGCGACCTCTTCTGTTATTCAAGAAGAAATACGTGCTGAAGATCTTGCTAATGAGAAGGTTGTTTCCAAGTCAAGTGTGTCGAAAGTTCCGGTCAAAGTTGTGAAAGCAACTGAGACTAACTCAGACACACATGAGTTGGATAACAAAAATGTCATGTCTACCATGCATAAATTGCCTGTTGTTAATCACTCTCATAAAGCATGTGGTGTTTCTAATTGTATGTCTTGTGTTTTTAATATGATGTATGCTTATTTTAATGGTAAGCATGTTTCTAATGATAAGACTACTCATCGTCAGCATGTGAATAACAAGAAGCATGATAGGTCTAAGACTGCTAGTCCTTCTAAGGCTAGAAAGGAGACATTTGTGCCTAGGCTTAAACAGAAATTTGTTAAGGCTGTTTACAAGGTCAAATGTTCAGTCATTGAGAAAGTTGAGACAATTAAGATTAAAAATGTTGTTTTTCCTGACAAAGGATAGTTCTACAAGTATGCCGGGCCCAACCAAGTTTGGGTTCCGAAGAAGGGTTAATCCATTTGTGTTGCAGGGCATTAAAACAGGTGAAACCGGAAATGTGGATTCTTGACAGTGGATCATCAAGACATATGACCGGAGATAGAGCCCTGCTATCAAATGTGGATTGAGAAAGCTGGCCCCCTGGTTACCTTTGGAGATAACAGCAAAGGTTTATCTGAGGGATATGGCTGTTTGCAAGCTGGATATGTTATCAGTGAAAATTTTGTATAGTGTGCTAGGTTATTATCAGGAAGCATCATCTAACATATAGCACCAGTGACGAGACTCGAGAATATTACGACATATCAGGCACCTGCTGCACATTACACTTGGAATTGGACTCTAGTAAGATGTGTACAAGTGTACTCCTGGTTGGTGAGTCAAAAGAGGAAGTCAATGCACCACAGTTCATGGACTTTGCAGCTGCAGATCTATTGGACTATGCAATCTCTTCTTCACAATCTCACTTCAGGTTGGTATGAACTAGTGTACTACTCAAGCAATCGTCAAGAACATGGTATGGCACTCTAACTGAAGTTATTGTTTAATATGAACTAGTAGAGTCATCATATTTTTAACTCTCTTATCATTAGGCACAATCATATTGTTTTATATGTGCAGTGATATATTGGTTATGCAACATAACAATTAGTATCTAAAGTACTTGACAAGTATCGGTCAATGATATGTTGTTAACATTATGTTGCAGATATTTGTAAGATTTTGACATGAATGAGAATTACTTAGACTTTACCCTAAGTGATCAATGTTTTATCAAAAACTCATTCATATTGAAAAACAAAATCAAACTTCTTTCTACATTAGTGATTTCTTATTTCATGTAAAATCCTTTGAAATCACTATTGTAAATCATTTTCTCTCTATTACCATATGTTCTGTGTTACAGGTTCAGTCTCCAATGACTTTCTTTCATTGACAGTCATGAGGTTGAAAACCCACAACATCATTCCTAGACTGTAAAGACAAACACAGAAACAGAACCAACCAACACTCTCTTACCACTAAATGTAGTATGAATGAGCGTGAGGGAGATAGTGCCTTAGTGCACCACATAAGGAAGGTTCTGTAGTCAACCCAGTAGCTCTGTCTCCTACATAGATGAGTAGTATTTAAACCGAGACAACTGCTAGCCCCCATACATCTTCTCAAAAAGATGTAATGGCTGAAAAGGCACAAAAACAGTTACTAGATTCATTCTCTCAACAGGGTGCGTCTATTGAATTTTGCCTGTCGGCCAAGGCATCCGATGTAGTATGACCACTTCAAATATAAACAATTCTTGATGCACAAGGAAAGTTTACACACACAAAGGATGAGTTGACGGAAACAAGAGTTTCGACCATTTTAAGGTCAGATTCGATTGTTTAAGGTTCGTTAGTGGACCAATTGCCTTTACAGGTTTTAGGAGAGGATACTGATCCAAAAGCCATATGTCAGTGGTCAGTGTCTACCTCCCCAGGCTTAAATCCCCTCGACGCATCCGCGGATAGTGGATCTGACATAGGCGCAGATCGGCAACTTGTTGACAATGATTCAGATATTACCTGATGAGTCATAAGGAAATGTCTTCACATGCATAAGAAGGGAACTTTGAAATTTTTTAATACTTTTTTCATGTGACTAAAATAAGTATATCTTAACATTCGTACGGTTGGATCGTCGAAAAAATCATTTAAAAATTTTATCTTGTTCATCGGGAACGAATCTCGTGTTGGGAAGAAGTGCTTTTACCAGATTTTTCTAATCCTGACATTCGAGATGAATTTGAAAATTTTTAATACTTTTTTCATGTGACTAAAATAAGTATATCTTAACATCCATACGGTTGGATCGTCGAAAAAATCATTTAAAAAATTTATCTTGTTCATCGGGAACGAATCTCGTGTTGGGAAGTAATGTTTTTACCAGATTTTTCTAATCCTGACATTCGAGATGAATTTGAAATTTTTTAATACTTTTTTCTTGTGACTAGAATAAGTATATCTTCACATCCGTACGGTTGGATCATCGAAAAAATCATTTAAAAAATTTATCTTGTTCATCGGGAACGAATCCTGTGTTGGGAAGTAGTTCTTTTACCAGATTTTTCTAATCCTCACATTCGAGATGAATTTGAAATTTTTTAATACTTTTTTCATGTGACTAAAATAAGTATATCTTAACATCTGTACGATTGGATCGTCAAAAAAATCATTTAAAAAATTTATCTTGTTCATCGGGAACGAATCTCGTGTTGGTAAGAAGTGTTTTTACCAGATTTTTCTAATCCTAACATTCGAGATGAATATGAAAATTTTGAATACTTTTTTCATGTGACTAAAATAAGTATATCTTAACATCCGTATGGTTGGATTGTCCAAAAAATTATTTAAAAAATTTATTTTGTTCATCGGGAACGAATCTTGTGTTGGGAAGTAGTGTTTTTACCAGATTTTTCTAATCCTGACATTCGAGATGAATTTGAAAATTTTTAATACTTTTTTATGTGAATAAAATAGTGTAAGTCATATGTCATAGGCCTATTTGTATATTCGAGGATTTAACTCAACTCAAATAAGAATGTAATAAGTAAATAGTGGATCTACCGTCAGAGAGGTCTCGCCAAGTAACATCTGTCAGAGGATTCAGAAACAACGTTCATCTACAGACTTGAAGAGTTAATTCACTGGAAGAAGTTCAAGAAATTGTTCAAGCCTCAGTGATGCAAATCAAGATTGTGGGTTTAATCAAGTGACAGAGATCTCGTCGCAGTATCATTAATTACAAGGATTTAGTCTGAAGAAAATCAAAAGTATCAAAGTCAAGACATGAAGAAACGTCACGGAAGTTAGTCACTCATGAACCAGACAGTACATCGAGTGTCAACATTGAAGTGGTGGAATTGATTCATAATTCTCAGTGATTTTCAGAAAATATTCAGAAGATTGGTTGCTGCTCAGGGTTAGTATTAATTCTCTATTAATTAATTAAGTCATATAATTTAATTAAGAAAATAAATTATATCAGCAAAGATTAATTCATTTGATTAATTAAATTAATTGATTAATTAATTCAGAATTAATATTAAGGTTTTTCAGAATTTTTAATTGGTTAAAATCTGTTTTAATTCCAAAAAGACAAGTGATTGTATTAGTATGACAATCGGTATGACAATCAATAGTCATACCAAAAGTCATGCTAATTCAGTTGAATGTCTTACCAGAATTATTATTAGATTAAAATCACTTATTAATTCAGCAAAAACAATCTGCTTGAACTACTATGACAATCGGTATGACAATTGATTGTCATACCGAAAGTCTTGCTAGTTCATTCTGATTGTCTTGCTAGTTCTAAGGATAGTCCTACCGATTGTCTTGCTGAGCTCAGGATTGTCTTGCCAGGTCAATTCTATTTTGTTGATTAAGAAGAAGCAGACAAGCAGCAGTTCACTACAACTCAATCATCCAACAAACAAAAAAAACAAGAACACAGCAGCCGCAGCAAATATTTCATTTTTCATCTGCTTATTTCAAAGATCAATTTCTAGATTGCAAAGTTAAATCCAATCAACTAGAAATCTTTATCTTGTGTAACAATCTAGCGGATCAAAATCCCTAGAACTTAATCTCAAATCGCGTTTAGCATTTGATTCTAATTATTGCAAAAATAGAAAAAGTTCATGTCGAATTTATTATAGATTTGTGATAATTGATTTGAGATTAATTCCTTGTAATCGATACAGTTGTTGTAACACCCTTCAAGTTTAATAATATTCTTATTTAACTTGAATTTTGTTTCACATTTTTTATTCCGCATTTATTCGATTATTTGGTACTGTTTGTATTCAACCCCCCCTTCTACAAACACATTGGGACCTAACAAATAGGTATATCTTCACATCCGTACGGTTGGATTGTCGAAAAAATCATTTAAAAATTTTATCTTGGTCATCCGGATCGAATCCCGTGTTGGGTAGTAGTGCTTTTACCAGATTTTTCTAATCCTGACATTCGAGATGAATTTGAAATTTTTTAATACTTTTTTCCTGTGACTAAAATAAGTATATCTTAACATCCGTACGGTTGGATCGTCGAAAAAATTATTTAAAAATTTATCTTGTTCATCGGGAACGAATCTCGTGTTGGGAAGTAGTGCATTTACCAGATTTTTCTAATCCTGACATTCGAGATGAATTTGAATAATTTTTAATACTTTTTTCATGTGACTAAAATAAGTATATCTTAACATCCGTACGGTTGGATCTTCGAAAAAATCATTTAAAAAATTTATCTTTTTCATCGGGTATAAAAAATAAATCTAGTACGAGGCAACATCCAACGGTTTTTTATAAAAAAAGTCTTGTCTGAAATGAATTGTGACAACAGTTTTTTTGAAAAAAACCGTTGTCTTTGATGATCACCTTTTTTAAATCTTACGACTGATATTAAATCTACTTTTAATCAACGGCTCTAATTACACCAACTCAACAATCCAAGTGAATGTTTTTTCACCAATCACATGGTGCCACTTCATCACAAGCAACGCTTCAGAAATTTCAAGAATCGGACTTACAGACAACGGTTTTTTATGAAAAAAGGTTGTCTTAGATGAACATTGAAAACATTTATTTGAACAAAAGTTGTTGTGTAAGCGTAGTAGCATTTTTTAATCTAATGGCTGATATTAAATATACTTTCAATCAACTGCTCTTATTACACCAACTCAGCAATCCAAGTGAATATTTTTTCACCAATCACATTGTGCCACCTCATCACAAACAATGCTTCGAAAATTTCTAGAATCAGACTTATAGACAATGGTTTCTATGGAAAAAGGCCGTCTTAGATAAACATTGACAATACTTCTTTTGAACAAATAAGGTTGTGTAAGCATAGCAATGTTTTTTAATCTAACGGCTGATATAAAATCTCCTCTCAATGAACGTCTCTCATTACACCAGCTTACCAATACAACTGACAATGGTTTTTTGAGCAAAATGCTTGTGTGATGTCGTGACATACAACTGAAGAAAAACACTTGTATGTCAAGTGATATTCAGACAACACAATGGAAGTACGTTGTTTGATTCCAACTTAACTAATCCATTGAGAAAACACTTGTCTCATTCCAACAAAGGTGTTTCACAACGTTGTCTCCATTACTTTCATAAAATGCAAAATTAAATTGTTGTACAAACTACCTCATTTGCACAACATCACTTTAGAAAAGCTTGTCTGTGTTGATTACCTAGACAATAGTTTTTAAAGCATTGTAGGAATGATGAAATCTTTTGATTTAAACAACAACTTATCTCATAAACGGTTGTCTAATATGATATACTAGACAACAGTTTTAAACCTGTTGTAGTAAAGGGATTCACACAACACCCGTTTTCTGGTTTTTAAAAAACTGTTGTGTTAAATTTCTGGGCAACACTTTTTTGGTCAAGCGTTGTCTGATGGGTGTTGTCTGATGGCATTTTTCTTATAGTGCATTCCAACTTCTAATGAAAATGTCACCCGACTTTTTACATGAATCAAAGTCGCGTTTTATAAAAAAATTTGTGGCAAGGCAACTTTGAACCAGTTCTTATCCTTTTAACGAATTTCTTCACCATATATTCAATGATCACGGCTGACAATGATATTGGATCAAGATCAGATAGTAACAACTGATAACAGTTATAAGAAGATTCTCATTTAGTAATCTAATTATATTAAGACAGATGCTAATGAATTTGTTTTAGTTATAGGTCTGTGTCTTCTTTCACCTGACCACTCAAATATTAGATTTGATGAAATTCAAGAATTCTAACGGGACTGTTAATCCTGAAAAGACTTAAAAGGAAGATTCTTAGTATTTGATTCTATCAAGACAAAAGCTAATGATAGACCTGTTTTTAGTTTGGCCTTCGTCTAGTTTGTTTTAACAGACCAATTTGATTTGGATTGTTAAAAGTTAAACTTGATTAGTCTGGTTCATGTATCTAGTATGTTATTAAGTTCATGCATATTGATGTCTAGTTCAGTGAATTAGGAAGTCCAATAGATAATCTTTTTTACTTATTCATGTACCAAACTCACTGCTGGAACTATAAATTGACAGCCTACAATCAGTTGTAATAATAAAAATAAGAAAAGTCTGTTATATACCAGTAGTCTCCAGTTTACATATTAGATAGTTTTTTTTGTTTGTTTGCCAACAGAGTGGCATCAGAGCTTGTGGAAAAATGAGCAACTCATTTCCTTTTCTTGTGCCTAAACTTACCAAGGAGAACTATGACCATTGGTGTCTTCGCATGAGAGCATTGTTGGGCTCACAGGATGTATGTGAGACTGTTGACAAAGGTTTTCAAGAACCATAGAATGAAGCCACCTTGAATCAAAATCAAAAGACTGTGTTACAGCAAATTCAGAAGAAAGATCAGCATGCTCTCTCCATCATTCACATGGGCTTAGATGAAGACATGTTTGAGAAAGTTGTTGTAGCAACAAAGGCAAAAGAAGCCTGGGAAATATTGTAGAACAATTTCAAGGGAATCGATAAAGTAAAAAAGGTCCATCTTCAAACTCTACGCGGTGAATTTGAAGCATTACATATGAAGGAAACTGAATCAGTCCAAGACTGTTTTACAAGAGTATCCTCAGTGGTCAATAAAATGAAGCGTTACGGAGAAAAGATTGATGATGAACGTATTAATGATAAAATTCTCAGATCTCTCAACGCTAAGCTACAGCTTGTCAGAGTCTCTATTAAAGAAGCAAATGATACAGAAGCCATGTATGTCGATCAACTCATGGGATCTCTACAAGCATATGCAGAGAGATTAATAAAGAAGGAAGAACCAGATTCTCATGCTCTTCAAACTAATTTCTCGTATGGAGAAAATAACATGAAAGAGCAGGAACAATACCAAAGAAGAGTACAAAATCGTGGACGAGGAAGAGGCCGAGGTGGAAATTTTAGTCGAGGTCGTGGCCGATCTACCGAAAGCCAAACTTTTAATAATTAAAGGACATTCAACTACTCAAGAGGACGTGGGAATCAGGTTGCTAAAACAGGTGGAGGCAGAAATATGGTCATTATGCCAATGAATGTAGGAACTCAAATATTAAAAAAGATGAGAAAGCTAATTATGTGGAAGCAAAGGAGGATGAAGAATTGCTTTTGTTAATGGTAACCAGAGAAGAAAAAAGATAGAAAAGTATGGTATCTTGACACAGGAGCAGCAAATCACATGAGTGGAAATAAGGAGTTATTTTCAACTTTTAATGAAATGGTGACGGGAAATATTATTTTTGGAGACGACACCAAAGCGCCAATCAGAGGAAAAGGTGATGTTCTTATTCGTTCCAGAACTGGAAATCATATTCTAATTTCTCAAGTTTATTATGTTCCTAATCTAAAGACAAATATATTGAGTTTGGGACAATTACTTGAGATGGGTTATGATATTCACATGAAAGACAATCATTTAACTTTAAAAAATGATTTCAATATGTTGATTGCAAAAGTTCCAATGACAAAAAATAGAATGTTTTTGATTAATATTGAGGTTGATCATCCAAAATGTTTGAAAACTTGTGTTGAAGACACTTCATGGATATGGCACTTGAGATTTGGCCATCTTAATTTTGAAAGCCTAAAGTTATCATCAAATATGGTGTATGGTCTGTCCAGAATCAATCATCCTAATCATATGTGTGAAGGATGTCTTTTCGGCAAACAAGTAAGAAGAAGTTTCCCACAAAAGGCGACATTTCGAGCAACAAAGAAATTGGAACATGTTCATGCTGATATATGCGGACCGATCAGACCTTCATTATATGGTAAAGCAAATTATTTTTTGTTTTTTATTGATGATTTTTCTCGCAAGACATGGGTTTATTTTTTGCAGTCAAAAGATCAAGCTTTTGGAGTCTTCAAGGAATTCAAAGCTCTTGTAGAGAAAGAGAGTGGTTGTTACATAAAAACTTTAAGAACCGATCGAGGAGGAGAATTTACATCCACTGAATTCAATCAGTTTTGCAAAGATAATGGAATTCATCGTTTCCTTACAGTTCCACGAACACCGCAGCAAAACGGTGTTGTGGAGTGCAAGAACATAACCATTTTAAACATGGTACGTAGCATGCTTAAAAGCAAAAATATGCCAAATGAGTTATGGGCGGAGGCAGTATCATGTGCAGTATATTTGTCAAATCTATCAGCATCAAAAAGTGTTCAGGGTGTGACCTTCGAACAAGCTTGGAGTGGTAAAAAGCCTACTGTCTCGCACTTGCGTGTCTTTGGAAGCATTGCCTATATACATGTTCCTGATGAAAAAAGATTAAAGATCGAATCTAAAAGTGAAAAGTATGTTTTCAATGGCTACAATCCAGGCACGAAAGGTTACAAGTTTTATAATCCTGTTACTGAAAAAATTATTATTAGTAGAGATGCTCAATTTGATAAAAAAAGTTGCTGGAACTGGGATATCTCTCAAGAAGAAGAATTTGTGATTTTTCCTCTCCTCGAAGAAGATTCGGTTGCAAGAGAATATGCAGCTACACCGCCTCACTCACCTAATGCCTCTCGATCATCTAGTAATAAAAAATCTTCTGAAGGACCAGTTCGTACAAAAAGACTTTCTGAGATTTATGCAGATTCAAGTGAGGTTGATAATCCAAGTTTCTATGTCGATCATAATCCAAGTTGTTTCTATTTATTCGCTGAAACAGAACCATTGAATTTTGAAAGTGCGAAGATGAATAAAGATTGGAAGCATGCAATGGATGAGGAAATTAAATCAATCAAAAGAAATGATACATGGGAGCTCGCTACACTTCCTAAAGGTCATAAGGCAATTGGCACAAAGTAGGTGTATAAAGTGAAGAGGAATGCGCAAGGAGACGTGGAGAAAAATAAAGCTAGACTCGTCACTAAGGGATATAGTCAGGAGCATGGAATTGATTATGAAGATGTATTTGCCCCTATTGCACGCTTGGAAACAATATGATTAATCATCTTTATGGCTGCCCAAAACATGTGGAATATATTTCAAATGGATGTGAAGTCAGCATTTTTTAAACGGCTATATCGAAGAGGAAGTATACATCCAACAACCTGAAGGATACATTATTAAAGGTCATGAAGACAAAGTTTTGAAGTTAAAGAAGGCGTTGTATAGGCTGAAGCAAGCGCTTCGTGCATGGTATAGCTGAATTGATAAGTATTTTCAAGATCATGGTTTTATCAAGTGTGCAGATGAGAATGCTCTTTATATTAAAAATGATGAGAATGGAGGTTTTCTGATAGTATGTTTGTATGTAGATGATTTGATATTCACAGGAAATAATGTGCAGTTGATTGAAGAGTTTAAAAGGGCAATGACACTGGAGTTTGAAATGACAGATCTTGGTCTCATGTCATACTATTTAGGAATGGAAATACAATAAAAAGGAAATCAGTTTTTTGTTTCCCAGAAAGGTTATGCAGAGAAGCTTCTAAAAAATTTTAAGATGGATAATTGTCAGCCAACAAGTACTCCTATTTCTTGTGGAACTAAATTGTCAAACTTTGATGGTAGTACCAGAATCGATCCATCACTTTATCGAAGTCTCGTTGGAAGCCTCAGATATCTAACGTGCACTCGGCCTGATATTCTTTATGGCGTTGGTCTGATTAGTAGATATATGGAAGCACCTACTATTACTCACATGAAAATGGTGAAAAGGATACTGCGTTACATCAAAGGTACTCTTGAATATGGTCTGAGTTACTCTCCATCTACACATTTTAAACTTTATGGCTATAGCGATAGCGATTGGGGAGGAGATGTTGATGATCGTAAGAGCACCATTGGGTTTATATTCTTCCTGGGAGACACTGCATTCACCTGGTGCTCAAAGAAATAGCCTATAGTGACTCTCTCTACTTGTGAAGCTGAGTATGTTTCCGCTGCATCATCAGTTTGTCACGCAATATGGTTGAGAAGATTACTAAAGATGATTCACATTACTCAAGAAGAAGCAACGCCACTATATGTTGATAATAAGTCTACCATTGCTTTGGCAAAGAATCCCGTTTTTCATGATCGCAGTAAATATATCGACACTAGATATCATTACATAAGAGAATGTGTTGAAAAGAAAGAAGTGGAGCTGACCTATGTCAAGACAAAAGATCAGATTGCGGATATTTTCATAAAGCCGCTGAAATTTGAAGATTTTGTTAGGCTGTGTGCTTGGATTGGAGTTACAAAAGGAGATCAAGTTTAAGAGGGGGTGTTAAAAGTTAAACTTGATTAGTCTGGTTCATGTATCTAGTATGTTATTAAGTTCATGCATATTGATGTCTAGTTCAGTGAATTAGGAAGTCCAGGAGATAATCTTTATTACTTATTCATGTACCAAACTCACTGCTGGAACTATAAATTAACAGCCTACAATCAGTTGTAATAATAAAAATAAGAAAAGTCTGTTATATACCAGTAGTCTCTAGTTTACATATTAGATAGTTTCTTTTGTTTGTTTGCCAACATGGATATCTTAATTGTGTTGTTACGATTGAGGATCTCTTAAATTGATTTGGATGTTAATGAATTCAACATCATTGACATTTGGGAATACTCTGATATTTAGTTTAAACAACGTGCAAAACATTAGGGGCCTGTTTACTTGAGCTCTTTTTCTAGAAAACTGCTTTAAGGAAACAAGAAAAACTATAGAATTTGGATCCAACTTGAAGGCATTTCTTTTGCTTTCTGGTTCATGGATATTATTTATTAGTTGGCTAGTTCTATAGAGGAAACTAAACTCCTTTGACAATGATACTCTTTCTGCAGGTCATTACAATTAGCCACGAAACTAGGTACGAGTTTGTGTGGAATTGGTGTCCTCTATTCGAGACCTACTAGTGTTGTAGCATATTGGCCTGTTAATTTTGATAGGGTTAAAGTTGATTACCTCTTAATGTGTCATTCTTTGACTCATCCTACTGTTACTTATCCTAAAGTGTTGGAAATCAATTAAGGTGGCACTAATGATTGCCTAGGGTTTGAGTTTTATCCAGTTACTGCTAATGAGAAATATAGTCATATCATGATCTCCGATTCTCATGACTTTGATACTGGTATGCATGATACTAGAAATAGCGGCAAGGCTGGGATAAAAAAATATTTTTATTTTTGATTCCTATGAATCCTATTCACAAACGCAGGTCATGGCTGAGATTGATTTGTATCAATTCAACTCAGCTGAGGAAGTGACCCAGGAGCGGAAACAGAAATACAATTTAGGGGACCTAATATTGATTTGATAGTTTGGATCGGGCTTGAAGTCCGTTACTCCCTTTAGAGAAACAAACAGTTTAAAATACAACTAGGGACCTATGCCCGCGCTACGCGTGCTCTTTTTATTAATTTTTTAAAAATTTAATACTTTATATATAAGTGTATATATGTATATATATGTATGTGTGTGTTTAATTTCATATATAATATTTTGTATATTAAATAACATGTTTTCCGTTATTTTTAAACTGTCGAGAAATAATTAGAAAAATAAGATAAAACAAAATTAATTAATTAATTAGGTTTCAAGATATTTTTTCGCGACATGTAATAAAAATTACAATGTAATTTATTTCAAAAATATATCATTCAAATTTATGTACTTGTTTAAAATTATATAGTGGTTTCATTGATTTTCTTAATTATGACTTGAGATATAAATATCGTAGTCTTATATTAGATTTTTAAAACGTATATCAATGAAATACCAGATGATTACTTAATGTAATAAATAATTTATTTAAAAACTATACATATAACATAGTATAATTTTAACAAATTTTTAAGTTTACTTAACCTAATTGTATGATGTTGTCGTGCTGTATGATAAGTAGATAAGAAATTATTTATCAATTTTTTGGTGATTTAAATTTAAATTTATAGTAAATGTCATGGTATCGTTTGTTTTACAATAATAAATTAAAATAATATTTCTTCGAATGTTGAGGATTTTTTATTAAAAACAACTTCATTGTGCGTTACAAATTTCAATGCAGATTTATCGTAATTCGTAATTGAACATTTACTCTCCTTTAAACTCATGTACAATATTACATATCAAGTTCTCCTTTAAACTCAATTGCTGTATTACATGAAAATAAATTTTTTTGTTGAGTTTCATTATATAAATTTATCCATTTCCAGTTGTACTTTTTTGTGGTTAAATTAACCAACTTTTGATCTAAGATTCGAATTTATTTATTGACAGTTTCTTGGTGTCGCCAAAAGATATAAAAGAGGATATAAAATAATTGTGAAATTAAACAAAATCAAGATATGATATTTATTAACAGTTTGTCGGTGTCGTCTTCGAAGATGCCTCGTATTCTGACACTAAAAAGATGTAATAAAGGATATATAATAATTTTGAAATTGTAATAAAATCGAAATAAGATATTTATTGATATAATAGAGGATATACAATAATTTTAAAATTGAAATAAATTCAAAATAAGAAATTTTTGGACAGTTTATCGGCATCGTCTTCGATGAAGCCTCGTATTCTGCAACTAAAAAGATATAAAAGAGGATAACAATAATTTTTAAACAGAAATAAATCAAAAATTTCTCGGTGTCGTCTTCGACAACGCCTCGTATTTTGCAACTAAAAAGGGACAATAATTTTGAAATTGAAATATTTTAAATCAAAATAAGATATTTATTGACAGTTTCTCGACGGCGTCTTCAACAAAGCCTTGTATTCTAAAACTAAAATGATATAATAGAGAATATATAATAATTTTGAAATTGAAATAAAATCAAAATCATAAAATTATGGACAGTTTCTCGGCATCGTCTTTGACGAAGCCTCGTATTCTGTAACTAAAAAGATATAAAAGAGGATAACAATAATTTTAAAACAGAAATAAATCAAAATAACATATTTATTGAAAGTTTCTGTGACGGCCTCAACCCCGGGGTCAGAAGTTGACGTCACCAACGATAATAATAACAAACATAATATAATCTAAATTATGTATAATACATAACTATGACCCTTTTACCAAGACCTTTTCCAGGTTCAAGTATGATTTAAGTTACAACTTCTACAAAACCGGCTTACAACAAACCATTCTAACACTACTAACTTAATACAGCAACTCAATAGACCATCTTTGGTCCAACACAACTACCTCAGAGGAGCCTGACGTGAAAGGAACTGGAATTCTGCCCTGACTACAATGGATGAGTCTCCTATGTATCTGCAATACATATACAAAATATTCTGCAAGGGTGAGCAATCTTAAAATAATTTATGGTAAAACAGTTATAGGAACAGGATTCATAAGTTGTTAGAAAGCAACTAAAACATTCAGAAACTGGATATTTAAAACTAGCATGCTCTGTAAAATAATATCGTCATTCGTGTGTTGTATATAAATACCAGAGTCCAATTTAGCATGCTATTTTCATTTTCAAATCATTCGTTCCATTACAGGAACCATAAAACCATATGTCCCATTACGGGGATCACAAAACCATTTGTTCCGTTACTGGAACCTCAATCACTTGTTCTGTTACTGGAACCACAAAACCACAATCAAATATGTATTGGATGTTATTGGAGGGACGGCTGATCAGGCCTCCACATAAATTATCTAGGATAGTTGGCTGGGTTATCACACAAAATGTCTAGGAAAGCTGATCGGGCTTTCACACAAAATAACCGGATCCGCAGAGATTAGCTAGGTCTCTGATTAACTATGATGGACTAATCGGTGAAGATAGGGTGCGCAACTGAATTAGCCACTTACGCAACGTTATCCAATATCTGATTCGTTTTATCCAGTTTTCAAATTCACTTTTACCTATCTCTTGTTAAAAACCATTTCATCACAGCACACTATTCAAATATTCCTTTCATTTTAATCATATTTTAGAGATATGTACTTTCAGAAGTTACCACTACACCATAAAATGCCTACTGTAACACCAAAAAAATATTGCATTAAGGGGTAAATATGTTGCCCTTGCCCCACTTTTAAGCTAAGGTAACATTTTCTTAAAGATAGGTTTTTCCATGTTGCCTTAGGGGTCTAAGATAACATCTTTGGTGCCTAAGGCAACATCGTATTTTAACTTGTTTATATGTTGGCTTAGCTTGCTAATGCAACAGAAAGAGAGATAAGTTGTAACTTGTTTTTTATGTTACCTTAGAGTTAGGGATGGCAAAATAATCTGATCCGAACGATACCCGATCTGAAACCTAAAATTTTGGATTTACCGAACCCGATCCGAAATCCGAAACTGTATCTGAACCCGATCCGAACCCGATCTGAACCCGAAATCCGAAAAAAACCCGAATTATTATATATATATATATATATTAAATATATATATAATATTATAATTTTATATATTACACATTATAATATCATATAATATATCTATATTATAATATACATTATACATATTATTATATAATTTTTAGAACATACATTTTTATATTTATGTTAAAAATTAACTAATTATAAAGTTTAATAAAATATAATAATTCAATCATTTAAACGGGTGATAAGATTTATAAGGTTAACAAAACATCTATTAGTAATAAATCTAAAAAAATGGTATCAATTAAGTTGATTTTTTAAATATTAGCTATACCTATAATAACACAATTAATAATATGGTGGAGTGGTTTAAGATGACACATTAAAAATCTTTTTCTACAAGTCGTGTGTTCGATCCCAAGCACTTGAAATATCAATAATTATACAAATTTTAAGATTTCGGGTTCAAGTTCGGGTTCGGGTTTCGGGTATCCAATTCAAAAAAATTCGGGTTTCGGGTATACCCGAATCCGATCCGAAATCCGATAGATCGGGTATTCATTCTCGGGTATTTTTCGGGTTCAGGTCGGGTTCGGGTATGGATAAAATTTTCGGGTTTGGATATGAATTCTGCAATACCCAACCCGATCTGATCCGATTGCCATCCCTACTTAGAGTTTTAAAATGTTTTTAAAAAGTGGGCCCCACGGTAGGACCCATTAGCTGACATGGTAAGTGTGGGGCCCACAGTGCTGAGGTTTCTTGATGACATGGCAAGTGGGCCCATAGAACCTAATATAACACTTTGAGAAGGTGCTGTAAAATTATAACTAGCCTAATAAAACATATTAAACATAATATGATAACAGTTTAGGAGGCTATTGTAACACTTTAACACAAACAAATTGAAATGCTTATTCTGTAAACTAAAGAATCCCAATTATACATTTTCATAAATGTAAAATAATGCATCTAACCTAAACATTAAACATCCAAATATATAACCAAATTAAACGTCAAAACTAACTGTAAACTAGTTCATATATTTTACTTAGCAACAGCCCAAGATTATAAATTTTAAAAAGTACTACTAGAAGCTAATGCTTAAATTTGCTTCACTTTCTCCTCGACTCCACCATCCGGGCGTTTCCCTTTTTATACACGTGAAGCTTTCTCTTGTAAGTCTTCTTTGTTCCCTGAAATATTAACTAAGTTATTTGCAAGAAAGTAATCGAACCAGCAAACATAGTTAATAACTTAGTTAATAACCAGCAAACATGAAAAATGCTACCACCATCTGAAATATTACAAAAATGTTACTGAACAATGCTACCATATCAAACATATAGATTCCTCTCTAGTCTGTCCACAAGAAGTAGCTTGTCCACCTCCAGAACTACTAAAACCTATAACAGTGGTTATAGAACTTTTAAGTTAGGAATTTGAGACAATGTTGAAGGAATTGGCCTGATCAATGTAAGTACCCTAATTTTCATTTTATTTACATTATCAATGTAAGTACAATTAACAGCTGATTCTAAATTAGAGAAAGAGCTCATGAAGATGTGCTCTGTAATTAAGCTTATAGGAATTCTAGTTGCTTCAGCTTTGATATCAAAAATGGTATGTCCCCATATATGCCAGGGTCTACCAATGGACTGACTTACAGAAATTTAAAATTTTATAAAATGGCAGGGGTTTCCGGTAAAAAAGTTCAAAAAGGTCAAAATGAAAGTGACGACCAAAACTAAAGAGTGAGGCCATCTGTATCTACTATGTAAACACTAATGATCATATGAATAGATTTAGACTGATATCTAACTGATTTTCTACGATCAGAGTTGCACTGATATCTACTGCCATTGACATATTACTAGAAAGATAATTTATAAAAAAAACATTATGTATTGTAAACAAACCTAGATAGACTTAGTATAAATATGAGTTGAGCCTAATAGTCCATGACATTACAACATGTAGCTATCACAGAGGGAAGGTGTGAAAGTAACCCGGAATTTGTACATTGTACAAATTCGATTACAAACTACAATGGATATATAACGTTCAAATACTACTCACATCCGATTATGAGTTTATAATAGCAATACATGTTGCGCAAAAAGGTAAAATCAAGAGTGAGAAGCTTATATGTGATTGCAGAAAAAATATTATGCTCGCACCTTCGTACAAAATCATAATGCATGTACATCTTCAATCCAAGCCTCCTTATAATATATTCAGTGAATTAAAACTGGGTCATTGGATTCAACTTCCAACCAAGGGAATATAAAATCATATTTTTCCACTCTCTAAATTGTCCTCTTGACATCAAAAATTTACTTAATTTATCTACTTGAAATACCCATCAATAAAATCAAATTAAATTAACATTAAAAATAAATTAAACATATCCATATATATCTCCCTCATTGAAACCACCACATTACAATGCTCAGAGAAAAATAAACGAGAAACTTACCTGAAATTATTTCTCTTCAACTATAGAAGCGAACATTAACGCGGAAATCAGGTCCTTTAATCAAAGTGAGAACCCCAATTCATTTTTCAGCAACCATGGACTTTTTGAGCTAATCTTTTACCTACATAAAAATGAGAAATTGATTAATTGAAATTTAAAAAAATAAATACCTAAGTGAGAAATCAAAATAAAGAACCCTCAATTTGAAGACTAGACAATATCTAAATCCGCATAAACCGAGAAGAACCGAAGTACGAGATTTAAAAAAGCAAATTGAATCTCTAGTTGAAGAACCCATTTAAAGCGACGATGAGAACTATAGAGATAATTGAATCTCTAACTGAAAAACTAATTTCAACTAGTCTTACTGAAAGTGTGAACGAATAAGGAAAAGTTCCAGATAAGAAGAATCGGAATAAGATAAACAAGAGAATTGTTAGAAAAATGATAAAGTAAGAAGAGAATAGAGAGAGGGTAACAAGAGAATAGGAGAAGTGAATGAGACTTGTTGGGTTAAAACTTGAAATGGGCTGAAAATTTTGGCGGCTTTTACTTAAAAATTTGCCGCTCATGTAAAAACTGGGCGCCGGGTTTGAAACTTTTGATGTATTTCCCGTAGTTACATATAGAAATTGTAATAAATGAATACTTAATTTTTTTCAGAAAATAAATAGTTAGTTTTTATGTGAATTTTTACTTTTATATCATAAATTTATAGTTTAATATTTGAATTTTGAAAAAATATCTATAAACATTCATTTTAATATGGGAGGTAGATTTTACTATATTTATTTTTATTCAGACATCTTGAAATTGGAAATTCAATTAGTATTATTAATTTTTTTTTAATTTTATCTATGTAGAAAATACTTAGATTCATCATGTATCTTATTTATAGAAATTAATTCGTCTATCTCCCCAAATTCTTGTAAAATTAATATTTAATCTTAAAACAATATTATATTTTTCATTTTAATACTCTAAGGAAACACTTATAAATGATGTTGCAAACTTTAACACTTTGTAGCTAATGCAACACCAATTTTTTGGCTAAGCTCACACAAAATATATAATGTTATATTAGGTCGTAAGTAGCATACCTAAGGTAACATATTTGGCTAATATTTGTAAGGAGGGGGTGGTGATAGGTCGTTTATGGTATAGTGTACTTTTCCCCCAAAACATCTTTAAACAACATTTTCAATACAGGGGATACGTAACTTAAAACTTTTTTGTTCCTGTTCGAAAACAAAACAACATTTCATACATAATACTGAACCATAATAGTATGGTCAGGGGTACTTGCCTTGCAGAGCTTATAACTATCACTGACTATTTTTGGATCGACTTGGACGCTCGACTTTATCGCCTTACTATCAGACTATCCTGGATCCGACTTTGACACTCAGGTCCTTCGCTTGGAACCTTGCTGAGCTTATCGACTGATCACTAGGTTAGCTTTAGTCCAACATCAATTCTCGAATCCTTCGATTAGCACCGACAGAGTCGAGCTTACTCTATGTTAGACACCCAGTTATGTTTGACATATCCTCGCTAAGAAATCTACCCATTCAATATCCAATCCCGACTCGTAATTATACATATTATAATAACACATGCAACAATTAGGGTTCGCGTTCTCGAAATCGGTTCAGTGTTCATTTTCAGGAAAATATGTATACTCGTCATTTATGAAATTAGTGTTATTCGTTTTGGAAAAATATTTCATCACATCGTACAATCAAGTTTCGTATAAAATACATATTTATTTATATAGTCACTCGACGTCCCGATAATCACCGGATACGCTCCCGTATTTCCGTAGTTCGATTTTTCGGAAATCGGGCAGCACTTCCTTTATTTATCGGACTATCGTGTCGAAGCAATTTGACGCCAATCAACAATAACAAGCACCACACTCCAATTCCACAAATCCCAATCGCAATCACAATTTAAGTCAAACACAATCCAATAATTACAACTCACAATCCAATATCCTCAAATAATAATATTCAGCTACTATTTCACATTGAATTTACAAATAAAATTTATACATTGATTATTTATTTATTTTTAAATATTAGGACTCAGATAACGATCATTACAGTCCACCGTCAGCTCATCGAAATTCATCGCTGACGGCAGTAAAACCCAGAGGTACCCGAATCGGGTTTCCAATCGTGGGTTTCACTGATAAAATAAGAATTTCCCATACGAAAGTAATTTTATTTCATGTAAATTAATCAAATAAATTTTCCTGCAAAATCCCCAAATTAACATTCGCGCCATAACCTGAAAAGTAATCGGAGAAGCAACAACATGCCGGAAAAAAAAACTGGGAGAACAAGGCTAACAGGCAGAGTTTACAAGGCACAAGAGACACATCAATACACATATATAAATCCACACACCCATCGCTAACACAATACGCGCGGAGGCCACATCGCCGAGAAAGAACCCGGTGGCGGCCGAAAAAGAAAGAGCAGGACAACTGTTAGGTCCCAATATGTTTGTAGAAGGGGGGTTGAATACAAACTATACCGTTTAATCGAATTTAATGCGGAATAAAAAAGTGAAACAAAATTCAAGTTAATAAAAATAGTATTAAACTTGAAAGGTGTTACAACAACAGTATCGATTACAAGGAATTAATCTCAAATAAATTATCACAAATCTAGAATAAATTTGACATGAACTTTTTCTATTTTTGCAATAAAAAGATCAAATGCTAGAAGCAATTTGAGATTAAGTTCTAGGGATTTTGATCCACTAGATAGTTATACAAGAACAAGAGAATAATTTCTAGTGGCTTAGATTTAACTTTAATGACTAGAAATAAATGAACTGAAATGCAGTTAAAAGTTAAACTTTGTTTGCGGTTGCTGCTTCTCTGTGTTCTTGAGTTGGTTTAGTAGTCTGCTGAATTTTTTAATCAATCTCTTGAATGTCTGCTGTTTCGTTTCTTATATAATTCAATCAACAGAATCCACTTGAACTGGCAAGACAATCGGTATGACAATTGCTTGAACTGGCATGACAATCGGCATGACAATCTGTTGAACTAGCAAGACAATCGGTATGACAATTGCTTGAACTAGCAAGACAATCGGCATGACAATCTGTTGAACTAGCAAGACAATTCTATAGCTGGTAGAACTTTCGGTATGACAATCCATTTGAACTAGCATGACTTTCGGTATGACAATTGATTGTCATACCAATTCAGTTGATTGTCATGCTGAATTAATATTGAATATAAATTCAAAATCAATTCTGAAAATTCATAATATTAATTCAGAATTAATTAATCAATTAATTCAATTAATCAATAAATTAATCTTTGCAAATATATTTATTTTCTTAATTAAATTATATGACTTAATTAATTAATAGAGAATTAATACTACTCTTGAACAGCAACCATTCTTCTGAAAATTATGAATCAATTCCACCACTTCAATGTTGACACTCGATGTACTGTCTGGTTCATGAGTGACTAACTTTCATGACGTTTCTTCATGACTTGACTTTGATAACTTGATTTTCTTTATATCAAATCCCTGTAATTATCTGATACCCTGACAAGATCTCTATCACTTGATTAAATCCACAATCTTGATTTATATCACTGAGGCTTGATCAATTTCTTGAACTTCTTCCAGTGAATTAATTCCTCAAGTCTGTAGATGAACATTGTTTCTGAATCCTTTGACAGATGTTACTTTGAGAGATCTCTTTGATGATAGATCCACTATTTACTTGTTACATTCTTATTTGGGTTGAGTTAAATCCTCGAATAAACAAATAGGCTATGACATATGCCTTTCAATCTCCCCCTATTTGTTTGTTAGACAATAACAATAAATACCTAGAGGATAACTCAACTAACAAATAAGAAAAAGATGTAAACAGAAATGTAAAGTAAATAGCAGAAAAGTTCTGGATTATATTTAACATTTTCCAGATTCCAAATAGATGTTCCTCTAGACTAAACATATCTTCAAGTAGTTTCATCTTCTTTTGTACAACCATATTTCCTGTTGAGAAGCGCATACCTCTCTTGCTTCTCCCCCTATGAGAATCAACTGCTTAAAGGAGATCACCTTCGTTTACCACATCTCCCGTACAATAGGATCCGCAGATATAAACCAATGGTACTCCCCTTTTGGAAAATAGCTTCTTCCCTTATGAAGAATAATGATGAACCAAACCACTTCTTCTGATTACTAGGAAATCACCTTGTGTTTACCACCTCTCCCGTACAATAGGATCCGTAGTTACAAACAACAATGGTGTGGTGTAGTGTACATGTGCTTTACCTTTTTCTTCCTCCTTGCTATTTCTCCCCCTTAGTTGAGGAATCCTCAAAACTATTACTTAAGCTTTTATCTTCCCCTTAGAGAAGGAATGTATGCCGTTGTCTGAAGGAGTTATCATATTTTACTTGGTTGGAAAAGAAATAACAAGTAGTTTCTCTTTCTTCCTCACTGTGAGTGTGTGATTCTGTTAGTGTACCTCACATGTGTTTCACTCTTCTCTCCACTGGTGTTTATACTCATTCTCACAAGTGTATCACTCCTCTCATAGCTCCAAAATCCAGCTGTACCTTCAAGAAAAATCACCTTAGCCATCCTTAAGGAGGTCACAGGTGGTGCAATGGAAGTTCGCAAATCCCCATCCTCGTTAAACTGGTCAGATGAATCTGAGTCATAATCTACAAGTTGCTAGTTTCCCTTTTAGGGTTCCAAATTTGAACTCTGGGAAGGTAAACAATGATCCAAAGAATTTAGCATAAAGATCAAAGTTCCCTTCTAATGTCTGTGAAGACATTTCCTTGTGACTCATCAGGTAATATCTGAATTATTGTCAACAAGTTTCCGATCTGCGCCTATGTCAGATCCCCTATCCGTAGATGCATCCAGGGGATTTAATCCTGGGGAGGTACACACTGACCACTGACATATGGTTATTGGATCAGTATCCTCTCCTAACACCTGTAAAGGAAATTGGTCCATTAAAGAACCTTGAACAATCGAATCTGACCTTAAAATGGTCGAAACTCTTCTTTCGGTCAACTCATGCTTAGTGTGTGTAACCTTTCCTTGTGCATCAAGAATTGTTTATGTTTGAGGTGGTGACACTACATCGGATACCTTGGCCGGTAGACAAATTTCAATAGACGCACCATATTGAGAGGATGAATCTAGTAACTATTTTTGTGCATTTTCAGCCATTACATCTTTTTGAGAAGATGTATGGGGGCAAGCAGTTGTATCAGTTTAAATACTACTCATCTTTGTAGGAGACAGAGCTGCTGGGTTGACTTCAGAACCTTCCTTATGTGGTGAACTAAGGCACTATCTCCCTCACGCTCATTCATACTTCATTTTAGTGGTAAGAGAGTGTTGGTTGGTTCTGTTTCTGTGTTTGTCTTTACAGTCTGGGATAGAAGTTGTGGGTTTTCAACCTCATGACTGTCAATGAAAGAAAGCCATTGGAGACTGAACATGTATCACAGAACATATGGCAATATAGAGATAAAATGTACTTAAAATCTATAATGAATGAAAATTATACATTTAATCTTTTGAGAGAAATGATGTACAATAGTGATTTCAAAAGATTTTAATGACATAAGAAATCACTAATGTAGAAAGAAGTTTGATTTTCTCCTAAAACTGTTCGAGTGCACAAGTCTATTTGTAGACCAACATATAACATTATCAATGATAACATTTCCAGCTTGCAAACAGCCATATCCCTCAGTTAAACCTTTGATGTTATCTTTAAAGGTAACCATTGGGCCAGCGTTCTCAACCACATTTGATAGCAGGGCTCTATCTCCGGTCATATGTCTTGACGATCCGCTGTCAAGAATCCACACTGCCGGTTCCACCTATTTAATGCCCTGCAATACAAATGGATTAGACCTTCTTCGGAACCCAAACTTGGTTGGGTCCGGCATACTTGTAGAATTGGCCTTTATCAGGCAAAACAACATTCTTAACTTTTATATTCTCAACTTTTTCAATGACTGGACATTTGACCTTGTAAACAGCCTTAACAAATTTCTGTTTAGGCTTAGGCACAAATGTCTCCTTTCTAGCCGTAGGAGTACTAGCAGTCTTAGACCTATCATGCTTCCTATTATTCACATGCTGACGAGGAGTAGTCTTATCACTAGAAACATGCTTACCATTAAAATAAGCATACATCAAATTAAAAGCACAAGACATACAATTGGGAACACCACATACTTTATGAGAGGGATTAACAATAGGCAAATTATGCATAGTAGACATGGCATTTTTGTTATCCAACTCATGTGTGTCTGATTTAGTCTCAGTTGCTTTCACAACTTTGACTGGAACTTTTGACACACTTGGCTTGGAAAAAACCTTCTCATTAGCAAGATCTTCAGCACGTATTTCTTCTTGAATAATAAAGGAGGTCTCATCAAATGGTTCAGCAATTGATTCTTTATAGAGGGGTTTATCAACACCCTTAAGCACATATAGTACTTCCCTACCTTTAGCACAGACATGAGGAGGGGAGTTTATGCCTAATTCTCCAATAGCAACATTGTAATCAAAAGCTATTCCAGATGTTTGATTAATAGCTTGCTTATTGTAGAACTATTTAGCCTTCGAACAAGAATTAAAGTAAACTTTAACCTTAGTCTCAAGACCGGTGATCTTGTCTTTGAGAATAGTTTCGAGTTGTCTATAACAGTTAACTCTATTCTCTAGAAAAGATACTTGTTCTTTTAATTTGTCTTGATTAATGTGCACAAGTTTTAATTCATTGACCTCTTTCTCAAGGTCTTTGATCTGTTAAATTAACAATTCATTATCACGACGAGCACAATCTAAAGAACCTCCTATATAATAAACTAATTCAACATCAGTGAATTTTACCTCTTTTCTTGACGATGAAGTATTTCCATCAATAGCCATAAGAGCAAGATTCCCATCTTCTTCATCTTCACTATCAGTATCATCCCAGCTTCTTCCCTTTGCCAGATAAGCCCTTTCAGAGTTACTCTTCTGATTTGAATCATAAGAGTTCTTCCTTACTTGCTTTGGCTTCCTGCATTCTGTGGCAAAGTGTCCCAACTCATTGCAGTTAAAGCATCGAATGGTGCTCCTATCAACCATCCCTGTTTTGTATCCACCACTGCTGGTGTTAGAGGATGAAGATCCACATTTCTGGAATCTGTTGTAGTTAGACTTGTACTTGAACTTGGGATTTCTCTTGAATCTGACATTGGAGAATCTCTTGACAATCTGGGCCATTGACTCATCTTCTAATTTCTCCAGCTCTTCCAAGGAGTAAAAATCATCACCAGATTGATTTATAGTAGGAGAATCATATTCTGCTACTATCACATTTTCCTCAGCCTTGGAAGACTGTACCATTCTCTCTGACTGTTGAGATTGTGATGTTGTTGTTGACCTTCAACTACTAGAGCAGTAGACGTGCTGACCACTCTACCTTTCCCATAGACTTCCTTTTGCTGAATCTGCTCCAACTCATAGGTTTTTAACACACCATAGAGCCTTTCCAAAGAAATCTCACTCAGATCTCTCGCTTCTCTTATGGCAGTGATTCTATGTTCAAGATGAGTTGGCAGTGTTAAAAGCAACTTTTTGTTGACCTCCCTGATTGAATAATATTTTCCATTTATGTTCAGGTTGTTGATCAATGCATTGTACCTCTCAAACACTTCAGTAATTCCTTCTCCTGGATTGGATTTAAAATGTTCATACTCAGAGGTTAGGATCTCTAACTTGTTCTCCCTAACTTTCTCTGTGCCTTCATTAATCACCTCAATAGTTTCCCAGATGTGTTTAGAATTTTTACAGTTCATCACATGTCTGTTCATCAAGTGATCAAGGGAATCAACTAAATTTAATTGAAGGCTGGCATCCAAAGAGGCTTCTTCCTTTTCAGCAGGAGTAAAATCCTCAGGATCTTTTGCATAGGTTCTAGCTTTGGTAATTACAACATCATCTTCTATAACCTCTGGTTCAATAACCATCAGAATTTTTGGACCCTTCTTTAACAAGTCCAGATATTTGGGATTTGCAACTTGTAAAAACAAGAGCATCTTCTTCTTCCACATAATATAATTTTCTTTATCAAACAGTGGAATTTTAACGGTTCCAACTTATCGTGAAGTCATTATGAATTTTTGAACAAATAAAAATTCAAGGAGTTGAAAATTCACAAAAGTCTAAGATCTTGATTTGTTCGTTAATCAGAAGGCTCTGATACCAATTGTTAGGTCCCAATATGTTTGTAGAAGGGGGGGTTGAATACAAACTATACCGTTTAATCGAATATAATGCGGAATAAAAAAGTGAAACAAAATTCAAGTTAAATAAAACTAGTATTAAACTTGAAAGGTGTTACAACAACGGTATCGATTACAAGGAATTAATCTCAAATAAATTATCACAAATCTATAATAACTTCGACATGAACTTTTTCTATTTTTGTAATAAAAAGATCAAATGCTAGAAGCAATTTGAGATTAAGTTCTAGGGATTTTGATCCGCTAGATAGTTACACAAGAACAAGAGAATGATTTCTAGTGGTTTAGATTTAACTTTAATGACTAGAAATAAATGAACTGAAATGCAGTTGAGAGTTAAACTTTGTTTGCGGCTGCTGCTTCTCTGTGTTCTTGAGTTGGTTTAGTAGTCTGTTTAATTTTTTAATCAATCTCTTGAATGTCTGCTGCTTCGTTTCTTTTAAAATTCAATCAACAGAATCCACTTGAACTGGCAAGACAATCGTATGACAATTGCTTGAACTGGCATGACAATCAGCATGACAATCTGTTGAACTAGCAAGATAATCGGTTTGACAATTGCTTGAACTAGCAAGACAATCGGCATGACAATTTGTTGAACTAGCAAGATAATTCCATAGCTGGTAGAACTTTCGGTATGACAATCCATTTGAACTAGCATGACTTTCGGTATGACAATTGATTGTCATGCTGAATTAATATTGAATATAAATTCAAAATCAATTCTGAAAATTCATAATATTAATTCAGAATTAATTAATCAATTAATTCAATTAATCAATAAATTAATCTTTGCAGATATAATTTATTTTCTTAATTAAATTATATGACTTAATTAATTAATAGAGAATTAATACTACTCTTGAACATCAACCATTCTTCTGAAAATCTTCTGAAAATTATGAATCAATTCCACCACTTCAATGTTGACACTTGATGTACTGTCTGGTTCATGAGTGACTAACTTCCGTGACGTTTCTTCATGACTTGACTTTGATAACTTGATTTTCTTCAGATTAAATCCCTGTAATTATCTGATACCCTGACAAGATCTCTGTCACTTGATTAAATCCACAATCTTGATTTTTATCACCGAGGCTTGATCAATTTCTTAAACTTCTTCCAGTGAATTAATTCCTCAAGTCTGTAGATGAACATTGTTTCTGAATCCATTGACAGATGTTACTTTGAGAGATCTCTTTGATGATAGATCCACTATTTACTTGTTACATTATTATTTGAGTTGAGTTAAATCCTCGAATAAACAAATAGGCTATGACATATGCCTTTCAGCAACGACGCCCGGGACTTACCACTGTAGAGAGCAATTACAGGAAAGAGAGGAGGCAAAGGAGAGATTAAGAGGGCCGGGAAAAGCCCGGAAAAGAAAAGCAGCGGGTGGATGGAGAATTGGTAGAATAGGATTTTTTTTAAAATATATTTTTTTTTAAAAATCATAGCATGACACGTGGGAGGGGGGGAAATAAACAACTACCACGTTTCTTTTTAATTCCCTAGAATCTGACATGTATTTTCCCCCTTCTGGAAGCCCAGTTTTATCCCGCGATCATATTTTATCGAATCATGTTACAGATAAAACAAATTTATAAAATTACGGAAACAGTCTTAAAATTTTCTAAAAAACCCCGAAACTAATAAAATAAAATTTTCATAATTTTTGCTTTTGAAACGCAACTCGTACCCGTAATTCACAGTTAACGAACCGAGTTGCACTTTAAAAAATTCAAAAAATCATTAAAATAGTCTTAAAATGTTATAAATATCCAAAATTTAATAAAAACGTAAATTTCGTAATTTTAAAACAATTCCAGAAATGCAATTTATACCCGCTTTTAACAATTAAACGAATCAACGCGCGGGTGAAATTAATCCCAAAAATTCCCAAAATAATTTTAAAATTCTCGGAAAATTCCAAACTTAGATAAATATGAGTTTAATAATTTTTGAAAAATTCTGGAATTAAATACGGATTTTACAGATAAAGGCAATCAGAAAATCATACAGGGCTAAATATTTGATGAAATATTGATTTCTAAATTTTATAAAATCCCAAAAATAATTATTATAATTATAAAATCATAAAAACAATTTTAGAGACAATCCATGTATTTAAGCAAATAAATTTGCATTAAATCCACTTTTAAAAGTGAAAACAATTTAGTACAACTCAATAATTATTTACACGAACAACCCGGTACACCATAAATCACACATAGATAATAATAAAACAACACATAGCTGATAGACGCTATACACATATTTTATTTATTTAATAATTCCATAATTTAACATTTAAATAACACGAAAATACGCGAGTCGTTATTGTTTCTCGGCGTCGTCGACGACGCCTCGTATTCTGCATCTAAAAATGTATAAAAAGAGGATATACAATAATTTTGAAATTGGAATAAATAAAAATGATATTTTTACTTGTTAAAATAATATATTCTACTATTACTTATGAGTAAAAATTTGAAATTAAATTTAGTAAAACGCAAAATTCACTTATGTAAGAAAATCTAATATAAAAAGAAAAATATTATATAATAAAAAATAACATTGTTATAAAAGTAATGTTATCAGTAATATATTATCCTTAAAATTTTAATTTTACTATTCAAATTGACATTCAATTTATATGTTACATAACTAATTAATAAATCCTGAAAAAGAGTTAAAATATTATTATATAAATATCTCACGTGTACTTTTTTAATAATCTTATTAATAATATCTATTACTTATGTATAGTTGATTAGTTATTAATAGTTAGTAAAATAAGATTCGTAAATTCGTAATATATAATATAAGTATGTATATATGTTATTCGAGGCACCTTATTACCACATTGTATTATATTAAAATATATATTTTTTAATTATAAAAATATGAAAAATATGTGCACAATTGCATATCGTAAGTGGTGGTTAAGAATCATTTGTTTTTCTTGGTCCACTTGACTCACTCAAAGATAATCAACTATAATGTTATAAAAAATTGTAATATTGTAAAAAATTGTAATGTTGTAAGTTATATTAGTAGAAAAACGTTATGTACATAGCTGTCTTAAAAAATAAATAAAATAAAGTATTTAATAGTAACATTTTTTGTTACACAACTCAAACTTTCATTTCAAAATTACATGCTTATGATAGGGAATATCTTTTTTTTGACATGAGGATATCTTTTAAATCAATCTTATAAAGTAAATTATAAAATCTAGTTTTTTATTAGAATATTTAATGATAAATGAATGAGCCCATTTCACTGTGTATTAAAGTTTAAGAATTAATATTAGAATTAGTAATTTTATATTTCAAATTATTTTAAAAGTGACAAATAAAAATATTTGGAGCACATGAACTTGATAATTTTTATACCACAACACTAAATTGTGAAGCGAGGTACAGTGCACTTGAACCAACGATTTGTTTTTTAAAAAAATATAGAAAATTCATTGTAGTGAGAGACTAAACAAAAAAATGATATATTAGTGAGGTTAAATATTTATCTTGATTCAAAATCATGTGAGTATATCGTATTATACCATGTTAGTTGAAAATATTTACTTATTATTTTCAATCTATTTTAAAGAGAAAATTGGTTAGAGAAAACTTTATAAATAATTCATTTACTTAATAGTCTAAGCATAAGTTTATATTTTGAACATATTAAGTATATTAAATATTACAAAAAATTGGTACACGCAGCATATCACATTGAAAATTAACTCTCTATAAATATATTTGGTAATTTTAATGGAGGTGTTAATAACAACATATCTCTCTCCTTTGGATATCTAATTTGACAACATTGTAGTCAGGTGGATGGTTGAACGACAAATTAAATGCTTTCTATATTTAAGGTGTACTAATTTTATACAAAGAAGATGACATACTCTTCTGTCTTATCATTGCAATAGAGCATTTGAATTTGCTAATTTAGTAATTTAAAATTTTTATAAAATAAGATTCAAAATATTTTAAAGATTATAATTTTTATAATGCAAGTTTAATTTATCAAATCATATAATAATCAATATTACTCGACGGCCTCGTATTTTGTTATATAGAAATATTTATTACTAACATATATCAATTATGTGTAGTTAATATATTATTAAAAAAATTTAAAATAAGATTTGAAAATTCATAATAGAATATAATTTTCACAAATTTGCAATTTTACCTTATTTTATCATATAATGATCAATGTTACTCGATGGCGTTTCACGACGCAATCTCGCATTTTAATATGTAGAAATATTTTATTAGGAACATATATTAATTATGTGTAGTTAATTTAGTAATTTAAATTTTATAAAATAAGATTAAAAAATTCTTAAAAAATATAATTTTCATTATGTAAGTTTACTTTATCTAATCATATAATAATCAATGTTTTACTCGACGGCGCCTCAGAGCCCCGTCTCGCATTTTATTATATAGAAATATTTATTAATAACATATATCAATTATGTGTAGCTAATTCAGTTTTAAAATTTATAAAACAAGATTTGAAAATTCATAAAATTATACAATTTTCACAAATTTGCAAGGTTATCTTATCTAATCATATAATAATCATTGTTACTCGACAGAACGTCACCACCATAAGTGGTCTTGACGCAATGCAGGTCGTGCGGGTGCACTGACCCACTGGGATCCAGGAGCCCAAATATTTTATAGCCCACTATATATATATATATATATATATATATATATATATATATAAGTCATATCCAATTTATAATATATATATATATATATTTGAAAATGAAAAACCCTAAATTCAAAACATAGACGAAGTTTTCTTATTAATTTTAGTTAATCAGAGGCCCACATAAATTTGACTTTGTTTATTAAATTTATAATAATTAATTCAGTGATTTTCTTATTGTATTGTTCTCCATGATATGTATGTGGCTGCTGTTATGCTGCTTGCTTTAGGTTATATATAAGTTATAAAATTCATTTTCTTATTATTCTCAACCTATGTTATTTCTCATTAAAAACTTTCTAAACATATAAAATAATGTATTAGTTTAGACTTCGTAATATTTGTATAATTTTAAGATATTTGTGTTACTATTTGATTTTTGTAACAAACTTGAATGTATTCGATCTAAAATTAACATGGGGGATTATCCTTCTAGCGTAGCACTTTCTAGGTTTCAATACTCTTAAAACATTATTTTTTTCGAAAAAATTTTGTTTCACATTTTTATATAGGGCCTCGAAAAAATGTCCGCACTAAGCCTAGAAAACCTCAGGACCGGCCCTGCCCACGGCGCCTTCTCGTATTTTATTATATACAAATATTTTATTAGGAACATATATTAATTATTTGTAGCTAATTTAGTAATTTAAAATTATATAAAATAAGATTCAGAAATGCTTAAAGAATATAATTTTTATTATGCAAGTTTACTTTATATAATCATATAATAATCAATTTTACTCAATGGCGTCTCACATCGTTGTCTCGCATTTTATTGTATAAAAATATTTATTTATAACATATAATAAATATATGTATCTAATTTATTATTTAAATTTTATAAAATAAGATTTGAAAATTCCTAAAAAATAATAAATTTCACAAATTTGCAAGTTTACCTTATCTAATCATATAATTATAAGTGTTACTTGACGGTGTCTCACGGCGCCGTCTCACATTTTCTTATATATAAATATTATTATTTTAGAAAATAAGTTCATACAATTATAAAAATATTAAAATCTTTATTATTTAAATATACTGAACTGTCATAAAAATGTATACAATTGAATAACTAATGATTTACTAAAAATATTTTTTGTTTAACCAATCAATCTTTCACTCTATTTTTTTTAATTATAAAATGGATGATTGTTTGCATAATATCTATAAATATCAGTAATTTTATAATTGATTAAAATATTAATTAGAAATTTTCTAATTTAAAACATTGATAATGGGAAAAGTATAGGCTACTGAGAGTAACAAATAAAATTTTGAATTTTGAAAAACGATGTTGGTGGGGAAAGTATAACATTAAGTGTTGAAAATAATATTGGTTTGACTAATTAGTGCACAAAACTTATTATAATTGGTTTATAACATTAATTACTTTCTTATTTTGTTACAATAATAGTTTAATTAGCAGAATCAATACTCTTTTTGGAGCAACAAATTTGAAATTTGTAATTTAAGGCCATGTAGAAAAGAATAATCTTCATGGATAGAAATATGTAAATTTCATAGCCAACATATTAAATAACTTTACACATGATGCTGAAAAGATATTATCTTGATTAATCAATGCACAAAATTTTCTATAATTGGTTTTAGTACATTAAATACTTTCTTATTTTAGCATAATAATAGTTTGATTAGTAGAATCAATACTCTTTTTGGAGGAATAAATTAAAATTTGAAACATAAGGGTAAGTAAGAAATAATAATTTTCATGAAAAAATATGTAATTTTCCTTGAGAATATCTTATAAATCAATGTTAAAAATTAAATTACTAATATGACAATTCCCTACTTTTGTTATCGGTATTCAATATGTTTCACAACCTTTCATGAAAAACAAAATATATCTTATTTTATAACCTATCTAAATTGGATCTATGAACATAAAATAGCTAAAAAACATATCCATCTTATAAACTAAAAAAACTGGTATAAAATAGAATAAGAAAGTTTAAAAGTAGAAGAGATGTGCCGCTGAATCAAAGAATCATTATCATTCAGTCCCCCTTATCTTTTACGGTTGTATCCTCGGACAATGTCTTTATGAATTCTGTTCTTGTAGCGTTCATGCAGTAAACATAATTTAAGAGACTATTATATTTTAAAATGATTTTGAAAATAGAAAGATGATTACATGATGGTGGAGATTTCGTATCAACTGATTAGACCATACCTTATTTACGTTTTCATCTTTCACAATTAAAACCACGAATACATTCCCCATGTTCCTGCCTAGATATGTTTATCATGCAAATACGGTTAAAAAAAATAAGTATGATATATAATAATTATTACAGAAAATTGGTACATGCAGCATGTCACATTGAAAATTAACTCTCTATAAATATATATATTTTCATTTTAATGGAGGTGTTAATAACAACATATCTTTCTCCTTTGTATATCTAATTTGACAATATTGTAGTCAGGTGAATGGTTGAACGATAAATTAAATGATTTCTATATTTAAGGTGTACTAATTTTATACAAAAAAATGTCATACTTTTCTCTCCACGTATTATCATTGCTATCGAATCTTGAATATGGACTTTTGAATTTGCCTCTTCCCCATTAGCTTTTAAAGACTATCAGACAAAAGGTTAGTTATTAGAATTTCGATAAAAACCTCTCATTTCTTCCATTACAGTGGAAGAAAAAAACGGAGTAAAATCATCCAATGAAGCATATAATGGAATTTTTTTATTTTAAAATAAAGGAATCACATTTAAAAATAAATAAAATTGAGAAAAAAATCGCAATCGAAAGTCATTCAACAGCCAAACACATACAACTATTGTTTATTTAGTGCAAGTAGAAATATTGGAGGATGAATGCACAAACTACAGCCCGAACTGTAATACATGAGTCATACCATTAACTAATTCTGCATCGACATAACTAATTTGTCCAAATTGTTATCTGCTGCATTCTCATTTGCTCCATTTATCTCAACAAAATCGCCAGCCACCGTCTCCGGATTCACCAGTAGCCATACCTCATGCTCATTTTTAATATGAAATTTAAGTCCGAATGTGACTTCATTTAAAATCATCAAAATTACAAACAAAACAGTCTAAAGGCTCTAAGGCATACTAATTTGTAATGCACAGAAAAAAGAAAAAAGAGTGCAAGGTAATTCAGTCCTTATAAAGATATTCCCCTCATATCCAAGAGTTTATCTTTTTGGATTCATTTTCCAAAGATCCTATACATGTTGTTCATATCTCTAACATAAGTAAACATTAACCCATTAGTTGAAAGATTTGTAATATTAATTAAAGAATAAACTGAATTAATTTATAATGATATAGGTGTTTCATATCTAGATTGACACTTAATCGGAATTGCGTCATATTCATTCTCGATGGCTCCTATCATCAAACATGTACACCCATACAAATATTCACAACTATATCAAAATTTTTGTCAAACATTTAGTCTTATAAAAAATGATATGCATCAATGAATTGCTATAAAATCAAATTACAAAAGTGATAGTTGATATTATACTCTTGATATCATTGTTCAATATTTATAAACAAATACATGTTTTGATCGAATCCTTGCTTACAAATAATTACTCCACTTTTATAATACCTATATCATTAAAACAGATATTTAAAAACAATAACAATATATAAATCGACATTATATAAACACATATATATCGGATTTCACAGTTTTTTATATAAGTTTAAACAATGTAAGTAAGGAACAAATAAAATAGTTATAAGAAGAAGAAGGAAGGCGGCTGAAGATGAAACAATGAGAAAATAGAAAATATATATGCACCGAAAGATTTAAAATCTAAATATACAAAATACAACTAATCAATCACAAATTTGAATTTTCAGATTTCTATAAATGTATATGCATATAATATATAAAAATTTAAAAAAGGACAATAATGAAAAAATTGATGTACTTCCATGTTAATTGAGTCTTGTATTGATATTTGATTTTGTTTAAAATTGTTCATACCACGAATTTTTGGGTCTCTAATTAATATATACATAAGACCGTATTGTTATTTAACTACAATTTTGTTTAAATTGCTGAAACCATGAAATTAGGATCTCTGATTGATATACATATCTTGATCTTTGGTTACAATTTTCAATATTTAAATTGTTGATACCATAAAATTAGGATCATAGATACATAAGATCGTAATTGATCTTTTATTACGATTTTGAATGTTTTAATTGTTCATACCACGAAATTAGGATCTTTGATTGATATTGATAGATACATAAGACTGCATTAAATGAAAGCGAGTAAACGGGTCAGACTTGGTTATTTTGTTGGTTATTTTCATTAAACGGGTCGGAGATGGTTATTTATTTAATTAGTTATTTACTGTACTACCCTTTTCTATGTAAAAATTGCAAACCTTCACTAGCGTGCATTAAGAATATATTGACACGGTACAATGACAATTCAGTTTTAAATAAAAAATGTAATTTCAACAAATAAAAGTTATTTACGAACAATTTTTATTTATACTAAAAATTATTAGAATCGTAGGGGTGAGAGCTAGAATGTGTTCCATTATGTATTTACCTTTGTGTGCTCACCCGATATATCTGCTTTGTAAAATATGTGATGTTTTTTGTTACCAGATAAATAAATACCGTTATAATCAGAACGGAGTATAATTTTGTATATTTTTTTTCTTTGGTTGGTTTGGTTATCCCCATTTATAATTCTCAGATCCTTTTAATCAAGTGATCATGACCGTTATATTCAAATACTAAAATAATATAGACTACTCAAGTTATCACGTTCAAACTCCGTCAACAGGAAATATTTATTTTATTATTTTTACAATACTAAAATTCGCAGGTTCGAATTCCGTCAATAACAAATATTTATATTATTATTTATACAATATTAAACTCACACAGATTTGAACCCCACTAATAATAAATATTTATATTATTATTTATACACTAACCAAGATATTAATATAAAAATATTAATGAAGATGGTAAACATAGCTTATATAGTAAAACAATCTTAAAATAACAGTGTGGGTATAAATTACGAGTGTAGTGTAAAGTTTAACTTTAAATCACAAATTGACTTTGTGTAGTTTAAATTACACATGGTTTAACTTTAAGACTTAATTGCACAATGATGGCTTGAACTTTGTTCATTTTGCACGAAAATGACTAAATTTTTATTTGTGCCAATATGATGACTAATTGTTGAATATGTCAGCGGTTTGGTGGCTCTTCGCCCCTCCCGTTAAATTTTCCGTTAAATATAACAGATGTATATATTATATGAATAAATAACCCAAAACTGAAAGTTAGGGTTCATGTTATAAAAATTATCCACCATAACAAACCAAAATCTCAATATCAACCATTATATGTTGGTTTTTTGTTAATAGAGAAATAGAGGTTAAGTGGAGACCTCATTGGTCGAAGGCCAAACCGACGGTGGGGAATGTGGTTTTGTGTGTGATAGTGTGGCGGTGTATGTGTGCGGTCTTGTTTTGTGTTCGGGATGACAGGGAGAGACGAACGGAGAGAGAGGTTCAAAAAGAGAGGGAAAGAGAGAGACGAGGGAGATTGAGGTTTGAGAAGAGAGGGAAAAAGAGAGACGAATGATATTGATGGTGATTAAAGGATGTGTGTGAATGGTGTGTATGTGTGAGTGCTGCGTATGTGCGTGATGTGTGTTTTGTGGGTGGAGCAGGGGAGCCATCACCACTACGGTGGTGGCGATGGCCATGAAAAGAGAGGGATGGGAGAGGCAGAGAGATTGATCAGAGATGATAGATGGAGTGAAGAGAGAGATTAAGATGCAGAGAGATTGAGAGAGAGTGATGTGGCTAGAGAGGGAGCAAGCTTATTACAATATTACCCCTGCACCGTTAACATTTAACGTTGAATTTAACTGGAGGGATACGGAGCCACCATAATACTAAGAAATTAATCAATTAGCCACCATTTTGGCACAACTAAAAATTTAAACATTTTCGTGCAAAACGAACAAAGTTCAAGCCAATACTGTGCAATTAAGTCTAACTTTAAATCACAAATAACTTTGACAAACCTATAAAAGCTGGAGTTAAAAAAATACTAGTGGGGAGGGCTGAAAAAGCGGAGTCATAAACAACACGTGTTGTGAAGCAACTAGAGCCCTTGCTATATCTAAGCTTTGCATACAACACAAACACGTGTGTTTTTACGTCCAGATCTCTGTCCCTCATCAAAACAGTTGAATTTTTTTGAGTTCAACTCCCATTTTGTACACCAACAAAACAAGATGAAGGTATTCCTTTGAATCTTTTTCCCCTATATTTATGTTTATGTGTATATTGATGATGCTACAGATTGTACTTGTTGTGTCCATTTGCATTTCTATCTCCTGCCAAACACGTATTAATTTAGTTGGTTTTTTAGTTTTTAAGTGTGTATGAGATTAGCTACAATTTCATTATTCAAAGGGTGTCTCAAGTGCATAAAAAAATTGCAGATTGTTAAGACGAACAAAGTGTCATTTCTGATTAACCATATGTAAATTATGTTTCTTAATCTCTTAGGTAGAAAGAAGAAACTATGGTGTTCTAAAAGATGTACTCAACATATTCCTTTTGGTTCTATTATATATGGTAATATCTAGGCATGCGTTGTTAATAGAGGATCTTAAACGGATGTATTTGGTGGCTAAAAGATGTACTCAACATATTCCTTTTGGTCCTATTATTTGGTAATATCTAGTTTCAATATCCGTGGAAGAAGAAGGTAAATGATTTGTCAATTCTGTGACGATAATCGCATTCTATTTTTGATGTTTTCATTCTATTTTATTTTTAGTGTAGTAGATGGATTACGTAACTGTTTGAGCCTGACAGAAGTCCACTATATTTCTTTCTTTCCTCCATGTTTATCAAGTTCAGTAAATTTACCAATTTTTTTCCTCCTGTTCTTGCTTGCTAGTTATTAGGTTCTTTATTGTCTTGCAGGAGGCTTGTTTAGATTCAGCTGTAGCGGACACTGGCAAGGGAAAGAGTAAGTTGTCGAAGAACCTAAGACATGGATATCACTTGGTAAAGGGAAAATCATATCATGACATGGAAGACTATGTTTTTTCACAGTTTAAGCAAGTGGAGAACAATGAGCTTGGTCTATTTGCTATATTTGATGGACATGTTAGCCGTGAAATTCCAAATTACTTGCGGTCTCATTTGTTTGAAAACATACTGAAGGAGGTAGCACCTACTTGCCTTTTTAACTTAATGAAATGATTGTAATAAGAATATGTTTTTAATGAAGTTAGTTCTTTTTCGTTATCTGTTTTGAATAAAATTTTATACAAACAGTATAATGGTATGAGTGGTCTAAATTTTCATACTGCTATTTTTAAGAATATAGAGATATGAGCAGATACTTGATTGAGTGTATCGTTTTATCCAAGTTCCCTATTTGGTACCATTTCTGTATTCTCACCTTTTCTCTTGCTGCAACCAGCCTGACTTTTGGACTGAAACTGAGAAGGCAATCAGAAGAGCCTATTGTGTGACTGACAAGACAATATTGGATAAAGCAGTTGATTTGGGTAAAGGCGGTTCGACTGCTGTTACTGCAATATTGATTAATTGTCAAAAGCTGGTTGTTGCTAATGTCGGGGACTCTCGGGCTGTCATCTGCAGGAATGGATTGGCCAAACAATTGTCAGTTGATCATGAACCTGACAAGGAACGCAATTGTATCGAGGACAAAGGTGGTTTTGTAATAAAACTTCCAGGTGACTAACTAAACATATTTGGCTTCCATCTTTTAGAAGTTATATTAGATTTAGGTACCCGGATTGTGACGTCAAACTTTCCCTTCATGAGTTTGTTAGTAATAGTATGTGAATGATCAGACTACATGAAATTTGATGGAGATTTCAACATTCTGGCGATCCTTAAGAGTACTAAGGAAAAGAAAACCTTAGTTTCCTTAACAATGTTGGTTCAGAAGTTTCATGGTTGCTACTACTGCTTGATGTTTGAATGGTCAAACTTCGTATGCTATTTCAATCAAAAATCTTATGTTGACAAGCCTCTCAGTCTAAAAAAATGAATTTATGTTTTGCTCTTGCTGAAAAGTTTATAGTTTGGCTAGCTTCTAGACTTTGATAGGTGTTCACCCTTCACAGCTTCATTGATGCGCAACATTTTTCTTTGCTCTGTTATGTACATAAAAATACATTGTGCTTATTGCAGGTGATGTTGCTCGTGTTGATGGAGAGTTAGCGGTGTCCAGGGCATTTGGTGATAAGAGCCTGAAGGAACACCTTAGCTCAGAGCCAGATGTGTCGGTGCAAAGCATAGATGATAAGACAGAGTTTTTTATCCTGGCAAGCGATGGTATATGGAAGGTGGGTCTTCTACATTTCATGGCATGATGTACCGTGTTAATTAATATGTTTATTCAGGTATCATCAACTATATTCTTTCTGCAAAAGCATAGTTCACAATAGTAGTGGTATATAAGTATATTTGCGTCCATAGTTTTCAATTTCTCAGATGCAATATGTATAATATTGAAGGGGAGGAATTAATAGACAAAGGAGACACCTTTATTTTATGATACAATCTGTCTAATGTACAACAATGAGAATAGATAATTCGACTTTAGGCTAGTTAAAACCCTGAGATAGCAATGTAAAATTATAAAGTGTCTATGCTTTCTTGAATCTGTATATATCAATCATCCTCTCCTTTGTAATTTTTGTCATGATTTTTCTGTATGCATCATTTTGCTTATTCACCAGCTCTGTTTTTTGATTCGAACAGTAAAATATAAAATCTTATTTGGGCTTGACTTCTGTTCTTTGGTCAGGGACTTGGTGTTACTTTGGTTGTATGCTTGTATCACCTTAATTTGATAATCAAAATGCTAGGCTAGCATAGCCTCAGAAATTTATTTTTGCAGTGTTGGGTAAATTTGCCTTCAAATTTCTTCCTGCATCATAAGTTATGATTCAAGATATGTTACCACATTCATATTATGGAACATAATGCATATGATAAAATTTTAAAACTCTCCAACAATGTCCATGTTTATATATATTAATATAAAAGTAAAGACTGGTTATGCTAATTTAGGTTGGTGGCATTGATATTAAAAGTTTTACATTTACAAATATGGCCAGTGCAGTGCATATTTGAAACTTGTGAAGTGTTTGCACCAGGAGACTACAATTGTGACTCTTGGAACTACTTAGGAAATTTGGTTTTAGTTGAGCCTCTGTGATGTTTGCCTCTATCTGATGTCAATTGCGCTTTAATATAAAACATTTATATCAGGTAATGACAAATCAAGAAGCTGTGGATTGTATTAAGGACATCGAGGATGCTCAAGCAGCAGCAAAGCGCCTTGCTGAGGAAGCGGTGGCGAGGAATAGCAGTGATGATATTTCATGCGTGGTTGTGAAGTTTTAGTGGAACTAGGAAGGTGGTCCCTGAACTATCACTAATATTTGTAATATGTCAAGTATTTTATATCTTGTTTCTGTTTTATATAGAAAAGTTCTGTTATTCGTGAGATGTTTGAATATTTATTTTTAAATTTTCAGTACCCGAGACATTAGACTTCATATGCCCCAGACCATGTAATAAATTTCGTTGATATTTATATTTAGCAATTTCTCATCTAATAGTTATACAATGCCGAATTTTTTTAATATTATATAATTTTTTAAATTTAATTTGAAGAAAAATTATAAATAATTTTATTTGAAATTATAATAATTATAAATACCATACATAGATGTATAAGGTAGTGATATTTTAGTTTTTAAAAAAATTATTTATTTAAATAGTACATATTGATTATTTTAGTCTGACTCCATTATACTAATTAAACAATCATCTCTATTTTCATTTTATTAAAATAATATGTATATTATAGAAATTAAAGAAAATCCATAATTATATAAACTTAAATATTGTATATACAAATCAATCATCAAATTTTAATATTTGGGTGAGGTTGGATCCTAGTTATCCTATATTATACCTACCATCAAATTAGTTAGATTCTTTAATTTTATTTTAAGTTGAATCAATAATATAAGAATTATCTTTAATTTGAATTTATTTCTTATTTAGAGAAGTTCAATTATATACATTATTATTTTTTAACCCTTGTCGTTATATCTAACAGACTAACAACATTAGTTTGTTTTAAATTTCATTTTAGCTATAGGTAAATATTATAATCTTTTAAAATAAATAAATGATATATTTTACTTTATTTTAGCATAATGACATTATACGCATCAGTAAATTACCATTCAAATTTTAATTTTTTTTATCTCGGTTCAATAATATATTTTTTTAGTCAGATCGGTAGTATTTATTATTTTATTTTAGCATGAGTTATTAAATCTTTATTTTAGCTTGAGACCCATTATATCAACTAAATCTGGGTAAATATACTTAGTTTTTTGTTTAATTTTATTTTAGTATGGGTGAATATTATTTTGTTTTAGACCCAATGAATAATATATATTATTTTGTTTTAACTTAATGACATTATAGATCAAGCATTTTTTTTCAAATTTTTATTTTATTTTAGCCTGGTCCAATAATATAATATTTTAGCGGGATCAATAGTCTATTATTTTAATCTAGCCCGAGCCTAAAAATTCAAATAACTACATGTAGTTATTTTCATTTTTTTATTTAAGATTTGTTCAATAATATAGTATAGTTTAACGCGACCTAGGTGAATTATATATATATATATATATATATATATATATATATATATATATTTGTTTAAACCAAATCATTAGACATATTATAATTTCGTTGTGAATATATATTTTGTGAGAGTGTTTTATTTTAAATATTAATATAATTAAGTGACCTGATCGACTACCAACCAAACTTTTATTATTTCGTTTTTAATATTAATATAATAGTATAAACATTATAGAAGATAGATCGATTGATAGATAGATAATCCGCATTTAATAAAAATATTGTCCATAATATTTTAGAGAATTTTTTTTATTTGGAGAAAATAAAAAAGACTACATATTTTACTTACAATATGTATAAATTAAAAATAATTGTCTAAAATATTTGTAGCGAAATAGTTGTTTTAGTTGGTGCAAATAAAAGAGGCAACATATTTTACTAATAAAGATAATTGGTTAGGTATTAATTAAATAAGGGCAATTGAGTAAAATATTAATTTTTTTTAATTGAAGTCAATTATGTAACTGAAGGAATAACAATAAAGTTTCGTATTTAATATAATAATATAGATACATAAATATTTCAACTTCAAAAATCAAATATTTATTTTATTTTGTTTATGTAATTGAATTGAAGATAATACTTACTTTAAGTATATTTGTCTTTACATTAATAGAATTTATATAAAACAAATATTTTTTATTTTGGACCCCTACAAAATATATATGTAACAACTACTAGTTAGAGATGACTTTTGAATTTTTTTAAGAACAGACGGTTTTTGCATTATCTTAAAGGATGAGGTGAGATTGTTGTTATTGTCAATGAAAAAGGATGATGAGACTAAGTTGTTCGAGTTAAGAATTTATGGATTGCTAAAATCTTTAAGTAAAATAATAATTAAATAAAATAAACAATTAAGTAGCGGAAAAAGGTAATTTATTAGTAATTAGTGGTTATAATATTATTATTCTATTTTATTAAATAAATTTGTCCGTGATATTTAGAGAAGTTGTTAATTGAGAGAAATAAAAAGGTAACATTTTATAGTTGAAAATGATTTTTATTTATTTTTCTATGATAATTCGATTACGAAGACTAATAAAACTTTTTAAAAAAATAAGGGTAATTCAGAAAATTCCGCGTGTACCAAAAAACAGGTAGCGTACCAAAATTTTCAATTTTTTGTCTTTTATAATTTGACTTTTGTATTGTTTTAAGAACAAAGGGTTTTTGCATTGTTTTAAACGATGAGATGAGATTGTTGTTGTTGTGATGATGCTAAGTTGTTCTTGTAAAATAGTTAAGAATTTATGGATTGCTATAGTCAATGAGTTTAACAAAGTCTTTCAGTAAAACAATAATTAAATAAAATAAACAATTAAGTAGCTGAAAATGGTAATTTATTAGTTATTAGTGGTTGTTGTTTATTAATTATTAGTGATTATAATATTATTATTATATTTTATTAAATAAACGTGTCCGTGATATTTAGATAAATTATTTTAATTGAAAGAAATAAAAAAGGTAACGTGTTATATTTGAAAACGATTTTTTTTTTCTATTATAATTTGATTCCTAAGACTAATAAATTTTTTTAAGTAAAATAAGGGTAATTCAGTAAATTTAGCGTGTACCAAAAAACAGGTACGGTACCAAAATTTTTAATATTTCGTCTTTTATATAATAGTAATAGATGGTAATTGTTCTATGAACTGTCTATACCATCTGTCTACATATACTAATAACATATATATATATATATATATATAGTATTATATTAAAAAATGAAATATTGAAAGTTTTATTGGTAGTCTCTAGTCACTCAATTCAATGCAGAATTGTTAAATATTTAAGATACATGATGAGGAAATTAAATTTAATTCTAAAATTTTTTGTATAAGGTGATCCAAGTTTTGAATCTCACCAACAACATATTAAATTTATAATATAATTCTAAAAAATTTATATAAGGGGGTATAAGGTTCGAATCCCATCAACAATATATAAAAATTATAATTTAAATTATATAATGATATATGCACTCGTACATAGCACGAGTTATATACAACTACTATTATATAAAATACGAAGTATTGAAAGTTTGGTTAGTAGTCGTTGTCATCTGACCACCCGTATCTGACCACCCGTGTATTTTGGTAACTCTATATTTATAAGATTTTTCATAAAAAATTTTAATTAATAGATTAATATTCACAATATAATTATGAAAATACAAACAAAATTATATATACACACTATTCATCTGGGTTTAATTATATTTAACATAAAACACTCTCATCAATAATAGTATTCACAATATAATTACATAAATACAGATAAAATTAAATATGTATAATGATATTAGGGTAAAATAAAATAATATACTTATTAATCAGGGAAAAAGAATATATACTATTAAACCAAAATTAATATTCAAAAAATATTCGTTGGTAGGTAAAATGTCACCGAGATAAAAAAATAATATACCCTCAGGGTTTTAAACAAAATATACTATTAATCAGGGCTAAAATATGTATACAAAAACTAGATATAGTTAGTTGAATTTGTTGTACCGGGCTAAAATAAAATAATTAATACAACTGTCGTGGTTTAAAAATGTTATAATATTGATCCGGGTTAAAACAAAATTAAAATTAAAAAATATTCGTTGGTCGAAATGATAAGATCGCAAAATTAATAAAATAGAACAAATAAAAAAGTAAAGAATAAATATTTATAATAACAATATTCACAATATAAATAAATAAATACAAATAGAATTAAATATTTATAATGACATTATGCCAAAACAAAATAATATGTACTATTTCATCTTGGCAAAAAAATATACTATAGAATCGGCCTAAAACTAGGTTGATTTCGTTATATCGGACTTGTTTTGGGTAAAAAACTAGGTTGTAATTAATACTAGGGTTCGTGAGCTCAGGGCCCTTGATTGACTGCTTTCTTGTTTCGTGACTCGAATATGCCTTCACAAGATGACTACATACATTGCTATATGTCAAGGATCAAGTAAAAAATATAGTTCTGATTAGTGGGGTGAGATCCCTTATAGGCGTTACAACTAGGATCGTAGTCGTGTCATGGATCCCAAGAGCTTCTAGTCGTGGCTCATACGACTAGGATTTCTTAGTCGTAGATGACCAAGATCCTAGTCGTACAACTAGGATTCTTGGAAGTTTACGACTAGAATTCTAATCATATATATTTGGCTCACAACTTTAGAATTCTTGGTCATGTACGACTTAGATCCAAGTCCTACGACTATGATTCCTTTTTCTCATGACTAGATTCAAGTCGTATTGTGTCGTTTAATGCTTTCTGGTCGTTAGCTCCCACGACTCAAAAACTTTAGTTGTTTTCAACTAGGATTCGGGTCACCCGACTAGGAACCTTGTTCCAACGACTAGATCCTAGTCGTGTTATGGTTTAAAACATATAAATCGTGGTAAAAACGTAGGGATCGATTACTAACCTTTAATATGCGATCCAAGAGCATCGATCGAAGATCCTTAGCAGCTGCTCCTCAAACGTGAAGCACTCCACCGGTATCCACCAAGAAAATGATGCAAAGGAGGAGGAGGAGGTGGAGAGAATTTGGTTTTCTAAAAACTATTGGGTTTTTGGGTTAGAATAAAAATAGGGTTTATAATAGTATATTTATAGGCAAAATTTTCAGCTGAAATTTTCCCATAAATATTATTATTATTATCCCATTTATTATTCTCATTAATAATTAAAACACCTTTTAATTATTAATCCTTTTTCTAAACACTTTAGAAATAATTCTCTCTCTTGATTTAATTTCCAAAAAATTAAATCCTTAATTAATAATATATTAAGAACTTTTTCTTAATTAATTTATAATCAATTAAATCTCATTTAATCAATTATTAAATTTGCCAATTAATTATTTATTTCACAAATAAATAATTATTAACCATTATTAATTAATTCCTCCACCATTAAATCATTCTCTTTTTATGGTGTGACCCTGTAGGTTCATTATTAAGCCGGTAGTAGAAATAAATAATAATAAAACTATTTTATCATTATTTATATAAATTCTCTAATTTATTAAATATGATTAATTAATTAATCACATTTATTCTACATCGTGAGGGATACTTCTCAGCATATCGCGACTATTCGGATAATATGAATTCACTGCTTAGAATACCAAGAACCTATTCAGTGAATAGTTACTGTACAATAAACTCCTTCTACCCTACAATGTCCCGATTAAATACAAGGCATGGATCTCGTGTCAAGCCTATCTAATTCAATCACTTGCTTACCATTTACTATGCGTAGTTCTATGCAAATTAAAAAAACTCCTTTCTAATTTCATTTACTCTGGCCAGAGATTCCTGAACTAGCATAAGTGGATCAGCCTTGAACATTCGCTTCCTTCACTGGAAGGGGTAGATCCTTTATTGATCATACACTATCTTCGTGTACAAATTCCTATACCCAGTAGAGCCCTAATAATTGTCCCTGGAGACTAAGAACTAAACCAAAGCATAGTTCAGTATACACAAGATGACTATGATGACCTCAAGTCCAAGGATACTTGTATAACTATCACTATGTGAACAACTGCTGACACGTGAGTGAACTCCATCAGTTGTTCAGCTACGCGAGTCATGTTCAGTGAACTTATTCCATAATAAGCACATACATACTAGCTATAGTGTCACCACACAAATGTCTATGAGAATAGACATCCTTCATAATGAAGCAAGCATAGTATGTACCGATCTCTGTGGATTATTAATTACCAGTAATCCTACGACCAGGAACTATTTAAGTTTAGAGTTATCATCTTTTAGGTCTCACTATTATGATCTCATCATAATCCATAAAAATATTTACTCTAAACTATGGTATATCTTATTTAAACACTTAAATAGATATAGCCCGTTATAAAAAACAAAACAAGTCTTTTATTAATATCAATGAAATCAAAACAGATTACACAGGAAGTTATTCCTAAATCCTAATACATGATTGGACTTAGGACATATTCCTTTCAATCTCCCACTTGTACTAATGCCAATCACTCTGGTATCTAATACCCATCTTGTCTTTATGACGATCAAAGTGACTTTCATAAAGTAGCTTTGTGAGTGGGTCTGCTATGTTGTTATGTGTGTCAACTCTAATTCAATACAATATAAGAAATGTTACCGCGCTCCCACTAACCCTTTTGTAGACGCATGGTTCATCTACGTTTTTGATAAAATCAAACTCTTTGATTGTCTAATCAAAACGAATGTTCCATATTTCGAGAAGCTTGCTTTAAACCACATATGGTTCGCAGCAGCTTACACACTAGGTTTTCATTTCCCTTGGAAAGAAAATCATCTGGCCATTTGCCAGATTTCATAGTCGTAGTAAGCAGCAATCGCAAGCAAAATCCGAACTGATTTTAACAGGGCTACAGGTAAAAGGTTTCATCAAAGTCAATCCATTGCCTTTGTTTGAATCCTTTTGCCACAAGCCTGGCCTTATAGGTCTCCACCTGGCCATCTGCTATAATCTATCTTTTGTATACCGTGTACATAGATTCCATTCTGGATTTCATGGCACTTTGCCATTTCTCTGAGTCAACACTACTCATAGCCTCATTATAGGTCACAGGGTCGTCATCATCAATGATCGACAACTCATTGTCATTCTCAATGACAAGGCCATATTACCTCTCAGGTTGGCGAGAAACTCTCCCTGACCTACGAATGGGCTGTTCCACAAAAGGTTATTCAGTCAGAATAGGTGTTTCCACTTGATCCGTAGTAGTTTGTGCTTCTTGAACTTCATCAAGTTCAATTTTGCTCCCACTATTTCCTTCAAGGATAAAATTCTTTTCCAAGAAGGTAGCATGTCTGGAGACAAACACCCGATGATCGGTGTAATAGTAATACCCTAAAGTCTCTTTAGGATATCCCACAAAACTACATTTTACGGATCGATATTCCAGCTTATCTGGGTCAACTTTCTTGACATAAGCTGGACATCCCCAAATCTTAACGTGTTTAAGACTCGGTTTCCTTTCTTTCCATATCTCATATGGAGTTTGAGGAACAGATTTGGAAAACACCTTATTCAGTAAATATGCTGAGGTTTCCAGTGCATAACCCCATAGGAATACTGGAAGATTTGCATAGCTCATCATGGACCGAACTATGTCTAACAAAGTTCGATTTCTCCTTTTAGATACCAATCTGGAGGCGTCCACTGGGAGACTATACCATTTACTTTGAGATAATCTAGAAACTCTCCATTCAAGGATTCACCACCTCGATCTAATCGAAGAATTATAATACTATGTTTGGTTTGTTTCTCCACTTCATACTTATACTCTTTGAACTTTTTAAAGGCTTCAGACTTGTGTTTCATCAAATACATATCCGAATCTAGATCTATTATCCATGAAAGTAATGAAGTATGAAAATCCACCCATGGCTTGCGTAGACATTGGTCCATATACATTTGTGTGTACCAATCCTAGCAAATCTGCAGCCCTCTCTCCATGTCCACTAAATGGAGACTGCAGTGCCACAATAAAGTAAGATTTTCATCATCCCTTTTCTTTTATTAGTTTGTTCAATCTGAAGTAAATTATGTCACATATATACAGACCATTATTTAAAGTACCACGTCCATAAAGAATGTTATCTCTAAGAATAGAACATTCATTATTCTCAATAATAAATGAAAAATCCAGCCAAGTCTAACATGGGAATAATATTCCTCACAATCGAGGGAACAAAATAACAATTATTTAAAAAACAATAGTCTTGCCCGTAGGCATATGTAAATGAAATAATTCTACATCTTCAGCAGCAACTCTTGCTCCATTTCCCATCAGTAGAATCACCTCCTCTTCCTCAAGAGTCCTACTTCTCCTTGGTCCCTGCAACAAATTGCAGATGTCAGAACCATAGGCGGTATCTAATACCCAAGTAGAAATTTGGCTTAATGACATATTCACTTCTATCATGAACATACCTGAATCAGAAGCGGCAGTCTTACTACCCTTCTTCTTCTTCTTCAATTCTGCAAGGTAAACCTTGCAGTTACTCTTCCAGTGCCCCACCTTGTTACAGTGAAAGCAAACAACTTTGCTCTTGGGGTCTTCAGCTTTTGGTGGAACCGGCGTTTTCTCACCTACTTTCTTCTTCTTGGAAGAGTTCCTCTTCCTTTTCTTAGGATTGGAACCTTCACCAATTAGAAGAACAGAACTCTTCTTAGGGGGAAAATTCGATTCCGCAGTCTTAACATGTTGTGGAGTTCAGGAAGGCTGACATCCAAATTATTCATGTGAAAGTTCACAACAAACTGCGAGAACGAACTCGAAAGCGATTGCAAGACCAAGTCTTGGCTCAGCTCCCCATCCATGGCAAAACCAAGTTTTCCAAGACGTTCAATCAAATTGATCATCTTAAGTACATGGTCATTCACAGATGATCCCTCAGACATCCTACAACTGAACAACTCCTTCGATATCTCATATCGAGCTGTCCTCCCCGCCACATCATACAACTCTTGTAGATGCATTAGGATAGTGTGAGCATCCATATGCTCATGTTGCTTCTGTAGCTCAATGTTCATGGAAGCTAGCATGATGCATTGAGCAACATTTGCATCATCTATCCACTTACGATACACAACATGTTCATCATTATGCGCATCGCTAGCAGGTTCAGTAGGCTTAGGTGAGTCAATCACGTATTCCAGCTTCTCAATCCTGAGAACAATTCTCAAGTTTCGAAGCTAGTTAGCATAATTAGGACCAGTCAATTTGTGAGCATCTAGTATGCTCCTGAGTGATAGTGCAGAAGACATAACGTATAAAGTAAATCTGTAAATGATAAACACATAACAACACTTATAAATATTCGATTTCATTTTAAAACACTATATGAATCGGGTCTTTATTCATAAGTGGCTCCCACTAGTATATCTAATTTATTCAACCCCCTACGTGAAAAATTAAGCATTCATAATGCTAGTGGGAATAGGGATCCTACATTCCATTACACAACCCCGGCTGTGGCACGAAACGCCATGTAATGTTCAATAGGCAGACAACTCTTGTCAATTACATATAATGTTATTCCCTAATCAAACTTTAGCCTCTTGAATAATTGAGTCACGGCTGTGGCACGACAAACTCAATATTCTAAGTCAAGTCTAACCCAACATTCCGTACAATTGAATCAGTCCCCAAAGGCCCACGGCTGTGGCACGTAACGACCTTTAGAGCCAATTACTACTTGATATTATTTAATTTTAGAGGGATTATATTACGTTACAATCATAATCATATTATAAAGAGATTCTTCCTTTTAAATTAAATATTTCAAATCAATAATCAATAATCAGATGATTCCCAGATTGGGTGGAGCATTGTCAAGAGGCGTCACTTAATAACCCTTTCTTACAGATAGAAATCTGTTGTTGACAGAATCATCCTTTCTCTCATATTGAAAATTCATATTCAATTACGTGTTTCACAAACACAAGAATCTCATGATTGTATTCATAATATTGGTATTAAGGTTATGAAACAATTTCACTATACTAGGTTGTCTAACAAACGCCTTATGTTCATTTAAGTTCACCTAAATCTATCATCGCATGATAAACTAAGCATATATCACATATATAAATATGAATAAACATCAAGGTAGGCATGTTATATCATCTAGCATATTGGTCTAAGCATTATACATCTCTATGTATCACATGAAGCATTAAAAAGCAGTTAAAACAGTTAAAAACAACTTTAAAACACTTTCGGAAATATAAACAGTTCAAAACTTTTATATAAACTAAAATTGATCACTCCATTAGATCCGTCTCGGAAAAACGAATCCAACGGTATATTGCACGCCTAAAACGGAGTTACGAAACTCCCAGAAAATCAATTTTAATGTAAATAGTCGGGCTATAACGCCTCACAGGAACGCGTTACAAGCCCTGTAACGCATTCCGGTGATGCGTTACAAGCCTTTTAACCCATTAAAAGGTGTAACGCATTCCGTGAATGCGCCACAGGGTGTAACGCAATCCCGGAATGCGCGACACCCCCTCTTTTTTTTCTTTTCTTTTTTTTTCTTCCGCCGCCTGACAGACGTTCTCGAGCAGCGTGCCTGTCCTTTTCTGCCGTGTCTGTCTTCACTTTCTCCGTCATACAGTCATTGAACACAACAGCAACATACAACAGATGGACATATACTTACTATTCATATAAATTTATATATCTTTATTTAATTATGAATTTAATTAAAATAACTTCAAAAATTCATAATAAATAATCCATACATCATAAAATTATGAGAAAAATACCCAGATGATCTATAACACTTGTAGAACCCAGATCAACATTCAAAATTATTCTGAGAAACGATTTCTCATCAGACATAATTAATCCATAATATAACTTGTAAAAATCATAATTAATTCATACAAGCACATAAAATTCTGAAATTTTTACCACAGATCTATATGCATACAACCTGGCTCTGATACCATTGTTGTGTTTTAATCGCAGCGGAGGCATGGTAAAACACTTTTACATACATAAAATCCAAATAAAAATATATAAATCGTGGTAAAAACGTAGGGATCGATTACTAACCTTTAATATGCGATCCAAGAGCATCGATCGGAGATCCTTAGCAGCTGCTCCTCAAACGTGAAGCACTCCACCGGTATCCACCAAGAAAACGATGCTAAGGAGGAGGAGGAGGTGGAGAGAATTTGGTTTTCTAAAAACAATTTGGTTTTCGGGTTAGAATAAAAATAGGGTTTATAATAGTATATTTATAGGCAAAATTTTCAGCTGAAATTTTCCCATAAATATTATTATTATTATCCCATTTATTATTCTCATTAATAATTAAAACACCTTTTAATTATTAATCTTTTTTCTAAACACTTTAGAAATAATTCTCTCTCTTGATTTAATTTCCAAAAAAGTAAATCCTTAATTAATAATATATTAAGAACTTTTTCTTAATTAATTTATAATCAATTAAATCTCATTTAATCAATTATTAAATTTTCCAATTAATTATTTATTTCACAAATAAATAATTATTAGCCATTATTAATTAATTCATCCACCATTAAATCATTCTCTTTTTATGGTGTGACCCTGTAGGTTCATTATAAAGCCGGTAGTAGAAATAAAGAATAATAAAACTATTTTATCATTATTTATATAAATTCTCTAATTTATTAAATATGATTAATTAATTAATCACATTTATTCTACATCGTGAGGGATACTTCTCAGCATATCGCGACTATCCGGATAATATGAATTCACTGCTTAGAATACCAAGAACCTATTCAGTGAATAGTTACCGTACAATAAACTCCTTCTACCCTAAAATGTCCCGATTAAATACAAGGCATGGATCTCGTGTCAAGCCTATCTAATTCAATCACTTGCTTACCATTTACTATGCGTAGTTCTATGCAAATTAGAAACTCCTTTCTAATTTCATTTACTCTGGCCAGAGATTCCTGAACTAGCATAAGTGGATCAGCCTTGAACATTCGCTTCCTTCACTGGAAGGGGTAGATCCTTTATTGATCATACACTATCTTCGTGTACAAATTCCTATACCCAGTAGAGCCCTAATAATTGTCCCTGGAGACTAAGAACTAAACCAAAGCATAGTTCAGTGTACACAAGATGACTATGATGACCTCAAGTCTAAGGATATTTGTACAACTATCACTATGTGAACAACTGCTGACACGTGAGTGAACTCCATCAGTTGTTCAGCTGTGCGAGTCATGTTCAGTGAACTTATTCCATAATAAGCACCTACATACTAGCTATAGTGTCACCACACAAATGTCTATGAGAACAGACATCCTTCATAATGAAGCAAGCATAGTATGTACCGATCTCTGTGGATTATTAATTACCAGTTAGTAATCCTACGACCAGGAACTATTTAAGTTTAGAGTTATCAGTTTTTAGGTCTCACTATTATGATCTCATCATAATCCATAAAAAGCTTTACTCTAAACTATGGTATATCTTATTTAAACACTTAAATAGATAAAGCCCGTTATAAAAAACAAAACAAGTCTTTTATTAATATCAATGAAATCAAAACAGATTACACAGGAAGTTATTCCTAAATCCTAATACATGATTGGACTTAGGATATATTCCTTTCAAAAACTACCAGAAATGTATTTTTCTTTCAACGGATAATGAACATCCATTGATAGAACAATTTTGGCTTTCAACGGAGAGGGAATATCCATTGATGAAATAAACTATATGCAAAGCCAACTTTGTTCTTGCAACTAATTCATTTCAGGCTACAATTCAAATTGCAATAGGACCATGAAATTATGAATAATTAAGCATACCTAGCTTACTTACTAATCTTGTGAATGTTGATTCATCAAGTGGCTTGGTAAATATGTCTGCAATCTGCTTTTCACTTGGAACAAAATGAAGTTCCACTGTACCTTTCATCACATGTTCCCTTATGAAGTGGTACTTGATGTCAATGTGTTTGGTTCTTGAGTGCTGCAATGGATTTTCAGTAATGGCAATGGCACTTGTATTGTCACAAAATATAGGAATTTTGTCAACAGTTAGCCCATAGTCAAATAGTTGATTCCTCATCCACAGTATGTGTGCACAGCAACTACCAGCAGCAATGTACTCAGCTTCAGCTGTTGATGTAGAAACATAATTTTACTTCTTGCTGAACCATGACACAAGCTTATTCCCTAGAAATTGACAGGTGCCAGTTGTACTTTTTCTGTCTATTTTGCAACCTGCATAATCTGCATTTGAGTAGCCAATTAGATCAAAACCAGACTCTCTAGGGTACCAAATTCCTAGATTTGGAGTCCCTTTGAGATATCTGAAAATTCTTTTAATAGCCACTAAGTGAGATTCTTTAGGGTCAGCTTGAAATCTAGCACAGAGACATGTAGAAAATATTATATCAGGTGTACTAGCAGTTAAATATAAAAGTGAGCCAACCATGCCTCTATAACTTGAAATGTCCACAGACTTTTCAGCCTTGTTTAATTCAAGCTTGGTGGCAGTGGCCATGGGAGTTTTTACAGATGAACAATCCATTAAGTCAAACTTCTTTAAAAGATCATAAATATATTTAGTTTGACTAATGAAAATTCCACCACTAACTTGTTTAACTTGTAAACCAAGAAAAAATAAGTTAGCTCTCCCATCATGCTCATTTCATATTTACTTTGCATTAACTTAGCAAACTTTTTGCAAAGTTTATCATCTGTAGAACCAAATATAATATCATCTACATAAATTTGAACAAGTATTGCAGAGCCATTAACATTTCTAAAGAGAAGAGTTTTGTCAACAGTACCTCTTGTGAAGTAATTATCTAGCAGAAATTTTGACAAAGTCTCATACCAGGCTCTAGGTGCTTGGTTTAGTCCATAGAGTGTTAGTGTATACTGAAAATATTTATTTGAAGTATGTACATTTATTTCTGGCCAGTTTATTTGAGAATTATTTGAATGTTTACATGTTGTCTAATATTATATATTGTGAACAATCTAGTATCAAATGGGATACAGAATATTAGATTGTTAAATACGGTTATATAATATAATAAGGTTCACAGCACAGGTGGTGTTGGACAATCCACTGGTATGGCTGTAGTATTATTTAGATTAGTTTATATTGACTAATAAATAATACTAGTATACTTTGTGTATATTGAACAGGATCAAATTTAGAATTGTTCCCTTAATACTGATTAAGAAGGAGAACTAAGATTCTATGTTATTATTAATGCTTAGGTTCTTAATCTGGAAATAGTAATTGACACGTGTATATTATTTACATGCTTTGATTTATATATGAAAAAATTCTTTTGAATTATATTATTATATTTTGGGTGATGGAATTATATACATGGTGGATATTATTTATTGAAGGAATCCATGTCTTGATAATATTCGGGTTAATGATGTCCCCTTGAAAGCTCAAAAAGATTTAATTATGTGAAACCCTGCAGGTGGAATTTATTCTAGCATAATTAAATAAAGGTTGAGTGGATGATCAAGGATAAAAGATATTAATTAAATAAATTATCAGTAATTTATTTAATTAATGGACATATGATATTTTTAAACATGGGGAATTTAATAAGCAAATAATATTGGAACCGAATTAATTAAATTACGATATTAGGAAAGGTAGTGCAAATATTAATTCTTTAGTGGATTGAATTAATATTTAATTACATTGGGCTAGGCTCAAGATGTAATTAGAAGGCCCAACCTAATTATCCATGGTCCCTATTGTAGCCTATGTATATTCTTATTCTCTTCTTGCTTGGAAGAGTGTGAAAACATATTGTAGCCACCAAGGAGCAAGAAGAGAGGATAACTTGAGAAGACGGAGGCCACAGTTCGCTCAAGGGAATTTGGGAATGCAATAGAAGAGCGTGGAATCAACCATTAACAAGGTAATCCTCTTTTCGTAATCTTTATCGTAAAATGTAGTAACACCCTAAGTCCGTGGTTCCCAATAATTGGTATCAAGAGCCTGGTAATGGGTTCTACGTTTTATGATATAATGTCCATGTCATAATTATATATGCGTGTATATAGTGTTTTGCTTGTATTGGTCTTGATGCAGGTTGTTAATCCACTATTATGGCCATGTATATTTTAATTATGTGTTTGGATCCCACGTGGTTTAATCGTGGTTAATTTTTGTTTTGGTTTCCACGTGGTTTAATCGTGGTTGTAATTTACACGAGGGTTGATCGTGTTAGAATAGATTTTACAAAATTAGTTTTGTATTAGATCTATTTTTTTGTAATTGTTCCGGGTATTTTGTAATAGTTATGTGCGATCGGAAATCAATTCCGGTAGTTTTTTGTTCCGCTGTGCGATTACAAGGGGTTGCTGTTGATGTTTGGATCGAACAAAATCAAAACAAAACTCACAGAAAAGCAACAGGCGCGCGCGCTGCGGCCGCTGCGGCAGCGGGGGCTGCTGGGGCTGTTGGGGCTGCCGGGACTGTTGGGGCTGCTAGGCCTGCTAGACCTGCTGGGCCTGCTGGGCCTGCTGGGGCTGCTGGGGCTGCTGGGGGCGTCGGAGCGCGCTTGGGGCAGATTTTTTTTTAGAGCTGGTTTTTTTTTCAAGGGCCATAATAGTGGAAAATTTATTTTAATTTTTTCCATTAAATTTTAATTATTGCTTTAATTTATTGATTATGTGTGTCGTTAATTATGTGTGTAATTCTTTTAAAATTGCATGTTTAACTTAATTAGGACGACATGGACATAAAATTTATTTATTGCTTTAATTAAATGTTATATGTTGCTAAAATTATGTGTGTGTTTTGAATGCATGATTAGACATAATTATAACAACATAGGGCGCCATTTAATTTTAAAATTCCTCAATTTTAATAAAAAAAAATTCTAAGTGGGAGAGGGAATTAATATGAAATTAAATCCCATGGTCTCCATTATTGGTTGTAGGTAATTTAACATAAAGACGAATATAAATTATATATACGTCACCCATCGTGGCATGTAATTTATGATGTCTAGAATGTTATAGAAATTACTAGAACAAACTTCTTAAATTAATAAATTTTGAAAGGAATAAATACGGATTTTCTTTATTTCTGATTTGGGGCGATTTTGTCAAAAATGGGTTCATCGAACTTGTAAGGCTGTGGGTTTTAAGCGAGACCGATGTGACTCCTCCACTACCTGGAAATCAAACCATTGATGAATATTGAATTGAAGTATTCTATTCAAGGCAAAATTACGAATATTGGAAGGTATACACGCCACCCATCGTGGCGTACCAAGTTCCATAGATTTCGAATAATTTAAGATTTGATGATGGTATACACTTAGCTATGAAAAATAATATAGTCCACCCCAACGTGGCATATTGTTTAGTAATAGGACCGAAGTAACATTTAAACAAAATTAGGTGGTATACATGTCACACATCGTGGCGTACCAGAAGCTTATGGTGTTTAGATGTTAGTGCATTAAATTTTAATAATTTAGATCTTAATAATTAATGCACCCTTATTTATGTGATGTTTTTATGCATGATTCTCAGGATAAAATGGGCTTTAATCCACTATTCACCATACTTAAGGATAACAAACTTACCGGACCTAACTATATTGAATGGAAACGAAATTTGGACATTGTGTTGACTGCTGAGGAGTACAAGTTTTGCACTTATGAACCCAAGCCTGAACAGCCTGCTGCTGATGCTCCTGAAGATGAGAAAGAGTATTATAAACGGTGGATTAAGGCTGATGAGATGTCGCGATGTTACATTCTGGCAGCAATGTCCGGTGTTTTGTAGCATCAACATCAATCTATGGCCACTGCTTCGGACATGCTCTTTAATCTCAAGGAACTTTTTAGAGATCAGAATAGGGCTGCTAGGCAAGTAGCCATGAAGGCTTTAATGAACACTCAGATGGCTGAAGGCACACCTGTAAGGGATCATGTTCTCAAGATGATGTCGCATCTGAATGAGATAGAGATCCTTGGTGCTGAACTTGACGGGGAAACCCAGATTGACATTATCCTTATGAGCTTGTCCAAGAGTTTTGAGCAGTTCCGCTTGAATTACAACATGAACAAGAGGAAGTATAGTCTCGCGGAACTGCTGACAGAACTTCAGGCAGTTGAAGGATTATTTCGGCAGAATGTTCAAGTGAATATGGCTGAGAAAGGTTCTTCCTCTAAGCCGAAAGGTATTAAGAAGAAGAAAAAGGCTCAGACACAGAAAGCTGTGAAGGCAGTGGGAGTTCAGGGTGGTGTGAAAAAGCCTAAGGGAAAGTGCTTCAGATGCAAACAGTCAGGTCACTGGAAACAGGATTGTCCTCTTCCTAAGAAGACAAACAATACTGGTATGTCTCTTTCTCTAGTTACAGAAACATTTCTAGCGGCTATATCTACGAGCACTTGGTGTTTAGATACAGGAGCCACTGATCATGTTTGTAATTCTATGCAGGGGTTTCAACTATCTAGAATGCTTAGAGATGGTGAGATATACATGTTCATGGGAGATGCTACGAAAATAGCAGTAGTTGCAGTAGGAGTTATTCATTTATCTTTTGGTTCTGATAGGATTTTGGTTTTGAACAATTGTCTTTATGTACCTTCTTTTAGAAGGAATTTAATTTCGGTTTCTAAACTTGCTTTGGATGGTTATAATGTTTGTTTGGATCGTAATGTTTCTATTATGATGAATAAACGAATTATATGTTCTGGTACATTGCAAGACAATTTGTATATAATTAATCCTAGTCAACCTGCACTTCAACTGCAATTTAGAGAATTGAACAACACATCTTCTAACTCTACTAAAAGAAAGGAACCTTCTAGTTTGGACCAAACATATCTTTGGCACTTGAGATTAGGTCATATTAACTTGAGGAGGATTCAAAGACTGGTAGTAGACGGGCCTTTAAGCTCATTGGCAGTGGAGCCATTTCCAGTTTGTGAATCCTGCTTGGAAGGTAAAATGACTAATAGGCCTTTCAAGGAAAAGGGGAATAGAGCCAAACAAGTATTAGAATTGGTTCACTCTGATTTATGTGGACACATGAATATCCAAGCAAGAGGTGGTTATGAATATTTCGTCACTTTCATTGATGATTATTCTAGATATGGGTACGTTTATTTGTTGCGCCGTAAGTCTGAGTGCTTTGATAAGTTCAAAGAGTACAAAGCTAAAACGGAGAAGCGACTTAATAAAAGTATCAAGTCACTACGATCAGATCGTGGTGGCTAATACTTGCTGGGAGAATTTAGGGAATATTTATCAAAAAATGGGATAGAATCCCAGTTAACTGCACCAAGCACACCCCAGCAGAACGGTGTAGCAGAGAGAAGGAACCAGACTCTTTTAGAGAGTGTTAGATCGATGATGAGTTATTCGGATTTACCCAAGTCGTTTTGGGGACATGCCTTAGAGACTGCAGCTTATCTTCTGAACTTAGTACCTTCTAAGTCGGTTCCTAAAACCCCCTTAGAATTGTGGACCGGGGATAAACCGAGTCTAAGACATATTCGAATATGGGGTTGTCCAGCACATGTGCTGAACAAGAACGCGACTAAGTTAGAATCTCGTACAGAAGTAAGGTTGTTTGTAGGCTACCCCATGGGAATGAAAGGATATTTATTTTATAGTCTGAAAAATCGGGATGTCATTGTTAGCACCAATGCAAGATTCTTGGAGGAGGACTATATAATGAATCAGAAACGCATGAGTAGTGTCGTTTTAGAGGAACTGGTGGGAGGGACAAATAATACCCATGAAGCTGTAGTACAAGTAGAACAACCACAACATAATGTACAACTTGTCACTAATACCGCACCAGTGCCTCGTCGTAGTGGGAGGGTTGTTCAACAACCTGATAGATTCATGTTTTTGGGAGAGTCTTCAGACTTTGTCCCTGGTGAACATGATGATGATCCCCGTATATACGAAGAGGCAGTACAAGACAAAGATGCAGATCTTTGGCAAAAGGCGATGGAATCTGAGATAGAATCAATGTATTCTAATCAGGTCTGGGAGCTCGTGGAACCACCCAAAGGTATAAAACCTATTGGATGTAAGTGGATCTACAAGAAAACGAGGGGATTAGATAAAAAGGTGAAAGCCTGGAAAGCAAGACTTGTTGCGAAAGGGTATACTCAGAAAGAAGGTATCGATTATGAGGAAACCTTTTCACCGGTAGTCATGCTTAATTCAATCCGTATTCTTTTATCTATAGCAGCTCATCTCGATTATGAGATTTAGCAAATGGATGTCAAGACAGCTTTTCTTAATGGAAGTCTTGAAGAAACCATCTATATGCAGCAACCAAAAGGATTCATTACGGAAGGCCAAGAGCATCTGGTATGTAAGCTTAAGAGGTCTATTTATGGACTTAAACAAGCTTCTAGAGACTGGAATATTCGTTTTGATCAGGCAGTCCAGTCATATGGATTTGATCAAAGTCCAAGCGAATCGTGCGTGTATAAGAGAAGTGAAGGTAATGCAGTGGTTTTTCTAGTACTATATGTAGATGATATTTTACTCATTGGAAACAATGTTGAGATGTTGTCATCAGTAAAGGCATGGTTGTTCAAACAATTTGACATGAAGGACTTAGGTGAAGCGGCATACATCCTTGGGATCAAAGTTATAAGGGATCGCAAGAAAAGGATGTTAGCTTTATCTCAAGAGCCCTATATTGATGAAGTATTAGCTTGTTTTAACATGCAGAACTCCAAGAAAGGTTTTTTACCTTTTAAGCATGGAGTTGCTCTATCTAAGAAGCAGTGTCCTTCGACACCTAAGGATATAGAGGGCATGAAAGCAGATCCTTATGCTTCAGCATGTGGAAGCTTAATGTATGCTATGTTATGTACGAGGCCTGACATCTGCTTTGCTGTAGGCATGGTTAGTAGATATCAGTCGAACCCAGGTCAGGAACATTGGAGTGCAGTAAAAAGTATACTCAAGTACCTGAGAAGGACTAAGGAGTATATGTTAATTTACAAGGCCTCAGATCTATTTCCTTTGGGATATTCTGATTCAGATTTCCAATCAGATAGGGATAAGAGGAAATCAACCTCGGGATATATTTTTACTTTGGGAGGTGGAGCCGTTATATGGAGGAGTGTAAAGCAGAAATGGATTGCAGACTCCACCATGGAGGCCGAGTACGTGGCGGCCTCTGAGGCTGCCAAGGAGGCTGTATGGTTCAAGAACTTCCTTTTGGACTTAGATGTGGTACCTAATTTGCCTAGGAGCTTGACGGTGTATTGTGATAACACTGGTGCTGTGGCAAATTCAAAGGAACCGCGAGACCACAAAGCAGCTAAACATATTGAACGTAAGTATCATCTCATACGAGGAATCGTAAAGCGAGGGGATATAGTTGTGGCTCACATATCATCAGAAGACAACCGAGCAGATCCTTTCACAAAGAGCTTGCCAACCAAGGTTTTTGACAAGCATGTGGAAGCGATAGGAGTCAGATGGATGGACACATAGATTTTTATGTAATATTGGATTAAATAAACACTGATGTACACATAGAATATTTTGAGTATAAGTGGGAGATTGTTAGTGTATACTGAAAATATTTATTTGAAGTATGTACATTTATTTCTGGCCAGTTTATTTGAGAATCATTTGAATGTTTACATGTTGTCTAATATTATATATTGTGAACAATCTAGTATCAAATGGGATACAGAATATTAGATTGTTAAATACGGTTATATAATATAATAAGGTTCACAGCACAGGTGGTGTTGGACAATCCACTGGTATGGCTGTAGTATATTTAGATTAGTTTATATTGACTAATAAATAATACTAGTATACTTTGTGTATATTGAACAGGATCAAATTTAGAATTGTTCCCTTAATACTGATTAAGAAGGAGAACTAAGATTCTATGTTATTATTAATGCTTAAGTTCTTAATCCAGAAATAGTAATTGACACGTGTATATTATTTACATGCTTTGATTTATATATGAAATAATTCTTTTGAATTATATCATTATATTTTGGGTGATGGAATTATATACATGATGGATATTATTTATTGAAGGAATCCATGTCCTGATAATATTCGGGTTAATGATGTCCCCTTGAAAGCTCAAAAAGATTTAATTATGTGAAACCCTGCAGGTGGAATTTATTCTGGCATAATTAAGTAAAAGTTGAGTGGATGATCAAGGATAAAAGATATTAATTAAATAAATTATAAGTAATTTATTTAATTAATGGACATATGATATTTTAAATATGGGGAATTTAATAAGCAAATAATATTGGAACCGAATTAATTAAATTACGGTATTAGGAAAGGTAGTGCAAATATTAATTCTTTAGTGGATTGAATTAATATTTAATTACATTGGCTAGGCTCAAGATGTAATCCTCTTTTCGTAATCTTTATCGTAAAACGTAGTAACACCCTAAGTCTGTGGTTCCCAACATAGAGTGCTTTCAACAGATAATAAACATGATCTGGAAAATTTGGATCTTCAAATCCAGGAGGTTGGCTTACATAAACTTCTTCCTCTAATTCTCCATTCAGAAATGCACTCTTGACATCCATTTGATAGACTTTGAAATTGGCATGGGCTGCATAGGCTAGAAAGATTCTGATGGCTTCAAGTCTGGCAACTGGAGCAAATGTCTCATCAAAATCTATTCCCACTTGTTGAGAATAGCCTTTAGCAACCAATCTGGCTTTTTTCCTTATGACAATGCCATTTTCATCCATCTTGTTTCTGAATACCCATTTTGTGTCAATAGAACTCTTGTTCTTTGGCTTGGGTACCAGCTTCCATACTTTGTTCCTCTCAAATTGGTTTAGCTCTTCTTGCATTGCTAAAATCCAATCTGGATCCAATAGGGCTTCTTCCACTCTCTTAGGTTCCTCCTGTGATAGAAAACTACTATATAGACATTCATCTTGAGTAGCCCTTCTAGTTTGCACTTTAGATGTAGCATCACCAATGATCAATTCAAAAGGGTGATTCTTGGTCCATTTCCTTTGAGGTGGTAGATTAGCTCTAGATGAGGTTGCCTCGGTATTGTCATGATGTGAGATCGAATGTTGATTGGTTGAAACTCCCCCTGAGTTGCTGATCCTTTGAAAGGAATTGGGAGTTCTATTACTTGATGAAGTGAAATGATTATCCGTTGACAGACTGTGATCGACGGATGCTTCATTATGAACTTTAACGAATGATGCACTTTGTCTTTCAACGGATGCTGCATTGCTTCCATCAACGGAAGCTGAATTATGACTTTCAACGGATGTAGCATTCTGTGCATTGTCCAAAGGCAGACTTTGAATTCTTTTCGAGGTGCCTTCTCCATTATTCTCATCTTCACTATCATCACAATATATCTCAATGTTGTCAAATTTGAGTCCTTCATGATGTCCCTCATCTGTTAGTCCATCAATCTTTTTATCATCAAACACAACATGCACAGATTCCATGACAGTGTTGGTTCTTAGATTGTAGACCCTATATGATTTTCCAGCAGAATAACCAACAAATATTCCTTCATCAGCTTTTGCATCAAACTTTCCTTTGTGATCTGGTTGATTCCTTAGAATGTAGCATTTACAACCAAAGACATGAAGAAAGTTTAAGGTTTCTTTTCTTCTCTTGAACAATTGATAGGGAGTCATGCCTTTTGCTTGATTGATTAGAGAAATATTCTGAGTGTAACATGCACAGTTAACAGCCTCAGCCCAAAAGTATGTTGGGAGTTTTGACTCTTCAAGCATTGTTCTTGCAACTTCAATTAGTGACCTGTTCTTCCTTTCCACCACACCATTCTGTTGTGGAATCCTTGGAGCTGAGAACTCATGCATGATCCCATTTTCTTCACAGAACAACTTCATGGTTGAATTCTTGAACTCAGTTCCATTGTCACTCCTGATATTCCTTACTATGAAATCTGGATGATTGTTGACTTGCTTGATATGATTGATAATGATTTCACTAGCTTCATCCTTTGATCCAAGAAAATAAGTCCATGAAAACTTTGAGAAATCATCTTCAATCACTAGGCAATGTCTTTTCCTTGAAATTGACAATGCATTGACTGGTCCAAAAAGATCCATGTGTAGCAGTTGTAATGGTTCATCAATTGCTGATTCAAGCTTCTTACTGAATGATACTTTCTTTTGCTTTCCTTTCTGACAAGCATCACACAGTCCATCCCTTGTGAATTCCACTAGAGGCATTCCTCTAACTAAGTCCTTTTTGACTAGATCATTCATTGTCTTGAAATTCAAATGGGATAGCTTCTTGTGCCATAGCCAACTTTCAACTTAACTTGCTTTGCTGAAAAGACAAGTAATTGATTCTGCATCTGTAGAGTTGAAGTCAGCCAAGTACACATTCCCTTTTCTAACTCCAGTTAGAACCACTTTGTTATCCTTCTTATTTGTGACAACACAGGCTTCAGAATTGAAGGAAACAATATTCCCTCTATCACATAGTTGACTAATGCTCAATAGATTGTGTTTGAGACCATCAACTAATGCAACTTCATCAATGATGACATTTTCCTTTCAAATCAAACCATATCCCATAGTGAACCCGTTGCTGTCATCTCCAAAGGTTATGCTAGGGCCAACTCTCTCCTTGAACTCTGTGAGCAGGGTGAAATCTCCTGTCATGTGCCTAGAACAACCAATGTCCAAGTACCATAGATTCAATAGATTGTGTTTGAGACCATCAACTAATGCAACTTCATCAATGATGACATTTTCCTTTGAAATCAAACCATATCCCATAGTGAACCCTTTGCTATCATCTCCAAAGGTTATGCTAGGGCCAACTCTCTCCTTGAACTCTATAAGCAGGGTGAAATCTCCTGTCATGTGCCTAGAACAACCAATGTCCAAGTACCATAGATTCCTTTTTTTTCCCTGCACACAATAAAATCAATCAAGTTGATTTTGGTACCCAAGTTTCCTTGGGTCCAGCCTTGTTAGTCTTTTTCCTAGACTTCATTCCTCCGGCATCTTTTGACTTAGGCAACTTTGGGTCAACCTTGATCTTAGATGCATTTGGTTGAAGTGTAGGATTAGTCACAGAATCATTTAGCACATTTGGTTGAATTTGATAAGGCATAGATTGTGCAAACATATTATTCCACATATGCATGTTGTATGGCATTTGAGACATACTGAATGCAGTAAAATAAGGGTTATTAACATATGGCATGTTTGCAAAATGTGCATAAGGATTCTGATGAGACATAACAGGCATAGCATGCAGAGGTGACATAGACATGTTAGGCATGGAAGGAGTTAAAGGCATGGGAGCATTCTTAACAGATTTGCAGTTATCAGTTAGATGATTAACACTTTTACAATGCACACAGCTTTTTCTAGGAGAATACTTATCAGGTGTGTAATTGTTGTGTTTGTTAATCCCTACCTTCCCATTTCTATTAGATTTTCTTTTAGTTTCCTTTTTATCCTCAACCAACTTAAGCCTATTTTTCAACTGATCTAAGGTCATGTGTCCTATATTCACCTTACTGGCATCTTTGGATGTGCTAGCTTCTTCCTTGACAAAGTTCTTGGAAGTTGAACCAAACTTTTTATTGAGATTTTTCAAATTGTTCTTTTTAAAATCACTTGCCTGTTTTAATTGATGAGCCTTCAACGGATGCTCTTTTTCTTCCTTCAATGGATAACTTTCATCATCCGTTGATTCCACATCCGTTGACAATCCATCAATTAATTCAACTTCCTTTTTGGTTTTCTTCCAGGCATTCTCACAGAGTGATTCAATTCCCTGAACCTTGACAATTTGAGCACTAACATCCCTAGATGTTTTCCAGGCCTTGATTACCTCTTGATCACGTTCTAATTGTTTAGAAAGAATTTCTACTTTCTTAACAGATTCTTCTAGTTCACTCTCAACAGTCAAGCATTTGATTTTAATCTTTTCAAGCTCAATTACCTTACCCTCTAACACAACATTCCTATCACTTAAAAACACATTATTCTCTTTGATTCTTGTGTTTTCTTTAGCTAGTGATTTAAGGGAAACACGCAAATGATATAATTCATTGGACATATCATTTATGGCTTCATTGCATTCAATATTAGAAAGCTGAGAGAGGTCAGTAGTAATTACCTGGTTGCTTGATGAACTAGTTTCATTTTCATCAGAATTAGCCATCAGGGCGAGGTTGACATATTCCATATCATCATCTTCATTGGCTCCATCTGCTGCCCAATCATCTTGAGTCAGAAAAGCTCTTTCCTTTTGTTTGAGCAAATCAAAATATTTCTTTTTGTAATCAACTTGCTCAAATTTATTCTTATCAGAGGATGGCTTTCTGCACTCATTTGCAAAGTGTCCACTTATGCCACAGTTATAACATTTGAACTTAGATTTGTCCACCATGTTCTTGTTTGACTTAGTGAATTTTGCATTTTTCTTGAATTTCATCTTTGCAAACCTCCTGGACAGAAAAGCCAGATGTTCATCAACATCATCAAAGTCATCTTGACTGGAATTGTCTTCAACCTCAGCTACTTGCTCCTTTCCCTTGCTTGATTCTGATTTGCTTGTGCCAATTTTAAGACTTGCCATTGTCTTTTTTTCATTCCTGGCTTCAATCTTCTCATTGTCAGCTACAAGTGCAACTGATCCACCTTTTCTTTTTCCCTTTTCCAACAGCTCATCTTGCTCCATCTCAAGTTCATAGGTCTTCAAAATTCCATATAATCTTTCAAGTGTGAAGTCCTTATAATCTTGAGAATTTCTTAGAGAAACAGTCATAGGCTTCCATTCCTTTGGTAGAGACCTCAGAAATTTTAAATTGGAGTCCTTGACTTGGTACACTCAGCCATACAGCTTCAATCCATTCAACAGTTTCTGAAATCTATTGAAGATATCATTCAATGATTCTCCTTCTTCAAAATGAAAATATCCATACTGTTGAATGAAAAGCTGCATTTTGTTTTCTCTAACTTGCTCAGTACCTTCACAGATAAGTTTAACAGTATCCCAAATTTCCTTAGAAGTTTGGTTGTTAATGACATTGTCAAACATATCTTGATCTAGGCCATTAAATAAAATGTTCATGGCTTTCTTGTCCTTGTGAACCTCTTCAATATCTTCAACAGTCCATTCTGCTTTTAGCTTGGGAATAGACTGTCCAACAACAACTGTTGCAGTAGCGGCTGTGGCCACCTTGTGAGGGATGTGAGGACCATTTTCAATGCAATTGATGTAGCTTTCATCTTGAGAGAGAAGATGTAAATGCATCTTCACTTTCCAGTGATGATAGTTATCTCTTTCCAGGATTGGAATCTTTATACCAATATCTTTCTTACTCATGATGTTAGCAGAATAGATCTTTAAACTCTTTGTATGTTAAGAGCTTGCTCTGATACCAATTGTTATTCCCAGTGGATTAACAATGAGATTTAAGGAAGGGGGGGTTGAATGTAAATCTCAAAACTTTTTCTGGTTTTGAGCAGTTTCTAAGACTAAGTGTTTTGATGAACAAATGTGTGTGAATTGTTTTAAGCTAATACAGACAGATATATATTCAAGCACAAATGTAAAGAACACAAAAAACTTAAAAACTTTTCTGGTGGATATATTGTTCCACCAGAGATGTGTTATTTCAGAAAATCTGTGAATCAAAAAATTGATCACAGCTGCGTCCTAGTACAAAATAGATGATTTTCTCTCTGGATTTTTCTAAACAGCTCTGGAAAATTCACACTATAATTATTAGCTGCTACTTGGTTTATATAACACCAAGTTTACAAGTGAAGACAAAACTGTAGAATACAATTAAAAGATTCTTCACATGTTTCTTCTTCATTTCTCTATCCAATGCAATTTAGGTTTAGCTGTGAATCTTTGAATACTTCCTTGTTTGCACCGGATTGGAAATGCTGCTTTTTCTTGATTCCTCCTAGAGGCTTCCACATTCCAGTTTGTCTCTGTCAACCCATGTGCCTCTGTCAGCTTATGAATTGTCACTATCAACTGCTATTGAACTTAGCATCCGTTGAAGATTTTATCCGTTGATGGCTTTATCCGTTGAAGCATTAGCAGTTGAAGCTTTATCCGTTGATGCACTCATCCGTTGATGGATGTTATCCGTTGAAGCTTTAGAGACATCCGTTGAAGCTTTGTTTCTCATCCGTTGAAGGCCTTTAATATCAGTTGATACTACTTCACTTATACAAAATTACAAGGCATGAAATATTTACAGTTAGCCCTCCTATTTGCATATCCACTACTAGTCAACATGACTTATAATTTCCCATAACATCTAAGAATTACAACTTAAATACAGAGAATGAAATGTGCTACAATACTAAACTTATTTCTAAGTAAAGCTACTCCTTCAACGGATAACCAGAATGGTCTTATCCGTTGAGGCTACAAACACTAGATTTCTACTTAAGTGTTTTGTTGAACTTATCATCAAACTAATACACATATTCCTAACAACCATTTTAAGTAACGGTATTTCGCGAATGAACCCTTACCTCTCGCATAACTTTGAGACCGTGTTTAAGGCCCTTAAAGGACTAATTGGATTACGAAACAATTATGTAAGGTTGATTAGTTCGTTTTTAGAGTACTCGCGAAAGAGTCTCCTTAAAACATTTAACAGTTAATTTTATAAAAATGGTGGAGCCGAGGATACTCGAGCAACTAATATAAATCATTAAGCATAAAAGCGAACGTTAGGGTCTAAGCCGATAAAATCTAGTTTCTTAAGAGACAATGGTTTAATTCTGGATTATATGTTGTTTATAGGTTACCGGAGTCACACCAGACCTATTACCACCCTCGATCACTCATGCAAGTTTTCTACCCGTATAGCTATTGTTGTGATATATATATGTATATGCATTATCTTGTGATAAGTGCATGATTTTTAATAGCAAATCTTGTGATATATTGAAGCATTTTAATATGATATATATATATATGCATGCCTATTTCAGAATCGTGATATCTCATTGTCGATTCAATTGCTTATAAACTGCATAATACATATGCTATAGATAGGCATTCTTTACGTATACCCTTAGTATAAGGGACCCAAGGTTGAACATTTTCCTAAAACCTGGAGGCCAGGTTCCCGAGTATATTTTATATAGTTTTATATAACTATTAATTGAATAAGGTGTATTCGATAGTTTTAAATAATAATTAAACTTTATTTTCGATTACTCAAATAAAGATCTTACTTTTATATAAGTGCATCTTTTGTTATTTATTATTCGTTTCAAGTATCAGTTTTAAAAAAATTTACTTCATTTATTTTTATAAAGATTATCATTTATGGGAATATTATTAAAATAATAATATTTAGATATTTTCTAATATATCGGGACTGATTTGTTTTATCAAATCAACCTTACTCCAAACATTTTCAAAAATGTTTTCGAGTCTTTAAAATGATTTTGAAAGTTAGAATGGATCCCAAAACTCGTTTTAATCTAAATCATTCCTTTCATGGAGGGATATACATACTCGCTCAAAAACTCAGGGATCCAGCTCCATGGTGTATTTTTGTCGCAACGAAGTTGCTAATTTGATAAAAGAGCTTTTGATTACTTGCCCAACATTCGGGAAGTATCTGCATCTAAATGAGTCGGCATAAGTGACAGGCCGGGGTACGGTCTATCATGGTGTAAGAGGCTAGGTGACAATCCATCATGAGTGGCCGGGTAACGGTCTAGCGCAAGGTCCTAATGCGGCCAGGGTGATGACCGGCGATGAATTCATCCATCTACTAGTAGAGAAATTGACTTAATTGGTATCTTTGCCTGATCAGCAAAATATCAGATTTATGCCAAAGTTTTCTTCCTTCCAAATTCATTGGTATTACAACTCTATTTATACGTTTCATGACAGAGGTTTTCAAGGAGTGTATGAGATATATATATATATATATATATATATATATATTTAGGTGTATATATATATCGGGACTTCATTTCTTTTAAATGATATTTCAAAGATTGATTTTATACAAGTTTTATATTGTAGCTCCTTCTATATGATGAGCTTTGAAAACTTATTATACTTTGAATAGTCAAGTAGTTTTTCTAAAGGGTATAAGTTATTGGAGTATTTTGTAACTTCATCTTTTTAAGCTTATATCCAGTAAGTAATTATCTTGCACTTGATAAAGATTTTCAGTAAGTTATCGATTCAGATACTTGCATTATTGATTAAACTATATATTATCGTGCAAGTTATAATGCTCACTCTTGCTTCATTTTTTCATCACACAACAACAGAAAGGCAAGATGAACAATACCAAGCTCCCAATTCGTGAACATATTGGAAATGTTCCGCTGCTTTCGGTAGGCGTTGATACCACTATGGATGAGGTAGTAGCTACCAATAGGCTAGGCTTTCAACTTTGATGTACCAGATTTATGTATATTTATGAATTGTAATAATGGCAAAGAATATGTAATTTTTTTCAGAAACCCTTTTGAGGTGTAATGACTGATAATTATGGAATAAAATGACTTGTATTATTTTTGGTATTCATCTATGAGGCTATAACTTGTGGTTTGTGGGTGTGTATATGTTGCGGGGTCACAGTACGCAGTAGTTGATTATTTACTAATATTAAGTGTTGTTAATGGAAATGGAAATCATGACAACCCAGATCCCCGACCCCGGATTTGGGGGTGTTACAACTTATCTTTTACCTGGTGAAAGTTTTGAAAAAGATGAACTTCTGATGATTTTTCAAATTAATTTTAAATCTCTGGCTGATTTAGCAAAAAGGAAAGATACTTTCAGGAGAAGAACAGTTTTACCACGATAATTGTGGGTGTTTCTGTATAACAAAATGCCTAACAAATATAATTTTCCAGATCTTGACACCCTGGAACAGGGAACATCCAACTCTATTCCTGACCAAAGTGTTTATTGTTCTTCCCTTTAATCGAAACACACTATCACATCTGGTTCTTCTCAAAAGGAATCAGTTGCCAAATCAAAGACAATAAAGACTAATGTGTCTAAGAGACAATCAGGTCTAAAGGTTGTTTCACATTCACCTCAATCTTTGGAGCAAAAAGGTGGAGCGAGGAAGAAAAGTGTTTCATCAGTAACACAAATCAAGGAGAATGTAGGAAGGAAGAGAAGGAAAATTAAAGCTGGTGTTAAGCTGGTTGATGAATCATCAGACACTGAAAGTGACAGTGATGATCCAATCGTATTCAAGAAGCATGCTAGACTAGTGGAGGTTACTGGTGCTAATGCAGAAGAAGACCAAAGTTTGTTTGTAGCTGCTAAGCATACAAAAAGGAATCTGATGAAGGCAGCAGAAAAGATTTAAAAGAAATCAGATGGTCTTACAGTATTGGCTGATATTTCTCTGGATTTGAAATCTAAAAATCCTGATAAATCATTGTCAAATCCTGACAGGTCTCAACCAATTCCTAACAAGATAGTGACAATTCTTGATCAGAGATTTACTACATCTTAAACAACCAAAATAGTTAAAAATTCTAAGGAAGTTGGTCTACAGAAGTCTATCAAGAGAAAAACACATACTTCAACAGTTCATCAAAGCGAGAAGATCGAACTCAATCACCACAGAAGGGGTACAGTACACAAGAATCATCTTATCAAGGTGAAGATGCACTAGTTAGTGCCCCAGCTACACAAGAACCACCTGCTCAAAATGTAGGTGCAAGCATAACATCATATTTGACTATTCTTGACATTGCTCAAGGAAGTAATATTTATGTGGTTGATGACATTCTGAAGATAGTACAAGACAAGGAAGCTCATCAAAAGCACATTGTTGGACTGGATGTTGTTATTAATGATCATATCTTTGAGGGAAGCACACAAGAACCTTCAGTTCAAAGTATTGAAGAAGCTTTTACACCTCAAGTCACACAAGAACCAACAGTTTAAAATACTGTTGCAGACTTAGTATCAAATCCTAATATGGGGTCAATTCCTGACAAGCAGCACATTCTTGACAAAAGAACAATTCCTGATGAAGTTGTTCCTGATTCTACAAATCCAGATGTCATGATCACTTCTCAAGATAAGATTGAAGCAATCTTGGTGCAACCACTCAAGGATATACCAATGGTTGATACTACTCAAGGTACAAATTCTTTACACTCTATTTTATCTGATGACATGACTATGATTAGACCTTTACAAAGGAATACCTCTAGTCATATGATCACAGACAACTCTTCTCAGCCACCTCTTATTTATGTAAGACAAACTTATCTGAGCCTTTCATGTGAGAATGAGAGAAAAGATTTAGTGAAAAATAGAATTATAGAGAGACAGGATCCTTACCTGGCAAAAGGAGAGGTAGATGAGAGTCAAGATTTAGTTAGTCCTTGTGAGGAAGCTCTGACTATTAAAGGTTAAGAGATGAGTGGTGTGAGAAGTGATGAGATCACTTTAAAAGAACAGATAGATTTAGGTACTCATGGTTTTTTTCAATGGATATGGTAATTTGGCATGTAAAATTTTACCATCTTGTCAGAACATAATTTTTCATCAAAAATCCATAATACAAAATTTGGCTACTATTAACACATATCTAATCAAGCTTAAGATTCATTAACATACCTAACTCACTTACCAATCTTGTGAATAAGATTCTTCAATTGGTTTGGTAGAGATATCTTTTGTCAATGTGCTTAGTTTTTGAGTGTTGAATTGGATTCTTAGTTACTGCAATAATACTAATGTTGTCATAGAATATTGGAGTTCTTTTCAACTACAAGCCAAAATCAACAAGTTTTATTCATAAGAGTTGTGCCCAACAGATTCTAGTTGCAATGTATTCAGCCTGAGCAATAGAGGTTGAAACGAAGTTATGCTTCTTGCTAACCCAAGGTACCAGTTTGCCTTCTAGAAATTGACAACTCCCTGTTGTACTTTTCTTGTCAATTATGCAATCTGCATAATCTGCATCTGAATAACCAGTTAGATCAAATCCAAACTCTTTAGGGTGCTAAGTTCCAAGAATTTGAATTACTTTAATTTAATTTAAATCCAATTTAAATTAAATAATTCTTAAATTTTTTTGTATAACCTTATAGGTTATTATTACGTTGGCAATGAATTTTAGTTATAATTTAAAATCGAAAACTATGAGTGGAATCTATTAATACATCATTGCTACCCAAGTTATGGAATTCACAGTTTTACGCTTGTGACTTGATCTCTTCATTTTTCCCTTTTGATAAGCATCACAAACTTCATTATGAGCAAACTCCAGACTAGGCATGTCTTTTACTAACTCCTTTTTGACTAGAATATTGATTGTCTTGAAATTCAAGTGAAACAGATTTTTATGCCATAACTTGCTTTGCTCTACAGATTCCTTGGTGTAGAAGCAACAAACTCCTTCCTTATTTGCTGAGTATAAATCTGCAACAAATAAGCTTCCCTTCCTTGTTCCTTTCAGAGCAACTTTACCAGTTTTTTTGTTGATGATAGTGCATTCTTTTTTGTTAAATAAAACCTTGAATCCTTTATCTGCAAATTGACTAACACTAAGAAGATTCACTTCAAGACCATCTACCAGTGCTACATCTTCAATGACAATATTTCCAGAAATTAATTTACCATATCCCATAGTAAAACCTTTGTTGTTGTCTCAAAAAGTCACCAGTCAGCTAGCTTTCTCCTCAAATTATGATAACATGGCTATATCACCTGTCATATGTCTTGAGAATTCACTGTCTATGATCCATATGACTTTCTTCCTTTTGCCCTGCACACAATGAGAATTAAATGTGTCTAGCAACCCAAGCAGTGTTGGGTACTTTCTTCTTGTTTACAGAATGAGCAGAACTAGAATGAGTTATTTCAGAAAGAATAGTGTTCATAAACTGTTGTGCATTATCCCTTTTTGATGCAGAGCCAACATTTACTTTTTTGAGGTCTACTCTCATCTTATGGAAACTTTTCATCACTTTCAAGTTGTAAGGGATGCAATCAAACTTGTCACAGAATGAGTAGAAATCATTTGCATTTGCTTCATTGTACTTGCAGGCTCCCTCTACTGGCTTGCTAATAACCTTTTTGCAAAGGTGAGTTAAATGATTTACTGAGCCACATTTTTGACATTGTTTCCTTGGAGCAACTGCAATAATGCAAAGTTGTTTCTTTTGTTTATCCCAATCATACCATTTTTATTCTTCTTTTTCTTCCCTGCATCTTCAGTTTTCACTTCCTTGACAGGTGTCTTGGAGTCTTGGTTGACCATGGGTTTCTTTTCAACTTTGGAAGTTAGATTTGTTTCTGCTTTTATCTTTTCATTGGCTTCATCAGCAATTTCTTGCTTTATGATGAACTCTTATTCACTGAAGTCTACTTCGCATGCTTTGAACATAGGTGAACCAACCTTTCTCAGCATAGCTGGGACATCTTCATTTTCAGTTGATTTTCCTTTACCACCTACATCTTTCTTTTTCTGTTCAAAGCATCATAATCAAGACCAGTAGATATGTTAGCACATGGCTTGTTTTTCTCATGGTACTGACCAACCAACTTAGATGCATTCTTGAAAGACTTCAACTTTATTTCGTAAAACAATGTTTACAAAAATATCGTAAACAAAAATAACATGAAACCGTGACTATGAATTGAATCATAAACTGATTTAAAACTCAACTCTTGATATCAATAGTTATTTTGGTGTCATATCAAATTAGATATCAATACGAACTTTGATGCTCACAACATCCCATACTGAAGTCAATATCAATCATCTCTATTAATACCACTTTTGATATTTAACAACAAATTAAGTATCAACATAAATCAGAAACTGAATCAAAACTGCATTTTGCCTTTTATCTAAAACCAAAATACTTGACAATCATTTATTATAGGATTATCAAAAACAATATGATAATTTAGATTGGAATCTTTCTCCGACGGACGTACAATCACATGCTGATCAGCCCGTGTGATTGCACTGGATCATGATTTGTAGAAACATGTCCCAAAACACGAGTACTCAAATAAAAAGCAATATATCTGCCTGTAGCACAAGTTGTATAATAATATTTCATATAATACATAGCCCTCCGCTGGACCGTCCGCCCCGGTCACTTACGCATTCATCCAATCTTAAAACCTTTTATTGGAAGGGGTCATAATAATCGACACCCTAAATAATTTTATTCCCCCATTCACTTGGGCAGGAATACTCGCAACCAAATCATTTCTCTCAAAAACTAAAACATTAATAAATCCATTAATTTTGATAAGTAAAAACACTTAACTATTCCGAACATATAATAACAGAAGAGTACTTGCATGATAAACATTTAATTCAGCCATATGTAAAACATTTATCTATTCTGAACTGAGAATATGGAAAGCAATACTTGCATAATCATAAGCAGTTGGATATGAAAAATATTGAACTATTCTGGAATTAGAATAGCGTAGAAAACTTGCCTTTGGTTTTTAGCAGTTAGTCACACTCGCAATAACATAATTATTCCATCATTCTGTCTCAAGACATCACCATCATTTACTTTGTCAATTCTCCAGTCTTCTACTCATGATGTTGGTACAAGACTGATATGCAATACCATTCCATTTCACTTTTTATCCAATGCCTAGTCCTGATCAACTCGAATGATCCGCATATATAATTAAAAGATACATCTTAATCGCTTAAACGATAATTACTCGATGAACTATGCGTCAAAACCCTTGTTAGATATATTTGAGATGTCATGTCTAATATGATTTGTGTTTAGTTTTCAGAACTTAACAACAGGACATATCATGACTTACTGAAATCAGAACTTACTGAAGTCAGAACTTAATATCAGAACTTAAGGTGTCAGAAGATACATATCAGTTCTTAAGTGCGGGAAGACTTTCAGATAAGGAATGCGGCTTATTTACAGGAGAAGATCTGGACTAAAACAAAAGAAGATATGCATGAAGAGTTAGAGGACTAGAAGACTTGTAGAAGATATCTGATTGATATATTTTAGGAGACATAATTATATTCCATATCAATTAGAATATATCTTATAACTGTGTACTATATAAACACAGCTTAGGGTTTACACTATATGTGTTATCATTATCGAGAAAATTATACATTGTAACCTAGCAGCTCTTAGTGATATTGTTCATCACTGAGAGAGAACAACAGTTCATATTGTAACACAGTTTATTGAATATACTTGATCTTTGTTACATACTTGTGTTTAAATTGATTTGATTGTATAAACACTGTATTCAACCCCCTTCTACAGTGTTGTGTGACCTAACAAGTGGTATCAGAGCTTTTCTGTTAACACACATATAGTAAAGATCCAAACAATCATGTCTGAAGAAACACAAACTCCAACCAAGCCTACCAAAACTCAAGATACTCAAAACATTCAAACCCACAGTCGATATGAGATTATTAGAGTTCCAATACTGAGACCTTCTGAGTATCCCATATGGAAAGTAAAGATGGCTATGTTTCTGGAAGCTACGATCCATAATACCTTGACATAATCAATGAAGGACCATATAAGCCTACCAAGCTCTCTGTTGCAGTTGCTGATCAATCAGCAAAGTCCATACCAAAGGAGAAAGGTGATTACACAGCTGAAGACATCTCATCTATTGCCAAGGATGCAAGGGTAAGGCATTTGTTGCATAGTACCATTGATAATGTCATGTTAAATAGGGTAATTGGATGCAAGACTGCAAAGGAGATATGGGATGCTTTGGAGACAAGATGCCAAGGAACTGATGTAATCAAAAAAAATAGGAGGACTATACTCACTCAAGAGTATGAGCACTTTGACTCAAAAGCTGATGAGTCATTAACTGACTTATATGACAGGTTTGTCAAACTCTTGAATGATCTGTCACTGGTGGACAAGGAATATGATCTTGAAGATTCAAATCTAAAATTTCTTTTAGCTCTTCCTGAAAATTGGGATTTAAAGTATACTACCATAAGAGACAACTATGACCTTACTGAAACAACTCTTGATGAAATTTATGGTATGCCCAAGACTTATGAACTTGAGATGGATCAAAGGAGCAAGAGGCATGGAAGAAAGTCAAGGACAATTGCTCTTAAAGCTGAGGAGGAATCTCCTAAAGTGGTTGCCTCAAAGAGGAGCAAAGGAAAGGCTCTCATCATAAAGTCTGGTTCAGAGTCATCATATTCTGATGATGATGATTCAGAAACTGAAAGTTTACCTGAAATGGATGTTGATGCAGAGATGATGCAACTGTGTGCTCTTATGGTGAAGGGTATCACAAAGATAGCCTACAGGAAATTCAGAAAGGGCAAGAAGTTTTCCAGGATAGGTGGAAGTTCTGATAAGAAAGGGTTTAGAAAATATGAAGGCAAAGGAGGAAAGTCTGACAGAGGAGACAACTCAAATGTTAAATGCTACAGTTATGGTGAACGAGGCCACATATCTCCTGACTGCAAAAAAGGAAAAAGTGACAAAGGAAAGGCACTTGTCATAAAGAAGAAAAGCTGGACAGACACTTCAGATTCTGAAGATGAGGTAAACTATGCCTTGATGGCAAATGCTGATAGCAGTACTGAAACTGCTGAATTGAAGGTACCTCAAACAACTTATGCTTTTCATACTGATGATATTACTGAGTTGAGATTATATCTTAAAATCATGTTCATTAGTTATAGAGATCAGACTTTAACATGTGAAAGTTTAACATATGAATTTCTTGCTTTTAAAAACAGAAATGACTATTTAGAAAATGAGTTAGTTTTTATTCATCAAACTAAAAAAGAAAGAGATGAGGCTTTGTATGTTAGAGATGATGTACTAAAATTGAATGAATCTCTAAAAACTAATTTAGAAAAGGAAAGAGAGATCATCAGAACTTGGACTAACTCTGGCAGAACAACTCAGGATATACTAAGTAGTGGAAACTGGAAAGAGGGCTTAGGGTATTGATAAGTGGATTTTATATCTACTTGGAATGCTTCATTACAAGCTTAAATTGGTGTTTTGGACTCAAGTTGTTGGTATTTTGATGTGTTTTTGTGTTATTACATTTCAGGTATCAGTTAAATGAAGAAAGGAGCTTTTAAAGGAAATATGATGAAAAGTGATCAGACTTGGATGCCAAGGCCATTTTCCAGTTATAGAGAATCTCATTAGCTTCGCGTGGGTAGTTGAATCGCCTAATTCTGACGAGTAGAACTCAAGTTATGGCCAAAATAAGATTCATCAGAATTTTCCAGAAAGGCTGTAGGCGCCCGTCTGCTGGTGCCACGCGGCCGCCTGCTAGGAGGTGCCCGCCTGCTGATGCCGCACTGCCGCGTGCTGATGCGCGGCTGACTTCGCTGAAAAAGCCTTTTTTGAGTGAAATTTGACAATTTTAAGGGTTCGGGTCCAATATGAGCTTATATATACTTAAAAAAAAGGGTTTTCATCATCCGGGAAGATTAGGAGACCAAGGGGAAAATCTAGAAGCACAAAAGAACTCTGCAAAAGAAGATCTTGTTTTCAACTTGTGATTCTTTGAATTAGTTGTAATTTTGGATGCTCGTTTTCGTTCTTGTTGAACCTAGATCTCGTTTATCCATACTTTGAATTATTCAGTTTATTAAGATCTTGTTTTATACCATGCTTTTATTGGAACCCATGGTGACGATGAGTTCGATTATGAACTAATCGTTATCATGGGATTCTAGCGGATTTACTTATGGATTTCAATAGTTAATTGTTTTGATATCTTGGTATGTGGTGATTTTAATGATATTTTAGTATTGGTTGTGCATATTCGTCTTATGTGCGTAGCTAACATATAAGATAGCGTGTTAATCTCTATTGAAGCGACAGTGAATGTAGAGGTTTAGAACTTGCCATGCTAGCATAGGTTCATGTATTGTATGCATGATTAGTGGGTAACTCTAACCGTTTTACTTGCCCTATGTAATCATTATGGATAACTTGTGCTTAACCGTTATGTTGTCAAATTCTATAGACATATAGGGTCTCAAGATAATTGGTGCCTATTCAGCTTCTATCTCTTTTGTGGAGGTCTGGTAGAATGGTACTCGTGCAACGAAAGTTGGCGTTTATCATTTTCGTGTTATCTGATTAGTGTCATCACCATCACATGCTAAGGTTAAGAACGAAAAGGCTATTGAATGAAGTAGTAATAAAGTTAGAATCCCATGTTTGTTATATATATTAATTCAACCTCAATTCTCTTAGTTAATGTTATTTAGTATAATCTCTTAGTTTAATAAAAACCCAATTTGTTATTTGTCTTAGCATTGAGCGATAACCATACATTGTTGCATAGGTGCATAAATTGAACTTAACCTAAACTAGTCTCTGTGGGAACGAATCTGATTTATATCTTATATTACTTGCGAATACGTATACTTGCGTGAATTTTAGCGCGTGTTTTCGCCCTAACAAGTTTTTGGCGCCGCTGCCGGGGACTCGGTGTTAATTTTTAGTTTATGTGCTTGTCATCAGTGGTCGTTAAAGTTTACTGACCTGGATTCTTTTACTTTCACGATTTATTTGTTTGTGTTTCAGGTACTCATTACAATGGGAGATCCAGCAGCACTAACGAAAGCCTTGATGGATTTTTCTCAACCCAAGATCAATGACATTCAATCTAGTATTGTCCGGCCAGCTATCACAGCTAATACCTTTGAGATCAAGCCTGGAATAATTCAATGGGTGCAAAACTCAATCCAGTTTGGGGGTTCTCCAAGTGAAGATCCCAATATGCACATTAGGGATTTCATTGAGATCTGCGACACCTTCAAGTTAAACGGTGTTTCTAAAGATGCTGTGAAGCTAAGACTATTCCCATTCTCTTTGAGGGACAAGGCTAAGAGCTGGTTACACTCTCTACCAGCTGGTTCGATTACTACTTGGGAAGATCTTGCTCAAAAATTTCTTACTAAATTCTTCCCTATGGCGAAGACAGCTGCAATGAGGAATTCTCTTACTCAATTTGCGCAGCAAACGGGAGAATCTTTGTGTGAAGCTCGGGAGCACTACAAGGAGATGCTTAGGAAGTGTCCTCATCATGGAATGCCTGATTGGATGATCATCAATTGCTTTTATAACGGTTTGGGAGCATAGTCCAGACCCATGCTCGATGCAGCATCAGGCGGAGCATTATGGGCAAAGTGCTATGAGGAAGCTTATGATCTAATTGAATTGATGGCTGCTAATGAATATCAGTATCCAACCCAGAAATATCCATAGGGAAAGGTAGTAGGAGTTCTTGAAATGGATACAGCTACGGCTATCACTGCTCAACTAAAGGCATTGTCTATGAAGATCGATTCTCTGGCTAACTATGGTGTTAATCAGATAACCAGTGTTTGTGAGCTATGTGCAGGTCGCATGCGACAGATCAATGCACTATATCTAGTGAATCAGCTGAGTTTGTGAGCAACTTTCAGAGATCGTAACAACCAGTTCCAGACACTTATCATCCTGACAACTGGAATCATCCTAACTTCAGCTGGAGCAACAATGAGATTGCGATGCAACAGCCATTCCAGCAGTTTGGAAATAAGATATTCAACCCTCCTAGTTTTCAGCAACAAGTTACGCCAAAAAAACAAACTCTTGGTGCATGTCTATCTTCGAATGAAAAATCTGAATTGGAGGAGTTGCGGCTTATGTGCAAAAACCAGGCTCTTATATGCCAAAGCCACGCTGTTTCTATCCAGAATCTGGAGAACTAAATAGGGCTAATTGCTAACGCCTTATTGAATCGACCACCAGGAACGCTTCCTAGTGCTACAGAAGCCAATCCAGGCAAGAGAGAAGTTGAAGAACAGGTGAACGCCATCACCATGAGGTCTGAAAAGGTCGCAAGCCCCCAAATTCAGCAAGACGATGAGCCTGAAAAATCTCAAGTTTCAGAAAATGCAGTTATGGCTGAAGAAGAAGTGCAGAAGGAAGCAGAGGTGGAACCAAGAAAGAGTAATGTGGAACACACTCCTCCTGGGGGTAATACAGGGGAGAAACAGATCTATCTTCCACCTCCTTTTCCTAAAAGGCTGCAGAATAAAAAGCTGGATAAGCAGTTTGAGAAGTTTTTGGAGGTGTTCAAGAAACTACATATCAATATACCTTTCGCTGAAGCTCTTGAACAGATGCCTAGCTATGTGAGATTTATGAAAGGTATTCTCTCTCGAAAAGTTAAGCTCGATGACTTAGAGACCATTGCTCTAACGGAGGAATGCAGTGCTATGCTGCAACAAAAGTTGCCTCCGAAGCTTAAAGATCCTGGAAGCTTCACTATTCCTTGCACTATCGGAAACTTGTCGTTCGACAAGTGTTTATGTGATTTAGGATCTAGCATCAATCTGATGCCCTTATCTATCTTCAAGAAGCTTGGTCTGCCTGATCTGAAACCAACATACATGTGATTACAACTAGCTGACCATTCCATCGCTTATCCACGAGGTATAGTGGAGGATGTCTTGGTCAAGGTGGATAAACTCATCTTTCCTGCTGACTTTGTAATTCTTGACTTCGAGGAAGAAAGGAAGATTCCCATTATCTTGGGAAAACCATTCTTGGCTACAGACCGAACTATGATTGATGTGCAAAAAGGAGAGCTTTCGATGAAGGTTTATGATCAAAAGGTCACTTTTAATTTGTTCAAGGAAATAAAGTTACCCACAGCTAAAAAGGAGTGCTTTAAAGTAGAGTGGATCGACTCTGTAGTAAATTCAGAGCCTGAGCAATTGCCAAAGTCAGAGACCTTAGAGAGATCCTTAATAGGGGAATCAATTATTGAAGATAAAGAAGGAGCATAGCAATTGCAGGATTTGAATACACCTCCATGGATGAGGAAGTTGGATATGCCATTCGATTCTCTTGGGTTAGCAGAGCTGAAAATTTCTCAGTAGCGTCTCGAGTCGTCTATTGAAGATGTTTCCACACTTGAGCTTCACCCACTACTAGATCACTTGAGTTATTCATTCTTAGGTGAACCCCATGATAAGGGGTTGGGATATATTTTTGATGATGTAGAGAGTGGCTGTACGGATATTCCCGTGCCTACAGAGGGTTCTTCTCATGTGCAACAGGTAGTTGATAGGACTGGTGTTGGTGATGCCCAGTATAGAAGATTGACTAGGCATATGGAGGCCATGTATGTCATCCACCGATATTTTGCTGAAGATTTGACACACGCTTTCGGTACTGTTGTTCGAGCCACTGGTGGCGAGTTTAATTGGCCACCTGATCCTCCACCCGACAAGGGTGACTCTCCCGCTAATTAGGTATGCCTGAAATCCTTATTATTACCTTCAATGAGGACATTGAAAATTTTAAGTTTGGGGGTGATTATGTAAGGATTAGTAGTGTGTGTCCATATAGATTCATATAGATTCATATTACATATTTAGTTGTAGTTCATTCATATTTTTGCATGATTGTTCATTTAGGACATATTTGTTATTTTTATGTGATTTCATATAGTTACATTTGCATGCATATTTAGCATGATCCCTTAAGATGAACTATGATATTTGATAAGTTGATGTTGATTTGAATGTGGTGATGACGAATAAAGGGATGTTTAAGTCCTAATGAATTGATTTGCATGCCAGAAACAAATATTTTCACAAAGTCTTATAGGGTTGCTTTTGATCTAGATAATGATCATACTTGTTTGTTGTTGAGATTTAATCACTTGGTTATATTTAGAATTGGTGATATTCTCGTAATGACGTAAAAACACTTATTTTTTTTTATCTAGAGAAAAACTTGGATTTGATTGCTAGTTGTTGTAAGGCTAGGCGTCAAATGGCTAGTAGCCGACTCATATTTTTATGAGTAGTCTAGGGTTGAATGAGATGGAGCGAAACACACTCATTCAGAAATTATTGAAAAAAAAGAAAAAAGAAAAAGGAAAAAAAGAAAAAAAAAAGTATGTGTTTACACATAATTGATCAAGAGTGAGCTCTTTAATACTCGAGTTATTAAGTTCTAGGGGACTTTGTGCCTAGTGACCTAAGGCTTTTATAGTCTGGGATCTGCTAACCTAACGCTCACTACATGGGTATTATTGCATAAGTCTTTTGGGACCTCATTCATTGCAGAGTCAAATAAGCATCTTTGTTATGTGTTCAAGAATAGTGTGAATCCTTGTATAACTCTAGTAGAAAGGAGGTGTTGCGAGTCATAATGCATTTATTGTCTATTCTGTTTATAAACTTTTGATTGTTTCGATGATAGATAAGTTATGGTTATTGATCTAGTATCGAGAGATATCTGTTAAGCATTTCACACACACACGTTTCTGGTTTGTGAGTTAGTTTGTGGGATTTATTCGAACTCTATTTTAAGTCATTGCATTCTTAGAGGCATTGGCTTATTCATTTGGTTATGGTTATTCTGAGGGGATCGATTGCATTATCATTTAGTTGCATTCACGTAGTTGCATTCATGTATTAGGTTTGTTTTGTAGTTTTGAGTCTGTTTATGCTTGAGGACAAACATCAATTCAAGTTTGGGGGTGTGATAAGTGGATTTTATATCCACTTAGAATGCTTCATTACAAGCTTAAATTGGTGTTTTGGACTAAAGTTATTGGTATTTTGATGTGTTTTTGTGTTATTGCATTTCAGGTATCTAGTTAAATAAAGAAAGGAGCTTTTAAAGGAAATATGATTAAAAGTAATCAGATTTGGAAGCCAAGGCCATTTTCAAGTTGTAGAGAATCTCGTTAGCTTCACATGGGCAGTTGTATCGCCTAATTCTGACGAGTAGAACTCAAGTTATGGCCAAAATAAGATTCATCAGAATTTTCTAGAAAGGCTGCAGGCGCCCGCCTGCTGGTGCCACGCGGCCGCCTGCTAGGAGGCGCCCACCTGCTGGTGTCGCGAGGCCGCGTGCTGATGCATGGCTGACTTCGCTGATTTCGCTGAAAAAGCCTTTTTTGAGTGGAATTTTACGATTTTAAGGGTCCAGGTCCAATATTGGCTTATATATACTTAAAAAGGGTTTTCATCATCCGGGAAGATTGGGAGACTAAGGAGAAGAACTAGAAGCACTAAACAACTCCGAAAAAAAAGATCTTATTTTCAACTTGTGATTCTTTGAATTAGTTGTAACTTTGGATGCTCGTTTTCGTTCTTGTTGAACCTAGATCTCGTTTATTCGTACTTTGATTATTATCCAGTTTATTAAGACCTTGTTTTATACCATGCTTTCATTGGAACCCATGGTGATGATGAGTTTGATTATGAACTAATCGTTATCATGGGATTCTAGCGTATTTACTTATGGATTTCAATAGTTAATTGTTTTGATATCTTGGTATGTGGTGATTGTATGATATCCTAGTATTGGTTGTGCTTATTCGTCTTATGTGTGTAGCTAACATATAAGATAGCGTTTTAATCTCTATTGAAGCGACAGTGAATATAGAGGTTTATAACTTGCCATGCTAGCATAGGTTCATGTATTGTATGCATGATTAGTTGGTAACTCTAACCGTTTTACTTGCCCTATGTAATCATTATGGATAACTTGTGCTGAACCGTTATGTTGTCAAATTCTATAGACATATTGGGTCTCAATATAATTGGTGCCTATTCAGCTTCTATCTCTTTTGTGGATGTCTGGTAGAATGGTACTCGTGCAACGAAAGTTGGTGTTTATCAGTTTCGTGTTATCTGATTAGTGTCATCACCATCACATGCTAAGTTTACGAACGAAAAGGCTATTGAATGAAGTAGTAATGAAGTTAGAATCCCATGTTTGTTATATATATTAATTCAACCTCAATTCTCTTAGTTAATGTTATTTAGTATAATCTCTTAGTTTAATAAAAACCCAATTTGTTATTTGTCTTAGCATTGAGCGATAACCATACATTGTTGCATAGGTGCATACATTGAACTTAACCTAAACCAGTCTCTGTGGGAACGAATCTGATTTATATCTTATACTACTTGCGAACACATATACTTGCGTGAATTTTAGCGCATGTTTTCGTCCTTATAGGTATGGAGATGATAAAAGTGAGAAAGGAACTGTGAAAATTGAGCCAACTGTTGTTAAACAGACTTCTAAGCCAAAGGTAAATCCTGTTAAGTTTGTAGCAAAAACTGTAAAGTCTGATTTTGAAAAGATGAATGAGTCTAGAACAGAAGTCAAAGAAAAGTCAACTTCTGACAAATTAAAATAGGATAAACCAGCTGAAGTTAACATAGGCTTAATGAGAAAGAAGCAGCTTAAGCATAAGCTAAAAGAGATAATAAATGTGAACAAGGTAAAGGAAGCTAGGAAAAATAGGAATGGAAAGGAAGGTGTGAATAAAAGTAATAATTATATGAATGTTCCTAATGCTCCTAGAAAGAAATATTATAACTGTGGAAACTCTAACCTTCTTTGCTTCTTTTTGCAGGAAAAATAAAGATATAAACTCTTTACCTCCTAAATCAGGAGTTAAGAGTCAGTCTGTTAGGTTTAAACCACAAAATCCTTGTTTTCATTGTGGCAGTTTATGGCATTCCATTTATACTTGTAAGGAATATCATAGTTTGTACTATGATTATTATCAAATAAAACCTTCTTTAAAGAAAGTTACTGTAATTCCTTATAGTATAAATTCTGATGCAAAGTCTGATATAAAGTCTGAAAAAAAGCATGTTAGCATAAACTCTGAAATTAAATCCGCTGCAAATGCTAATAGACTTAAAAAGGCCAAAGGATCCAAGCAAGTCTGGATCCTTAAAACTAACCAATATTGGTTGTTAGGTCCCAATGCGTTTGTAGAAGGGGGGGTTGAATACAAACGGTACCGAATAATCGAATAAATGCGGAATAAAAAATGTGAAACAAAATTCAAGTTAAATAAGAATATTATTAAACTTGAAAGGTGTTACAACAACTGTATCGATTACAAGGAATTAATCTCAAATTAATTATCACAAATTTAGAATAAATTCGACATGAACTTTTTCTATTTTTGCAATAATTAGAATCAAATGCTAAACGCGATTTGAGATTAAGTTCTAGGGATTTTGATCCGCTAGATTGTTACACAAGAGCAAGATAAAGATTTCTAGTGGATTGGATTTAACTTTATAATCTAGAAATTTAATCTTGAAGTATGCAGATGAAAAGATGAAATATTTCTCCTTGTTTTTCTTTTCTGCTTTGTTCTTGACTTCTGTGTTCTGGATTAAAATTGTTGAATGGATGCTTCTGTCTTTTTAATCAATCAACAGAATGGAATGAACTGGAATGACAATCCCATAGCTGGTAGGACTTTCGGTGAGACTATCCTTTGAACTAGCAAGGCAATCTCAACAACTATCAAGACTTTCGGTATGAGAATCAAATGAACGAGCAAGACTATCAGAATGAACTAGCAAGACAATCCTCCTCCCAGTGTAACTTTCGGTGAGACTATTGAAAATGGCCTGGCATGACCATCGGTATGACAATCCTGATTGTCATGCTAGTACATTTTCAATTGTCTTGCTGATTTAATGCAGATTTTAATCCAATTAAAATTCTGAAAAACCTTAATATTAATTCAGAATTAATTAATCAATTAATTCAATTAATCAATAAATTAATCTTTGCAGATATAATTTATTTTCTTAATTAAATTATATGACTTAATTAATTAATAGAGAATTAATACTAATCTTGAGCAGCAACCATTCTTCTGAAAATCTTCTGAAAATCACTGTCAATTATGAATCAATTCCACCACTTCAATGTTGACACTCGATGTACTGTCTGGTTCATGAGTGACAAACTTCCGTGACGTTTCTTCAAGCCTTGACCTTGATACTCTTGATTTTCTTCAGACTAAATCCTTGTAATTAATTGATACCCTGACGAGATCTCTGTCACTTGATTAAATCCACAATCTTGATTTATATCACTGAGGCATGATCAATTTCTTGAACTTCTTCCAGTGAATTAATTCCTCAAGTCTGTAGATGAACCTTATTTCTGAATCCTTTGACAGATATTACTTTGCGAGATCTCTTTGACGGTAGATCCACTATTTACTTATTACATTCTTATTTGAGTTGAGTTGAATCCTCGAATATACAAATAGGCTATGACATATGACTTACAATCTCCCCCTATTTGTTTGTTAGACAATAACACACAAATACCTAGAGGATAACTCAACTAACAAATAAGAAAAAGATATAAAAAGAAATGCAAAGTAAATAGTAGAAAAGTTCTGGACTAGATTTAACATTTTCCAGATTCCAAGTAGATGTTCCTCTAGACTGAACATATCTTCAAGTAGTTCCATCTTCATTTGTACAACCACATTTCCTGTTGAGAAGCCCATATCTCTCTTGCTTCTCCCCCTATGAGAATCAACTGATTAAAGAAGATCACCTTCGTTTACCACCTCTCCCGTACAATAGGATCTGCAGATAAAAACCAATGGTACTCCCCTTTTGAAAATACTTTCTTCCCTTACTAGAAAATCACCTTGTGTTTACCACCTCTCCCGTACAATAGGATCCGTAGTTACAAACAACAATGGTGTGGTGTAGTGTCCATATGATCTTTTTCTTCCTCCCTGCTATTTCTCCCCCTTAGTTGAGGAATCTTCCAAACTATTACTTAAGCTTTTATCTCCCCCTTAAAGAAGGAATGTATGTCATCGTCTGAAGGAGTTCTCATATTTCACTTGGTTGGAAAAGAAATCACAAGAAGTTTCTCTTTCTTCCTCACTGTGAGTGTGTGATTCTGTTTAGTGTACCTCACATGTGTTTCACTCTTCTCTCCACTCGTGTTTACACTCATTCTCACAAGTGTATCACTCCTCTCATAGCTCCATATTCCAGCTGTACCTGCAAGGAAAATTACCTTAGTCGTCCTTAAGGAGGTCATAGGTGGTGCAATGGGAGTTCGCAAATCCCCATCCTTGTTAAACTCGTCAGATGAATCTGAGTCATAATCTACAAGTTGCTAGTTTCCCTTTTAGGGTTCCAGATTTGAATTCTGGGAAGGTAAACAATGATCCAACGAATTTAGCATAAAGATCAAAGTTCCCTTCTAATGTCTGTGAAGACATTTCCTTGTGACTCATCTGGTAATATCTGAATCATTATCAACAAGTTGCCGATCTGCGCCTCTGTCGGATCCACTATCCGCAGATGCATCCAGGGGATTTAAGCCTGGGGAGGTAGACACTGACCACTGACATATGGCTTTTGGATCAGTATCCTCTCCTAACACCTGTAAAGGCAATTGGTCCATTAACGAACCTTGAACAATCGAATCTGACCTTAAAATGGTCGAAACTCTTATTTCCGTCAACTCATCCTTTGTGTGTGTAACCTTTCCTTGTGCATTAAGAATTGTTTATATATGAGGTGGTGACACTACAAAGGATACCTTGGCCGACAGGCAAATTTCAATAGACGCACCCTGTTGAGAGAATGAATCTAGTAACTGTTTTTGTGCCTTTTCAACCATTACATCTTTTTGAGAAGATGTATGGGGGTTAGCAGTTGTCTCGGTTTAAATACTACTCATCTTTGTAGGAGATAGAGCTACTGGGTTGACTACAGAACCTTCCTTATGTGGTGCATTAAGGCACTATCTCCCTCACGCTTATTCATACTACATTTAGTGGTAAGAGAGTGTTGGTTGGTTCTGTTTTTGTGTTTGTCTTTACAGTCTGGGATAGACGTTGTGGGTTTTCAACCTCATGACTGTCAATGAAAGAAAGTCATTGGAGACTGAACCTGTAACACAGAATATATGGCACTATAGAGATAAAATGTATTTAAGATTTATAATGAATGAAAATTATACATTTAATCTTTTGAGAGTAATGATGTACAATAGTGATTTCAAAGGATTTTACATGAAATAAGAAATCACTAATGTAGAAAGAAGTTTGATTTTATTTTTTTTAATATGAATGAGTTTTTGATAAAACATTGATCACTTAGGGTAAAGTCTAAGTAATTCTCATTCATGTCAAAAGCTTACAAATATCTGCAACGTAATGTTAACAACATATCATTGACCGATACTTGTCAAGTACTTTAGATACTAATTGTTATGTTGCATAAAATTTAAAATAAAAAAAATAATACAATACAAATAATAATAATAAAAACATATATCAATGAATTAAATACCTAATATCTATCAACAAGATATCAACATTCAATTTCATATATCATACAATATTTACAATTACAGAAAATACAAATAAAACTTATATAAATATAGCAAAAATATAGAAACTATTTACAAGTTCAATGATAACATTACCAGCTTGCAAACAGCCATATCCCTCAGATAAACCTTTGCTGTTATCTCCAAAGGTAATCAGGGGGCCAGCTTTCTCAACCACATTTGATAGCAGGGCTCTATCTCCGGTCATATGTCTTGATGATCCACTGTCAAGAATCCACACTACCGGTTACACCTGTTTAATACCCTGCACTACAAATGGATTAGACCTTCTTCGGAACCCAAACTTGGTTGGGCCCGGCATACTTGTAGAATTGTCCTTTGTCAGGCAAAACAACATTTTTAACTTTAATGGTCTCAACTTTCTCAATGACTGAACATTTGACCTTGTAAACAGCTTTAACAAATTTCTGTTTAAGCTTAGGCACAAATGTCTCCTTTCTAGCCTTAGAAGGACTAGCAGTCTTAGACCTATCATGCTTCTTGTTATTCACATGCTGACGATGAGTAGTCTTATTATTAGAAACATGCTTACCATTAAAATAAGCATACATCATATTAAAAGCACAAGACATACAATTAGAAACACCACATGCTTTATGAGAGATATTAATAGCAGGCAATTTATGCTTGGTAGACATGACATTTTTGTTATCCAACTCATGTGTGTCTGAGTTAGTCTCAGTTTCTTTCACAACTTTGACTGGAACTTTCGACACACTCGACTTGGAAACAACCTTCTCATTAGCAAGATCTTCAGCACGTATTTCTTCTTGAATAACAGAAGAGGTCGCATCAAATGGTTCAGCAATTGATGGTTTATAGAGGGGTTCATCAACACCCTTAAGCACATGTGGTACTTCCCTCCCTTTAGCACAGACATGAGGAGGGGAGTTTATGCCTAATTCTCCAATAGCAGCATTGTAATCATAACCTATTCCAGATGTTTGATTAACAGCTTGCTTACTGTAGAACTCTTTAGCCTTCGAACAAGAATTGAAGTAGGCTCTAACCTTAGTCTCAAGACCGGTGATCTTGTCTTTGAGAATAGTTTTGAGTTTTCTGTAACAGTCAACTCTATTCTCTAGAAAAGATACTTGTTCTTTTAATTTGTCTTGATTAATATGCACAAGTCTTAATTCATTGACCTCTTTCTCAAGGTCTTTGATCTGTAAACTTAACAGTTCATTATCACGACGAGCACAATCTAAGGAACCTCCTAGATGATAAACTAATTCAGCATCAGTAAATTTTACCTCTTTTCTTGATGATGAAGCTTTTCCATCAATAGCCATAAGAGCAAGATTCTCATCTTCTTCATCTTCACTATCAGTATCATCCCAGCTTCTTCCCTTTGCCAGGTAAGCCCTTTCAGAGTTCTTTCTTATTTGCTTTGGCTTCCTACATTCTGTGGCAAAGTGTCCCAACTCATTGCAGTTATAGCATCTAATGGTGCTCCGATCAACCATCCCTGTTTTGTATCCACCACTGCTAGTGTTAGACGATGAAGATCCACCTTTCTAGAATTTGTTGTAGTTGGACTTGTACTTAAGCTTGGGATTCCTCTTGAATCTGACATGGGAGAATCTCTTGACAATTTGGGCCATTGACTCGTCTTCCAATTGCTCCAGCTCTTCCAAGGAATAAAAATCATCACTTGATTGATTTGTAGTAGGAGGATCATATTCTGCTACTAATATATTTTCCTCAGCCTTGGAACACTGTACCATTCTCTCCAATTGTTGAGATTGCTGTTGTTGTTGACCTTCAGCTACAAGTGCAGTAGATGTGCTGACCATTCTATCCTTCCCGTAGACTTCCTTCTGTTGAATCTGCTCCAACTCATAGGTTTTTAACACTCCATAGAGCCTATCCAAAGAAATCTCACTCAGATCTCTAGCTTCTCTAATGACAGTGATTCTATGTTCAAGATGAGTTGGCAGTGTTAAAAGGAACTTTTTGTTGACCTCCCTAATTGAATAATATTTCCCATTTATGTTCAGGTTGTTGATCAACGCATTGTACCTCTCAAACACTTCAGTAATTCCTTCTCCTGGATTTGATTTAAAATATTCATACTCAGAGGTTAGGATCTCCAACTTGTTCTCCCTAACTTCCTCTGTGCCTTCATTAATCACCTCAATAGTTTCCCACATGTGCTTGGAATTTTTACAGTTCATCACATGTCTGTTCATCAAGGGATCAAGGGAATCAATTAATATTAATTGAAGGCTGGCATCCAAGGAGGCTTCTTCCTTTTTAGCAGGAGTAAAATCTTCAGGCTCTTTTGGATAGGTTCTAGCTTTGGTAATCACATCATCATCTACTATCACCTCTGGTTCAATAACCATTGGAGTTGTTGGACCCTTCTTTAACAAGTTCAGATATTTGGGATTTGCAACTTGTAAAAATAAGAGCATCCTCTTCTTCCACATGATATAATTTTCTTTATCAAATAGTGGAATTTTAACGGTTCCAACTTTTTGTGAAGTCATTATGAATTTTTTGAATAAATAAAAATTCAAGGAGTTGAAAAATCATAAAAGTCTAGGATCTTGATTTATTCGTTAATCAGAAGGCTCTGATACCAATTGTTAGGTCCCAATGCGTTTGTAGAAGGGGGGGTTGAATACAAACGGTACCGAATAATTGAATAAATGCGGAATAAAAAATGTGAAACAAAATTCAAGTTAAATAAGAATATTATTAAACTTGAAAGGTGTTACAACAACTGTATCGATTACAAGAAATTAATCTCAAATTAATTATCACAAATTTAGAATAAATTCGACATGAACTTTTTCTATTTTTGCAATAATAAGAATCAAATGCTAAACGCGATTTGAGATTAAGTTCTAGGGATTTTGATCCGCTAGATTGTTACACAAGAGCAAGATAAAGATTTCTAGTGGATTGGATTTAACTTTACAATCTAGAAATTTAATCTTGAAGTATGCAGATGAAAAGATGAAATATTTCTCCTTGTTTTTCTTTTCTGCTTTGTTCTTGACTTCTGTGTTCTGGATAAAAATTGTTGAATGGATGCTTCTGTCTTTTTAATCAATCAACAGAATGGAATGAACTAGAATGACAATCCCATAGCTGGTAGGACTTTCGGTGAGACTATCCTTTGAACTAGCAAGGCAATCTCAACAGCTAGCAAGACTTTCGGTATGACAATCAAATGAACTAGCAAGACTATCAGAATGAACTAGCAAGACAATCCTCCTCCCACTGTAACTTTCGGTGAGACTATTGAAAATGGCCTGGCATGACAATCGGTATGACAATCCTGATTGTCATGCTAGTACATTTTCAATTGTCTTGCTGATTTAATGCAGATTTTAATCCAATTAAAATTCTGAAAAACCTTAATATTAATTCAGAATTAATTAATCAATTAATTCAATTAATCAATAAATTAATCTTTGCAGATATAATTTATTTTCTTAATTAAATTATATGACTTAATTAATTAATAGAGAATTAATACTAATCTTGAGCAGCAACCATTCTTCTGAAAATCTTCTGAAAATCACTGTCAATTATGAATCAATTCCACCACTTCAATGTTGACACTCGATGTACTGTCTGGTTCATGAGTGACTAACTTCCGTGACATTTCTTCAAGCCTTGACCTTGATACTCTTGATTTTCTTCAGACTAAATCCTTGTAATTAATTGATACCCGGACGAGATCTCTGTCACTTGATTAAATCCACAATCTTGATTTATATCACTGAGGCATGATCAATTTCTTGAACTTCTTCCAGTGAATTAATTCCTCAAGTCTGTAGATGAACCTTATTTCTGAATCCTTTGACAGATAGTACTTTGCGAGATCTCTTTGACGGTAGATCCACTATTTACTTATTACATTCTTATTTGAGTTGAGTTGAATCCTCGAATATACAAATAGGCTATGACATATGACTTACAATGGTCTTTGTGATTGCAGGGCAACAGAAAAAACATCCTAGTTCTGGACAGTGGATGTTCAGGACATATGATTGGAAATAAAGCCCTGCTATCAGACTTTGAGGAGAAAGTTGGCCCAGGAGTTTCTTATGGAGATGGAAACTTGGGAAAAACTTTGGGATATGGCAATATCAATCTTGGGAATGTCATCATTGAATCAATAGCTCTTGTCTTAGGACTTAAACACAATCTGCTAAGTGTGAGTCAAATCTGTGACATAGGTTATCATGTGGGTTTCTTTGAAGAACACTGTGAAGTTGTAAGTAATTCTACAGGCAAAGTGGTTCTGAAAGGTTACAGAAATGGTAACATATATGAAGCCAGACTTTCAACAAACTCCGATGGCTCTGCAATCTGTCTGTTGAGTAGAGCATCAATTGAAGAAAGTTGGAATTGGCACAAAAAGCTGGAATTGGCACAAGAGTATCAATTTAAATTTCAACAACATAAATGAGCTAGTAAAGAAAGATCTTGTGAGAGGACTGCCAAAATCAGTATTTTCTCCTGATGGCCTTTGTGATTCATGTCAAAAGGCAAAACAAAGAAAATCTTCATTCAAGAGCAAAACTAAATCCTCAATTCTTGAGCCTTATCACTTACTGCATGTTGATCTATTTGGTCCAGTCAATGTCATGTCCATTGCAAAGAAGAAATATGCTATGGTTATAGTGGATGAGTTCACAAGATACACTTGGGTGTATTTCTTGCACAAGAAGAATGAAACTACATCTTCTTGTTTTACACAGAATGCTACACTCATAAACAAGCATGGAAAAACACCATATGAGATGGTGAAGAAAAAGAAGCCAAATCTGAAATACTTTCATGTATTTGGATGTAAGTGTTTTGTTCTTAAGACTCATCATGCACAGCTGTCAAAATTTGATCTAAAAGTTGATGAAAGAATTTTTGTTGGATATCCATTTTCCACAAAAGCCTTTAGAGTCTATAATTTAAGAACAAGGGTTGTCATGGAATCTATCAATGTATCTTTTGATGATAAAAATATTACTGGACTTTAAAATTTTAATGATCATGATCAGCTGAGATTTGAAAATGAAGATTCAAATTCTGATTCTGTAAATTCTGATGGCTTAAATCCTGATCCTGTAAGTTCTGACGGGTTAAGTTCTGATGTCATTGAAACTGTGGTAACTACTCCAAGGGAAAATGCACATGTTGAGGGGGATCAAGCCTATGATCCTACCACATCTCAAGACTTTTAAGAAGCATCAGAACCTGTCACTGGCTCTTCAAGTTTTGATTCATCAAGTTCTGATGAGCCAAATTCTGATAATTTTGGAAACTCTGATTCTTCAAATCCTGAAGGATCCAACTCAAATCCAGAAAATGCTGATGGAGACAACATGGATCATGGTGGAGGATCCAGTTCTAGAAAACAACTTCCATCTGCAAGGAAGTGGATTAAGGCTCATACACCTGACTTAATAATTGGAGATCCTGAAGTAGGTGTCAGAACTAGAACATCAACATCAAATGAATATCTCTATCATTCTTGTCTTTCTCAGACTGAACCAAAGAAAGTGGAAGAAGCTCTTCAAGATGCGTGCAAGCAATACAAGAAGAGTTAAATGAATTTGAAAGAAATAAAGTCTGGACCCTAGTGCCAAGACCAAATAACAGATCAATTGTTGGCACAAAATGGGTGTTCAGAAACAAAACTAACAGTGATGGCATAATTACAAGAAATAAAGCAAGGCTGGTTGCTAAAGGTTACTCTCAACAGGAGGTTATTGATTGTGATAAAACATTTGCACCAGTTGCTTGATTTGAAGCCATAAGAATCTTTTTGGCTTATGCTTCTCACAAAAAGTTCAAAGTCTTTCAAATAGATGTGAAAAGTGCTTTTCTCAATGGAGAATTGGAAGAAGAGGTATATGTTGCACAACCTCCATGATTTGTAGATCTAAAATTTCCAAATCATGTCTACAGACTTGAAAAAGCACTTTATGGCCTTAAGCAAGCTCCAAGAGCATAGTATGAGACTTTAACTCAATTCTTTCTAGAAAGTGGATTTCACAGAGGTACAATTGATAAAACACTGTTCTACCTCAACCATGGAAAGGACTTACTTTCGATACAGATATATGTAGATGATATCATATTTGGTTCTACAAATGCCAAACTCTGTGAAAGGTTTACAAAGCTAATGCAGTCAAGATATCAAATGAGTATGATGGGAGAACTTAGCTATTTTATGGGACTTCAAGTCAAGCAAAATGAAGAAGGTACTTTTATCTGTCAATCTAAGTACACTAGAAATTTACTCAAGAAATTCAGAATGCAAGATTGTTCAACTGCATCCACTCCCATGGCCACTGCAACCAAGTTAGATAAAGATACTGGAGCATCAGTAGATATTACTAACTACAGAGGTATGATTGGTTTATTACTCTATTTAACTACAAGTAGACCTAATATCATGTATGCTACCTATCTTTGTGCAAGATTTCAGGCTGATCCAATAGAACCTCATCTAATAGTTGTGAAAAGAATTTTCAAGTACCTCAAGGGTACATCTGATCTAGGATTGTGGTATCCTAGAGAATCAGATTTTAAGCTAATAGGTTACTCAGATGCAGATTTTGCAGGATGCAAAATAGACAGGAAAAGCACTAGTGGAAGCTGCCAATTTCTTGGAGGCAGATTGGTTTCTTGGTTTAGCAAGAAACATAAATCAATTTCCACATCAACTGTAGAAGCAAAATATATTGTTGCAGGAAGCTGTTGCACAGATTCTTTGGATGAAGAATCAGTTACTGGACTATGGGTTAGGATTTTCTAAAATACCTATTTACCGTGATAATCAAAGTGCTATTGCTATGACAGGTAATCCAGTTCAACACTCAATGACAAAGCACATCAGCATTAGGTACCATTTCATAAGGGAACATGTCATGGAAGATACAGTAGAATTGCATTTTGTTCCAACAGATTAACAACTAGCAGATATCTTCACAAAACCACTATGTGAAGCTACTTTTACAAGACTGGTAAATGAACTTGGAATGGTTTCAGGTTCTTTCTCAAAATCTACTTAATTTTTGTTCTCATGCATCAGACTTTATGATCAGTGTTTATAGATTGTCTTATCTTCATGTAATTTGTGCTTAAATTGTAATACATTAAATACTGATTATTATATGATGTGGATCTATATGCTCTGATAGTATTTTGAATGTTCTGTGACTATTCAATCTAATGAGGATTACTGTGCTAGATGCTGACCTAGTAGTCCTTAATATACTAGAAATCTCATGTTTGAATTAGTTGTTTATGTGGAAATTCATTAACACAAGCAAATTCTGATTTTGAGCTTAGTCAAATTTACTTTGTGTATCTTACTACTAAGTCACAAACTAGATTCTTGCTTCTTATCTGTCAAATTCTGATGTTAGTAAATCTTAAGGATGAACTACATGCTGGATAAGCCTCACTTATCTGAAGAAAAGAAAAGAAAATCAAAATCAAGTACTCCTTTGAGATCTAAAGTAAATATGTGAAAGGGAAGACCCAAGTGCATTGCTGGTATTAAGTATTATGAATTAGAAAAGCAAATAATTTTTTCTTGGTGACTTTTCACATTCTCTGATTACTGGAGAAATACTCTGATAATAGCATAAATTCTGATAGCAGTGGTGACTCACTTACACTGAGAAGCCACTATAAAAAGAATGTCAAAAGATGCATAAAATGAGCACAAAGAGTTGAGGTGGACTCTTGCATAAATTTATTCTATAGTAGACTTCATTATTAAAGACAAATTTTAAGCATTTTTCTTAGTTATGCCTTATTTCTAAGATGTACTGAAGTTTATCAGACTTTAATCTTTATCTGATATTTTGCTAATGCACACACTCTCACTCCATATGAATGATGAAAATTACTGTGGTGATTAAGTTATTTTTGACAAACAATTAAGTGTCATTTGCATAAATTCTGAGGATAAGTTCTGATGAAAGTTCTGATGATTAAACTCTGAAGAAACAAGTCAGTATTTGTATGAAGAATCACAGAAACAAACATTCACTTTTTGAGTACAAAAGCCATGTTCTGATGACCATTAAATTCTGATAATAGTCAAGTTCTGATGCAAATCCTGATGGAAACTCTGATGCTTACGTGGCATAATTTATTTACTTGACTTATGGTAAATATTGTAACGGTCATATTTTATCAGAATATATTTAAGTGAGATAAAAACAGTCATAATCATTTGGTTAGTGGGAAATGTGTTTGCCTTGAAAAACTGCATGTGCACAATAATTACTTCTTATTTCTCGTGCCCACTAACTCCTGCTTTAACTATTTACTGGCTGACACGTGTAAAGTGTCTGTTTTACTTCCAAAAAGAGCAGTTGAGTGGAGAGAGTATCAATATGGGAGTTAAAAGATTTTACAATCTTTTACCTACTTTTCTTATTCTTAATCTCTCTTATTCTTTCTCTATCTAATATTCTCTGAAGCTCTACTTTTTCACAGGCATTTTACAAACACCTTATGTATACACTATTCTCATTTGATTTTTCATAGAAATGGCACCAAAAGACATCATTTTCAATGGAGCCAAGTTTGTTCCTAACAACTACTTGGCTATTTTTAGCAAAGATGAAGCTCCATCAGATCTTCACTTCATTCAGGACTTTCTTGCTAACAGCGAGATTGAGTATGCATTGACCCAACCTCAATCACTTTCAGGAACGCAGGTACTGGAGTTTTGGAGGAATGGTGTTTATGATGATGGTGGACAAGGTGGGTCCCCAAGCATCATATTTACAATAGGGGAAGATGAACACTTAGTTACCCTATCAACTGTTCGACAGGCTTTACATCTTCCAAAAAACTGTGTCTACAGTTCAGCAGTTGAGGAGCCAGCTCTTTAACAGATGATGGCCAATCTGGGTTATGAAAAATCATTGTCCAAGCTGGGACAACTGAAGAGGACATACATGAGGAAGGATTGGAGTTTCTTCTTTGACTGCATCACATGAACTTTTGCAAACAAATGTTCAAACTTTGATGCAATTCTAATCCTTAGTCAGCAAATTGGGTATGCTCTAATTAATCAATCTCATTTTGATTATGCTAGTGCTGTACTAGGTTTCATAGGTGATAGGATGACAGAAGATAGAAATACAGTTTATTTTGCTAGGTTCTGTCAGCTTTTATACAGTTTCTGTTGTTCTGATGCACCTCAGAATTTTAGTGAGTCAATTCCACCATTTAAACTTGCTAAAAGAGCTTTTACTGACTTATTATCCACTGATAATATGAAGGCTGTACTAAGATCCTTCCAAATTCCCATATCTGTCAAACAAGTCTTAGTAAACTCTGATACTCACAAATACAGTGTTATATATCTTGATGTACAACCAACTCAACCTCCATCAGCACCTACCACTACTACACAAATAGCTCAAACTTCTCAACCTTAACCAACTCAACCTACCATCAGAACATACTTCCAACCAGCACAATCCTCACAACAACAACCATCAGCACCTACCATCAGACCTTCATCCTTAAGGTCTAAAAGAGCAAAATCTATTCCTAAAGCTCCACCAAGGAGAAGAAGGATGATTCTAAGGGATGAATCAGATGATGAAGAAGCACAGGTTCATGCTTCAGAACCTATGACACAAGAAGCTAAAGGGTCAACCCATCAGAAAAAGACTGAATCTGAGGGTTCTGGTAATTTGAAGAGGAAAAGAACTATAAGTTCTGATGCTGCTCAAGCAACTCCTTTACTATCAAGGAGATTAAAGAAAATGAGGGCAGGAAGGCATATGACTAAGCCTCCATCTGAGGATACTGAAGAAGCTGAGGAGGGGGATCAGGAATCTCTGATCTCAAAGCCAATAGTAATTGAATCTTTACCACCCCCAACTCAGGCTGAAGATACTGTTAAGGATACATTGATCACACCTCATGTCTCTCCTCTTCATGACAAAGTTACAGTTAAAGTTTCAGGATTAAGTCCTGAAATTGACATCCATAGGCTGCACATTCCAACTGTTCTTTATCTGGAAGCTCCAACATCAGCTCAACCATCTATAGTTAATTCTCCAACCTTAAATGTTGAGATACCATCTACACCAATTCTGGATCAGGAACCTGGAGATCAGAATTTAGGTGAAGTTGTTCCAGAATCTCCTATAGCCTCACACACTCTTGTGTTATCAGAGGATAATGAGTTTTCTTCAAGTTTTGGAGACATTGTTTCAGTAGATACTCCAGCTCCTATTCTTGGAAAGGAGGCACTCATTCAAAAATTTGTTAAAAAGGATGCTCCTGTTCCTTGGGAAGAAACTCACAGAGGGGTTGAGTGGACGAAGAAGTGAAATGAATCTGATTTCATTCCAAGCTCTAAAGTTCTGACTAAGCATATTGCTAAAGCTGATGAGCTGATGACAAATTCTGATTCCAAGACTCAACTCAAAGTCACAGCTCTAAGTGTCAAGTCTCTTCAAGGTTAACACTCTACAACTCATGACAAGGTTGACAAACTTTTGGAAAAAGCTGAAAAGCTGGATCTGGAGACCAAGCTTGATAAAAAGAGGTTTATCAGACCTATTTCTGAGAAAGTTCAAGCTATTGAGAAAGTTCAAGAACAACAACAGTCCCAAATTAATTAGGTTCTGCAGAATCAAGCTTCTCAAAAAGCTCAACTGGATGAAATTCAATCTTCAGTAGAACTTCTTCTCTCTCTCTCCTACTACCTGATGATGCCAAAAAGGGGGAGAAGGTAGTTAAGTCCAAATGCTCACCTACTCAAATACTGAATAAGAAGGATGACAAAGGTGATGAGTAGGGAAACTCTGATAAGAGTGGAGGTCAAGGAAAAGTTCAAGGAAAATCTTCACAGAAAGTAATTTCTGATGTTAGCAAATCTTCTACATAGAACAAGTCAAGTTCTGATGATGTGAATGCTAAAAGTATGATATCAAGTTCTGATAAGCAAAGTCTGATGACAAAGCCTGATGTTTTGATTCAAGGTGGAAGTCAAGACTCTCAGAAGTTTCTACAAACTCTGAAGCTCAAGGGAAAGCAGACTACAGTCTACTACAAGGATCCTAAAATCCAGACACTTGATGAAGAGATTGCTAGAAGATTATTTTTAAAACATAATCCTGGAATGGATTTAGAAAATCTAAAGGAGGAAGAAGCTAGATTTAAAGCTGCGAAGATAACTCTAAAGTCAAAAGCTTCTGTTACAAAGAAACCTCCATGACTAAGGAAAAAGGCATTGTGATCAAGGAGAAATCAAATACTGAGGCATCAAAGCCCAAGACTAGATCAAAAACTGAGATTGATCCCAAAGATAAAGGGAAAGGAAATGTTGATGTACCAATAAAGCCACAGGAGATGAAAATTCCTCAAATCCTGATGAAACCAGTGTGCAAAATGGTTCAAGTTCATGATGATACTCTTGCTGAAGATGAATCTGTTCAAACTATGAAAAGAAGAAAGATTATTGAAGAATCGAAGATAACCTCTGACAAAGCTCAAGTTTTTCAGAGTGAAGAACAACAAGCTACAAAAGAAACAACAAGTTCTGATAAAGTCATCAAGACATCAACCTCTGACATAGCTCACGTTGATTTAGACAAAATGAAAGTTGCTGATAAAAAGAAACTTCTATGGGAAAATGTCAAACCATCAGATCCAAAGAAAAGCCAATTGCTGTCTGATTTCATGACTATTGGGTTAAATGCTACAGAACAAAGAGACAGACCAGGGCTAGGTTCTGATGAAGCTAATATCAAAACAGGAGTTGAAGTTGCTATAAGAGATCCATTTTTGTTAACTGACAAACCTCTTGAAGATGTTACACAGAAACACCTTGACAAGGTTATATCTGTTCAAGTGGTACTGGATTCTCATGACAAGCATAATGTCAAAGAAAATCTGATTCTATTTCTTGAAGAAGGAAGAACATATCAAATGTTAGAATCAGATGTGCTGAACAAATCCCTGAAAGAACTTCAATTCTTTCATTATCTTTTAAAGATAAAGTCTAAGATTACCAGGAGATGGTCAAATTTCATTATAAAGACTATAAGAGATAAAGCAAGAATTTCTGGATCAAGGGTTACATAATTCATTCCCAATATAGTTGAAGATGATGGAAATGAAATTCCAATGAAGAAGGATTCTGCTAAACTTAAAGTGATTTTGAAAGAGAAATGTCTGTGCTGTAATGAAGATTCTTCTCATCCAAGGGTAATAAGACTGGGTGATGGTTTAGAAAGAAACCATATCTCTGCTCTAAGGACTACAATCTACCAGATTGGAAGTCAAAATGAAGAATAGAAGCAAGTCAAAGCTACAATAGCTCAAGTCCTGAGGAATAAAGAAGAAAAGCTGATATCAAATTTTGTAAAGAATCACTTTGGATTCAGATTGACTCAGTGAGATTTATAAAAGCTACAAAGACTGTAAGTTGTAGTTAATTGTCTATTTAAACTCTCATTACATTTGTAATTAAAATGTTTTTGACATCATCAAATTTATTAACTTGTATATTTTGCATAATTTACACGTTGGGGGAGATTGTTAGATATATTTGAGATGTCATGTCTAATATGATCTGTGTTTAGTTTTCAGAACTTAACAACAGGACATATTAGGACTTATTGAAATCAGAACTTACTGAAGTCAGAACTTAATATCAGAACTTAAGGTGTCAGAAGATACATATCAGTACTTAAGTGCGGGAAGACTTTCAGATAGGGAATGCGGCTGATTTACAAGAGAAGATCTGGACTAAAACAAAAGAAGATATGCATGAAGAGTTAGAGGACTAGAAGACTTGTAGAAGATATCTGATTGATATATTTTAGGAGATAGAATTATATTCCATATCAATTAGAATATATCTTATAACTGTGTACTATATAAACACAGCTTAGGTTTTACACTATATGTGTTATCATTATTGAGAAGATTATACATTGTAACCTATCAGCTCTTAGTGATATTGTTCATCACTGAGAGAGAACAACAATTCATATTATAACAGAGTTTATTGAATATACTTGATCTTTGTTACATAGTTGTGTTTAAATCGATTTGATTGTATAAACACTGTATCAACCCCCTTCTACAGTATTGTGTGACCTAACAACCCTATTCTCTACCCATATGATAGCCCGCACATAAAGAAGACAGCCAAATACAAGACTCTTGACTCACGTACGCACGTAATTCACATAGCCCGTAAACACATAACTCACATATCATATAATTCATACAACACATGACTCGATTTGTTAAAAGATTCGACTCGGTATGTTTAGAACTGAAATCGGGTCAAAATATGATTTATCGATCAATAATCGACTCCGAACCACTCACAAAACAAGAAACCTTTTAAAATAAAAGAATTTGGGTCTCAAAAGTATTTTTAATGAAAGCAGAATATTTGTGTGAGACTATACGCGTTCGTTTCGTATTAAACGAACAAACGATCTATTTTCTATGAATAAAACAAGAAGAATTCAATGAATAATAATATCAATTGAATATTCAATACCTTTATATAATTTTAAAAGCTCAAAATAATATTAGAATATTAGTCGGCTCAATTATAAATAATTACACTTCATTCAACTATTTATAATTAAAATTAATCGATCAATTAAATGAATAAATAAATAATTAAAACAAATTATAAATAATTGAATCAAATTATGATTTTATAAAATAATAAAAGATAATAATTTGAAATTGAAATAAATATTTTAGAAATTTTTTTGAAATAACGTCTTTGTAAAACGGACTTTTCCCGTGGTCATACCCCCTCAAAATCAATCCCAAACAACACAATCCAACTATACTCTAATAAAATTTATAAATTTAAAACCCACGATAATTTATATTTGCACGTATAAACACACCAGAAACAAAAAACACGGCCAAAAATGACTTCTACTAAAACTTCTAAAAATTATCAAATAAATATGTAAAAACCAACATGTTAGATATATTTGATAATGTCATGACTAATATGTTTTATGTTTAGCTTTCAGATCTTACTTGAACAGGATAAATCAGTACTTAACTGTTGATCAGTACTTATACTGGAAGTCAGGACTTAAGGATATCAATACGTATGTTATCAGGAGATAATCATCAGAAGATAGATATCAGAACTTAAGTGCTGAAGGACAATCAGATAAGGACAGTAGCTGATTAAAGGAAAGAAGATCAAGATAAACATAAAAAAAGATATGCATGAAGAAGGAATTCCGTAAAGAATGGAATACTTGGAAGAAAAGTTATCTGATTGATATATTTTAGGAAGCAGAATTATATTCCATATCAATTAGCCATTATCTTGTAACTATGTAGTATATAAACACAGATATAGGGTTTACACTAAAAGTGTTATCATTATTAGGGAAGATTATTCATTGTAACCCTAGCAGCTCTCGTGATATTTGTTCATCACTGAGAGGTAACAGTTCCATACTGTAACAGAGTTTATTGTTTCAATAAAGTTTGTTTTCTGTTACTTAAGTTCTTAAAGTTCGATTTGAGTGTACTATACACTGTATTCACCCCCTCTACAGTGTGTGTGACCTAATAATTGGTATCAGAGCCTATCTATTAACATACATACAGTTAAAGATCCAAACACAATCATGTCGGACACAGAAACTCCAACTAAGCCTACCAAAACTAAGGAACCACCAAAGACACAAATTCAGAGTCGGTATGAGACTATCAGAGTTCCCATACTGAGACCATCTAAATATCCCATATGGAAGGTAAGGATGACCATGTTCCTGGAAGCAACAGATCCAGAATACCTTGATAGAATCAAGGAAGGCCCTCACAAACCAACCAAACTCGCTGTTGCAGTTGCAGGTGAAGCAGCAAAGACCGTACCAAAGGAGAAGAGTGATTATACTGCTAAAGACATAGCATCAATTGCTAAGGATCCTAAGGTACGACACTTACTGCATAGTGCCATTGATAATGTAATGTCAAAAAGGGTAATCAACTGCAAGACTGCCAAGGAGATATGGGATGCTCTGGAAACAAGGTGTCAGGGAACTGACACAATTAAGAAGAACAGGAAGACAATACTTACTCAAGAGTATGAACACTTTGACTCAAAGACTAATGAGTCATTGAATGATTTATATGATAGATTTGTCAAACTTTTGAATGATTTGTCATTGGTTGATAAAGAGTATGATATTGAAGATTCAAACCTTAAGTTCCTGTTAGCTCTTCCTGAATGTTGGGATTTGAAGGCAACGACAATAAGAGATAACTACAATCTTGATGAAACAACTCTTGACGAAATCTATGGAATGCTCAAGACTCATGAGCTGGAGATGGAACAAAGAAGCAAGAGGAAAGGAGGAAAGTCAAGGACAGTTGCTCTTAAGGCTGAAGAAGAATTCCCCAAAGCAGCTTCCTCAAAAAAAGACAAGGGTAAAGCTCTTTTCATAAAGTCTGATACTGAGTCATCAAGTTCTGAGAGTGATGATGACTTAGATTCTGAAAGCTTGCCTGAGACTGATGCTGATGAGGAGATGATGAAGCTGTGTGCTCTTATGGTGAAAGGAATCACAAAGATTGCATACAGGAAGTTCAGGAAGGGAAAGAAGTTTTCCAGGAAAGGCATAAGTTCTGATAAGAAGAATTTCAGAAGATCTGAAGGCAGAGGAGGAAAGTCTGACAGAAGAGATTACACCAATGTTAAATGCTATAATTGTGGTGAGAAAGGCCACATATCTCCTGACTGCAAGAAGGTAAAGGGTGACAAAGGCAAGGCTCTTGTCATAAAGCAGAAAAGCTAGACAGACACCTCAGACTCTGAAAGTGAGGAAAACTATGCATTGATGGCAAATGCTGATAAAGAAAGTGCTGAGAGCAGTTCTGAAGCTGCTGAAACAAAGGTACCTCAGACTACTTATGCTTTTCATACTGATGATATTAATGAGTTGAGAAGATATCTTAAAACCATGTTTGTTAGTTATAGAGATCAAAATTTAACATGTGAAAGATTAACTTCTGAAAATCTTGCATTTAAGAAAAGAAATGACTTCTTAGAAAAAGAGTTAGTCATGTTCCATCAAACTCAGAAGGATAGAGATGATGCTTTTTATGTTAGGAATGAAGTGCTAAAATAAAATGAATCTCTAAAAACTGAGTTAGAAAAGGAAAGAGAGATTATCAGGACTTGGACTAACTCTGGCAAAACAACTCAAAATTTGCTAAGTAGTGGAAACTGGAAAGAGGGCTTAGGTTATGGAGAAGATAAGAAAGATAAAGGAACTGAAGAAATTAAGTCTGTTGATAAGCAAAAGCCAAAGTTAAAACCTGTTAAGTTTGTAACTGTAAAGTCTAAAAATGAAAAATCAGAAGTTACAAAGGAATCAACTTCTGACAAACTAAAACAGGAAAAGACAACTGAAGTGAACATAGGCTTAATGACAAAGAAGCAGCTTAAGCATAAGCTGAAAGATGTCAAGAATGCAAACAAGGTAAAATCTCCTAGGAAAAATAGGAATGGAAAGGAAGGTGTGAATAAAAGCAATGATTATAAACCTGTTCCTGATGCTCCTAGGAAAACATGTCATAACTGTGGAAGTTCTAACCATCTGGCTTCTTTTTGCAGGAAGAATAAGAATATTAACTCCTTACCTTCAAAATCAGGAGTTAAGAGTCAGTCTGTTAGATACAAACCACAAAATCCTTGTTTTCATTGTGGAAGTTTATGGCATTCCATTTATACTTGTAAGGAATATCATAGTTTGTACTATGATTATTATCAAATAAAACCTTCTTTGAAGAAAGTTTCCATTGTTCCTTCTAGTGTAAATTCTGATTCAAAGTCTGATAGTGTAAGTTCTGATAAGAAAAATGTTAACATAAACTCTGATGCTAAATCTGCTGCAAATGTTAACAAACTTAATAAGGCCAAAGGATCCAAGCAAGTCTGGGTCCTTAAAACTAATAATTAGTGGTCTTTGTGATTGCAGGGCAACAGGAAAAATATTCTAGTTCTGGACAGTGGATGTTCAGGACATATGACTGGAAATAAGGCCCTGCTATCAGACTTTTTGGAGAAAGCTGGCCCAAGTGTTTCTTATGGAGATGGCAACATTGGAAAAACATTGGGATATGGCAATATCAACCTTGGAAATGTCATAATTAAACAAGTAGCTCTAGTCTCAGGACTTAAACACAACCTACTGAGTATAAGTCAAATCTGTGACAGAGGTTATCATGTTGATTTCTTTGAAGAACACTGTGAAATTGTGAGTAAATCTAAAGGCAAAGTTGTTCTGAAAGGATACAGGCGTGGTAACATTTATGAAGCTAAGCTTTCAACAAGTACTGATGGTTCTGCAATCTGTCTAATGAGTAGAGCATCAATTGAAGAAAGCTGGAATTGGCATAAGAAACTCTCTCATTTAAATTTCAATAATATAAATGAACTGGTCAAGAAAGATCTTGTGAGAGGATTGCCAAACACAGTATTTGCTCCTGATGGTCTCTGTGATTCATGTCAGAAAGCCAAACAAAGAAAATCTTCATTCAAGAGCAAGACTGAATCATCAATTCTTGAGCCTTATCATCTACTACATGTTGATCTATTTGGTCCAGTAAATGTCATGTCTATTGTAAAGAAGAAGTATGCGTTGGTCATAGTGGATGAGTTCACCAGATATACTTGGGTGTATTTCTTGCACACAAAAAGTGAAACTGCATCTATCTTGATTGATCATGTCAAACAGCTGGATAAAATGGTCAAAGATTCTGTCAAAATTTTAAGGAGTGATAATGGCACTGAGTTCAAGAATTTGATAATGGAAGAGTTCTACAAAAGCCATGGAATAAGGCAGGAATTTTCTGCTCCTGGAACTCCACAGCAAAATGGAGTTGTTGAAAGGAAGAATAGAACTCTCATTGAAGCTGCACGTACAATGCTTGAAGAAGTAAAGCTTCCAACCTATTTCTGGGCTGAAGCTGTGCAGACTGCTTATTTTACTCAAAATGCAACACTCATTAACAAGCATGGAAAAACACCATATGAGATGGTGAAGAAAAAGAAGCCAAATCTGAAATATTTTCATGTATTTGGATGCAAGTGTTTTGTTCTCAAGACTCACCCTGAACAGCTATCAAAGTTTGATCTAAAAGCTGATGAAGGAATTGTAATATCCCATATATTTTCAAATATTATTATTATTATTTGGAATTGTTTATGTGATTTTATGTAAATTTTTGGTGAATTATCTGAAAAGTAGAATAGATATCTGAATGTTATATGTGACATTATTTGAATATTTGAATTTTTAAATGTCCAGAATAAAATATAGATAATTGTGGTATTTTTCTGGTAATTTTTGGAGTGTTATATGATTTTATAATGATTTATGAATTATTAATTATTTTCAGAATAATTATAAAATTATTTTATAAAGCCGGGAATCTTCCAAACTTCAACCGTTTCGCGTTTTTACAACCCGAAACTCTTCCGAAAACTCCTTCCTAACCTAATCTGGTAATTCCGGACATTTTCCGTGTTTTGACTTTTTCGATCCGGATTACGGTTTGACCCGTGCGCGGCCCGGCGCAATATTTTCGATACGATAGTTATTTCGGTAATCAATAAAAACCCGTAATCTCGAAAGACGGGATATTTTTACGTTATGTTCGTATATGGTGTTTTATAAAAAGCCCGGTTTTGATAATTATCCAATTTTGGTATTGAATCGGATCGTTATTGCAATTACTTAGCGGCTAAGCAACTAATTTAATGATCCAAAATGATCCAAAACGATCCAGAACGATCCAATATTCCATAAATATAAATAGCCTATTTTTTTTATTTCGTTTATTCCGTTTATTCATTTGCAACCAGTTAAAACACCGTAAATACAGAGAAAAACCCGAGAAAACCAATACGTTCCCGAGAATCAAACACACGAACGAAGGCGTTATCGAACTCCGATTCGGGCGTGCAGCATATCAAAACGAAGCTCTCGAAATCTTCTTTCTGAATCAGTCATCAGTTTCTGCCCAGAAATCACTGTAATTTTCTTATTTAATTATTTATAATCGAATTATTTGATAATTAAATGATGAATTTTTGTTCTTGATGTTGTTGATGTGATTTGATGCTTCCATGTTGTAGAGCATATTTTTCTGGTCGATTTGGTATATTATACTTCAAAAATAGGATTCGGTATCATATAGAAATTGAGGTTTTAATTTCTGAAAATTTCTTGAATATGTGTTCTTGGTGTTCTTGAAGATTTCTGAGAATCAAACCCAAATTTGAGGGTGATGCAGACTTCAGAATTTGAAGTATGAGTAACCAAAATGTTCAGATTTTCATGTTCTTTCTGTTTATGCCCTCAAATCATTCAAACGACTAGTGATTTGGAAAATCGTAATTTTAGGGTTTTATTCGAAAATTAGGGCTTTCTGATTCGTGTATTTGCTGTTGATTTTGAATATAGGAATGTGTTTGTATGATTCTCAGCATTGTTTTGAGATATTTTTTGTTAAATTTGGTTAAGAATTAAGGGAGATCGGGTTTTGCCGGAGTTTATCGTCGGCCTTCATCGGTTATGGCCGGAGATATTGATCTCGGCATGGGGTGGTATTGTTGTTGACGATTCTGGCTTCTGGGTGTGTTTCTGAGTAGGATAGCATCAAAAACGGGTCGATTCCAACCCGTTTCGACCCCCGTTGATGATTGCCGGAGGGTGCCGGAATTTCTGCACCGGTTTTTGGGTTCCCAGATTTCCGGCCACCTTCCGCCACTTTTTCCGATCATCTTCCCCCATTCAGCCACCGTTTGATCCATCTTGTTGAGAACAAATTCTGTAAAACTGTTTCTGCATAATTGTTTTTTTTTTATTTTTTTATTAATAATCCAAAAATCATTATTTTTATTCCAAAATTCATTTTAAATTCAAAAACAAATCTGATTTATTTTATTAATTAATTTTAGTTAGTTTTTAATTATTTTAATTAATCAATTAATTTAATATTAATTGATTAATAAATTTAATTAATTATTAATTGATTTTAATGGATTTAATAAATAGAGTTAATTATTTATTTTTTTGATTTAAAAAAAAAAAATTCTGAAAAATAGTTTCGAGCTTTAAAATATTATTTTAAATTATTTTCCAAACTCGATAATTTTTATAAAATTATTTTCGAGTGTTCGAGCCTTATTATTTAATTATTAAATGATTCGGAGACCCGTTTTATTCCGAAAAATGTTCAAAAATTCATAATAAATCAACCGTTTGTCCGTTTAATACGAAACGAACGCGTACAGATTCAGAAAAATATTGCGCTTTTAATAAAAATACTTTTAAGACCTAATTTATTTTGTATAGCAATGTCATTTGATTTGTGTATCAGTATGAGTCTGTATCTGATTGGTAAATATTATTATTGAACTGATTTTCATTCTGAACGCACTGAGACGTACCTTTTAATGATCTGACTTATGTGTTACATGAAATATGTGAGTACGTGCTATACGAATACCATGATTATGTGATACGTGATATACATGCTATCTGTTACAGTTTTAAAATGCCATGCTAGTTATAAACGATCGGGTAGATGTCAAGACGTATAGTTACGTCGATTGAATTTAGTTCTGTCAATTAAGATAGTCCTTTTGTTTATAGAATCGAGTAGCAAGGAGTGCAATCAAGTGTTAGACGAAGATAGTAGCCATCAGTTAGAAGCAGAGTTAAAGTAAGAGGTTATTGAGCATACCAGGCAAGTATCCCTGACTTCACTTATTGTTCAAGTGACGTTTATTTTGAATTATATTATGCAAGTACCTATATTTTCATTTATCATTCAATCGATATTGACTCTGAACTTTATTCTTTCAATTTCTCTACTATTCTAAGTTCAGAATAGTTAAATATTTTTACCTTTCGCTATAACTTACTCTATACAGTGAAGCTTTGAATTGAGACTAGCGAATAACTAATTGTTCTGGTTATTTCGCCATTGGTTGTTGAGAAAACTCCGGACCATGAGAAATGGGGAGTTATGTGGTTAAGGATGTCATTTGATTCGACTCCTTTGACGGAAAATGGTTTTATGGGTTGGATGGTTGCGTAAGAGGCCGTGGCGGCGGTCCAGTGTGAGCTATGTGTTATACAGGATATAACACCTTGCTAGGCCGATATGTGCCTTGGGTACTTTTTGTTTAGTTGGATATGTTTCAGCATACCGGTGTTGCTCCGCGGCTGATCACCGGCGGCAACACACCGTCGTTCGAGGATTCCAATCCCAAAACATAATATATTGCAAATGTTGTTTATTATCAAATTTATACTAGTTTTGATACTGTTCAGTTATTGTAGTTGGTTTTGTTCATCAGATATACTGTTGTTATTCCAAATCATAAGTTATTTACTACGTGCTGAGCATTTCTTTCGCTCATACTTGTTTCTTATCTTGATTCTTTCAGCTAGGCCAGAGCAAGCTTAAGTTCCAGGTCTGACCAGAGGTTATGTGTTTGTAAATAGTTGTGTGTATTCCAGGTAGACTGTTTTGGGACGCTTGGATAGTATAGAGGTTTGTAATAAAATTTGAATAATCTGTAAAACTAATTAGACTATGGTTTGTAATAGCACTTGATTTGTAGTAGTGCCTGTTCCATACTATAACCTGTGATCGATCCAGTGTAGGTAAAGGGGTCATATTTATTTTATTATTCCGCTGTGATTATTTTATTTTAGTTTATTGGCGAGTGACCCCCAAATCTAGACCCCGGGTTTGGAGGGCGTCACAGGTTGGTATCAGAGCTACAAGTTATAGTCACTGAAACAGGCGTACGATTGTCATAGATGAGTCATAGGAAGATCACATAAGATAGGCGCGTGTAGTTTAGCTTTTATAGGATTAAATTTAGGATGTTGGGTTGGGTTATAGTTAAGTTGTTAGGTTTCCTGTTTTGCGTTTAGCTTTAGGCCTTGTGTCATTGCCCTGTTATTTTGTTGGTTTAGTTGAGATTTTAAGTAAGGATTTATAAGGTTTGGATAATTCGGAGTAAATTTTCTTTATGTTATTATTCTCGAGATAATAAGCAGGATTATGTGATAATCATGTCGCTTGTGTTAATATGGTAGCAAGTTTATGATATTTTGAGAAGAGATAGTGTTTGCGAACTTTAATATGCTAAGGAATTGCTACATATTTGACACAATGCTTGACATATTATTATATATGTTGCTTGTTCTCTCACCAGAATAATGGCTCCAAAGAGAAGGAATAATTCAGGAGAGGGTAGTACCGAGAGCCGTACAGATCCAGCGATTATCCAGATGTTGGGGCTGATGCAGCAGCAGATGTTACATCTTACGCAACAGCAACAACAGCAGCGAGCAGCACCATCTGTAGTGACTTTTAAGCAGTTTCAAGCAGTGAAGCCACCTGAGTTCAAGGGAAGTGCTGATCCTGTGGAAGCCAATGCATGGCTCAAGGAAATGGAAAAGGCTTTTGAATTAGTCGGAGCAGGAACTGAGCAGAAGACCAAGTTTGCAAGCTACTTTTTGAAGGGTGAGGCGAACTATTGGTGGGAATCCACGCGAGCATTGGAAGGAGGTGAGTTTATAACTTGGGAGAGATTCACAGAGTTGTTCCTGGAGAAATATTTCCCGAGGTATATGAAGAATCAAATGGAGATTAAGTTCTTGAATCTGACCCAGGGTGATCTTACCGTGGCTGAGTACGAGGCTAAGTTCACCGAGTTAGCAAGGTTCGTGCCAGACCAGGTTGATACAGATGAAAAGAAAGCCAGAAGATTTGAACAGGGATTGAAGTTTTGGATTCAGAACAGAGTGGCCATGTTTGAGTTGACTTCATATGTGGCAATGGTTCATAAGGCAATGGTGATTGAGAGTAGGAGTGATATGTCTCAGAAAGGAAATGATGGGAAGAAAAGGAAAATGGAAACCTCAGAGGGAGGTCAGCAGTCAAGTAATTTTCAGGGCCATTTCAACAAAAGGCCAGGATTTCAGGGTAATAGGAATGTGGGATTCAAGAGACCACAATCAGGAAATGGAGGACAAGGCAACCATTTTCAGAATTCAAATCAACAGAGACCCAATCGTCCACCTGCATCAGAGTGCAAATTTTGTGGTAGAAGGCATTTTGGGATTTGTAAGGCTAATGTGTTGTGTTATAAGTGCGATCAGAAGGGACACTATGCTAATGAGTGTCGAAGTCAGGCTACAGCTCAGAGATCAGGGACAGTGTGCTTTAAATGTGGAAAGATGGGGCATATTGCCAGGGACTGCCAGACAATTGAACCAACTGCTAATGTGCCAAGGATTGAAGGACCACCAACAAAGGACCAGCCGAAGGCTAGGACATTCAATATGACTATGAATGATGCTGTTCAGAGTTCAGACGTGGTGGCAGGTACGCTTCCAGTCAACTCCATAGATGCTAAAGTTTTATTTGACTCTGGAGCTACGAGGTCATTTATTTCTCAAAGTTTTGTCGATAAACTGCATTGTGAAGTTAAATTGTTAGAACAAGCATTAATGATAGAGTTAGCTAATAAGGATCAAGTTTCCGTCGACCGAGTGTGCCCGAAGTGTAATATTGAGGTAGGAGGACATCATTTCTATGCCGACTTAATACCTTTTAAGTTGGGAGAATTTGATGTTATTTTAGGAATGGATTGGTTGTCAGAAAATAACGCCCAAATTGATTGTAAGAATAGGAAAGTGAGACTTCAGACCTTGGATAATAAGAAGAAGGTGATATTCCGAGGAAATAAGCAAGAGAAGAAGTTCTTAACGATCGCTCAAGTGAAAAAGTTATTGCGTCAGAATTGTGAAGCATATTTGGCCCATGTGGTAGACACCAGTAAAGAAGTTCCAGCACTAGAAGCGATTCCAGTTGTCAACGAATTTTCAGATGTTTTTCCAGACGATCTACCAGGATTACCTCCCGACAGAGAAATTGAATTTGCAATTGATCTAACACCCGGAACAGAACCAGTTTCGAAAGCTCCGTACCGGATGGCACCAGTGGAGATGAAAGAATTGGCAACTCAGTTGCAAGATCTTTTGGAGAAAGGAGTTATAAGACCCAGTGTATCCCCATGGGGCGCACCAGTACTGTTTGTCAAAAAGAAGGACGGGAGTATGCGACTGTGTATTGACTATCGAGAACTGAATAAGCTAACCATTAAGAACAAGTATCCGTTACCAAGGATCGATGATTTGTTTGACCAATTGAGAGGCGCTGTATGGTTTTCTAAGATTGATTTAAGATCCGGATATCATCAACTAAAGATCAAGCCTGCAGACATTCCGAAGACCGCATTTAGAACCAGATATGGGCATTATGAGTTTCTAGTGATGGCATTTGGATTAACCAACGCACCAGCAGCTTTCATGGATCTAATGAATCGAGTATTTAAGAAGTATTTGGATAAATTCGTGATCGTATTTATAGATGACATTTTGATCTATTCCAAAACAGAAGAGGAGCATGTAGAGCATTTGAGGATAGTTCTGGAGATACTACGACAAGAGAAGTTATACGCAAAGTTTTCCAAGTGTGAATTTTGGTTAAAAGAAGTACGATTTCTTGGGCACGTGATTAGCAATAAAGGAGTGGAAGTGGATCCAGCAAAGATTGAAGTCGTAATCAACTGGGAGAGGCCAAAAACACCAACGGAAGTAAGAAGTTTCATGGGATTGGCAGGTTACTACAGAAGATTTGTGCAAGATTTTGCAAAGATAGCTACGCCATTGACAAAGCTCACCAGGAAGAATCAGAAATTTGAATGGGATGAGAAATGCGAAGAAAGTTTCCAGGAATTAAAGAATAGATTAGTATCTTCTCCAGTGCTAGTCTTGCCAGATGATCAAGGAAATTTTGTAATTTATAGTGACGCATCGTACAAAGGATTAGGATGTGTTCTGATGCAGCATGACAAGGTAATAGCTTACGCATCAAGACAGTTGAAACCACACGAAGAGAAGTATCCAACGCATGATCTGGAATTGGCAGCTATAGTATTTGCATTGAAGATTTGGAGGCATTATCTTTATGGGGAAAAGTGCGAGATCTACACGGACCACAAGAGTTTGAAATATATCTTTACCCAGAAGGAATTGAACATGAGGCAGAGGAGATGGCTAGAACTAATCAAGGATTACGACTGTACTATTAACTATCATCCAGGCAAAGCAAATGTGGTGGCCGACGCGCTGAGCAGAAAAGAAAGGTTAAACATGATAATTTCATCAGAGGAATTGATCAGGGAATTTGAGAAGCTAGAAATAGAGGTCAGCATTCCAAGTATGTCTACAGAGGTATTGTGTGTAATGTCTTTTCAACCAGAATTATTAGAGAAGATTAAAAGATGTCAGGAGAAAGTTATGAGCCATGAACAAGACAGTTTGACAGGAGAAGAGATAGAAAGTCAAAAGGATGATAAAGGGATATTAAGATTTTCTTCCAGAATATGGATACCCAATGTAGCCGAGCTGAAAGATGAAATTCTTCGAGACGCTCACAACTCCAGATACTCAATTCATCCCGGGAGTACGAAGATGTATAGAGACTTAAGAGAAAACTTTTGGTGGCCAAGCATGAAGAAGGAAATTGCAGAATGGGTAAGTAAGTGTTACACTTGCCAGCGAGTCAAAGCGGAACATCAAAGGCCCAGTGGACTGATACAACCATTGGACATTCCAGAATGGAAATGGGAGCATATAGCGATGGATTTCGTAGTTGGATTACCAAGGACCAGGGCGAATCATGATGCTATTTGGGTTATTATCGACAGATTGACGAAGTCAGCGCATTTTCTTCCTATCAACGAGAAATTCTCAATGGATAAATTGGTACGGTTATATCTTAAAGAAATTGTGACAAGACACGGAGTTCCAGTATCCATAGTTTCAGACAGAGATCCTCGATTTAACTCAAGATTTTGGAGAAGTTTTCAAGATTGTCTCGGAACGAAGCTGAACATGAGTACCGCGTATCATCCGCAGACAGACGGTCAAAGTGAAAGAACGATTCAGACTATTGAAGATATGCTAAGGGTATGTACACTAGATTTTGAAGGTAGTTGGGACGAGCATTTGCCATTAGTTGAATTCTCCTACAACAACAGCTATCATGCCAGTATTGGAATGCCACCTTACGAAGCTTTGTACGGTAGAAAATGCAGATCTCCAATATGTTGGGAAGAAGTTGGTGAAAGAAAGATTTTGGGTCCAGAATTGATCCAACAGACGAAGGAGAAAATAGAACTCATTCGGAAAAGACTAACAGCAGCTCAAGATCGTCAACGCAAATATGCTGATCCTACCAGAAAAGATATGGAATTTGAAGTTGGAGAGGCAGTACTATTAAAGGTCTCACCTTGGAAAGGTTTATCAAGATTTGGAAAAAAAAGGAAAGTTGAGTCCGCGTTATGTTGGCCCTTTTGAGATTTTGAAGCGTGTGGGAAAGGTTGCTTACGAATTAGCGTTACCACCTCACATGCAGCATATTCACAACGTGTTCCATGTGTCAATGTTGAAGCGTTATTTGCCTGATTCGAATCATGTGATAGAATACGAGCCAATAGAGATTCAGCCAGATTTGTCTTTTGTAGAGCAACCAGTGCAGATTTTAGATAAGAAAGAAAGAGTACTTAGGAATAAGTCTGTATCTTTAGTGCGAGTCTTGTGGAGGAATCCCAAGGTTGAAGAGTCGACTTGGGAGTTGGAAAGCGAAATGCAATCCAAGTATCCTCATTTGTTTTCCTAGGCTGATTCTGAGGACAGAATCCTGTTAAGGGGGGTAGATTGTAATATCCCATATATTTTCAAATATTATTATTATTATTTGGAATTGTTTATGTGATTTTATGTAAATTTTTGGTGAATTATCTGAAAAGTAGAATAGATATCTGAATGTTATATGTGACATTATTTGAATATTTGAATTTTTAAATGTCCAGAATAAAATATAGATAATTGTGGTATTTTTCTGGTAATTTTTGGAGTGTTATATGATTTTATAATGATTTATGAATTATTAATTATTTTCAGAATAATTATAAAATTATTTTATAAAGCCGGGAATCTTCCAAACTTCAACCGTTTCGCGTTTTTACAACCCGAAACTCTTCCGAAAACTCCTTCCTAACCTAATCTGGTAATTCCGGACATTTTCCGTGTTTTGACTTTTTCGATCCGGATTACGGTTTGACCCGTGCGCGGCCCGGCGCAATATTTTCGATACGATAGTTATTTCGGTAATCAATAAAAACCCGTAATCTCGAAAGACGGGATATTTTTACGTTATGTTCGTATATGGTGTTTTATAAAAAGCCCGGTTTTGATAATTATCCAATTTTGGTATTGAATCGGATCGTTATTGCAGTTACTTAGCGGCTAAGCAACTAATTTAATGATCCAAAATGATCCAAAACGATCCAGAACGATCCAATATTCCATAAATATAAATAGCCTATTTTTTTTATTTCGTTTATTCCGTTTATTCATTTGCAACCAGTTAAAACACCGTAAATACAGAGAAAAACCCGAGAAAACCAATACGTTCCCGAGAATCAAACACACGAACGAAGGCGTTATCGAACTCCGATTCGGGCGTGCAGCATATCAAAACGAAGCTCTCGAAATCTTCTTTCTGAATCAGTCATCAGTTTCTGCCCAGAAATCACTGTAATTTTCTTATTTAATTATTTATAATCGAATTATTTGATAATTAAATGATGAATTTTTGTTCTTGATGTTGTTGATGTGATTTGATGCTTCCATGTTGTAGAGCATATTTTTCTGGTCGATTTGGTATATTATACTTCAAAAATAGGATTCGGTATCATATAGAAATTGAGGTTTTAATTTCTGAAAATTTCTTGAATATGTGTTCTTGGTGTTCTTGAAGATTTCTGAGAATCAAACCCAAATTTGAGGGTGATGCAGACTTCAGAATTTGAAGTATGAGTAACCAAAATGTTCAGATTTTCATGTTCTTTCTGTTTATGCCCTCAAATCATTCAAACGACTAGTGATTTGGAAAATCGTAATTTTAGGGTTTTATTCGAAAATTAGGGCTTTCTGATTCGTGTATTTGCTGTTGATTTTGAATATAGGAATGTGTTTGTATGATTCTCAGCATTGTTTTGAGATATTTTTTGTTAAATTTGGTTAAGAATTAAGGGAGATCGGGTTTTGCCGGAGTTTATCGTCGGCCTTCATCGGTTATGGCCGGAGATATTGATCTCGGCATGGGGTGGTATTGTTGTTGACGATTCTGGCTTCTGGGTGTGTTTCTGAGTAGGATAGCATCAAAAACGGGTCGATTCCAACCCGTTTCGACCCCCGTTGATGATTGCCGGAGGGTGCCGGAATTTCTGCACCGGTTTTTGGGTTCCCAGATTTCCGGCCACCTTCCGCCACTTTTTCCGATCATCTTCCCCCATTCAGCCACCGTTTGATCCATCTTGTTGAGAACAAATTCTGTAAAACTGTTTCTGCATAATTGTTTTTTTTTTATTTTTTTATTAATAATCCAAAAATCATTATTTTTATTCCAAAATTCATTTTAAATTCAAAAACAAATCTGATTTATTTTATTAATTAATTTTAGTTAGTTTTTAATTATTTTAATTAATCAATTAATTTAATATTAATTGATTAATAAATTTAATTAATTATTAATTGATTTTAATGGATTTAATAAATAGAGTTAATTATTTATTTTTTTGATTTAAAAAAAAAAAAATTCTGAAAAATAGTTTCGAGCTTTAAAATATTATTTTAAATTATTTTCCAAACTCGATAATTTTTATAAAATTATTTTCGAGTGTTCGAGCCTTATTATTTAATTATTAAATGATTCGGAGACCCGTTTTATTCCGAAAAATGTTCAAAAATTCATAATAAATCAACCGTTTGTCCGTTTAATACGAAACGAACGCGTACAGATTCAGAAAAATATTGCGCTTTTAATAAAAATACTTTTAAGACCTAATTTATTTTGTATAGCAATGTCATTTGATTTGTGTATCAGTATGAGTCTGTATCTGATTGGTAAATATTATTATTGAACTGATTTTCATTCTGAACGCACTGAGACGTACCTTTTAATGATCTGACTTATGTGTTACATGAAATATGTGAGTACGTGCTATACGAATACCATGATTATGTGATACGTGATATACATGCTATCTGTTACAGTTTTAAAATGCCATGCTAGTTATAAACGATCGGGTAGATGTCAAGACGTATAGTTACGTCGATTGAATTTAGTTCTGTCAATTAAGATAGTCCTTTTGTTTATAGAATCGAGTAGCAAGGAGTGCAATCAAGTGTTAGACGAAGATAGTAGCCATCAGTTAGAAGCAGAGTTAAAGTAAGAGGTTATTGAGCATACCAGGCAAGTATCCCTGACTTCACTTATTGTTCAAGTGACGTTTATTTTGAATTATATTATGCAAGTACCTATATTTTCATTTATCATTCAATCGATATTGACTCTGAACTTTATTCTTTCAATTTCTCTACTATTCTAAGTTCAGAATAGTTAAATATTTTTACCTTTCGCTATAACTTACTCTATACAGTGAAGCTTTGAATTGAGACTAGCGAATAACTAATTGTTCTGGTTATTTCGCCATTGGTTGTTGAGAAAACTCCGGACCATGAGAAATGGGGAGTTATGTGGTTAAGGATGTCATTTGATTCGACTCCTTTGACGGAAAATGGTTTTATGGGTTGGATGGTTGCGTAAGAGGCCGTGGCGGCGGTCCAGTGTGAGCTATGTGTTATACAGGATATAACACCTTGCTAGGCCGATATGTGCCTTGGGTACTTTTTGTTTAGTTGGATATGTTTCGGCATACCGGTGTTGCTCCGCGGCTGATCACCGGCGGCAACACACCGTCGTTCGAGGATTCCAATCCCAAAACATAATATATTGCAAATGTTGTTTATTATCAAATTTATACTAGTTTTGATACTGTTCAGTTATTGTAGTTGGTTTTGTTCATCAGATATACTGTTGTTATTCCAAATCATAAGTTATTTACTACGTGCTGAGCATTTCTTTCGCTCATACTTGTTTCTTATCTTGATTCTTTCAGCTAGGCCAGAGCAAGCTTAAGTTCCAGGTCTGACCAGAGGTTATGTGTTTGTAAATAGTTGTGTGTATTCCAGGTAGACTGTTTTGGGACGCTTGGATAGTATAGAGGTTTGTAATAAAATTTGAATAATCTGTAAAACTAATTAGACTATGGTTTGTAATAGCACTTGATTTGTAGTAGTGCCTGTTCCATACTATAACCTGTGATCGATCCAGTGTAGGTAAAGGGGTCATATTTATTTTATTATTCCGCTGTGATTATTTTATTTTAGTTTATTGGCGAGTGACCCCCAAATCTAGACCCCGGGTTTGGAGGGCGTCACAGGAATCTTTGTTGTATATCCACTTTCCACAAAAGCCTTCAGAGTCTATAATTTGAGAACAAAAGTGGTCATGGAATCTATCAATGTCTCTTTTGATGACAAAAAGATTACTGGTCTTGAAGATTTCATTGACCATGATCAGCTGAGATTTGAAAATGAAGACTCAAATTCTGATACTGAAACTCCTGACAGTCTAAGTCCTGATACTGCAAACTCTGATGGAATAAACTCTGATGTTATTGAAACTGTGGTGGCTACGCCAAGGGAAGATGCACCTATGCAGGGGGAGCATACTCAAGATCCTGCCACAGCTCAAGAAACATCAGAACATACATCTGGCTCTTCAAGTTCTGATTCGTCAAGTTCTGATAAGCCAAGTTCTGATAGTGCTGAAAATCTAAATACTGAAGAATCCAACTCAGAGAGCACAGTTTCAGGGGGAGCATCAGAAAATGAAGATAGCATGGATCATGGGGGAGCATCCAGTTCTAGAGAAAACCTTCCATCTGCAAGGAAGTGGACAAAATCACATACACCTGATTTGATAATTGGAAATCCTGATGCAGGTGTCAGAACTAGAACAGGTACTTCAAATGAATGTCTCTACAATTCTTTTCTCTCTCAGACTGAGCCAAAGAAAGTGGAAGAAGCTCTTCAAGATGCTGATTGGGTGCAAGCAATGCAGGAAGAGTTGAATGAATTTAAAAGAAACAAAGTCTGGACCCTAGTACCAAGACCAAAGAATAGATCTGTTGTTGGTACAAAGTGGGTATTCAGAAACAAAACTGACAGTGATGACATAATTACAAGGAATAAGGCAAGACTGGTTGCAAAAGGATATTCTCAACAGGAAGGAATTGATTATGATGAAACATTTGCACCAGTTGCTAGGTTAGAAGCCATAAGGATATTTTTGGCTTATGTTGCTCACAAAAAGTTTACTGTCTTTCAAATGGATGTGAAAAGTGCTTTTCTCAATGGAGAATTGGAGGAGGAGGTATATGTCGAACAACCTCCAGGCTTTGTAGATACCAAACATCCAGATTATGTCTACAGGCTTGATAAAGCACTTTATGGACTTAAGCAAGCTCCTAGAGTATGGTATGAGACTTTAGCTCAGTTTCTTCTGGAAAGTGGATTCAACAGAGGAACAATAGATAAAACACTTTTCTATCTCAACCATGGAAAGGACTTACTTCTTGTCCAGGTTTATGTTGATGATATCATTTTTGGATCTACAAATGACAAACTTTGCAAAAAGTTTGCCAAACTAATGCAGTCAAGATATCAGATGAGTATGATGGGGGAACTTAGCTATTTTCTGGGCCTTCAAGTCAAGCAGAATGAGGAAGGCACTTTTATTTGTCAAACCAAGTACACCAGAAACTTGCTGAAGAAATTTGGAATGCAAGATTGTTCAAGTGCATCCACTCCAATGGCCACTGCGACAAAACTGGATAAGGATACCGGTAAATCAGTAGATATTACTGACTATAGAGGTATGATTGGCTCTCTACTCTATCTAACTGCTAGTAGACCTGATATCATGTATGCTACCTGTTTTTGTGCAAGATTTCAAGCAGATCCAAGAGAACCTCACTTACCAGCTGTAAAAAGAATCTTTAAGTATCTTAAAGGAACAACTGCTCTGGGATTATGGTATCCTAGAGAATCAGATTTTAAACTAATAGGTTACTCAGATGCAGATTTTGCAGGTTGCAAAATTGACAGGAAAAGCACAAGTGGAAGCTGCCAATTTCTTGGAGGCAGATTGGTTTCTTGGTATAACAAGAAACAAAAGTCAATTTCCACATCAACTGCAGAAGCAGAGTATATTGCTGCAGGAAGCTGTTGTGCACAGATTCTTTAGATGAAGAATCAGTTACTGGATTATGGGTTAACATATTTCAAAATCCCTATTTACTGTGATAATCAAAGTGCTATTGCTATGACAGGTAATCCAGTTCAACACTCAATGACAAAGCACATCAGCATCAGGTACCACTTCATCAGGGAACATGTGGATGAAGGTACAGTGGAATTGCATTTTGTTCCCACAGATCAACAACTAGCAGATATCTTCACAAAACCACTGTGTGAAGCTACTTTTACAAGATTGGTAAATGAACTTGGAATGGTTTCAGGTTCCTTCTCTAAATCTGCTTAGTCTTGTTCTGTGTTATCAGACTTTATGCTCAGTATTTATAGAATTAATCTCATTGTGTATTCTGTGCTTAATTGATAAATGTCTTTAATTACTGACTGTTGTCTGATATATGTTTCTAAACTCTGATAAGTGATATGTCTGTTCAAGTACCTATTCAATCCTATGAGGATAACTGTGCTAGATACTGACCTAGTAGTCTTCAATACACAAATGATTCCATGTAAGAAGTAATTATTTCAGTGGAAATCTTATGACACTAGCAAATTCTGATAATTGAGCTTAGTTAAGTTTACTTTGTACATCTTATTACTAACTCACAAATTAGAATAATGCTACTCATCTGTTAAGTTCTGATACTAGTAAAACTGCTGAATGTACTAAGTGCTGATAAACCTCACTTATCAAACGAAAAAGCAAAAAGATCAAAGAATAAAATCAGGTACTCCTTTGAGATCTAGAGTACATATGTGGAAGGGACGACCCAAGTGCATTGCTGGTATTAAGTAGATATGCATTAGAAAAGCAAAATATTTTCTTGGTGACTTTTCACACTCTATGATTACTGGAGATATACTCTGATAATAGCATAAATTCTGCTAAATAGTCGTGACTCACTTACACTGAGAAGCCACTGTAAAATAGAATTTCAAAAGATGCATAAAATTAGCACAAAACAGTTGAGGTGGACGCAAGCATGAACTCATTCATCAGTAGGTTTTAGGACAATGACAGCTCTTTAGCAAAAAAATTTAGTTATGCCTTATTTCTAAGATGTACTGAAGTGAATCAGACTTTACTCTTTGTCTGTTATTTAGCTTAATGCACACACTAATCACTCCATATGAATGATGAAAATTTCTGTGGTGGTCTATGTTATTTTAGATAAATAGTCATTGTGTCATTATTGCACAAATTCTGAGGACAAGTTCTAGTTACACGTTCTGATGATTAAGTTCTGACGTCTATAACTCAGAACTTGTATGAGGATTTACTAAGATGGGCATTCCTTTTTCGAGTTAAGAAATTATGTTCTGATGACTGTTAAGTTCTGATATAGGTCTAAGTTCTGATTTCTCAGTCTAATCCTTTACTTGGCTTATCTATGAATAAAATTTGATAACAGTCTCAGTTCGAACTAGAATATGTTGAAGTGGAAGATTAATAGTCACTATGATTAGGATTAATGGTATTCGTCCTTGAACAATCCACTGTTTCTTGTTTTTTGTGCGTTTTAAACCATGATTCCTCTTTCCAATGAATGTTATTCTTTTTCAAAGTCTAGGGAGACGAGGTAGAATTAATTCTACCTGTCAGCATTCAATTTCTTTGCGTCTCCTGGCATTCTCTTGCCTATATAAGCAGCCACTTCACATCAGTCTTTCCATCAAATTTTTCTCACACACTTATCTTCATTCTTCTTCTTTCAAAATCATAATGGGCAGATACAACATGTTTTTGAACTACCAAAACTTCAATATGGAGCTAAGCTGTGCCGAGTGGCAGCAGGAATGGCATGTCACAGCCATTCCTGAGGAGATATGGGACTCTGTCCCACAGGAGGTACTGACACACCTTCTATTCTTCTCTATGGACTACCATCGCCATCTGGAGCGATTGGAGGAGGAAAGGCTGGAAGCTCTCCGCCAGCAAGAGCGAATCATCCGACTCGCCATTCTGTTTGTCGAGAGTAGGAAGAAGAAGATGACTTAATCTCGTCTTCTTCCTGTTTTTCTTCATCATCAGCTTTGTCAGGCTTCTTAGCTAGGACTAAGGCTGTTGATGTTAGGATTAGAAGTTTAGGGAAAATCTTGTATAAGTATTGATGTAATTTCCATTTCATAAATGTATTGTCTTGATATATTAATGAAAGTTATTTTTACTTCAAGATTTTGTCTCTGAGTTATTTTATCTTGTGTTGATAAATCCTGATTGATATTCTGATGACCATATAACTTTTGTTTTATATTAAGTTCTGATTCATCTTCAGCACTTACATATCTAATTTATCTTGGTCATTTTCATGTGATGTATTTTCAGAATATCAATGATGCAGTGAAAAATACTTCAATCAGTGCTAACGGTTTAAATTTTGAATTAAAACTGTTTCTCTTGATAAATAGAACGGTTTTTCCTTGAAACTAGGCAACTGGGTAAGTAATGATTCCTGTTTTCTCGAGCCCAGTAACTGTCCGTTATTACTGCATGTCTGACAGGTGTCCAACGATAACATTTTTGTTCAGAGTATAAGTACAACAGAGAGAGGATTTCTATAATCTTTTATTTTCTTCATATTTTTTCTCTCTACTTACTTTTACTCTCTTTCTTCTCACATTTTTTTTTCATACAGACATTTTATCAAACACCTAACAGGCACTTTTGAATCTCAATTTTTCACATGGCACCTAAGGATTTAATCATTGATGGAGCTAAGTTTGTTCCAAACAACTATGCTGCAGTTCTTGATCACACTGAAGCTCCATCTGAATTGCACTTTGTGCAAGATCTTCTTGCACACAGTGAGATTGGGTACGCATTAACACAGCATGCAGTCTTTTTGAGTCAACAAGTTCTGACGTTTTGGCGGACTGGGCACTTTGATGATGGTGGTAAACATGGCACTCCCAGTATTTTTTTTGAAGTGGGTGATTCATCTTATGTAGTCACTCCTGGTACAATACGCAAAGCTCTACATCTCCCAGAAAATTGTACTTTTTCAACTCCAGAGGAATCAGCGCTTCAGGAGTTAATGGCTGATTTGGGATATGAAAAGAGTTTGGCAAAGCTTGGGCAGTTAAAAAGGGCTAATATCAGAAGAGAATGGAGTTTCTTCTTTGATTGCATCACCAAAGCTTTTGGCAACAAATGTTTGAATTTTGATGCTATCCCAATTATGAGTCAGCACATAGGGTATGCTATTATTCATCAAACTCATTTTGATTTTGCAACTGGAATAATTGGTTTTATTGGGGATAGGATGACAGAGAATAGAAATATTGTCTATTTTGCTAGATTCTGTCAACTTCTATATACTTTTTGTACTGATGAACCTCAATTAGTCAGTTCCTCAACACCACCTTTTAGAGTTGCAAAATGATATTTTAATGATCTGGTAAATGCTGATACTAAGAAAAAAGTGGTTAGATTATTACAGATTCCTCAGTCTGTAAAACAGATCCTAGTAAATGCTGATCCTGATACTTATAGATCTGTTTGCTTTGATGTCCAACCAACCACAAACACCCAAAAACCATCATCCTCAGCACCTACCACTCATTCTACTCAACCTACCCTCAGGACTTATCTCAAATCCTATCTCTCCACTTCACAGACTGCTCAACCTTTATCTTCAGCACCTACTGTGAAGCCTTCATCTTCCAAGCCAAAGAGGACAAAGAATGTTCCTCAAACATCTCAAAAGAGAAGGAGGATTGTATTGAGAGATGAATCTGATTCTGAGGAACAGGTTCCTGCTAGAGAACATGCTGATACTGAAGCTGAGAAAGAGGTTTCTCAGAAGGATTCTAAAATTGGGGGTTCTAGGCTTCTCAAGAGGCTTAGACGAATGATAGTTCCTGAAACTTCCAAGGAATCCAAATCAACAAGGAAGTACAAGAAACAGAGGGCACAAAGGCCAGTTTCAGATGCTGAAGAGGAAGTAGCTAAGGAAGGGGATCAGGAATCTCTGATCTCATAAGACAAGGAATTTGCTCCAGTCACTTCTTCTCCATCAACTCCATCTCAGGAAGCTGTATCTGACAAGGCTAACTCACCATCTGTGTCTCTTGTTGATCCAGGCACAAGTGCTGATATTGATGTTCAACACTTGGTTGTGTCTGAAGTATTTCTCTTAGAAGCTCCAACAGCAAATAATCCTTCCACAACACCTGTTACTGATGCTGTTCAAACTCCAGAGTTATCAACAACACCTTCTCTGCATCAAGATGCTGATTATCAGACTTTAGGTGAGCATCAGGATATGGCTGTTGATCAGAACTTAGTAACAGATCAGCAATTAGAGGATGCTGAAGCCTCCATTGCTACTCATACTGTTGTCTTATCAGAAGATACTGATTCTTTAAGTTCTGATGCTGCAAATGCTGGAGATACTGGTGAAGCTGCTCCAACTGTAGATGCTGATGAAGCAGGTCCTTCAGGACATACTCCTCAACAGACTCTTCCTAAGTCTGAATTGGTAAAAGAGTTTGTTATCGGGGATGCACCAGTACCTTGGAGTGAAACTCCTGCAGGTGAGGAGTGGACTAAGGAATGGAACTCAGTTTCATGTGTTCCAACTGTAAAACATCTTGCTGAGCACTTGACTAAAGCTGATGAAATGTTAAATTCTGATGATTTAAAAACCCAGCTTAGAGTCACTGCATTGAGTATTAAACATCTACAAGGTCTTCATTCAACTACTCATGCAGAGCTATACAAGATTCAGGAGAACTTTATCAAACAACAACAAGTTTGGAAAATTGATAAGAAAAAGTTCTTTCAACCTACCATTGACAGGATTGCTTATATTGAGAAAGCTCAAGAGAAACAACAAGCTCAGATTGATGACATTCTGACAAATCAAGCTTCTCAGCAATCGCAACTTACTGAAATCCAATCCTCAGTGGAATTACTTATCTCTCTTTTACTACCTGCTGATGCCAAAAAGGGGGAGAAGGTAATTAAGTCCAAATGCAACACTAACAAGACACTGCAAAGAAAGGATGATGGAAATGATGATCAAGGATACTCTGGAATGGGTAGCGGTCATAGTCAAGGTAGAAGGTTTACATCAAGACAAGCTAGTCACAGGACAAGTTCTGATACTGGGAAAAGAATAAGTTCTGCTGCTGGTAAAAGGATAAGTTCTGATGAACTTCTAGATCTTGATGAGGAAATGTCAAGACAATTATTTCTTCAAGAAAATCCAGGAATGGACTTGGAAAGTTTAAAGGAAGAAGAAGCCAGACTTAAATCAGAGAAAGTCACATCTAAATCTGAAGCTTCTGGTAAAAAGTCACTTCCAAAACTCAAAGGCATTGTGATCAAAGAAAGGACACATACTGAAGCAACGTTGGCTAGATCACAACCACAGATAGATCCAAGATCCAAGGGTAAAGAAAAGGTTGGTGAACCTATCAAGGTTTATGTACCTCCTGAGGAAGAAGAAATTACTGATGAAAAAGATGATCTTGCTCTGACTTCAAGAAAAGTTCTTAAAACAACCTCTGACATGACTCAAGTTGTTCAGAGTCAAGAAATTGTAAGTTCTGATATTCAGAAGAAGCAAGTAACCGCAGACAGAGCTCAAGTTAACTTGATATCAGAAAATAGATCAAAGACACTCCTACCAGGATTCACTAAAGTAAAACAGACTCAATATTTGAAGACTACTGCAAGTGGTTTTGAAGCAAGAGTAGTTACTGGAAAGGAAGCTAGAGATAAAACTGGATTGGGAAGTGCTGATGAAAGAAGAGTACACAACACTACCAATGATCCAACTTCCTTGAGTGAACCAGGTATTGGTGCAACTCCTGAGAGATTGAATCAACTGGAATCTGTACAGATGGTTTACCATACCTACTTGAAAGAATACATCATGTTGTATTTCATGACAGATGGTAGGGTTTATCATATAAAACAAAATGCCATTCCATTGAAGTATTTTGAAGAATTGGAGCATTTACTTTTCTTACTTCAAGTGGATGACAGAATAACAGAGACTGCTGCAATCTACTTAAAAGAACAGATTCAGAGATAGAAAAGGCTTTATTCTGTTAAGTCTGACAGCATATATGTTCCAAAGTACAGAGATCACAATGGTGATATTGTTGATATGAAGCCTAATACTACACAGATCAGAACATATCTTGGTATTAAGGGACTTGAATTCAATCTGGAGTCTGACAAAGCTTATGTCATAAGACTAGATCAGGAGTTGAGAAAAGCAAAGATCAATGATCTCAGAGCTGCAATCTTTCAAACTGGTGAAGATACTGCAGAGCTTAAAGATGTTAAAAGGAGAATGATTGATGAACTCATATATGTTGAGAAATGTTTGTTGAAGAACTATCTCAGAACAACTCCTGACATCAGAGAGATTAGAAAATGATGAAGCCAAGTCGAAGATCTACAACTGCTTAAATTCTGATATTTATACAGACTGAAGTTGTTATCAGAAGTTGAAATTGGTAAAAGCTTTAAGGACTGTAAGTTGTAGTTATCTAGTCTAATTCTCATGCATTTGTACTTAATGTTTTTGACATCATCAAATATCTGTTAAACTTGTATATTATGTTAATTTACAAGTTGGGGGAGATTGTTAGATATATTTGATAATATCATGGCTAATATGTTTTATGTTTAGCTTTCAGATCTTACTTGAACAGGATAAATCAGTACTTAACTGTTGATCAGTACTTATACTGGAAGTGAGGACTTAAGGATATCAGTACGTATGTTATCAGGAGATAATCATCAGAAGATAGATATCAGAACTTAAGTGCTGAAGGACAATCAGATAAGGACAGTAGCTGATTAAAAGAAAGAAGATCAAGATAAACATAAGAAGAGATATGCATGAAGAAGGAATTCCGTAAAGAATGGAATACTTGGAAGAAAAGATATCTGATTGATATATTTTAGGAAGGAGAATTATATTCCATATCAATTAGCGATTATCTTGTAACTGTGTAGTATATAAACACATATATAGGGTTTACACTAAAAGTGTTATCATTATTAGAGAAGATTATTCATTGTAACCCTAGCAGCTCTCGTGATATTTGTTCATCACTGAGAGGTAACAGTTCCATACTGTAACAGAGTTTATTGTTTCAATAAAGTTTGTTTTCTGTTACTTAAGTTCTTAAAGTTCGATTTGAGTGTACTATACACTGTATTCACCCCCTCTACAATGTGTGTGTGACCTAACACAACATGCTATAATATACCCAAATGCAAAAGCAGAATCTCAAAATCCTTATCCAAAATAAATTCTGGTCACCCCAAGAGATTATTTGATGTCCGGAAAATATCTCTAGAAAAATCCGAAATTAATAGCCATAGACATATACACGTTGAAATGCCATGTGGAGTAATCACCGCATCCAAAGTCTTTTTTTACACCCCGAAAATAAATTAAAACGGAAAATATGCTTCGCAATTTTTCTTCTCAAAATCTTGTAATATATATACCTATGCGTAGGTATCGAAGTGCTGATCATTTATATATATAACAATTGAAATTTGGATGTATGGTTCGTAAGATATGAATTTTTGAAAATTAAAAATAAATAAAATATATAAGACGAGGAGATACAGAAGAGAGATAGGTAAAGAAAGGGCAGTCGGGGAAAATAAGGTGGGGGGAATCTGCGTGAGAAGAAAGAAAAAGAAATAAGATAAAGGGGGAATGAAGGGGTAGGTGCAGGTGGGGGGCTTCCAGGTTTTGTTTTGTTTTTTTCCTTTTTTTAATATATTGAACACAACATCAAACAAGCCACGTACATGAGGTTTACTAGAACATGATTAGAAACTGGACGCGTGTGTTTTATCCCAACAGCCTGGTTTTGTTCCGCTAATTACAACTTAACGAATAATTTGCGGGCGAATATAAACCGAAAAATTACCAAGATAATTTTAAAATTCCCAGAATAATTAAAAACTAGTAAAATAAAATTTTCATAATTTTTAAAATATTTTTGAGTTTAACATCAGACCCACATTTCGCGATTTAACGAACAAACTAACGAGTGAAACTAACTCGAAAAATTACCAAAATAATTTTAAAATTCTCAGAATATTTAAAAACTAATAAAATAATATTTTCATAATTTTTAAAATATTTTTGAAATCGTATGTCGTATCTGCATTTTACGATTTAACGAACAAATGCGCGGGTAAATATATTCCGAAATTTTCCGAAATAATTTTAAAATTCTCAAAATATTTAAAACTTAAGAAAATATGAGTCTCATGATTTTTGAAATATTCTTGAATTTAATATTGAATTTATACTTATATATCAGATCCAAAAATAGATTACTTAGCCGCTTAATAACTATAAAAACGATATAATTTAATACCAGATTTGGATAATTGTGAAAAACGAGCTTCTTATAAAACAACCTATGAGAAAATAATGTAAAAATATCCCGTCTCTCGAAAATACGGGTCTTATTGATCTATCGAAATGGATGTAGTATCGAAAATTTTACGCCGGGAATCGTACGGGTTAAACCGTACTCCGGATCGAAAAAGTGAAAACATGGAAAATGTTCAGAATAATCAAATTAGGTTAGAAAGGATTTTTCCGAAGAGTTTCGGGTTGTAAAAATGCAATAACGGTTGAAGTTGGACGATTCCCGACTTTATAAAATAGTTTTATAATTACTCAGAAAATAATTATTAGATCTATAAATCCTTATAAAATCATAAGACAATCCAAAAATTACCAAAAAAATACCATAATTATCTATACTTTATTATGGACATATTAAAAATCAAAATACTTACACTTTATCACATATAAATACCCAAATATAAATATCAATCATCAGATAATTTACCAAAATTCCCATAATATTCACATAATAATTATTTATTGATAAAAATAATTACACGATATTTCCCGGATATTACAAAATAATTTCAATTTACCGATTTCAATAAGATCGGCTTTGAAATAATTTTTGAAAATAATACATTTAAGTATATATTTTCCAAAATTAACAAGGATCGATACAACACTTAACAATTAGCACATAATCATTTAATAACACAAACTCGTCAAACGGGAATAAAATATCCATCATTTTATTCCTTCTAAATCATAAAAGCACATATATATATATATTCAAATAATAATTATAATAATTATAATAATTCTAAAAATACTGGATATTACATGGAAGGTAAAGATGCTCATGCACTTGGAAGCTACAGATCCAGACTACCTCGACGTAATCAATGATGGACCCTACAAGCCAAAAAAATTGGTGCCTGCAACTCCTACTGTTGTTGAAGATATTCTGTTGAAAATTAAGAGTGAGTGGTGACCAGAAGAAAAAGTTGTTGTGCTGAAGGATGCAAAGGTAAGAAACATTTTGCATAGCAGTCTTGACTCCGTGATGTCAAACAGGGTTATAGCCTACATGACTGCCAAGGAGATCTGGGATGCTCTTGAGACTCAATGTCAAGGAACCATGGCCATCAAGAAGAACAAAAAGGCTGTTCTAATTCAAGAATATGAACATTTTGAGGCCAAGTCTGATGAAAGTCTCACTGACATCTATAATAGTTTTCTCACTCTACTAAACAACCTATCTTTGGTGGGAAAGGTGTACGATCTGGAAGATTCAAACACCAAGTTTCTGAGAGCTTTGAATAAGGAATGGGAGACTCAGACTTCAATCATACGACATCAGTATAATTTGGAAATAGTCACTCTGGATGAAATCTATGGCATGCTGAGAACTCATGATTTGGAAGTTCATCAAAGGATAGAGAGGAAAAGCAACAAGAGAAAATCAGTTGCTTTGAAAGTAAATGTTAAAGCTTCAAAAGACAGGTATGTTGAAGCTGTAAGGAAAAAGAATAATCTGCCAGAATCAGATACTGATGATTTATCATCAAATCCTGCTGATGATACTGATTCTGAAACTGATGAAAATGTGACAGATTCTGATGTCATGCAAATGGCTACATTACTAGTTAAGGGCTTCAAGAGAATGCAATTCAGGAAGGCTCAGAAGAAAGTAAGCTTCAGGATGAAGTTCACCGGAGGAGAAAGGAAGTCGTCTAGAAGAGGAGAAGGAAAGCACTCTAAAGCTGGAAAAGTCGACAGGTCAAAAATCAAGTGCTACAACTGTGATGAACCTAGTCACTTTTCTACAGAGTGCAAAAAGACAAAGCATGACAAAAGGAAGAACAAAGCCTTGATTAAATCAAGCAAAGATTGGATGGATTCCACTGATTCTGAAAATGAAGAAACATGATATGCACAGATGGCTAGTTTTGATGCTTCTGCTTCCTCTGATTCTAAGGTATTAACTTCCTTCTTCTCTCTTGATACTGAAGATATATCAGAATTAAAATCTATTCTTAAGTCTCTCCATAGAAATTTTAAAAATAAGATTCTAGAGAACAGTAGACTGTTAACTGAAAATAAAGTTTTAAAATCTAGGAATGATCAATTGGAGTCTAACTTAGTAAATCAGATTGAAATTAAAAAAGAATGTGAGAAATCTAAACACACAACAAAGATATTGGAAGCTAAGTACAGTATGTTAGAAAATAAATTAGAAAATGAGAGGAAACCCCTTAAATCCTGGACTGTTTTAGGTAAAAAGGTTCATGAGATGATCTCTAAGAAAAACTGGAAAGAATGTCTTAGTTATGTAGATGGAGTTAAGGATGTTGACACTAAAAATAAAACTACGCTTAAGACTCATGTTAAGTTTATCTCTTCAGAAGCTGATGAACTTGTAAGGTCCCGTAAGAGGGCTATTTTAAGCTATAAGGGGGATTGAATAGCTTAATTACCAATTTAAAAATTATTGTGGCGTTTTAAAAATATTTCATTCCCTTTTAAAACTTTACCGAGTGGTTATGTAGTTTATATGTACGGAAAATAAAGTGCAAGGAAAGAAAATACCACACGGTGATTTTATCCTGGTTCGCGATGACCAACCTCTAATAGATTCGCTCACCCCTACTCCAGTCCCCGAGCTCCTCTCCCGGACTCGAGATTTTCCCTTATAATAAACTGGCTCCTTTAGTAGGCGGAGAAGCCTTTACACCCTTTACAAGTACTTGTCTTGGTGCGTAACACAAGGGTCACCACCTCAAAATAAATATAATACCTACACAACTTATCTTAGATAATAACTCCCCGCTATTTCTTCAAAGTTGTTGTAGAGCCTTTGTGTGGACTTGGCTTCTTTAGCTTTTGCGGTCTTGGATCTTAGTGATCCGGTCTTGGGTCTTTCCTCTTCTTCACGGTGCAAAGACTACTAACACCCCGCTAGTACATCTAGGACTTGGGTCTTAGAACGAGAACCACCTCACGTCACTTAACCTCACTACAAAACTAATAAGACAATCCACGAAACAAAACAATTAGTAAAAGATTTGTTTTGAACTAGTATGTTACTGTACTAGCCCACAAGTAGTATAATATCCAAATAAGAATATTAAAACTAATTAGTTATACTTGACTTAGAATAATACAAGATGGTCAAGTATATTTATAATTACTCCTTTTATAGATTTAATAACATTGTGGAGTAATATGAGAAGTCCCTTTTTATATTAAGCACTTATGGCTTATGACATCTTGAGTATTCTTCTTCTTTCGATTAAGTATATATGGATCGAAAAATACTTTAATTACAACCTCGGAGTTGTAATTTTACCTTTAAGTATATCAACTTAAGGTTTTAAGGTATACTTGTATATTGACGATTATAAGGTCAACGTATACTCTTTTAACTTCAAGTACGTTTATAAGATTTATGAGTCTTAGCCAAGATCCAATTAAATAAGTGCAAGTAATTGGCTTAAGATTGTGCTTTCGAAGTTTGGACAAATAATTACGAGTATTTTATAGATATCGTAGTGTAACCCCACAAAACACTGAAATATGTTAGAAGGGGCTTACACGATATGACTCGTAATTGTTTACATACACGATATATGTTAGCCAAGATCCAATTAAATAGCGTAAATTAATTGGCTAACTTGTGGATTTTATTCGTCCTTAATTTTAACGGATGATTACGAAGTGTTTATAGATCGAGTTATAATCCCCCGGAACACTAAAGATGTTAGAAGGGATTAAAAATTTGCTTCGTAATAATTTATGTGCACGAAATGGTTAGCCAAGATCTAATTAAATAAAGTGCAAGTAATTGGCTAACTCGTGAACTTAATCCATTTTGATATTTGACAAATTACGAAGTGTTTATAGATCTAGTTATAATCCCCCGGAACACTAGAGATATTAGAAGGGATTAAAACTTTTCTTCGTAATATTTTATGTGCACGAATAATGTTAGCCAAGATCCAATAATTAAATTAATTGGCTAACTCGTGAACTTGGGTCAAATATAATCTCCCCTTTGGAGATAAAGTACTTTTGTTTATAGATCTTCTTTTTGAGATGATTTATGTGAAGATCAAGTACTTATTCGGATTCCGAGTTTGAATCTTAGTTCTCTTGAGAACTTTATTTATAAGAGATCTTTTATTAGAGCTTAAGATAAAGTAGAGAAATTAAGTACAAAGCTCAAATAAAAAGAGCTCAAATAAGAAGCTAAAACTAACCACTTTTGAAAAACGATCGGAAAAGTTCGTCGGAAAAATTCGTCGGAGGTTCGGCCGGATTTTGGCTCTTTGGTCGAACTTGGGCAGCCCTTTGGGAGGCTGGGAAGTGGTAGTGGATGAGCTCACTTGGTGGGATAAAACTTGGTTGGGTGAAGCTAAGCTTGGGTTTCAAAAACCTTGTATATATGTAAGTATATAGAAGAGAGATAAGGTTTTTGAGAAGAAGTGTGGGTATAGAATTTGAAAGAGATGAAGAGAAGAACTTCTTGAAAAAATCCCAGCAACTTTGTGGCTCTTTAGCTTAAAGAAAATGGGTTGGGGTGGGGGTTTATTTATAGGAGAAGTTGGGTGAGTTGAATGGTTGAGATTTGAGAAGGAATGAATGGTGGATGGAGTGTATCACATGGATTGATGACATGGAAAGTAGGTTGTGTTTCTTTGTAAGAGGGAAGGAAGCACAAGCTAGTATTCATTCAAATCTTAGCTGATATATATATATATTAAATATATATTTTCCTTTTCTTTTAATCATTCTTTAATTACTTTAATTAAGGATTAAACACCATAAATTATGACCATCCCAAGAAATCTTAAATAAATATCATAAAAAATATGATAATTACCTATATATTATAAAATGATGTCCTGCAAGTTTTGGTCAACTTTAGTCAATGGTAACTAGGTCAAACATGGTCAGCTGTGGGACCAACTGCCTCGATTTTTGTGCCGGACAAAAATTCTCTGAATGCTACGAAATTTTTACCATACTTAAAAAATACCATTTAAATGATTCATACCAAATTTCAAGTCATTCTAGTATGTGGAAGTATTTTACCTAAAAATGAAACTGTTATGTCAGCCTTTCTTCCGAATAAAAATATCGTTGGTCTTGAAATAAAGGAGATGGATCTTTTGACCAAAGTTTTGACTTGTATAAATACTTAAAATATATTTCCTAATATATAAAATATATTTGGATGAAAGGAAATGTGTTTGAGTATTGTTGAATAATTTTCTCCGAGAAATGCTGATTATACGAAACGGGAGAAAATTACTGTAAGTATTCATAAATGAGTTGCAGAACTGGATATTAATATTCCAACCTTGAATATTAATAATCTTTAAAAAAACTCTTTTAATATATGTAGAGATATATGTTGTGCATATGTTGTGTACTTGATGATTTCATAAACAAAACATCTAAGTAGATTTTACTTAGTGAAATAATGTAGCACTCGACGGATAATAATTATAGTCCCGACGGATAACTCATTATAGTCCCGACGGATGTTGACTTATTATCCATCGAGTGAGTAGCTTATGTAATAATGAGTGTGTAGCACAGTTCTGTATACATCTTTGTATAGATTCTGTAGTAGCCTATAAGTCATGTTGACTTTAACTAGATATGCAGAATAGGTTGATTAATTGTATATAAATGATGTATTATAATTCTGAATAAGTGAAATGAAGTCAAGTGCTAAAATAGCTATCGACGAATGATTAACAAAGCCATCGACGGATGATCAAATGAATATCAACGGATGTTTAATATAGCAGTCGACGGATGATCAATGAAGCCATCAACGGATGTTCAGAAAGTCGACAAATGATCATATATCCAACGGATGTTCATAAAGTCCAACGGATGATCATATAAAAAATTCAAACAGCAGTTGAACAGTGAAAGCTGAGCACAACCATCGAGATGTATACAAATCTACTGTGGAAGCCCATTAACTGGGTAATAGAGGACGAAAAGTAGCAAAGCTTAAGACTGATAGTTTTTATATTTATTCAGTCTTTTTGACTTTGTAATCTTGGTAATATATAAACCAAGAATGTAGCAAATAGATAGAAGTGAGCTGAGATACAAAAACAGAGAAATCATTGTCAGTAGAATCTTTAGCATTTCCCTGTATTCTCAGTAGTTCAATTTGTAAGCAGCTGTGAGCATTCTTGCACACAGAGTCCTCTCGATATATAATATATATCTCTGGTGGAATTGTTTAAATCCAACATAAAGTTTTTAAAGAATCTTGTTTTTAATTACTTATGTTTTGATTCAATTAAGTTTCTATTCCGCATTGTGCTAATCAAAACACTTATATCTATATTCGAGTTGAACATTTTTATTTCGAGAAAAAGGTTCAAGAATTCCATTCAACCCCCCTTCTGTAATTCTTGCTATATTGTTAAGGGACTAACAATTGGTATCAGAGCAAGCTCTTAATCTACAAAGAGTTTAAAGATCAAAACAATTCAGCAAGATGAACAAGAAAGACATTGGAGTCAAGATTCCTTTTCTGGATAAAGATAATTACCATCATTGGAAGGTAAAGATGCATCTTCATATGCTTTCTCAAGATGAGGCCTATGTGGACTGCATAAAAAGAGGCCCTCATGTTCCAATGAGAGCTGCAACATGAAACGAGCCATCAGTTCCTAAGCCAAGGCACGAATGGTCTGATCTTGACATTGAACAAGTTAGGAAGGATAAAAAGGCCATGAATATTCTGTTCAATGGAGTTGATGCAGACATATTTGACAACATTATCAACTGCAAAACTACCAAGGAAGTCTGGGATACTATACAGATAATCTGTGATGGCACTGAGCAAGTTAGAGAAAACAAGATTTAGCTCTTGATTCAGCAATATGAGCATTTTAACAATGAGGAAAGTGAATCACTCACTGACATTTTTTAGTAGATTTCAAAAACTACTAAATGCTCTTAAGTTGCATGGAAGAGTCTATCAGACTAAAGACTCTAATCTGAAATTCCTTAGATCTCTTCCAAAGGAATGGAAACCAATGATAGTCTCATTAAGAAACTCATAAGATTATAAAGAGTTTACTTTGGAGAGACTGTATGGCATCCTGAAGACCTATGAGATTGAGATAGAGCAGGATGAAAGGATGGAGAGAGGAAAGAAGAAAGGAGGATCCATTGCACTAGTTGCTGATTTGGAAAAGAAGAAAGAAGTGAAGATGGAAGCTGTTGAGTCAACTTCTAAGGTCTGTGAGAACAAGGGCAATGGGCTTGAAGTAGAAAGTGAAGATTCATTGAGCCAAGATGACATGGAGGACATTGATGAGCACCTAGCATTTCTTTCCAGGAGATTTGCCAAGCTCAAGTTCAAGAAGAACTTTGGAGCAGCCAAGCCAAATAGAAACATGGTGGATAAGTCAAAATTCAAATGTTTCAAATGTGGCTTGGCAGGGCATTTTGCAAATGAGTGTAGAAAGTCAGATTCCAGTAAGAAAAGGTTTGAGTCTGTGGATTATAAGCAAAAATACTTTGATCTACTCAAACAAAAGGAAAGGGCTTTTATTATACAAGAGAATGACTGGGCAACAGATGGTTTGGATGAAGATGAAGATGTCAGCTATGTCAATCTAGCCCTAATGGCCAAGTCTGATGAAACAGATACAAGTTCCTCAAGAAATCAGTTAATTACTACAAACCTTGCACATTTATCTAAAGCTGAGTGTAATGATGCCATAAATGACATGTCTACAAAATTATATCATTTGCGTGTTACACTTAAGTCTCTTACTAAAGAAAATGCTAAAATCAAAGAAAACAACTTGTTGTTAAGTGATACGAATAATGTGCTTGAGTCTCAGTTTATTGATTTTGAGAAATTAAGAATTGAGTGTAAGATTGCTAAGGAGGAATTAACCGAGTCCTTGAAAAAGGAAGAGATTGTAAAGAAGCAGCTCGAGCGTGAACAAGAGGTGATTAAAGTATGGAAAACATCCAGGGATGTCCATGCTCAAATCACCAAAGTTCAAGGAATTGAGTCTTTTTGTGATGATGCCTGGAAAAAGAGCAAAGAGAAACTAGAACCTAATTTGGTAGATGGTTTTCTAACAGATGTAGACTCGACGGATGATGAGGACTATCCGTTGGATAACAAAAAGTGTTATCCGTCGAAAGATGAAAATCCTCATCCGTCGGCTGTGAGCAAGCCCATTAGCAAAGCCAAACTAATCAAGCTGAATGAGAAGTATGGGTCTGTTTCTAAGAACTTTGTTTCAGGAGAGTGAAGTAAAGTTAAGAAAGTGAAAAAGGCTAATGTTGGTCACATGACTGTCAAACAGTTAAGTGACAGACTTGAGAAAATTAAGGTAAAAATAGAGACTAAAAGGAAAAACAATAGGAATGGTAAAGTAGGGATTAACAAACACAATAACTACACACCGGATAAATATGCTCCTAGAAAAATCTGTGGCAAGTTTGGTAGTGTAAATCATTTGTCTATTAATTGCAAATCTACCATGCCTACTCTCATGTCTGTTCAGTCTCAATTTCCTAAGATGAATGCCATGCCTCCCATGCCTGTTAATGCTATGCCTACACAGAACATGAATGCATAGTTTGCTAATATGCCATTTGCACCTAATCCATATTATGCTGCATACAGTATGCCTCAAATGCCATTTAGCATGCCTTACTGGAATAACATGTTTACACCAAGCATGCCATTTCCCGTTAGCCATAATATGCATGATAATTCTGTTGCATTGAATGGTTTCAAAGGTCCAACCCAGATGACTAAGGAAGAATCTGAAATTCCTAAGTCAAATGAGATAAGACCTAAGAAACAGAAAAAGAAAGCTAACAAGGCAGGACCCAAGGAAACTTGGGTACCAAAATCAACTTGATTTGATTTTGATGTGTGCAGGGAAACAAAAAGAATCTTTGGTACTTGGATAGTGGCTGTTCAAGACACATGACAGGTGATTCTACCCTGCTCACAGAGTTTAAGGAGAGAGCTGGCCCAAGTATTACTTTTGGAGATGACAGCAAGGGTTATACTGTGGGATATGGCTTGATTTCAAAGGACAATGTCATCATTGAGGAGGTTGCCTTAGTGGATGGTCTCAAACACAAACTGTTGAGTATCAGCCAGCTTTGTGACAAAGGCAATTCAGTAACCTTCAACAAAGAAGCCTGTGTTGTTACTAATAATCAAAGCAACAAAGTGGTTCTCACTGGTGTGAGAAGAGGCAATGTGTATCTAGCTGATTTCAACTCATCCAAAGCAGAATCTGTAACTTGCCTTCTCAGTAAAGCAAGTCAGGATGAAAGTTGGCTATGGCACAAGAAGCTATCCCATTTAAACTTCAAGACCATGAATGAGCTGGTAAAGAAAGATCTAGTAAGAGGCATTCCTCTAGTGGAGTTTACAAAGGATGGACTGTGTGATGCCTGCCAAAAAGGGAAGCAGATTAAAGCATCATTCAGGAAGAAACTTGATTCAATAATTGAAGAGCCTTTGCAACTGCTTCACATGGATTTGTTTGGACCAATCAATGTATTGTCCATCTCAAGGAAAAGATTTTTCCTAGTAATTGTAGATGATTTCTCAAAGTTCTCTTGGACACATTTTCTAAAGTCTAAAGATGAGGCTAGTGAAATCATCATCAATTTCATAAGGCAAGTCAACAATCATCCTGATTTCAAAGTTAGAAGAATCAGGAGTGACAATGGAACTGAGTTCAAGAATTATGTCATGGGAGCATTTTGTGAAGAAAATGGGATTCTGCATGAGTTTTCAGCAGCAAGGACTCAACAACAGAATGGAGTAGTGGAAAGGAAGAACATATCACTTATTGAAGCTGCAAGGACAATGCTTGAAGAATCTAAACTACCAACATATATTTCTGGGCTGAAGCTGTAAATACTGCATGCTACACTCAGAACATTTCTCTGATTAATCAAGCAAGATGCATGACTCCCTATCAATTGTTCAAGAACAAGAAGCCAACTCTAAACTTTCTTCATGTCTTTGGCTGCAAATGCTACATCCTGAGAAATCAAACTGATCAAAATGGGAAGTTTGATGCTAAAGCAGATGAAGGAATTTTTGTTGGATATGCTGTTGGTAAAGCATAAATAGTCTACAATCTAAGAACCAACATTGTTGTGGAATCTATACATGTTGTGTTTGATGATAAAAAGATTGAAGGACTGAAAGATGGAGATTACCATGAGAGCCTCAAATTCGACAATGTGGAGATGGCTAGTGATGACAGTGATGATGAGAGTGATCAAGAAACAGTGTCTAAGGATAATGCAGACAAATCTACCACCAATGAAGCACAAAACTCAACATCCGTTGAGTTGCATAATGCTTCATCCGTCGGAAGACAATCTGTGTTATCCGTCAGAAGACAACCTGCCTCATCCGTCGGTATTCAAAATTCACCATCCGTCGGGTTATCTAAAGGAGCAGGAGGTCAAGACATATCACCTATAGAAAATTCCCCTTTCTCAAATCAAAGATCCACAAACTCAGGGGGAGTTTCTAGAAAGCAAAACTCAATCACACATCAAGACAATCATGAGGTCTCTTCATCTAGAGCTAATCTACCTCAACAAAGGAAATGGACAAAAGATCACCCCTTTGAGCTTATCATTGGTGATGTTTCTTCTAGAGTTCAAATAAGAAGAGCAACTCAAGAAAAATGTCTATACATCAGCTTTCTGTCAAAGGAAGAACCAAAGAAGGTAGAAGAAGCTTTGTTGGATCCTGATTGGATTTTAGCTATGCAGGAGGAGCTAAACCAATTTGAAAGGAATAATGTATGGAAGCTGGTACCCAAGCCTAAAGGAAAGAATCCAATAGACACCAAGTGGGTATTCAGAAATAAGATGGATGAAAATGGCATAGTAATCAGGAATAAAGCTAGATTGGTTGCTAAGGGTTATTGTCAGCAAGAAGGAATAGATTTTAATGAAACTTTTGCTCCTGTTGCAAGACTTGAAGCCATCAGAATCTTCTTAGCCTATGCAGCCCATGCCAATTTCAAGGTCTATCGAATGGATGTCAAAAGTGCCTTTCTAAATGGAGATTTGGAGGAAGAAGTGTATGTTAGTCAACCTCTTGGTTTTGAAGATCCAAATTTTCCAGAATATGTCTATTATCTTCTGAAAGCACTTTATGGACTAAAGCAAGCACCTAGAGCCTGGTATGACACTTTATCAAAGTTTCTTTTGGAAAATCATTTCATAAGAGGTACTGTAGATAAAACTTTATTTTTCAGAAATGTTAATGGCTCTAGTATACTTGTTCAAATTTATGTAGATGATATTATTTTTGGCTCTACAGATGAGAAACTTTGCAAAAAGTTTGCCAAATTGATGCAAAGTAAGTATGAAATGAGTATGATGGGAGAACTAACTTACTTTTTTGGTTTACAAGTTAAGCAAGTTAGTGATGGAATATTCATTAGTCAAACTAAATATATTTTTGATCTTTTAAAGAAGTTTGATCTAATGGATTGCACATCTCCAAAAACTCCGATGGCCACTGCAACTAAGCTTGAACTAAACACTATTGAAAAGTCTGTTGATATTTCAAGTTATAGAGGCATGGTTGGCTCACTTCTATACTTAACAGCTAGTAGGCCAGATATAATGTTTTCTACATGTTTATGTGCTAGATTTCAGGCTGATCCTAGAGAATCTCACTTGATAGCTATTAAGAGAATTTTCAGATATCTCAAGGGAACACCAAAACTTGGCATTTGGTACCCTAGAGATTCTGGTTTTGATCTAACTGATTATTCAGATGCAGATTATGCAGGTTGTAGAATTGATAGAAAGAGCACAACAGGAACTTGTCAATTTCTAGGAAACAAGCTTGTGTCCTGGTTCAGTAAGAAGCAAAATCCAGTTTCTACTTCTACAGCTGAAGCTGAATATATTGCTGCTGGCAGTTGCTGTGCACAGATTTTATGGATGAAAAACAATTGCTAGACTATGGTTTGCAAGTTGAGAGGATTCCTATTTTCTGTGATAACACAAGTGCAATTACCATCACTGAAAATCCAGTGCAACATTCAAGGACAAAGCACATAGACATCAAGTACCATTTCATAAGGGAACATGTGATGAATGGTACTGTGGAATTACATTTTGTTCCAAGTGAGAAGCAACTTGCAGATATCTTTACCAAGCCACTGGATGAATCCACCTTTTCAAGGTTGTTAAGTGAGTTAGGTATGCTTAATTACTCTTAAATTTATCTGAGTTATTTTGCAAGTTGTAATGTAACCAGAAATTTAGTTGATTTTTAAGTCTTGGATGAAATTTTGGCTAAGTCAAAATTTACATCTCGACGGATGACCCTTATCCATCGAGTTTAGTCATCCGTCGATATACTACTTGCTAATAAAAGTCAATTACTTTTCTGGAATACTTTATGTCTCAATGGATATCAGTTTATCCTCATCCGTCGAATTGTCTAAATCTCAGCCGTTAATTCCATGAACATTATCCATCGAGTATACTTACAGTTTGTAAGCATTACACGATGGATAATGGGTGGAATTTTTGCAGTTAACTTTTAAACGGCTATTTTAGGCAATTTCTATTGGTTAATTTACTTTTCTTTATTATTTTTATCAGTTATTTTTGAGATAGTATAAAAGCTTATTTCATTCCCATTATTTTCTTTTATCATTCTCAAATTCAACTGCTTTTATTTCATTCTCTCTCAAGCAAATATGCTCTTTCTCTTCAAGCTTTCATTTTCTAACAATGGCACCTGTAGTAAAGATTATGTCTCAAACTGGGTTCATTTATGAGAAGAACAACTTCACTGCTTTGGTCAATAAGGGTATTCAGCAATCAGAGGACTATCACAAGATGATGGACTTTGTGAAGAATTGCAAGCTAAATTACGCCATGCTGGAGTCACCCAAAATCTTCTGTGAAGTTGTTGAAGAGATGTGGACCACTGCTATCTATAACTCTGCTGACAAGACCATCACTCTAACCATCAAAGGTAATGAGTTCTATATCAATAGTAATGTGATAAAAGCATATTTCAAAATTCCTGATAATAATGTGACTTCACCACACAATGACACTGATATTATCAATATGCTTAATTCCATGCATTATGCACTTCCTACTACTAAACTAAGTGATATTAGGAGATTGGGTCTTAGGAAGGAGTGGAATTTCTTGTGTGATGTGGTTACTAAAGTTTTCTCTGGAAAAGTCAGTAATTTTGATTCAGTGAATATTTCCATGCTTAACATGCTATACATGCTAGTTACAGATAAATTTTATAATTTTAGAGACCTTGTCTTGATTGAGTTAGGTTTTAAACTAGGTGAGTTAGCTAACAGAGGAAAGAATGTGTATTATGCTAGATTTTTCATGTTATTGGCTAACCATCTATGTCAAAAGATTGTGCTTGAGAACCCAAACAACAAACTGACTTTTTGGGTTCAAGAGAGAAGACTCATTGCAGATCTGAACATAGCCAACCATCACAGGGATGTGCCAATGTTCAATTTTCCTGTAATGCAGGCACCTCAGGTAAGTGAGGTAAGTTCATCCATCCCTACAACTATTCCAACCTCCACTATTTCTTTGACTTCAGGAGTAGCTATGGCAAATGTGCCAATGACCAAACAGTTTCCTACCAAAGCCTCCAAACCCTCTACAATTTCCAAATCTAAATCAAAGAAACCCCCCTCTGGCATCTCTCAAAAGATGCCAGTTGAAAAATCCACAAAAGAAAAAGAGGGGAGTGTGAAGGAGGGAAAGTCGGGTGAGGGAAGGGGTGAACATCAAAGAAACCCCAAGAATAAGGATGGAGAGTTGAGTGAATCCCATCCTAGCCATACTGCAGTTTCCCAACAAACTACAGTGCTTAAAAAGGATAAAAGCTCACTTCTAGCTGCATCATCCCAAAAGGATGCAGTTATTGAACAAAGCTCTCAGCCAAGAGCACAGGCCAAAAGGGTTAGGGACACAAGCTCACCCTAAACTTACACAAGAAAGAAGAAATCTAAAACCTCTGGGGATGTACAGGGCACACACACAATGCAAACTGGTGCTAAAGACACAGTCCCTGCACTCTCTCAAATTCAGTTTGATGTGGCTCCAATAAATGTGGAGTCACAACCAAAATCTCTAATAATAGAAGCATCTGAAACACCATACTGACCAACAAACTCTCTGGAAGTGGATATGATAAACACTTTAATTCCTGATTCCCCTTCTTTAACTCTGTTGGGGAAGCCAAAATCTAGTGCAAGTGAGCATCATCTTTTAGATGATTTGTTGGCTCACTTGCCAATTCTTTCAGATACTATTGTGACATCTGTGCCCCAAATATCTTCAATCAACACAGAGTCAACAATAGTTTCTCTTCCCACCTCATTCATTTCTACTCTCTCGATGGATATTGCTCATCCATCGAGTAGTGATTGTATCCCGACGGATAAGCCTAACAGCAGTTATCCGTCGGATAGCATTACCACTCACTCGACGGATATCACTTATCCGTGGAGTATCTCTACACAACTTCAAACTTCAATTATTTCAAGTGCAGAAGATTTAGTGGTTGTACAGTCACTCTTAGGACTGAGAGAGGAGAGTGTATTGACTGAGAGGCTGGGTTGCTCCCAGGAAAAAGGAGAGGAAAAGAGTGAAAATCAGCAATCCATTTATTCAGGATTGGCAAAAATGAATGAGAGGAGTCCCACCTTAATAGGTGAAGGTGAGGGTGTGAGGGTGGGGAGCCAGGGTGAGACCCTGATGCAACAAAAGAGAGATTTTAAGAGAAAAGTAGGTACAGAAGTAATAAGGGTGGATCCAGCCATTGCTAGTGAGTCAATGATTGTGGGTGATGCTGAAAAGGAAAGACAATTTCAGCAACATTACAAAGCTATAATTGATAACATTTCCTTGGATGCTGACACTTTTACTCACCCTGTGTCAGCCTATCAACTGTTGGCTGCTCAGGGCAATGTGGAGGCAGAACAGACTTTGAACTTAGTTCACACTTCATAATCTCTTCAAAGAGATAAAGTTGTTATCAATAGGATGCCTTCTCAAGCTGGTGAGACATCTGAATAATTTGAAGTAAATTCTAATGATGATGACTCTGTTTCTTTAGATGGAAGCATGAACTTAGGGGAAAATGAAGGCCCAAGTTCTGTTCCAGATTTACCTGAATGGGCATGGACAAAGGAATCTACACCAGGACAATTTTGTGTATCCTTGGTCAAGCAGGTCATGGCTATTCAAAAGGCCCTTCAGGAAACTTCAGATGCTGGTACCAAGGCTATTCTTCAAGCTCACCTAGATTCTCTACATCTCATGATGATACAACAATTAAGACATAATCTGAGTGTGGATGAACTCAAAAAGGATATAGTTGACTTGAAGACCTACAATTCTGAGAAGCTGGACTCAGTCATGCCATATGGTACCATGCAGGATCTATTACTGAGACTGAGGAGAGAATCAGATTCTGAAAAGAAGCTGGCCAAGCTGGAAGATAGAGTTCAAGTTATTGAGAATTCTGTGGCCATCCTTCTTCAAAATCAACAGTCTCAGACAAATCTTCTCATGCAACTGGCTAAAGCACAAGGCCTAACTCCTCAACTTGATGATAACAAAAAAGGGGAGAGAGAACCAAGTAAGGGGGAGAAAGGTCCAAGTGAGGGGGAGAAACTTCAAGTTCAAATCAACAAAGTAATTGTACCTTCAATTACTGTCTCCAAGCCACCAGTTGCAGATGGTATAGATCTAATTAAAGCAGTAGCAGCAAACTTGAAAGTTGCTGAGAAAGGAAAGTTGAGTTTGATCAACTGGGAGAAGATTGATGAGGAGATACAGAAAAAGTTTGAACTTGTCAAGGAGCCAGTTAAGTCAGCCATCCATCACTCTCAAGTCAAGCAAATAAGTGTGAATGAGATGAGCATGAATTATCTGGAAAGAGGACAATCTTCCTACATCAAGTCTACAAAGGCTGAAATAATTCTTAAACCAAGGGAAAACTATCCAAAATCATCTTTGAAGAACCCCTTGGACACTGTGTATGAGACACCCAAGCCTGATGAGAAGAAGCTTCTGTCAAGATCAATTGTCTTCTATAAAGATCTAGCTGATTCAGCTTCCAAAAAGGAGAATTGCTAAGATATTCAGAAATGGAAAGGAAATTTGTGTGGTAGCAGGACATCCACAATTTGCTCAAGCAAAGAGAGAAGAAAAAACCAGATTAAAGCAGGAAAAGAAGCAAGCTGCTCTAGATGCAAAGAAGACTAAACAAAAGAAATAGCAGATTGCTATCTTGGCCAAGCTACAGGCTGTGAATTCATCTCAACAAATTCCCTCCAAACCATCTGAAGCTGCTGAATCAAAGAAGCAAATTGAAGAACAGAAGAAATCTCTAAGAAATAAAGAATTGGCTAGAAGAACAAAAAGGAAACTGGATATTGTTGACAAAGAATTGGAAGATCAATTTCCTAAGGTACCCACACCAGCTACAACTCAAGCATCAAAGCCCTCTATGGTATTTAAAGATATAAGGGTGGTGGATCCCTACAGGAATATTCAAGGTGAACCTATTGTGCCCAAGGATGAGCCAATAGAGTGGGATAACATACCAATTCCTGACTTCAGTTTACCAATCCTTAGCAAGCCAAGAAGGACAAAGTCAAGGGCAGTCAAAAAAGTGAAGCTATCACCTCTCAAATCCAAATCAGTAGTTAAAGCTCAATCCAAAGTCAACAGGGGAGACTACTTGTACTTGTGTGACATCAAAGAGTTTTCAGATCTAAATCTTTATCTGGATGAACTAGATGAAGTGAGGGGAATTGATGCATACAGAAACCTACCTGAAAGGTTAGTGTTCAAGTACAAAGGAGGAAAGGAGATTGTATGGCCACTTCACAGGATTCTTCAAGAGAGCCAAGCTGTATTGATTAAAGTTTATTCATCTTTCAAGAAGAACTTTGGGTTCAATGTTACTGCAAGAAGACTAGTATTGAAGAAGATTGAAGAACTAAGGAGTATTAGAGCTAAAGATGCACTCCCAAAGACTCTAATCATCCCATACACAGGGAGAAGAGTGCATCTAAGGCCCTACTGGCTGATGGAGTTCATAGATGACAAAGGTGTGAGAAGATTCTTCAGGTTAGAATACCAATTGAGTATCTCTAGCAATGAGACTCTCTTGGAAATGCAAGAAAAGCTAGATCTCTCAGAATCTGATGAACCGGAATTCCACAGGCAGCTCCAAAATCAGATTGATGAAAACAACAGGAAGCTTGGAAGAAGATCCAGACCTTCAAGAAATTAGAAAAATCTGCTCAGGCTAGGGGAGCATCTTGAAATGACTGTGAGCCAAACTTTGTACACTTTGATTATTTGAAGCACTTTCAGTATTATCTACTTGTTTTTAAAGCTGTATGTTTAGGATGTTTTGTTATCATCAAGTATCTCTTAATTTATGCCTACAATTCCAGTAGACATTGAAAGGAATATGTCCTAAGTCCAATCATGTATTAGGATTTAGGAATAACTTCCTGTGTAATCTGTTTTGATTTCATTGATATTAATAAAAGACTTGTTTTGTTTTTATTACGGGTTCTATCTATTTAAGTGTTTAAATAAGATATACCATAGATTAGAGTAAAGCTTTTTATGGATTATGATGAGATCATAATAGTGAGACCTAAAAGATGATAACTCTAAACTTAAATAGTTCCTGGTCATAGGATTACTAACTGATAATTAATAATCCGGAAAGATCGGTACATACTATGCTTGCTTCATTACGAAGGATGTCTGTTCTCATAGACATTTGTGTGGTGACACTATAGCTAGTATGTAGGTGCTTATTATAGAATAAGTTCACTGAACATGACTCGTACAGTTGAACAACTGATGGAGTTCACTCACGTGTCAGCAGTTGTTCACATAGTGATAGTTGTACAAGTATCCTAAGACTTGAGGTCATCATAGTCATCTTGTGTACACTGAACTATGCTTTGGTTTAGTTCTTAGTCTCCAGGGACAATTATTAGGGCTCTACTGGGTATAGGAATTTGTATACGAAGATAGTGTATGATCAATAAAGGATCTACCCCTTCCAATGAAGGAAGCGAATGTTCAAGGCTGATCCACTTATGCTAGTTCAGGAATCTCTGGCCAGAGTGAATGAAATTAGAAAGGAGTTTCTAATTTGCATAGAACTAAGCATAGTAAATGGTAAGCAAGTGATTAAATTAGATAGGCTTGACATGAGATCCATGCCTTGTATTTAATCGGGACATTGTAGGGTAGAAGGAGTTTATTGTACGGTAACTATTCACTGAATAGGTTCTTGGTATTCTAAGCAGTGAATTCATATTATCCGGATAGTCGCGATATGCTGAGAAGTATCCCTCACGATGTAGAATAAATGTGATTAATTAATTAATCATATTTAATAAATTAGAGAATTTATATAAATAATGATAAAATAGTTTTATTATTATTTATTTCTACTACCGGCTTAATATTGAACCTACAGGGTCATACCATAAAAAGAGAATGATTTAATGGTGGAGGAATTAATTAATAATAGCTAATAATTATTTATTTATAAAATAAATAATTAATTGGCAAATTTAATAATTGATTAAATGAGATTTAATTGATTATAAATTAATTAAGAAAAGTTCTTAATATTATTAATTAAAGGATTTAATTTTTGGAAATTAAATCAAGAGAGAGAATTATTTCTAAAGTGTTTAGAAAAAGGATTAGTAATTAAAAGGTGTTTTAATTATTAATGAGAATAATAAATGGGATAATAATAATAATATTTATGGGAAAATTTCAGCTGAAAATTTTGCCTATAAATATACTATTATAAACCCTATTTTAATTCTAACCCGAACCCCAATTTTTAGAAAAAACTAATTCTCTCCACCTCCTCCTCCTCCTTAACGTCATTTTCTTGGTGAATACCGGTGGAGTGCTTCACGTTTGAGGAGCAGCTGCTAAGGATCTCCAATCGTTGCTTTTGGATCGCTATTAAAGGTTAGTAATCGATCCCTACATTTTTACCACGATTTATATGCTTTTATTTGGATTTTATGTGTGTAAAAGTGTTTTACCATGCCTCCGCTGCGATTAAAATTCAACAGACATAAATTGGGGGAGATTGTTGTGCATATGTTGTGTACTTGATGATTTCATAAACAAAATATCTAAGTAGATTTTACTTAGTGAAATAATGTAGCACTTGACGGATAAGAATTATAGTCCCGACGGATAACTCATTATATTTCCGACGGATGTTGACTTATTATCCATCGAGTGAGTAGCTTATATAATAATGAGTCTGTAGCACAGTTCTGTATACATCTTTGTACAGATTTTGTAGTAGCCTATAAGTCATGTTGACTTTAACTAGATATGCAGAATAGGTTGATTAATTGTATATAAATGATGTCTTGTAATTCTGCATAAGTGAAATGAAGTCAAGTGCCAAAATAGCTATCGACGGATGATTAACAAAGCCATCGACGGATGATCAAATTACTATCAACGAATGTTTAATATAGCAGTCGACGGATGATTAATGAAGCCATCAACGGATGTTCAGAAAGTCGACAGATAATCATATATCCAACGGATGTTCATAACGTTCAACAGATGATCATATAAAGAATTCAAACAGCAGTTGAACAGTGAAAGCTGAGCACAGCCGTCGAGATGTATACAAATCTACTATGGAAGCCCATTAACTGGGTAATAGAGGACGAAGAGTAGCAAAGCTTAAGACTGATAGTTTTTATATTTATTCAGTCTTTTTGACTTTGTAATCTTGGAAATATATAAACCAAGAACGTAGCAAATAGATAGAAGTGAGCTGAGATACAAAAATAGAGAAATCTTTGTAAGAAGAATCTTTAGCATTTCCCTGTATTCTCAGTAGTTCAATTTGTAAGCAGCTGTGAGCATTCTTGCACACAGAGTCCTCTCGATATATAATATATATCTCTGGTGAAATTGTTTAAATCCACCAGAAAGTTTTTAAAGACTCTTGTTTTTAATTACTTATGTTTTGATTCAATTAAGTTTCTATTCCGCATTGTGCTAATCAAAACACTTATATCTATATTCGAGTTGAACATTTTTATTTTGAGAAAAAGGTTCAAGAATTTCATTCAACCCCCCTTCTGTAATTCTTGCTATATTGTTAAGGGACTAACAATATATTTTGGAGTGAAGAGTTAAATATTTTTGATATAGCACAAGACCTCTAAAGAATATTTTTGCAATATTCCTTATTCGAGCTTTTTGCTATATTCTTGTTGCAACACAGATCTAAGAAATATCATATCTTGATGTTTCTTCTTTGATCATTTTGCCTTAGAGATATATTCCATAAAGATATAGTTTTGATATTTTGCAAAAATGGAATATCTCTTTTATGTGTTTAAAAGAAATGATTTTGCTAGTTTGACTTTTTTTGGCTCTGATTTAGATCAATTAAATTCATGTCCTAATGGAGAGGATCTACGTGTTCTTAATTTTATGTTTAATCGTACAAATGCCAAAATAAATAATATATCGAAGATATCCTTTCCGAACTTAAATCTACCTTTGAGAAGGGTTCAACCTCATCATCCCAAGAAAAGTTAGTAAGTGATGAAACTCAAAGAAAGGAAATGAGGAAACCATTAAGACTGTTATGAAAGAAAAGAATATAGGACTTTTATCTAAAAGATATTGAAAAAGAAATTATCTGAGGTTACTGACAAACCTCAAGTAAAAAGTCCTAAAAGAAACAGGAATGATAAGCAAGGTATTTCTAAGGATTCTAACTATAAGTTTGTTCCCAATGCTCCTAGAAAAACTTGTTTTAACTGTGGTAATACTAATCATCTTGCTATTGATTGCAGGAGTAAGAAATGAAAACTACTATTCATGAGTCTGATGTTAGGGGTAGATCAGTATTTTACAAACCATAAAATCCTTATTTTCATTGTGATAGTAGTTGGCATGCAATTTACACTTGTAGTTCTATTATAAGTTGTATCACAACTATTATAAACCTTTGCCTAAATTCAATAAAACTGCTTATGTGCTTATGTTAGGTCACACAACACTATAGAAGGGAATTGAATATAGTGTTTATACAATCAAATTGATTTTAACACAAGTATGTAACAAAGATCAAGTATATTCAAATAAACTCTGTTTAGAACTGTTGTTCTCTCTCAGTGATGAACAATATCACTAAGTGCTGCTAGGTTACAATTAATAATATTCTCGATAATGATAACACATATAGTGTAAACCCTAAGCTGTGTTTATAAAGTACACAGTTACAAGATATCTTCTAATTGATATGGAATATAATTCTGTCTCCTAAAATATATCAATCAGATATCTTCTACAAGTCTTCTAGTCTTCTAAGTCTTCATACATATCTTCTTTTGTTTTAGTCCAGATCTTCTCCTATAACTCAGCCGCATTCCTTATCTGAAGTCTTCCCGCACTTAAGTCCTGATATATATCTTCTGTCGCCTTACGTTCTGATATTAAGTGCTGACTTCAGTAAGTTCTGATTTCAGTAAGTCCTATTAAGTCCTGTTGTTAAGTTCAGAAAACTAAACACAAATCAGATTAGACATGACATCTCAAATATATCTAACAATCTCCCCCAACTTGTAAATTATGCAAAATATACAAGTTAATAGATTTGATGATGTCAAAATCATTTGAAGTACAAATGCAATGAGAGTTTAATAAGACAACTAACTACAACTTACAGTCCTTATAGCTTTTACCAATCTCACTGAGTCAATCTGAATCCAAAGTGATTCTTGATAAAGTTTGATATCAGCTTTTCTTCTTTATTCCTCAGGACTTGAGCTATTGTAGCTTTGACTTGCTTCAATTCTTCACCCTGACTTCCAATCTGGTAGATTGCAGTCCTAAGTGCTGAGATGTGATTTCTTTCCAAACTATCACAAAGTCTGATTACTCTGGATAGGAAGAATCTTCATTGTAGCACAAACATTTCTCTTTCAAAATCACTTCAAGTTTACCAGAATCCTTCTTCATTGGAATTTCACTTCCATCATCTTCAACTATACTTGGAATGAATTCTGTAACCCTTGAACCAGAAATTCTTGCTTTATCCCTTATGGTCTTCATTATGAAATTTGACCATCTCCTGGTAATCTCAGACTTTATCTCTAAAAAATAATGAAAGAATTCAATTTCTTTTAGAGATTTGTTCAGCACATCTGATTCTGACATTTGATATGTTCTTCCATCTTCAAGAAATAAAATCAGATTTTCTTTGATATTATGCTTAGCATGAGCATCCAATACCACTTGAACAGATATAACCTTATCAAGGTATTTCTGTGTAACTTCTTCAAGAGGTTTGTCAGTCAATAAAAATGGATCTCTTGTAAGTACTTCAGCTCCTATCTTGATTTTTGCTTTTTCAAAACCTAGTTCAGCTCTGTTTCTTGCTTCTCTTGCTTTCAATCCAACATTCATGAAATCAGATAGCAGCTAACTTTTCTTAGGATCTGATGGATTAATTCTTCCGAAGGAGTTTTCTCTTATCAGTAAATGTCATTTTATTCAAATCAACTTGAGCACTGTCAGAGGTTGATGTCTTGATGACTTGATCAGGATTTGCTGTTTCTTCTGTAGCTTGTTGTTCTTCATTCTAAACAACTTGAGCTGTGTCAGAGGTTGTCTTGGTCTCTTCAGTTATCTTCCTTCTCTTCAGAGTTTGAACAGTTTCATCTACTGCAGCACCATCATCAAATACTTGAACCAGTTTGCATACAGGTTTTATCAGGATTTGAGGAATCTTCATCTCCTGTGACTTTGTTGGTTCATCAATTTTCCCTTTCCCTTTACCTTTGGGATCAATTTGTGATCTTGTCTTGGGCTTTGAAGCCTCATAATTTGACTTTTCCTTGATCATAATGCCTTTTTCCTTAGGCCTTGGAGGTTTCTTAGCATCAGAAGCTTTAGACTTTAGATTTGTCTTCTCAGCTGCAAATCTAGCTTCTTCCTCCTTGAGTTTCTCTAAATCCATTCCAGGATTATGTTTGAGAAATAATCTTCTAGCAATCTCTTCATCAAGTGTCTGGATTTTAAGATCTTTGTAGTAGACAGTAGTTTGCTTTCCCTTTCGCTTCAGAGTTTTCAAAAACTTATGAGAGTGTTTACTTCCTCGTTGAATCAGAACATCAGAATATGATATCAGATTTTGATTATCAGATCTTGCTATCAGATTTTAAGCATTTACAGTATCATAACTTGTCTTCTTTTGAGTAAAATATTTGCTTGAATCAGAAATTAGTTTCCTTGAAGAAACTTTGCTGCTTTGTCCCAGACCTTGACCTTAACCCTTGCTAGGGTTTCCGTGGTCATCTTCTTTGTCATCCTTTTTCTTCAGTACTTGAGTATTAGAGCATTTGGACTTAACTACCTTCTCCCCCTTTTTGGCATTATCTGGTAGTAGGAGAGAGAGAGAAGAAGTTCTACTGAAGATTGAATTTCATTAAGTTGAGCTTTTTGAGAAGCTTGATTCTGCAGGACCTCGATAATTTGGGCATGTTGTTGTTCTTGAACCATCTCAATATCTTCAATTTTCTCAGAAATAGGTTTGATAAACCTCTTTTTATCTAGCTTGATCTCCATATCCAGCTTTTCAGCTTTTTCCAGAAATTTGTCAACCTTTTCATGAGTTGTAGAGTGTTGACCTTGAAGAGACTTGATACTTAGAGCTGTGACTTTGAGTTGTGTCTTGAAATCACAGTTAATCAATAACTCATCAGCTTTAGCAATATGCTCTGTCAGAACTTTTGAGCTTGGAATGAAATCAAATTCATTCCACTTCTTGGTCCAATCCACTCCTCTGTGAGTTCCTTCCCAAGGAATAGGAGCAGCTTGTTCAACAAACTTTTCAATCAGTACCTCCTTTCCAAGAATAGGAGCTGGAGTATTAACTTGAGCTGACTCTCCAGAATTTGCAGAAAATGCATCATCTTCTAACAGTACCAAAGTGTGTGTTACTGAAGGTGATTACGCAGCAGCTTCATCTAAATTCTGATCATCAGAATTTATCTCCAGAATTGGAGTTGTTGGTATCTCAGCCTATAAGATAAGAGAGTAGCAATAGTTGGTTGAGCTGCAGTTGGAGCTTCCAGATATAGCACAGTTGGAATGATCAGCCTGTGGATGTCAATTTTGGGACTTAATCCTGAATCTTCAACTGTTGTTGCTTTAACTGGAGAGACAGGACGTGTGATCACTGTTTCTGGAACAGTGTCTTTAGCTTGAGGTGGTAATGGCAAAGCTTCAATTATAACAGGTTCCGATGAGATCAGAGATTCCTGATCCCCTTCCTCAGCTTCTTCAGTATCCTCAGAGTGAGGTTGTGCCAAATGCCTTCATGCTCTCTATTTTTTTAATCTCTTGGATGATGTAGGAGTTGCTTTATTAGCATCAGAACTTAAAGTTTTTTTTCTCTTCAAAATATCAGAATTTTCAGCTTCAGTTTCTTTTTGAGATGTTGTCTTTTCAGCTTCCACAGTCACAGGTTCTGATACATAAACCTGGACTTGCTCCTCTTCTTCATCAGACTAATCCCTTAGAATCATCCTTCTTCTCCTTAATGGAGATTAGGGAACAGATTTTGCTCTTGAAGGTTTGGGTCTTGATGTTGTAGCAGATGGTTGTGGTTGTGAAGATTTTGTTGGTTTGAAATATTTTCTGATGGTTGGTTGTGGTTGTGGTTGAGAAGTTTGAGCTGTTTGTGTAATGGTTGTAGTTGCTGATGGAGGTTGGGATGGTTGTACATCAGGATATATAGCACTGTATATGAGAGGGTCAGAGTTTACTAAGACCTGTTTGACAGACTGTGGAATTTGGAGGGGTCTTAGTACAGCCTTCTTATTATCAGTAGATAATAAGTCAGTAAGCCATTTTAGCAAGTTTAAAGGGTTCAATCAACTCACTAGCTAGTTGGACCTTATCAGAACTACAGAAACTGTAAATAAGTTGGCAAAATCTAGCAAAATATACAGTATTTCTGTCCTCTTGCATCCTATCTCCAATAAATCTTAGTACAGCACTAGCATAATCTACATGAGTTTGATTACTGAGAGCATACCCGATTTGCTGACTCGGGATTGGGATTGCATCAAAGTTGGAGCACTTATTGGCAAAGGCCTTGGTGATACAGTCAAAAAAGAAACTCCACTCCCTCCTGATGTGAGGCCTCTTCAATTGTCCCAGCTTGGACAAAGATTTTTCATAACCAAGGTTTGCCATCATCTGTTGAAGAGTTGGTTCCCCAACTTGTAAACTATAAACACAGTTTTCTGGAAGATGTAAAGCCTGTCGAACAGTTGACAATGTAACCAAGTGTTCATCTTCTCCTGTAGTAAATATGATGCTTGGGGACCCATTTGCACAACCATCATCATAAACACCACTCCTCCAAAACTCCATCACTTGAGTTCCTGAGAGTGCTTCTGGTTGGGTCAAAGCATACCCAATCTCACTTCGAGATAGAAAATCTTGGTTGAAGTGAAGTTCTGATGGAGCTTCATCATTAGAAAGAATAGCCATGTAGTTATTAGGAACAAACTTGGCTCCATCATAAATCAAATCTTTTGGTGCCATTTTTGTAGAGAAATAAGTGAGAAAATGTGTGTTTGCAAAGTGTTTGATAAAATGCCTGTGAAAAATAGAGCTTCAGAGAATATTAGAGAGAGAGAGAGAATAATAGAGATAAGAAAAGAATTAGAAAGTAGGTAAAAGATTATAAAATCTTTTAACTCCTATATATATACTCTCTCCACTCAACAGCTCTTTTTGGAAGTAAAACAGACACTTTACACCTAGAAGCCAGTAAATAGTTAAAGCAGTAGTTAGTGGGCACGAGAAATAAGCAATAATTATTATGCACATGCAGTTGTCAAGGCAAACACGTTTCCCACTAACCAAATGATTATGACTGTTTTTATCTCACTTAAATATATTCTGATAAAATATGACCATTATTGTAAATATTAAAACTAAGCCAAGTAATTAAATAATGCCACATAAGCATCAGAGTTTCCATCAGGATTTGCATCAGAACATGACTATTATCAGAATTTTAACGGTCATCAGAATATGACTTCTGTACTCAAATAGTGAATGTTTGTTTCTGCGATTCTTCATACAAACACTGACTTGTTTCTTCAGAGTTTAATCATCAGAACTTTCATCAAAACTTTTCCTCAGAATTTATGCAAATAATACTTAACTGTTTATCAAAAACAACTTAATCACCACAGTAATTTTCATCATTCATATGGAGTGAGAGTGTGTGCATTTGCAAATGATCAGATAATGATTAAAGTCTGATAAACTTCAGTATATCTTAGAAATAAGGCATAGCTAAGAAAATTGCTTAAAATCTGTCTTTAATTTTGAAGTCTACTATAGAATAAATTTATGCAAGAGTCCACCTCAACTGTTTGTGCTCATTTTATGCATCTTTTGACATTCTTTTTACAGTGGCTGCTCAGTGTAAGTGAGTCACAACTGCTATCAAAATTTATGCTATTATCAGAGTATTTCTCCAGTAATCAGAGAATGTGAAAAGTCACCAAGAAAAATTTATTTGCTTTTCTAATGCATATTACTTAATACCAGCAATGCACTTGGGTCTTCCCTTTCACATATTTACTCTAGATCTCAGAGGAGTACCTGATTTTGATTTTCTTCTTTTCTTTTCTTCAGATAAGTGAGGCTTATCAAGCATGTAGTTCATCCTTAAGATTTACTGACATCAGAATTTGACAGATAAGAAGCAAGAATCTAGTTTGTGACTTAGTAGTAAGATACACAAAGTAAATTTGACTAAGCTCAAAATCAGAATTTGCTTGTGTTAATGAATTTCCACATAAATAACTAATTCAAACATGGGATTTCTAGTATGTTAAAGACTACTAGGTCAGCATCTAGCACAGTAATCCTCATTGGAATGAATAGTCACAGAACATTCAAAACACTATCAGAGTATATAGAATCATATCAGATAACAATCATTATTTAATATATTATAATTAAAGCACAGATTATGTAATAACCCTAATTTTTGGAATTTTGAAACACGGATGAATAGTAACTTTTGCTGATGATGCTGATTAAGGAAAATTATCAGACCACGCTATATAGGAGTACTTTTATGGAAATTCTAAGATCGTATTAGTATTTCATAAAGTAAATGAGTGTATGTAAAGGTCATTAGAATTCGAATCCGGACACTTTGATTTTTCCCGAAAATCCACCAGATACCGAAAGAAATGATTATAAGGTAACATGATTAAAAAGATTTAAATTCAAGGATTATAAGAGAGGATCATAAAAGGAATATAAAATATTGAGAAAGGTTTAGGGGAACCCAAGTAATAAGATCCCAGATATGATCCCTCAAACGACGAACGAGAACGAAAGTTAAGCGAACCGTAAAACAAATAAGCGACCAAGAGACAAGCTTGTACAAGAAGCCAAGGATTGTGACATCATCAAACCACAAGGAAAGGACATGTGTTAAAAAGGTGACACAAGCATGGTGACATAAGCATGACAAAAAGAAGTGTGTTGTTGGTTGATTCTTGGCCATGCAAAAGTTACCATGGTAAAAGATCAAAATTTGCCAAGCCAAAAAGGAAATCAACCAAGCAAAATATCATAACACAAAAATTAAAAATTTGACTTTGCTCCCATGAAGAGAAGCTCTCGGCCAAAACAAGCCCAGCAACTTGAAATTGTCATATCTCCTTCAATACTCACTCAAATGTTATATTCTATAGCTCGTTGGAAAGGTATTGAGATGGCCTACAACTCTTGTCCACAAGTATCGTCCAAATAAGCATGGTAAGCCCCTCATTTGTATAGTTCTTTCAATCGTACTTTTAGAAATTTCAAAGCCTAACTTTATGTTCTTGATTTCTTTGGAAAGATCAAGCTTTTAGGAGGCTCCCTAAGGCTTCCTAGCAACTTAACACCTACCAAGGAAGGTATAAGATTCAAACCATAGCCTTGACTTTTACTATTAGTGAGTTTGATGGTTGGTTTTCAAAATGAGAAACATGATCTTTGATTATTAGTAGCTTGATTTGAAATTGGAGTGATTTGGTTAATGAATCTTGTTATAGTTAATAGAACTTGATTGTAGTTGAGGTTTTGATGTGTTAATAATTGTGGGTTGTTTGGTGAGGTTTTGGTGTAGTGAGAAACTTGGAAAGCTCGTAAATATAGCCGTCGTAATGCCCGTTTTCCTTAGACTGTTGTACATGAATCTCGGACCAGATAACTCACTGACCAATCTTTAAATTTGCCATGTTTAGATAAATCATATCGTAAGCTTCGTTTTGGTATGTGGTTCGCTTAGATCCGATTTACGGTTTAGGAGAAACGACCGTTTTAAGTAACGACATTTCACGAACGAACCTTTACCACTCACTTTACTTTGAGACCTTGGTTAGGGCCCTTAAATGACTAATTGGAGTATGAAACAATTATGTAAAGTGGATTAGGTAGTTGGTAGAGTACTCGCGAAAGAATCGCCTTAAAATTCTTAATGGTTAATTTATTAAAAATGGTGGAGCCAAGGGTACTCGAACGACTTATGTGATTCGTTAAGCGTAGAAGTGACCATAAGCGAACGTTAGGGGTCTAATTGGTTAAAGTCTAGTTTCTTAAGCGACCGGGGATTAATTCCGGCTTATGTTGTTGTTCATAGGTTACCGGACCCACTCTAAGCTTAAGTCTACCCCGGAGCACTCAGGCAAGTTTTCTACCAGTTATACTGTTGTTGTGATGTATATATGTATATGCATTATCTTGTGATAAGTGCATGATTGTTATTAGCAAATCTTGCGATATATTGGAGCATGTTGATATGGTATATATGCATGCCTGTTTTGTAATCTTGATATCTAATTGTTGATTCAATTGCTTATAAACTGCATAATACCTATGTTAGAGATAAGCTGTAGTTGCGTATACCCTTAATATAGGGGACCCAAAGGTGAACATTTTCTAAACCGGGAGTCGATGTTCCCGAGTATAATATATATATATTTATATACATATATAAATATAGTTTTCAAAACTATTAATCGAATAAGGTTTATTCGATGACTTTATTTTATTTAATGAATATTATTTTGAATATTCATTCGAGGACTTATGACTCCGCTTATTTTATTAAATAATATTCTTTATTTTATTAAAGAATAATGTTTCGATAATCAAACTTATTTTCGATTATTCAAATAAAGATCGTACTTTCGTATAAGTATATCTTTGGTTATTTATTATTCATTTCAAGTATAAGTTTGAACTTTTACTTCAATTATTTTTATAAGGATTATCCTTATGGGAATATTATTTAAATGATAATATTCAGATATCTTCTAATATATCGGGATTGATTTATTTCATTAAATCAGCATTACTCCAAACATTCTTAAAAATGTTTTCGAGTCTTCAAAATGATTTTAAAAGTTAGAGCGGATCCCAAAACTCGTTTTCAGATTTAAGATCTTCCTTTCGAAGGAGACTTGAATATTCACTCAAAAAAAATCTTGGGGATCCGGCTCTGTGGTGTATTTTATATTCGCAACGAGGTTGCTGTTTTGAGAAAACAATTTGATTACTTGCCCAACGTTCGGGAAGTAAATCCATCTAATTGAGTCGGCATAAGCGACAGGCCGGGGTACGGTCTATGAAGGTGTAAGAGGCTGGGTGACAGTCCATCCACGCGTGAGTGGCCGGGTAACGGTCTAGCGCGAGGTCCTAATGCGGCCAGGGTGATGACCGGCGAGGAATTCATCCATCTACAGTAGAAAAGGTAACTTTGGTATCTTTGCCTGATCAACAAGATATCGGGTTTATGCCAAAATTCTTTTCTTTCCAAATTCATTGGATATTACAACTCTGTTCATACTTTACATGACAGAGGTTTTCAGGAAATGTATGAGAGATATATATATGGATATATATATCGAGACTTAATGAAGTATCTCGTAACTTCATTTCTTTTGAATGATATTTCAAAGATTGAATCTATTCAAATCTTACCTTGTAGTCTCATCTATGTGATGAACTTTTGAAACTGATTATAACTTGAACGGTGGTAGTTCAAGTAGTATTTGGAAAAGATATAAGTATATTGGAGTATCTGGCAACTTCATCTTTTCAACTTATATCTAGTTAATGATTATCTTATGCATGACAAAGATTTTCAGAAAAACGTTAAAACAAGATTAGATATATGAGATCACCTTGCAACGATATTTTTATAGAAGTTATAAACTGGAACTCTATGTATATTATGCATGGAAGAGGATTCTAAGATTTTGAAAAGTATATATACTTATATACTGAATATTTTGCGACTTGGTCGCGTTAAGATATCAAACTTGGTTCATTTCTTCTTGACCAAGACTTTCATGAGTACTATGAGAATGCTCATATATTGGTAATTATTATACATATTATTTTGGTGGGCGTGTTGCTCACCCTTGCTTTCTTCTTTCATCACACAATAACAGATAGACAAGATGAACAGGATCAAGCTCCCAATTCGCGAGCGAATAGGAAACGTTCCGCAGTTTCCTGTAGGCGTTGATGCCGTTGTAGCTGAGGTAGGATCTACCAGTAGGCTAGGCTTTCAACTTTTGATGTACCAGACTTATGTATATTTATGAATTGTAATAGTGGCAAGGAAAATGTAAATTTATTCAGAAACCCTTTTAAGGTGTAATGGCAAATAATTGTGGAATAAAATGACTCACGTTATTTTTGGATATTCATCTCTGAGACTATAACTTGTGGTGTGTGTGTTTATTGTGGGGTCATAGTACGGAGTAGTTGATTGTTTATTAAGATTGGGTGTTATTAAGGGAAATGGAACTCGTGACAACCCGGATCCCCGACCCCGGATTTGGGGGTGTTACAGATTACATGGAGATAAGACAATCTGTAAACACTGATCATAAAGTCTGATACATGAGGACAAAAACTAAGCAGATTTTTAGAAAGAACCTGAAACCATTCCAAGTTCATTTACCAATCTTGTAAAAGTAGCTTCATATAGTAGTTTTCTGAAGATATCTGCTAGTTGTTGATCTGTTGGGACAAAATGCAATTGTACTGTACCTCCCATCACATGTTCCCTTATAAAATGGTACCTAATACTGATGTGCTTTGTCATTGAGTGTTGAACCGGTTTACCTGTCATGGCAATAGCACTTTGATTATCACAGTAAATGGGTATTTTAGAAAATTCTAACCCATAATTTAGTAACTGATTCTTCATCCAAAGAATCTGTGCGCAACAACTTCCTGTAGCAATATATCCTGCTTCTGCAGTTGACGTGGCAATTGATTTCTGTTTCTTGCTAAACCAACAAACCAATCTACCTCCAAGAAATTGGCAGCTTCCACTGGTGCTTTTCCTGTCTATTTTGCATCCTATAAAATCTTCATCTGAGTAACCTATTAGCTTAAAATCTGATTCTCTAGGATACTGCAATCCTAGATCAGCTGTACCCTTGAGGTACTTGAAAATTCTTTTCACAGCTATTAGATGAGGTTCTCTTGGATCAGCCTGAAATCTTGCACAAAGACAGGTAGCATACATGATATCAGGTCTACTAGCAGTTAAATAGAGTAAAGAGCCAATCATACCTCTGTAGTTAGTAATATCTACTAGTGCTCCAGTATCTTTATCTAACTTGGTTGCAGTGGCCATGGGAGTGGATGCAGTTGAACTGTCTTGAATTCTAAATTTCTTAAGTAAATTTCTGGTATACTTGGATTGATTAATGAAAGTACCTTCTTTATTTTGCTTGACTTGAAGTCCTAAAAAAAAGCTAAGTTCTCCCATCATACTCATTTGATATCTTGACTGCATTAGCTTTGCAAACCTTTCATAGAGTTTGGCATTTGTAGAACCAAAGATGATATCATCAACATATATCTGTACCAAAAGTAAGTCCTTTCCATGGTTGAGGTAGAACAATGTTTTATAAATTGTGCCTCTGTTAAATCCACTTTCTAGAAGAAATTGAGCTAAAGTCTCATACCATGCTTTTGGAGCTTTCTTAAGGCCATAAAGTGCTTTATCAAGTCTGTAGACATGATTAGGAAATTTTGGATCTACAAATCCTGGAGGTTGTTTAATATATACCTCTTCTTCCAATTCTCCATTGAGAAAAGCATTTTTCACATCCATTTGAAAGACTTTAAACTTCTTGTGAGTAACATAAGCCAAAAAGATTCTAATGGCTTCCAATCTAGCAACTGGTGCAAATGTTTCATCATAATCAATACCCTCCTATTGAGAGTAGCCTTTAGCAACCAGCCTTGCTTTGTTTCTTGTAATTATGCCATCACTGTCAATTTTTTTCTGAACACCCATTTTGTGCCAAGAATTGATCTGTTCTTTGGTCTTGGCACTAGGGTCCAAACTTTATTTCTTTCAAATTCATTTAACTCTTCTTGCATTGCTTGCACCCAATCAGCATCTTGAAGAGCTTCTTCCACTTTCTTTGGTTCATTCTGAGATAGAAATGAATGATAGAGACATTCATTTGATGTTGCAGTTCTAGTTCTGACACCTGCTTCAGGATCTCCAATTATTAAGTTAGGTGTATATGCTTTAGTCCACTTTCTTGCAGATGGAAGTTGTTCTCTAGAACTGGATCCTCCCTCATGATCCATGTTATCTCCATCAGCATTTTATGATGCCTCCCCCTTTAGTTATGCTCTCTGAGACTTCAGAATTTGAGTTGGATCCTTCGGGAATTGAAGAATCAGAGTTTCCAGAATTATCAGAATTTGGCTCATCAGAACTTGATGAATCAGAACTTGAAGAGCCAGTGACAGGTTCTGATGCTTCTTGAGAGTCTTGAGATGTGGTAGGATCATTAGCTTGCTCCCCCTGAACAGGTGCATTTTCCCTTGGAGTAGTTACCACAGTTTCAATGACATCAGAACTTAACCCGTCAGAACTTACAAGATCAGGATTTAAGCAATCAGAATTTATAGAATCAGAATTTAAATCTTTATTTTCAAATCTCAACTGATCATGATCATTGAAATCTTAAAGTCCAATAATCTTTTTATCATCAAAAGATACATTGATAGATTCCATGACAACCCTTGTTTTTAAATTGTAGACTCTGAAGGCTTTTGTGGAAAGTGGATATCCAACAAAAATTCATTCATCAACTTTTAGATCAAATTTTGACAGCTATTCAGGATGAGTCTTAAGAACAAAACACTTACATCCAAATACATGAAAGTATTTCAAATTTGGCTTCTTTTTCTTCACCATCTCATATGGTGTTTTTCCATGCTTATTTATGAGTGTAGCATTCTGTGTAAAACAATAAGATGTAGTTTCATTCTTCTTGTGCAAGAAATACACCCAAGTGTATCTTGTGAACTCATCCACTATAACCATAGCATATTTCTTCTTTGCAATGGACATGACATTGACTGGACCAAATAGATCAACATGAAGTAAGTGATAAGGCTCAAGAATTGAGGATTCAGTTTTGCTCTTGAATGAAGATTTTCTTTGTTTTACCTTTTGACATGAATCACAAAGGCCATCGGGAGAAAATACTGATTTTGGCAGTCCTCTCACAAGATCTTTCTTTACTAGCTCATTTATATTGTTGAAATTTAAATTGATGCTCTTGTGCCAATTCCAGCTTTTTGTGCCAATTCCAGCTTTCTTCAATTGATGCTCTACTCAACAGAAAGATTGTAGAACCATCAGAGTTTGTTGAAAGTCTGGCTTCATATATGATACCATGCCTGTAACCTTTCAGAACTACTTTGCCTGTAGAATTACTTACAACTTCACAGTGTTCTTCAAAGAAATCTACATGATAACCTATGTCACAGATTTGACTCACACTTAGCAGATTGTGTTTAATTCCTGAGATAAGAGCTATTGATTCAATGATGACATTCCCAAGATTGATATTGCCATATCCCAGAGTTTTTCCCAAGTTTCCATCTCCATAAGAAACTCCCGGGCCAGCTTTCTCCACAAAGTCTGATAGCAGGGCTTTCTTTCCAGTCATATATCCTGAACAGCCACTGTCCAGAACTAGGATGTTTTTCATGTTGCCCTGCAATCACAAATACCACTATTGGTTAGTTTTAAGGACCCATACTTCCTTGGATCCTTTGGCCTTTTTAAGTTTGTTAGCATTTGCAGCGGATTTAATTTCAGAGTTTATGGTTTCATGCTGTTTATCAGACTTTCCATCAGAATTCACTAGAAGGAATTACACTAACTTTCTTCAAAGAAGGTTTTATTTGATAATAACCATAGTACAAACTATGATATTCCTTACAAGTATAAATGGAATGCCATAAACTACCACAATGAAAACAAGGATTTTGTGGTTTAAACCTAACAGACTGACTCTTAACTCCTGATTTAGGAGGTAAAGAGTTTATATCTTTACTTTCCTCCAAAAAGAAGCAAGATGGTTAGAGTTTCCACAGTTGTAACATTTATTTCTAGGAGCATTAGGAATAGGCATATAATTATTGCTTTTATCCACACCTTCCTTTCCATTCCTATTTTTCCTAGCTTCCTTTACCTTGTTCACATTTTTAATCTCTTTTAGCTTATGCTTAAGCTACTTCTTAGTCATTAAGCCTATGTTTACTTCAACTGGTTTATCCTATTTTAATTTGTCAGAAGTTGACTTTTCTTTTACTTTGGTCTTAGAATCTTTCATCCTTTCAGAATCAGACTTAACAGTTTTTGCTACAAATTTAACAGGATTTACCTTTGGCTTAGCAGTCTGTTTAACAACAATTGGCTCTATTTGCACAGTTCCTTTCTCACTTTTATCATCTCCATAACCTAAGCCCTCTTTCCAGTTTCCACTACTTAGTATATTCTGAGTTGTTCTACCAGGGTTAGTCCAAGTTCTGATGATCTCTCTTATCTTTTCTAAATCAGTTTTTAGAGATTCATTCAATTTTAGCACTTCATCTCTAACATAAAAAGCCTCATCTCTTTCTTTCTTAGTTTGATGAAGAAAAACTAACTCCTTTTCTAAATAGTCATTTCTGTTTTTAAAAGCAAGACTTTCACATGTTAAAGTGTAATCTCTAAAACTAATGAACATGGTTTAAAGGTATAATCTCAACTCAGTAATATCATCAGTATGAAAATCAAAGGTTATTTGAGGTACTTTCAATTCAGCAGTGTCAGTACTGCTATCAGCATTTGCCATCAAGGCATAGTTCACCTCATCTTCAGAATCTGAAGTGTCTGTCCAACTTTTCTTCTTTGTGACAAGTGCCTTGCCTTTATCACTTTTTCCTTTCTTCTAGTCAGGAGATATGTGGCCTCTTTCACCATAATTGTAGCATTTGACATTTGAGTTGTCTCCTTTGTCAGACTTTCCTCCTTTTCCTTCAGACTTTCTGAACCCTTTCTTATCAGAACTTCCACCTTTCCTAGAAAACTTCTTGCCCTTTCTGAATTTCTTATAGGCTATCTTTGTGATACCCTTCACCATAAGAGCACACAGTTGCATCATCTCTGCATCAACATCAACTTCAGATAAACTTTCAGTTTCTGAATCATCATCATTAGAATATGATGACTCTGAATCATACTTTATGATGAGAGCCTTTCCTTTTCCCTTCTTTGCGATAACAACTTTAGGAGACTCCTCCTCAGCTTTAAGAGTAATTGTCCTTGACTTTCTTTCATGCCTCTTGCTTCTTTGATCCATCTCAGTTCATAAGTATTGAGCATACCATAAATTTCATCAAGAGTAGTTTCAGTAAGGTCATAATTGTCTCTTATGGTAGTAGACTTCAAATCCCAATTTTCAGGAAGAGCTAAAAGGAATTTTAGATTTGAATCTTCAAGATCATATTCCTTGTCCACCAGTGACAGATCAATCAAGAGTTTGACAAACCTGTCATATAAATCAGTTAATGACTCATCAGCTTTTGAGTCAAAGTGCTCATACTCTTGAGTGAGTATAGTCCTCCTGTTCTTTTTGATTGCATCAGTTCCCTAGCATCTTCTCTCTAAAGCATCCTATATCTCCTTTACAGTCTTGCATCCAATTACCCTGTTTGACATGACATTATCAATTGCACTATGCAGCAAATTCCTTACCCTTGCATCCTTGGACATAGATGAGATACCTTCAGGTGTATATTCACCTCTCTCCTTTGGTATGGTCTTTGCTGGTTGATCAGCAACTGCAACAGAGAGCTTGGTAGGCTTATATGGTCCTTCATTAATTCTGTCAAGGTATTCAGGATCTGTAGCTTCCAGAAACATAACCATCTTCACTCTCCATATGGGATACTCAGAAGGTCTCAGTATGGGAACCCTAATAGTCTCATATCGACTGTGGGTTTGAGTGTTTTGAGTTTCTTGAGTTTTGGTGGGCTTAGTTGGGGTTTGTGTTTCTTCAGACATGATTTTTTGGATCTTTACTGTATGTGTGTGTGACGACCTCAACCCCGGGGTCAGGAGTTGACGTTATCAACAACAACCAAAAGATAAACAATTCAATAATAGGATATAACTACGACCCCTTTACCAAGATCTTTGCCAGGTTTAAGTATGACCTAGATTACTCAACTAACACAACTCAAACTTACAACAATTATCTCGATGCAGCTAACTTAACACAGCAACTCAACAGACCACACTTGGTCTAGCACAACCATCTCAGAGGAGTCTGACATGAAGGGAACTGGAACTCTGCCCAACTATCACCGAAGAATCTCATAGGCATCTGCAATATATATATAAAACATTCTGCAAGGGTGAGCAATTGCTTGCTCAGCAGTACCGCTATATGATAACAAGCAAAATAGTTTAAAGTAAAGCAGTTATAGGAACAGAATTCATAACTTGCCAGAAACATGTAAAACATGATATAAACTAGATATCAAAACTAGCATGCTCTATAAAACAACATCAGTAGTGTGTTGTGCATAAATACCAGAGAATAATTCTAGCATGCCATTTTCATTTCCAAATCCTCTATATCAACTACTCATGCCCTTGCGGGAATCACAAAACCAAATCAGACACGTAGCGGATATGTGAAGACAGCTGATCAGGCTATCAACACCAGACGGCTCTAACTGCCATCTCATTTATGGCTCCAACTGCCATCTCATTTATCTGTTCCGAAACTTAGAGACTAGCTAGGTCTCTGACCTGCTGGACTAATCGGTTTTATAGTGCGCGCGACCGAATTAGCCTCTTACGCTAACTCAATAGGCCTACTCTGGCCCCAACGTATCCCATATCTGATCATTTTATCCAGTTTTCAAAATCACTTTTACCTATCTCTTTTTCAAAATCAATTCTGTCACAGCACACTATTCAAATCCTCTTTTCATTTTAATCACATTTAGAGATAGGTGTTTTCAGAAGTTACTTTTCCCCAAAACATAATTTTAAACAACATTTTCAAATACGGGGGATACGTAACTTAAAACATTTCTGTTCCATTACGAAAGTACAACATTTAGTTATTCATATATACTGAACCATAAAAGAATGGTCAGGGTACTTGCCTTGCAGAGTGTTACGATTATCACTGACTGTTTCTGATAAACTTTAACGTTTGGGCTCTCATGGAAAATGAATGTCTCACTAGAAGGCATCTCTGCTTCGCCCCAATCTATCTCAAGGTAGTGTCCAAGACTCTTAGGGTTCTTCGCTTGGAACCTCGAGGCACTTGCCGACTGATCACTAGATTATCTTAATTCGATATCAATTCCTGAGTCCTTCGACCAGAACCTACAGAGCCGAAATACCCTACATTAGACGTCTAGGTATGCTTGACATATCCTCGACATACACCTACCCATTCGATATCAAATCCCGACTCGTACTTATATACATTATTACAATACAAGCATTAACTTAGAGTTCACATTCTCGGAAAATAGGTTCGGTGTTTATTTTCATAAAATACGCGTACTCGTCCTTGTACGAAACTAGGATTATTGGTTTTGGCAAAACAATTTATCACTACATGCAATCAGGTTCCGCATAGAATATATATATATATATATATTCTTATTCATACTCGCTCGACGTTCCGATAATTACAGGGTACGTCCCGAATTTCCGAAGTTAATTTCCAAAAATTCGGGCAGCACCTCATCTCTTTATCGGCCTACCCGTCAACCAACTTGTTGAGGTCACATCAACAACACAATCAAATTCAACCCAACTGCAATCAAATTCCCAACCACCGGTTTTAGTCAACAACGTTAATTCACCATCGTACAAATACCAATTAAATACACTTATTATTCGTTATTAACCGTATTTTACAATTTTTATTCGCATGTTATATTTATTTATTAAATTAGGACTCAGATAATAATCATCACGGTCCACCGTTCGCTCGTAACGAGTCATCGCGAACGGCGGAAAAAATTCGCGGGTGCCCGCATAAATCGGGTTTCCATCGCGAACGTTCACCGATTATTATTCCAATTTTCCCCGGACCAAAATTATTTATATCACGAACTACTCAAATCAATTTTCTGCAGAAAATAAAAATTAAAAATTAGAAATTCTTTGTACCAAAGCAACACAAAACTCAAACCGGACACAGGTCACGGGAGTCACACGCGCCGTCGACCACACACTCAAACACACAACGCACACACACTGCCCAAACAATCGAGCAACACACAGAGCCAAACAATCGAGCAATACACAGACCCACTGCTGTTACCTCGCCGGAGAACCGGCGACGACAGGTGGCCGGAAAGTGGCCTGAGAAATGGAACAACAGGCGGTAACAGAACACAACAAAGACCCTCTACTTAACTGATATATACACGCACAAATACGTACATATATATAAGCATCAATTAAGGAGAAAGAATCAAAACAAGGTACCGCGGCCGGTAAAGAAACCCACCAGAAATAGACTAGAGAACAGGGCGGCGAAATCGCCGGAAAATCAGAGCAACTGCGGCAAGACACCGAAGAACAGAAGAGATAGAGAGATCGAAAGGGATAGAGAGATGGAGATATTGATCGGGAAAGAAACGAGACAGGGGAGGGGGTAAACACAATTGTGTTTATCTCCTCTCTAATTTTTACTTTTATCAACTCACAGCAAATCACAGTATTACACGAAGCCAACACTCCTGGAAAATTTAACACGTATCAACACAATTAACATGTACCCCCTTAGCAGCTTGGTTCCGCCTCATTTTTTTTAACGATACAGCTCGCGGGTAATTAAAACAAAAACAAATTATCAACATAATCTTAAAACATTATAAATATCCCGCAGTAAATAAAAACGTAATTTTTATAATTTTAAAATAATTTCTGAAATACAATTTATACCCGCTTTTAGCAATTAAACGAATCGACGCGCGGGTGAAACTAACTCCAAAAATTTCCAAAATAATTTTAAAATTCTCAGAATATTCCCAACTTAAATAAATATGAATTTCATAATTTTTGAAGAATTCTGGAATTAAGTACGAATTTTACCAATAAATGAAATCAGAAAATCGTACAGGGCCAAATAATTGATGAAATATTGATTTCTAGGTTTTATAAAATCCCAAAAATAATTATTGTAATTATAAAACCATGAAAACAATTTTAGAGGCATTCCAAATATTTATGCAATTGAATTTGCACTAAATTCACTTTTAAAAGTGAAAACGATTCAATACAACTCAATAGTTAATTACACAAACAACTCTGTACACCCTAATTCACACAAGGATAATAATAAAATAACACATAGCAATCGAAAACCAATACACATATTTTATTTAACTATTTATTTTAATAATTACACTTTTAAATAATATAAAAGTATACGAGTCGTTATATCCTTCCCCCCTTAAAAAGATTTTGTCCTCAGAATCTGATTTAGCTAAACGAATGAGGATATTTGTCAAGCATATCGGACTCTAACTTCCAGGTAGAGTCTTCTACTCGGGGATTTATTCATCGCATACTTGCTATAAATATAAATTTATTGATGAGGACTCACTCTCAACGATCTAGGGTTTGGATCGATCATTCTATGCAAAATAGTTTTTGGATAAGAGCACATTGGCTCCCTAGTCAATAATTTGATCCGAATCAGATGCACATCACCTTAATATTGATACGCAAGACATATTATATATATATATATATATATATATATATATATACTGCAACTACAGCAGCCACGTCAACTCATGGCAACTATACCTACTTTTATCAATACCTTGAATGATTCACTATATTGAGGACTCAACTTGTCCCTTATGTTCAAACTTAACCAATCTCTTTCAGGGTAAAATTTTTGCGTATACTTCGATCCTCATTCTATATATTCGTATTTTCTCGATACAACCCGCTTTCTCTTTTTTGTCTATCCCGAGTTGTTTCCACTCTTTCTGAGTCAACACCCCCACACTCTGGATGTACTAAATTAATTCCGGACTTAACAATATCTCTACTCCCACTTTCTCTCAATAGGGGGAGGACTCATGCTTATGTCCACCCAACACTTCACAAAGTAGTATTTTCTTACTAACAGGGTAACTATTATTATAAAAACTCAATCCATGGTAGGTAATTACTTTATTTTCCTTTATAACCTAACACATATACTCTCCATATTTCTTATATTGTCCGAATTATCATTTCACTTTAACCCTTCATCTAGAGATGATAGGTAATACTGATTTTCAATTTAATTTCCAACATCCAATCGCTTCTTACTCATTTCCAACAGTTAAGGCTAGGAAATAATCTTATATACTAACATCTCATCACCTTCATATACTCAACTTCAATTCCCACAATTATCAATTCCTTTACTGATTCCTTAGCAATCTTAACCACACTACACTGGCTTTGCTTAGGTGGTTGTTAGTGAAACATCCAAAATCTCTTGTTATTTTCAACCAAAATTCATACTTCAAAACTTAGCGTATAATTTCTTCCCTTTTTAATCTTTGTAGGAAAATCCTTGGGCATTCTTCCCAGATCTTCTTAATCCTTAGATAGCTGAGGATGTTATCAATAAATACAATTTACTTATCTAAGTATTCCTTATACACCATGTTCCTTGATTACCTGTAGATAACTGATGTACTTATTACTCCCCATCATATCACCAGAGATTACAATCTTCATAACTCATTCTGATCGCAATTCCTATCATGTCCTCAAGCTGTATCTTAAGCAACCTCCGAGAATTAATACATTCTTTCAATTAGGTCACATAAGTAACCAATTCTTTATAGAGGTTACCATTATCAACTAATTATTTCGTTCCACTAGCCTCCAGAGATTTCAGGGCATTTATTATTACCCAACATTCATCCAGCTTAAATATTCGCTTCTTCGTATCTTTACAGATGGTGGATCTACCTTATGTCCTTAGCTTATCACTTCTTTCCTCGCATGTTTGGAAGAATTTCTTATATTGCTTCTGCCTCCAAAAACTTATCTTACTATTGGCTTCTGTACACTTTACACTTTGCTTCTTCTGAAACCACTCCCTGTCATAACATAGGACAACCAACTCAATCCTAAAATCACATCAAACCCCTCTAACTCAGAGGGTGTCAGATCAGGTGCAACTATGTCCAAATTCTAAATGTTCGATATCTTGGTCCTTTTAGAAGTTCTGCCTCTAGCTGTACTGGATGTTGGCCTTTAGGATGTAGTATCTTGAGTAACCATTCTATAATTCCTTGCAATATGCCCAACTTTTCCATAATTATAACACGTAACTCCTGGATTTTCTGAATTACATTCTGATGCATAATGACCTTTATATCCATACTTGAAACATTGCACACTCTTTTTCCACGCACCACTGCATCTCCTGTTACAGGACTTGCAATCCACTGCTCACTTGACTAACTGGGCTGAAGGGGAAGCAACTGAGGTGGCACTAGATCTATCTTGAAATAAACTCTATCTCCAGAATCTCTTACCCCTATTCCGGCCAAACCAATTCTCAAATCCTTAAATGGATTCTCCTTGGTTTGCTTTGTCCTTAACACCTTCCAACTTATTTTTCCTATCACTTTCGTCCATAACAATCAACTTCCGGTCACCTTCCATTACTAGGGCGACCTGAACCATAAAGGAGTATGTCTTAGGTTGCAATGCCACAACTCCTCTGCGAATTCCAGGCTTCAACCCTTGTTGGAACCTCCTTACTTTGTGAATCTCCATACTTACATGCTTAGGAACTAATCAGGCCAATTCAATAAACTTGGCCTCAAATTCTAACATTCTTCTTTCACCTTTTTCCAGTTCTAGAAACTCAATTTTCATTCAATTCCGCACACAATCTGAGTAATACCTTTCCCAAAACAACTCAATAAACCTAGCCCATAAAACAGGGCCTTCCCTTCTAACACTCTGGCTGATTCCAACCAATAATTCACTTTATTCCTTAAGGATTGATTTACATACTCAGTCTTAAAATTACTACTATATGGACAAAATTGAAAGCGTTCTCCATCTCCTTTTAACCATGCTCCAGCATCTACTGGATTAGGTTCACCTTTAAACTTAAAAGGGTTAACATTCTGAAAAGATTTGAAACAAACACTTGGGTTTACTCCTTGTTGTTGCTGCTGCAACCGTAGTTACCGCTGCTGAACCTGTTGGATTAACTGCAACTATTGTTGTTGCTGCTGGCACAACACATCTAGAATTTTATTTATAGTTGGACCATCCGCAATACTACTACTATTTTCTTTGGACTAGGTAACTTTATTAGGTGGCATCTTCCTGGAATATATATAAATGGGTTTTATTCAAAACATAATAAAATGTTTGACAAAAGGTATCACCATTTAAGCGGTGCACCTATATCAGGAAAATGCTGCCCAATCACAGTACCCAAGTCTTTAATATCGAGGTCCACTTATAAAAGAAATCTAGATTAACAGTACTAGCAATCACAGCAACCATGACAGTAGCAGAATCAACAACAGTTCAGGAAAACTAAAATACTGCTCACCATAGCATAGATCCTTAATACGACAGCAACTGACCATTTCCCATCACTGCTCTATTACCACATTAACACCAATCTAATATACAAGGAAACTTGGTCGGCTATAACAACCACCAATTACATAGAGCCCACTAGTAATTCAAGTCACGCTTAAGGGATGCTAGACTCCTCTAAGCACCATGGTCCAAATTCTAATCAACCTTTTTCTCCAGGGATGATTTCTTATCACCCCCAAGTGATTCATCAATCACTGAATTACCTTTCCCGAGGCTATATTTCCATTATTAAATCCTGAACTCCCACGATTACCATTACTCTTAAGTAACACCCTGATATAAGGCTTTCCTGCTTTTTGACAGTTACTCTGACTTGCTTTCAATAACGAGGACGATCCAGTCGCAGAAATTCATTATCATAGAATATCAAAGAAAATTTCAAACTCAAGGGAATCAAATAAGAAGAAATCGTGAAGAAGATGTAGGTATGATTGAGAACAACCATACAAGTACATAAGATGGCCAGTCTTAGTATCATACGGTCACAACACATAATTCGGTGGCGTCCCACCAGACCCTTTTTGCCACACAGACAAATGGTTAATTCATATGCATTGTTTGCCCCAATCAACCAATAGAATTTCTGAGAGATGAAACAATGTTAAAAAGAAAATTCACAAATAGGAAGGGGTGAATCTGGTTTGTGATGAGACCAACAGACCCCTAAGTAACTTACCTCAGGTTCATAACTTATGGAATAAGAAACAATTACTCTGGAGATAAAATGTATTTCAAGGAAGAAATAAAAGAGTTCAAAGATATCACCTACCGTTCTAATTCACAGTCACTACCAAACTTAGTCGTCATAACAACCCCTGACTATTATCACGCTATCCGAACTCACCAAGGTCACACAATCAATCCAATAAAAATTCCTCGACACAGAAATTGTGATATTTAGAAATAATGTTGGCGTCTCTTCAACTAACACAACAAAGGTCTGCTCAGAAGCTGAATTCGCTCAATCAGACTCGAATTCTCCAGAGGGAATCTAGAAATCTCTATTGAATATTACTAATAATACATATACAAATGAGACGTACTCTAAACTAGGGCAATTCAAGTCAATCATCAACAAACGTCAGGGTTACGCTTCTGAAACCCTTGACTAAACTCATAGACTTGCTCCTCTGATTGAGTTGCTGACTCACATCTATCTATGAACCTTTCCTCACTCTTTTGACTCTACCCATAACCTAAATCAGGGACTCAAACCTGTAGCTCTGATACCAACTGTGACGGCCTCAACCCCGGGGTCAGGAGTTGACGTCATCAACAACAACCAAAAGATAAACAATTCAATAATAGGATATAACTACGACCCCTTTACCAAGATCTTTGCCAGGTTTAAGTATGACCTAGATTACTCAACTAACACAACTCAAACTTACAACAATTATCTTGACGCAGCTAACTTAACACAGCAACTCAACAGACCACACTTGGTCTAGCACAACCATCTCAGAGGAGTCTGACTTGAAGGGAACTGGAACTCTGCCCGACTATCACCGAAGAATCTCATAGGCATCTGCAATATATATAAAACATTCTGCAAGGGTGAGCAATTGCTTGCTCAGCAGTACCGCTATATGAATAACAAGCAAAACAGTTTAAAGTAAACCAGTTATAGGAACATAATTCATAACTTGCCAGAAACATGTAAAACATCATATAAACTGGATATCAAAACTAGCATGCTCTGTAAAACAACAACATCAGTAGTGTGCTGTGCATAAATACCAGAGAATAATTCTAGCATGCCATTTTCATTTCCAAATCCTCTATATCAACTACTCATGCCCTTGCGGGAATCACAAAACCAAATCAGATACGTAGCGGATATGTGAAGACAGCTGATCAGGCTATCAACACCAGACGGCTCTAACTGCCATCTCATTTATGGCTCCAACTGCCATCTCATTTATCTGTTCCGAAACTCAGAGACTAGCTAGGTCTCTGACCTGCTGGACTAATCGGTTTTATAGTGCGCACGACCGAATTAGCCTCTTACGCTAACTCAATAGGCCTACTCTGGCCCCAACGTATCCCATATCTGATCATTTTATCCAGTTTTCAAAATCACTTTTACCTATCTCTTTTTCAAAATAAATTTTGTCACAGCACACTATTCAAATCCTCTTTTCATTTTAATCACATTTAGAGATAGGTGTTTTCAGAAGTTACTTTTCCCCAAAACAAAATTTTAAACAACATTTTCAAATACGGGGTATACGTAACTTAAAACATTTCTGTTCCATTACGAATGTACAACATTTAGTTATTCACATATACTGAACCATAAAAGAATGGTCAGGGTACTTGCCTTGCAGAGCGTTACGATTATCACTGACTGTTTCTGATAAACTTTAACATTCGGGCTCCCATGGAAAATGAATGTCTCACTAGAAGGCATCTCTGCTTCGCCCCAATCTATCTCAAGATAGTATCCAAGACTCTCAGGGTTCTTCGCTTGGAACCTCGAGGCACTTGCCGACTGATCACTAGATTATCTTAATTCGATATCAATTCCTGAGTCCTTCGACCAGAACCTACAGCGCCGAAATACCCTACGTTAGACGTCTAGGTATGCTTGACATATCCTTGACATACACCTACCCATTCGATATCAAATCCCGACTCGTACTTATATACATTATTACAATACACGCATCAACTTAGAGTTCACATTCTCGGAAAATAGGTTCATTGTTTATTTTCATAAAATACGCGTACTCGTCCTTGTACGAAAATAGGGTTATTGGTTTTAGCAAAATAATTTATCACTACATGCAATCAGGTTCCGCATAGAATATATATATATATTCTTATTCATACTCGCTCGACGTTCCGATAATTACTGGGTACGTCCCGAATTTCCGAAGTTAATTTCCAAAAATTCGGGCAGCACATCCTCTGTTTATCGGCCTACCCGTCGACCAACTTGTGGAGGTCACATGAACAACACAATCAAATTCAACCCAAATGCAATCAAATTCCCAACCACCGGTTTTAGTCAACAATGTTAATTCACCATCGTACAAATACCAATTAAATACACTTATTATTCGTTATTAACCGTATTTTACAATTTTTATTCGTATGTTATATTTATTTATAAAATTAGGACACAGATAATAATCATCATGGTCCACCGTTCGCTCGTAACAAGTCATCGCGAATGGCGGCAAAAATTCGCGGGTGCCCGCATAAATCGGGTTTCCATCGCGAACCTTCACCGATTATTATTCCAATTTTCCCCGCACCAAAATTATTTATATCACGAACTACTTAAATCAATTTTCTGCAGAAAATAAATATTAAAAATTAGAAATTCTTTGTACCAAAGCAACGCAGAACTCAAACCGGACACAGGTCACGGGCGTCACACGCGCCATCGACCACACACACACACACAACGCACACACACTGCCCAAATAATCGAGCAACACACAGACCCAAACAATCGAGCAATACACAGACCCACTGCTGTCACCTCGACGGAGAATCGGCGGCGACAGGTGGCCGGAAAGTGGCCTGAGAAATGGAACAACAGGCGGTAACAGAACACAACAAAGACCCTCTACTTAACTGATATATACACGCACAAATACGTACATATATATAAGCATCAATTAAGCAGAAAGAATCAAAACAAGGTACCACGGCCGGTAAAGAAACCCACCGGAAACAGACCAGAGAACAGGGCGGCGAAATCGCCGGAAAATCAGAGCAACTACGGCAAGACACCGAAGAACAGAAGAGATAGAGAGGTCGAAGGGGAAAGAGAGATGGAGTTATTGATCGGGAAAGAAAGGAGACAGGGGAGGGGGTAAACACAATTGTGTTTATCTCCTCTATAATTTTTACTTTTATCAACCCACAGCAAATCACAGTATTACACGAAGCCAACACTCCTGGAAAATTTGACACGTATCAACATAATTAACATGTACCCTTTTAGCAGCTCGGTTCCGCCTCATTTTATTTTTTTTAACGATACAACTCGCGGGTAATTAAAACAAAAAAAATTATCAACATAATCTTAAAACATTATAAATATCCCGAAGTAAATAAAAACATAATTTTTATAATTTTAAAATAATTTTTGAAATACAATTTATACCCGCTTTTAACAATTAAACGAATCGACGCGCAGGTGAAACTAACTCCAAAAATTTCCAAAATAATTTTAAAATTATCAGAATATTCCCACCTTAAATAAATATGAATTTCATAATTTTTGAAGAATTCTGGAATTAAGTACGAATTTTACCAATAAATGAAATCAGAAAATCGTACAGGGCCAAATAATTGATGAAATATTGATTTCTAGGTTTTATAAAATCCCAAAAATAATTATTATAATTATAAAACCATGAAAACAATTTTAGAGACATTCCAAATATTTATGCAATTGAATTTGCACTAAATTCACTTTTAAAAGTGAAAACGATTCAATACAACTCAATAGCTAATTACACAAACAACTCTGTACACCCTAATTCACACAAGGATAATAATAAAACAACACATAGCGATCGAAAACCAATACACATATTTTATTTAACTATTTATTTTAATAATTACACTTTTTAATAATATAAAAGTATACGAGTCGTTATAGTGTGTCAACCGAAAGGCTCTGATACCACTTGTTAGGTCACACAACACTATAGAAAGGGGTTGAATATAGTGTTTATACAATCAAATCGATTTCAACACAAGTATGTAACAAAGATCAAGTATATTCAAATAAAATATGTTACAATAGAACTGTTGTTCTCTCCCAGTGATGATATGACTAAGAGCTGCTAGGTTACAATTAATAATATTCTCGATATTGATAACACATATAGTGTAAACCCTAAGCTGTGTTTATATAGTACACAGTTACAAGATATCTTCTAATTGATATGGAATATAATTCTATCTCCTAAAATATATCAATCAAATATCTTCTACAAGTCTTCTAGTCCTCTAAGTCTTCATGCATATCTTCTATTGTTTTAGTCCAGATCTTCTCTTGTAAATCAGTCGCATTCCTTATTTGAAAGTCTTCCCGCACTTAAGAACTGATATGAATCTTCTGTCTCCTTAAGTTCTGATATTAAGTTCTGATTTTAGTAAGTTCTGATTTCAGTAAGTCATGTTGTTAAGTTCTGAAAACTAAACACAAATCAGATTAGACATGACATCTTAAATATATCTAACAGCTCAATTCTTCCAGTTCTACTAAATCTACCTTTGGTAAGACAAATACTGACAAGGGAAAAACTGTCAGAAGTAAGCCTGAATCACAAAGACTTAAGTTGTCCAAAATAAGGTCCCAACAAGTGTGGGTCCTTAAAAATGCTTCTAATTAATCACTCCTCTTACTACAGGGTAATAGGAAAAATACTCTAGTCTTGGATAGTGGATGTTCAGGACACATGACTGGAAATAAATCCCTGCTGTCAGAATTTGAGAGGAAGGCTGACCCATATGTATATTATGGAGATGGAAATATAGGAAACTCTCTGGGATATGGCAACTTGATAATTGGAAAGGTAGTAATAGAGAATGTAGCTCTGGTGGAAGGACTGAAGTATAATCTTCTAAGCATCAGTCAAATCACTAACAGAGGTTATCATGTGGTGTTCTATGACTCTCACTGTGAAGTTATTCATAACAAGTCAAAGAAAATTGTCTTGATGGGATACAGACATGACAACAGTATGAAGCAAGATTGCATGAAAGTCTTGAGCAAAAAGCTACTTGCCTTATCTCAAATGCATCAGTAGATGAGAGCTGGAATTGGCACAAGAATCTCTCAAATCTCAAATACATCAGTAGATGAGAGCTAGTAAGAGGATTACCAAATATGCTATACTCATCTGATGGTCTTTGTGATGCTTGTCAAAAGTCCAAGAAAAGAAGAGTATCTTTCAAAAGTAAAACAAAATTCTCTATCACTGAGCCATATCATATGTTACACTTGGATCTCTTTGGACCAGTAAACATAATTTCTATCAACAAGAAAAGGTACACACTTGTAATTGTTGATGATTTCACTAGATACACTTGGATTTATTTTCTTCACAGGAAGGATGGAACTCCAAAAATTCTTCTGGATCATATAAGGAAAATTGAGAATGGATCCATCTTCAAAGTGAAAATACTGAGAAGTGATAATGGCACTGAGTTCAAGAACTCCAAAATGGAGGAAGTCTGCATGTACAAAGGAATACAACAATAATTCTCAGCTCCTAGCACACCCCAACAAAATGGTATTGTTGAAAGAAAGAACAGAACCCTGATTGAAGCTGGCAGGACTCTGCTAGAAGAAGCCAAATTACCCACTTACTTCTGGGATGAAGCAGTAAACACAACCTCTTATACTCAGAATATCATACTGATAAATAGACATGGTGTCACTCCTTATCAGATGCTGAAAGAAAAGAAGCCTAGTCTCAAAAATCTTCATGTATATGGATGTAAGTGCTTTGTTCTGTGAACTCATACTGATCAACTAGGAAAAATTGAATCAAAAGCTGATGAAGAAATCTTTGTTGGTTACACACTATCAAGATAATACAGGGTTTTCAATCTGAGAACAAATACCGTAGTTATCTCCATCAATGTATCTTTTGATGATAAGAAGATTCCTGGTTTTGAAGAAGACTCTCAAGAAAGTCTAATCTTTGCAAATGAAAATGCACTGTTGGAATCTGCATCAAACTCTAATAAACTGTCAATTATTGATGATCCAAATTTGGATACTCCTTCAGATCCTAAAGATGATCATTGTACTAATGAACCTGCACATGTTGAGGGGGAGCAACAACAAGGTTTAACTGATAGTAATAACACTTAAGAATCAACTCAAGGTTCTTCTCAATCTGGTCATTCATAATCTAATGCTGATTTAATATCAAATGGATATGAGTCAAGTCCTAATACTTTATCAAGAGATAACAGCACTGATTTATGGGGAGCCTCAGATGTATTTGATGAGGCATATGATTCAGGGGGAGCATATAGCTCAAGAAGGACATTTCCTAGTACCATAAAATGGACTAAAGATCATACTCCTGATCTGATCATTGGAAATCCGGATAAAGGTGTAAAGATAAGGAGTGCAACTCAAAATGAATGTTTGTATCACAATCTAATTTCAAAAGAAAAGCCAAAGAAAATGGAAGATGCACTTAAGGATGCAGATTGTGTCATAGCTATGCAAGAAGAGTTGAATGAATTCGAAAGAAATAAAGTTTGGAAGCTAGTGCCTAGACCCAAAAACAGGTCAATTATAGACCCAAGGCTGGAAGCAATCAGAATTTTCTTGGCATATGCTGCACACAAGAAGTTCAAAGTTTTTCAGATGGATGTCAAAAGTGCATTTCTTAATGGAGAACTTGAAGAAGAAGTCTATGTTGAATAGCCACCAGGTTTTATGGATGCTAAACATCCTGACTATATTCTAGAGAAAAATTCTGGTGATCAAGATGATTCTGATGACTCTGATGATGATAATCCTGCTGATGCTATTCTGAAAGCTGGTATTGAAGCATCTACATTGTCTACTTTTGGTTCATCATCTGGTCATGCTACTATTTTACATCCTCATAGGGCTTATGAATGGAATCATTCTTGGAGATTACCCAGTGAGAGGAAACCTATAGAATTTGCTCAGACTTTAGTTGATCATGCTGTTCAATTGGTTTCAAATTTTGATATTAAAGCATCCATCAAATCCACTACAGTTTTAGTCAAAGGACTGCATTATTATGTCTCTACTCTCAAGCAAGATAATGTTACTCTCAGAGAAGAGATTGCTGATATTTCTATGACTATTAAAGGTACAAAAAAACAGTGGTTTGATAAAGAGAATATTTAGCTTGGAAGAAAAACAAGATCACATGTCTTAGATACTGACAGCTTTGGAAGCTGGTCAGAATGCTACAAATTCCAAGTTGGATGTTATTTTCTCTCTTCTACAAAGTCTAGATGCCAAAATGGGGGAGATAGTACCCAAGACAAAATGTCAACCTGAATCAGTTTTGAGTAGGAATACCAATTCTGATGATGATGGTGATAAACAAGAGAAGAAGACCTCTGATGCTATTAAAGTTCAAACTGGAACTGGAATTCAAAGTCAAAAGGCACAGTCAACCTAATTCTTTAAGGATAGATCACATGGATCTAACATGGAAGCCGCTCTTATTACTCCTAGTGCAATTCCTCTTGACAAGATTACAAGTTATGATTCTTTTCTTAATACGGAAAGAGTGATAGTGATTCATGATTTTATGAAAACTGAAGAAGAAGAAATTCTATTGCGGATGGATTTACATATTCTCTCTACTTATATTGAAGCCGTTAATGCTGAAAACTTCAAGGAAGAAGAAATGATTTTTGACAGAGAAGAAATTAAAAATGACGGAAATATCAGATTTGTTATTGACAAAGCAGATCAAGTATACAAAAATATGCTTAAACGATCTGAGAGGAATAAATGGAGAAGTACAAATATGAAGATGTTGCAGAAAAGAGCAGAAAAGAGAGCTCAAGTATTTCCAAAGATCGAGAACAAATACAAATGGAGAAAAATTGTTGATCTCATTTGTAATGATAAATTGAGCTTTACTCCTAGAGGAATAAGGATGGATGGTGTTAGGAATATGTTGTATACTTGATGATAAGCCAAACAAAACACCTTAGTAGATTTAATTTAGTGTATTTTGTAGCACCCGGCAGATGATCAATTATAGTCCCGACGGATGATTCAATATAGTGCCGACGGATGACTAATTTATATCCATCGTGTGAGTAGCTTATGTAACAATAAGTCATGTAGCACATTTCTGCAAACAATTTTGTATAGTTTCTGTAGTAGCTTATGAGTCATGAAACTACTAGTAGATGTGCAGAATAGGTTGATTAAATGTAAATATAAGATGTCTTGTAATTCTTCCCAAATGAAATGGAGTCAAGTGATAAATGGCTACCCGATGGATGATCAACAAAGCTACCCGGCGGACGATCAAAAAGGCTACCCGACGGATAACAAGCATATACCCGATGGATGATCAATTCAAATATCTGTTGACAGTGACAATACAGTCACATGCGTTGGGTATTTGCAAAAGGAATATGGCAGCCTGTTTAGCAGGAAAATGAGAACAAAGAAGCATTACCATTTCCATGCAAGTTATGAAGATTTTTAAAGATGCTGGAATAGAGTAGTGAAGCAGCATAGAGTTAGACTTGATAGGTTTTGTTTTATTATATTGTCTTATTCTATGTAAACTTGGTGATATATAAACCAAGTGTAGCAAGTAGAACAATAACAACAATAGACTAAGCAAAACACATTTTTCAGAGAAACATTTGTAAGCTGTATCATGTAGCATTTCTCTACAAGTTTAGTTGTTCACTTGTAAAGCAGCTATGAGTTACTCAAGCCTCACAGGGTTCTCTTGATATATATATATATATATGATGGATACATTCAAATCCACCAGAAAGTTTTAAAGATCTGAGTTTTTATTACTTTATGTTTGATTAACTTAACTCTGTATTCCGCACTTTGCAAATCAAACAGTTAGATATAAATCGAGTTAGAACCATTTTTCATAAATCTAAAAAAGAAGCTAGAATTATATTCTACCTCCCTTCTGTAATTCTTGTTCTATTGTTTAGGAATAACAATTGGTATCAGAGCAAGCTCTTGAAGTACAAAGAGTTTAAAGATCATAACAAAACAACAAGATGAACAAGAAGGATGTTGGAGTCAAGATTCCATTTCTGGACAAAGACAATTATCACCACTGGAAGGTGAAGATGCACCTACATCTTCTTTCTCAGGATGAGGCCTATGTAGATTGCATAGAGATTGGTCTTCATGTGCCTATGAGAGCTGCAACAGGCAATGAACCATCTGTTCCTAAGCCTAGGCATGAATGGCCAGATCCTGATATTGAGCAAGTCAGGAAAGACAAGAAGGCCATGAATATATTATTTAATGGAGTTGATATTGATATGTTTGATAACATCATTAACTACAAAACAGCCAAGGAGGTTTGGGACACAATTCAGATTATATGTGATGGTACTGAGCAAGTAAGGGAGAATAAGATGTAGCTACTAATTCAACAATATGAGCACTTTCATTGTGAAGATAGTGAGTCTCTCACTGACATTTTTAGTAGATTTCAAAAACTCCTAAATGCTCTGAAGTTGCATGGAAGAGTCTATCAGACAAAATATTCCAATCTCAAGTTCCTTAGATCTGTTCCAAAGGAATGGAAACCAATGATGGTCTCATTGAGAAACTCTCAAGATTACAAGGAGTTTACTCCGGAGAGACTGTATGGAATCCTAAAAACTTATGAGCTTGAAATAGAGTAAGATGAAAGGATGTAGAAAGGAAGGAAGAAAGGAGGGTCCATAGCACTGGTTGTTGAGTTGGAGAAAGAGAAAGAGGTGAAGGTAGAAGCTGTTGAGTCTACTACAAAGGTCTGTGAAAACAAGGGCAAGGGGCTGGTAGCTGAAAATGAAGATTCTTTGAGCCAAGATGACATGGATGATATTGATGAACATCTTGCATTCCTTTCTAGAATATTTTCTAAGCTGAAGTTCAAGAAGAACTTTGGAACAGCCATGCCAAATAGAAACATGGTGGATAAATCAAAATTCAAATGTTTAAAATATGGCTTGGCAGGGCATTTTTCCAGTGAGTGTAGAAAGTCAGATTCCACCAAGAAGAAGTTTGAGCCTGTGGATTATATACAGAAGTATTTTGAGTTTCTCAAACAAAAGGAAAGGGCTTTTATTACACAAGAAAATGACTGGGCAGCAGATGGTCTGGATGAAGATGAAGATGTCAGCTATGTCAATCTAGCCCTAATGGCCAAGTCTGATGAAACAGAAACAAGTTCTTCAAGTAATCAGGTAATCACCACTAACCTAGCACATTTATCTAAAGCTGAGTGCAATGATGCAATTAATGACATGTCTATAGAATTATATCATTTGCGTGTTACACTTAAGTCTCTCACTAAGGAAAATGCAAAGAAAACAATCTATTTTTAAGTGAGAGGAATAATGTGCTAGAGTCTCAGTTTATTGAATTTGAGAAATTGAAGCTAGAATGTAAGATTGCTAAGGAGGAATTAACTGAGTCCTTGAAGAAAGAAGAGATTTTGAAGAAGCAACTTGAACGAGAATGGGAGGTGATTAAGGCATGGAAATCATCTAGATATGTTCATGCTCAAATCACCAAAGTTCAAGGTATTGAGTCCTTTTGTGATGCAGCCTGGATAAAGAGTAAGGAGAAGCTGGAATCCAGTTGAAGGATTGCTAACAGATGTGGACTCGACGGATGATGAGAGCCATCTGCCGGATAATCAAAACGATTATCCATCGAGTGGCACAAATCCTCACCCATCGGCTGTGAGCAAACCTGTGAGCAAAGCCAAACTTGTCAAGTTAAATGAAAAGTATGGATCAGTTTCCAAAAACTTTGTTTCAGTAGAATCAAGTCAAGTAAAGAAGGAGAAGAAAATGAATGTTGGTCATCTGTCTATCAAGCAATTGAATGACAGATTAGAAAATATTGAGGTAAAATCAGGAACTAAAAAGAAAAACATTAAAATGGGAAAGTAGGAAATAACAAATATAACAACTACACACCTGATAAATATGCTCCAAGAAAAATAGGTGTTAAGTGTGGTAGTGTTAATCTTCTGTCTGTTAATTGCAAACTTGCTATGCCTACTCCTATATCTGTACCATCTTCTTTTGCCTTCTATGCCTATGAATGTTATGTCTGCACATAATATGAATGCACAATTAGCTAATATGCCATTTACAACTAATCCATATTATGCTGCATTTAGTATGACTCAAATGCCATTTAGCATGCCCTACTGGAATAACATGTATGCAAACAACATGCCTTTTCATGTTAATCAAAATGTGCATGATAATTCTGTTTTAATGACTCGTTTCAAAGGTCCAACTCAGATGACTAAGGATGAATCTAATATCCCCAACTCAAATAAGATCAAACCTAAAGAAATGAAAGAAGAAAGCTAATAATGAAGGACCTAAGGAAACTTGGGTACCAAAATCAACTTGATTTGGTTTTGATGTGTGCAGGGAAATATAAAAAATCTTTGGTATCTGGATAGTGGTTTTTCAAGGCACAAGACTGGAGATTCTACCCTGCTCACAGAGTTCAAGAGGAGAGCTGGCCCAAGTATTACTTTTGGAGATGACAGCAGGGGTTATACTATGGGATATGGCTTGATTTCAAAAGACAATGTCATCATTGAGGAGGTTGCCTTAGTGGATGGTCTCAAGCACAATTTGTTGAGTATCAACCAGCTTTGTGATAAAGGCAATTCGGTAACCTTCAATTCAGAAGCCTGTGTTATGACTGACAAAAGAATCAACAAAGTGGTTCTTACTGGAGTGAAAAAAGGTAATGTGTACCTAGCTGACTTCAACTCATCAAATGCAGAATCTATTACTTGCCTTCTCAGTAAAGCAAGTCAAGATAAAAGTTGGCTATAGCACACGAAGTTGTCCCATCTAAATTTCAAGACCATGAATACGCTTCTCAAGAAAGAACTAGTTAGAGGTATTCCTCAAGTGGAGTTCTCTAAGGATGGACTGTGTGATGCCTGCCAGAAAGGAAAGCAGATTAAAGCATTATTCAGGAAGAAGCTTGATTCAACAATTGAAGAACCTCTGCAATTGCTACACATGGATTTGTTTGGATCAGTCAATGTATTGTCCATCTCAAGGAAAAGATTTTGCCTAGTAATTGTGGATGATTTCTCAAAGTTCTCTTGGATACATTTCCTAAAGTCTAAAGATGAGGCTAGTGAAATCATCATCAATCACATAAGGCAAGTCAACAATCATACTAATCTCAAAGTTAGAAAAATAAGGAGTGACAATGGAACTGAGTTCAAGAACTCTGTTATGAGAGAATTTTGTGAAGAGAATGGGTTTATGTGGCGCCCCAAAATCCGGGGTCAGGAATCTCGGAGGCCACGCCATCTAAACTACTACAAACCACATACCTTACACTATAATATATAAATACTCACACTTTACGACCCCACACTTATCACACACACACACTTACAGGTTATTGTCTTGGAAACGAACCATTCATAGCTAGAGTAATTCAACCATAAAGTGATAATTATTACAACCCGAAAGTAATTAAGTCTTATCGGGGTCGATCAAATATACGTTTCTTGTTTATTACCTTACATAAGTTTTACTTATAAATAAGCCGAACTAAAAACAACTGAAAACCAATCCAGCTTATTCGGACTACCTGTGGTACAACACCAAACAATCTACGGAACAGCTGGCCATTTCCTACCTATTTCCTGGCTGTGGTTCTCATGGTAGGCATCTTGATTCACTGTTGTGTTGTGTCAATTTAAGAAAACAAGTGTGAGCTATAATGCCCAGCAGTACAGTATGAAAATGACTGTATGATAACTTACGTAAAATATCATATATGATAATTATGTTTTATTCAAATTTAGTTTTTCCTTGGTGACACACACCTTCTTATATAAAAACAATTCTTTAATGGATTTTATTATCCTGCGAATACCTTAATAGTAAACCCAGCACCTAGGTTTGGGTTACGGTATTGCATCATAATTCCAATTGGAAGAATAGGACATTCGTTGGAGCCACCGCATACGATGATCAGTCGTACTACGATAAAAGTAACCTTTTCTACATGTAAATGGATGATTCCCTTTTATTATTGGTTATCACCCTGGCCGTATTCGGGCCTTTTCTCTGCCCGTCCCTCTCAAGTACACACTTCGCGTCTATCCCTCTCAAGACACGGTTTTGCGCCCATCCCTCTCAGGTATGCATACTCCACATGTTCATCAGTATATAAAATGCTTTCTCATGTGGTAGTAAATTGGTAGTCTCCCTAGTTCATGAAGTACTAGAGTCTACCCCTCTTTGTCCTTGTAAGAATCCCATCATATATATGGAACTTATATTATTCCCCAAGCATATTGTTTGTTGATAGGTACACTTGGATATATACGTATATATATGTACTTCCGAGAATTTTCGGAGGAAGAACTAAGGATGTGAGTTGACCGATGTCAACATATTTGTTATATAAGGGGGAGTTTCTTTTGAAACTATATTCAAAATATTTTAAATAAGTCGAGATAATGTTCTCCGACGATCTGAAATTATTCAAATGATTTTCCGAAAATCAGAAAGTATATTAAATCAGGATCCATGGTTTTTAAATCATAATAAACCATTTAATAAATAACAAAATGATAAACGATAAATAATTAACCTCGAGTGAGTTTATTCTTTAAAATAATATTTAAAATACTATTCCTCAACTAGTTTATGTCTACGCAATCAATAATCTTTAATGTTTAATCGGGTTTGAAATAAATAATCATTGGAGTATACTTCTCCTGTAATAAAGGAATAGGTATATAATATTTAATGTTTGAATAATAAAATATAGTTGAAGGAATATGATCGTTGGGAAATCGTTTTAATAAAAGTTCGAGGTATTTTAATATTTCGTAAGTGGACGTTGAGTCCCTTTAAAACGTACTTTTATGGACTCGTGATTGTCCTAATATTATCGGAATGATTTCCGGGTTTTCATCTTAAAATCCCGACCGACTCTCGGTCTTATAATTATACATCACGCTTAAAGCGGAAATAAATATTTTACGATAAATATACTTATCGTACAACATCGCTACATTATGCAAAAGTTCAATAGCTATGTATCATGGCAAACATGGTATTTATGCAATGATAATCAAACAATCCTTTCACAACACAATATTAAGTGGAGTTGGGTTTGTAAACTTTCCTGGGTATCTCGAGATGGAGGATGCTCTAGGTTCCACTCGGAAATCTATAATCATAACATAATTCACTTCGTTAGGTCCCGTTCTAATTACGGCTACCCGCACTCATGCGCTAATTATTATGCACCCTCTCAACTTATTTTATCCTTATTATTCCTTTAAGTCCTTATTCACATCATGGTCGCTTCATTTTTCAAAGAATCTTAACTTCATTTTCATTTTCGCCGTCGGCTCCGTTTAATGATTCGACGGTTTCTAATCGCGCGGTCTCGGCTCCGATATTTTTATAAAACTGAAAAATCATTATTTTCACTTGAAATATTTATGAAAGTTTTGAAACTCAATATGCTACTCTTCGTAAAAATTTCATGATTTATGAACACTTTTAAGTTGATCCTTTATATTTTCAATTCGTTATTCGTAGTAGTTTTTGTCGCGTAAATCACTTTTAGTAAAACGGTCATAACGTTTGATCCGTAAATCGGAATCAAGAGATTAAAGCGCCTAAACGATCCTTATAACATTGTCTATCATAATCAAGGGTTATTTTTCAAGAAACTATAGTTTACATCTTCGGGACTTTCAAGAGATTACGTTTATGATCGGAGTTTCGTGTACGCCTTAAATCTTTATACTACCACCAACAATCACCATATCATCATCAACACACTAACTCCTCTCAAGAACATCATGTTATTGAGGCAACAACAATCAACCTTAAATCTACTTAACTAAACATCAAGATCTTAACAATATCACCACTAAAACTAGGTTTATAACTACATACTAAAAGGATCTTGGATTTGAACCTTAAATAAAGTTGGTCAAAGATTTTTACCTTTATTGAAAGCTTGAGATATGTTCTTGAGGATGATGGAGTCTTGGGAGTGCTTGGTGTAATATCCGGGATATATCGTGTAATTATTTTTGCTAATAGATAATTATTATGTATGTTCAGTATCTATTATGTGAATTATTTGTTAAGTGTTATATGTGTTTGGATATTTAAAAATAATATTAATTGAGTATTTTAATTTTTATATGTCCAAAATAAAATATAAAAAATTTTCATATCTTCCTATTTATTTTTATGTTGATTTATGATTTTATAGGAAATATATGGAATTTATAAAATCTTTTTCCGAGTATTTAAAAACTATTTTATACAATCGGGAACCAACCGACGTCATCCGTTTTTACGTTTTTATAACCAGAAACTCTTCCGAGAACTCCTTCCTAACCTAATAGCAATATTCCGAGCATTTTCCATGTTTCGACTTTTTCGATCCGGCGTACGGTTTGTCCTGTGCGGGTCCGGCGCAACATTTTCGATACACTACTCGTTTCGGTAAATCAATAAAACTCGTATTTTTGATAAACGGGATTTTTTTATTAAACTATCACATTTATCACCTTGTAATACGTGTAACCAGGCGCTAAGACCAAGACCGCAGTACAAATTGTACTGGTTTTGATAATTATCCCGAAAACCGGTACCGTTTGGATCAGTTTTTATTAATAAACGTACCATTTTGTATTCAGAATGATCTAAAGGGATACTAATTTACCGTAATTATAAATAGCCTTTACCGTATTTTATTTCGTACCGAAAATCATTTACAGGCAGTAATTATATAATTTTCCAGAGAAAATTCATATATTCATAAACCTTTCTGAGAATCAAACAGCAGTTTGAAGGTGTTAGTGATCTCTGTTTTCAAAACTTGAGTAACCAAAACGAAGGTCTCGGAGTGTTCTATAAGTTTCTTCAAGTTTCAGAACTGTAGAAATCAAGGTTTATTTTCTATATTTTTATTTATTTTCGAATTATTTTGATTAAAAATATGAATTTTTGTTCGGATGATTGTTTGAATGATTTGATGATTGCATGTTGTAGAGCTTGTTTTCATTATGATTTTGATATATTATATGTCTGATTTGGAGTTCAATAACATTTCAAAATTGAGTTTGACTTTCGAATTTTGAAATTAGGGTTTATAATTCGTTTGAATGTTCTTAATTGAATTTGGGGGTTTCTTATTTCGGGATAACCAGATGTTCTAGAAGGGTGGGTTGTGTTACTTATGAAATTTGCAATCGAATGGTATAAGTCTTGCTAATCGACGAGGTCTGTAGAGGAGGGAGTTGTGATTTTAAAGTTACGTCGAGTTCGCCGGAAACCGACGAACTTTTGGGTCATTTTCCGGCCAACTCAGGGATTGTTAGTATGAATTGATGGCATGGTTGTGTTCCTGGTGTTGTGTTGATGTGATCTGGAGGTGGTGGTGGCCTGAGCATCCCTGGATCGATTTTTCCGGCGAAACAGGGTGTTTTTCGGCGACCCCCCCTGTCAAATTACAGTTTAGTACCTGGACCTTCGGGGACGTTGCAGTTTGGTCCATGAAGTTTCCAGAGTTTGCAAGAATAGGATTCCTGTTTTAAAAATGTTTAAAAATCATATTCTCCATTTATTTAATTATAAAAATTCCTTTTTAATTTCTGAAAATTCCAAAAATTATTATTTTAATTCCAAAAATTATTTTTAATTTGAAAATAAATCTGAATTAATTAGTTAATTAATTTTAGTTAATAATTAATTGATTAATTGGTCAATTAATTCGAAAATTAATTGATTACTTGATTAAAATAATTATTAATTGATTTTAATTAATTACTTAATTAGATTTAATTATTTAAAAATGATTAAAAATTCAAAAAAATAGTTTTGAGCTTTAAAATATTATTTTAAATTGTTTCCAAGGCTCGATAATTATTATAAAATTGTTTTGAAGCCAGATTTGATCAACCGAACCATGGTGTTACTTTAAAACTGATCTAACGACCCTTTTTAATTCCGAAAAATGTTTAAAAAATCATTTTAAATACCCGAAAGTCTGTTTATGACCCGAGACTCCTTTATAAATGATATATCATTGATTATTTGACGTGTTATGTGATATATGTGGCTTGTTGGTTGACTGTCGGTCTATATGTTCAGTGTTTACCTGTTTATAGTGTAACTTTCAATCCGTTAATCAGATTTGGGTAAAATGAATAGCAGATAGAAGTGTTTGTCGAATAGAATCGTATGAGTTGAGTATTGATAGATACTTATGTTATGTGAGCAGAAGAGGCAAGGCTTAGGAAAGGGAAGCAGATAGTCGAGGAGTAGACGATTATAATTGGAAATTAGTGTAGTATAGCAAGCTAGTACCAGGAAAGTGTTCTGAACTTTCTCGAGATATATTGTAGTTGATTGATAATCCTGTTTTATATTGCAAGTGCTTTGAAGCATTGAACCCAAAACTCTAATTCCAGTATTGATCTTGAGTCGTAAACCTTGTTTTTTTTCTAAACCATTGATTGTTGTACACCCACATACGAACCACAAAAATACGATATTACTCCACAAATACATACAAACTAAATACCAAACCTTCAATCGAATTACTTATATATTCAAACCATTGTAGCTTATGCTTTGAAAGACCAATTTCTGGTAACCCTGAAACATTGATTCCTTTGTTATCCAATTCTTTCATTACCTAACAATCAAGCTTTAAAATTGCCATACTGATCCATTATAAAGATTGAAACCATTTCCTTATCGAACATTCAATGTTGTTTATGATTCTGTTAATTGTTTTACGTTGTTTATTCTGTTATTATGTTAGAATTAGATTGTTTTTATAAAATTGTGGACCAGATTCGTGGTCAGACCATATTAATGGTCAAGTTAGGCCAATGTGTGCCTTGGATCCAGTAGTTGGAGCAGTGTTGTGTGCTTTGCTCGGGGTTAGTGCGTGACTGATCAGCAGCCTAACCTTGGTTTTTAAAATGAAAATATAATATCCAATTCTAAATCATAATTCATTATTCACTTGATATCATAACCATTTTCACTTGATGATCACTATTCTCAGTTTTGTCATTGTGACTTGCTGAGCTAGTTAGCTCATTTGTGCGATGTTGTTTATGTTCTTTTCCAGTTAAGTAGGAACCAGTTGGTAGCGAGGATCCCCAGTCCAGCGCGATAGCTAGGGGTTCAGGTTGATCGAGTTAAGCTAGTAGACATCTTTTGAGATAATTTAAGTTTGTAAAAGTTTGTAATAATGTTTAATACTCAGTTCTGAGTTTGAATAGCTGGGATTTAGACGGTTGTAATATAAAGTGTGTGTGTGGCTTGTGCACATACTTTAACCTGTTACGGTCCGTGGTAGTTGGTAAGTAGGGTCACTGCATATTATTATTATCTTTATTATTGTTATAAGCAGGTTATAAATAAGGCGTGTCTGTGTGTGGACCCCAAACTTCTGACCCGGGTTTGGAGGGAGCCACAGGTTTGGTATCAGAGCTACATGTTATAAGTCACTGACACAAGCCTAGGTTGACGGGAATGGGTAGAGGGCTAGGATTAGAAGTAAGAAATAGAAAAATAGAACATCGAGAGGTTGAGTGCTACGGTATAATAGGTATTAGTATGATTCGCGTCATGGTTCGAGATTCTTATATTGCAATATGATTTCAGATAACAGCGATGGCCGACTCTTTCATCCCCGTATCAGCTGATCACTCAGAGCCCTCAGTTGGAGTACCATCCTCAGATCCACGTCCTGTTGTTCCACCAGCACTGGCTATTCTACCTCCACATGTGTTGCAGCCCGTACCATTGTAGGCTATTCCATCCCCAGGCATGAGGCCACCTATCAGAGGACGTCCACCTGCTGATTCAGGCTTTACTGGTCATTCAGTTACAGGAATACCTTTCCAATTCTCTTCCTATCCTGTCCCATATCATCAGTTTGAGGCTTGCCTTATGGAGCAGCGATTCCCACAGGGTCAGATTCAGGAGTTATTACATATCATGCATACCAGAGAGGTTGGGAGTGGTGAGAGGCGACTCAGAGAGAGGCTTCAGGTGTTTCATAAAGTTGTTGATGTGAGGATTGCTGAAGCTACACATGAGGATATCACCCCTGATTTTCTAGTGGAGTGGGCTAAGTGGGTTCTTGAGGAGATTGGAGGTCCAAACTTGCCATGAGTCAGAGATCCAGATATGGAGATGTTGATCAGAGTTGTTATGACTGTGTACTATGTACAGTAGTGTGTAGTATGTAGCAGTAGACTTTTGAGTTGTATTTATAGATTAGATCTGTTGACTAGTGAGTAGGTTGTTTTACCCTTTTGCTTTTACTTTCAAAGCGTCTTTACGCTTGTACTACCTAAAACTTTTGATCTATATATATCAGTACCTTTCCTTTCCAGCATTGTCATTTACTTTACTGTACCTGTTTTATTTTACCTTATTTATTGCACCAGTTATAACCCTGTGATACCATGTACCCTATTCTCATAACTGTTTATATTCTGTAAAGAAGCATGCAATTTACTTAGTTCAACTATTACAACTGTTTTCAAAAAGAGATATTTATGTTTTACCAAAACTTTTCTTTTATGCAAAGGATTTGATTTAAAAGCTAAATAAGTTGTTTGATTCTTTACAGAAAATGCCTCCTAGAAGAAATACCCGCACCAACACCCAGAATGAAGAAACCAACAACAACAACAATAACAACCAAGATGATACAAACCAGAATGCAAACCCAGGACCCATAGATCCAGCAATAGCCCAGATTCTCCAAATCTTGGCCCAACAAACAGTTCACCTGGCACAACAACAACAAAGGCAGACCAATCCCCAGGTAACTTTCAAAACTTTGCAGGCGGTAAACCCACCAGAATTCAAGGGTTCCTTAGATCCGATTGAAGCAAATGTTTGGGTAAAGGAAATAGAGAAGTCATTTGCCTTAGTGAAGGTGAAGGAAGAACAGAAGGTTGAGTTTGCGAGCTATTACTTGAAGAATGAGGCCACCTATTGGTGGGAGACTGTGAAGACATTGGAAGGTACAGATGTTATTACTTGGGAGAGGTTTAAGGAATTGTTTTTAGAAAAGTATTTTCCCCAGTTTGTTCAGGATCAGATGGAGCTAAAGTTTTTAAAATTAAAACAAGGAAATATGTCGATGGCAAATTATGAGAGTAAGTTTGAAGAGTTGTCAAGGTATGTGTCGTCATATATGGATACTGACAGGAAGAAGGCTAAGAGATTTCAGCAAGGTCTGAAGCCATGGATCAGAGGGAAGGTAGCCATTTTTGAGTTGGATACCTATGTAGGAGTTGTACAAAAGGCCATGATTGTAGAGACAGAGAGTAAGATGTCACAGAAGGAAAAAGAAAGTAAGAAGAGAAAGTCAGAAGGGAATGAAGGTCAGTCACAATCAGGGAAGTTTCCAAATTTTAAGAAGGGCAAGTTTCAGCTAGGGAGAAATTTTAATTTCAAGAGACAAAATGCAGGCGATGGAGGCTAGGGCAACCGTCCAGTCAATGTGAATCAGCCGAATCAGTTGAGATTAACTTTTCCAGATTGTCAGGTATGTGGGAAGAAATATGGAGGAGTTTGTAATAAGTTGAATGTAGTTTGTTTCAAGTGCAATCAGAAAGGGCACTATTCGAGGGAGTGCCGAAATCAGCCAGTGAGAGAGCCAACAAACAAGGATCAGCCTATCTGGAATCCAGCAGTTAAGGTTCCATCTATTGAATTTACGTGCTTTAAATGTGGGAAGCCAGGACATATAACCAGGGATTGCAAGACACCAGCCCCATTTAGTAATACATTGAGAATTATGGGATCTACCCCAGGAGTGAATGAGACTCCAAGGGCTAGAATTTTTGATATGTCTGTGAAGGACGCTATCCAGGATACCGATGTCATGGAAGGTACGCTTAATGTGAATTCTTTATGTGCCAAAGTGTTAATAGATTCGGGAAAAACTCGATTGTTTGTTTCTCAAGATTTTGTTAGTAAGTTAAATTGTCCAGTTGAGTATCTAAATGAAATAATGATTGTGGAATTAGCAAATCAAGAACGTGTATCTGTTAATCAAGTTTGTGGGAATTGTGAGATCGAGATTTCCGGTAGTAAGTTTTGTGTAGATTTGATACCATTTAAGTTAGGAGAATTTGACATTATCTTAGGAATGGATTGGTTATCTAAGCACGATGCCTAGATAGATTGTCGAAATAAGAAGGTAATGGTGAAGACGCCAGACGAGAAGATAGTAGCGTTCAAGGGCCAGAAGCAAGCAAAGAAGTTCTTAACGATGATTCAAGACAAGAAGTTACTACGACAAGGATGCGAGCATTTCGTTGCATATGTGATTGAAAGAAGTCAGGAGCCAGTGAAACTTGAAGATATTCCAGTAGTTAATGAATTTCCAGACGTGTTTCCCGATGAGTTACCAGGACTTCCTCCAGATAGAGAAATTGAGTTTGCAATCGACTTAGCACCTGGAACAGATGGCGCCCGTTGAGATGAAGAAACTAGCGAAGCAATTGCAAGAATTGTTAGAGAAAGGAATAATCAGACCTATTGTATCCCCGTGGGGTGCACCAGTATTGTTTGTCAAGAAGAAAGATGGGAGCATGAGACTGTGCGTCAACTAACGGGAGCTCAACAAGCTTACAATCAAGAACAAGTATCCGTTACCCAGAATTGATGATTTGTTTGACCAATTGAAGGGAGCCAAGTACTTCTCCAATATCGACTTAAGATCGGGATATCATCAACTAAAGATTAAGCAAGAAGATATACCGAAGACAGCTTTCAGGATGAGGTATGGACATTATGAATTTTTAGTGATGTCTTTTGGATTGACCAATGCCCTGGCGACGTTTATGGATCTGATGAACATAATTTTCAAGGAATATTTGGACAAGTTTGTTATTATGTTTATAGATGATATTTTGATTTATTCAAAGACAGAACAGGACCATACAAAACATTTGAGAACAGCTTTGGAGATTTTAAGAAAGAAGAAGTTATATGCTAAATTCTCGAAGTGTGAGTTTTGGTTACAGGAAGTTCAGTTCTTAGGACACATAGTTAGTAATGAAGGGATCAAAGTGGACCCAACAAAGATTGAATCAATTACAAATTGGGAGAGACCGAGAACACCAACAGAGGTAAGAAGTTTCTTGGGATTAGCTGGATATTATCGTCGATTCGTTCAAAATTTCTCAAGGATTGCAACACCATTCACAAAGCTTACACGGAAGAATGAAAAGTTTATATGGAACGATAAATGTGAAGAAAGTTTTCAGGAATTGAAGCAAAGATTAATCACAACACCTATTTTGTCATTCCACACGATCAAGGAAATTTTGTAATTTATAGCGATGCTTCTCATAAAGGACTCAGATGTGTTCTGATGCAGCACGATAAAGTGATTGCGTATGCGTTAAGGCAACTGAAACCACACGAACAGAAATATCCTACTCATGATTTGGAGCTACCAGCCATAGTTTTTGCTTTGAAAATTTTAAGACATTATCTATATGGAGAAAAATACGAGATTTACACGGACCATAAAAGCTTGAAGTACATATTCACACAGAAGGAGCATAATATGAGGCAGAGGAGATGGTTAGAATTGATTAAGGATTACGACTGCACGATTAACTATCATCCCGGTAAAGCAAATGTTGTGGCAGATGCGTTGAGTCGGAAAGAAAAGTTAAATGTGTTATCAGTACCTGATGAGATATATACGGAATTTCAGAAACTGGAATTGGAGATTAGAGTTTGCAAGCCTGACGAAGCGAAAGTGTATAGTATGACTTTTCAGCCAGAATTGTTAGAGAAGATAAAGAAGTGTCAAGAAGAAGTAATGGATCAGGACATAAATCATTTGGTAGGTGAAGAATTATGCACGCAAAAGGATGATCAAGGTATTCTTAGGTTTTCTTCTAGAAATTGGATTCCACCAGTAACGGAGTTAAAGAATGAAATTTTACAGGAAGCTCATAGTTTAAGGTATTCAATCCATCCAGTGAGTACCAAAATGTACAGAGAGTTAAAGGATAATTATTGGTGGCCATATATGAAGAGGGAAATTGCGGAATGGGTTAGCAGATGTTATGCATGTCAGAGAGTTAAAGCAGAGCATCAGAGACCAAGTGGATTGCTACAGCCATTGGAGATTCCAGAGTGGAAATGGGAGCATATTGCCATGGATTTCATAGTTGCATTACCAAGGACACAAGCTAATTATGATGCCATCTGGGATATAGTGGATAGACTTACCAGGTCAGCTCATTTTCTGCCTATAAATGAAAGATTTTCACTCGACAAGTTGGTCCATATGTACCTGAAGGAAATTGTAGTTCGTCATGGAGTTCCCGTGTCTATCATATCCGATCGAGATCCAGGATTTAATTCAAGATTTTGGAAGAGTTTTCAAGAATGTCTGGGAACGAGACTGAATATGAGTACGGCTTACCATCCACAAACAGACGGCCAGAGTGAAAGAACGATCCAGAAAATCGAAGACATGTTACGTGTTTATGCTATTGATTTCAAAGGAAGTTGGGACGAGTATGTACCCCTCATAGAATTTGCTTACAACAACAGTTATCACACCGGTATTGGGATGCCACCCTATGAAGCTCTTTCAGGATGTAAATGTAGATCTCCAGTGTATTGGGACGAAGTAGGAGAAAGCAAAATACTTGGACCTGAATTAGTACAGCAGACAAAGGAAGTTGTTGAAGTTATCCAGAAGAGATTGAAAGCAGCAGAAGACCGTCAAAGGAAGTATGCAGATCAATCAAGAAAAGGTATGGAATTCGAAGAAGGAAATTTGGTATTACTGAAAGTATCACCATGGAAGGGATTAACGAGATTTGGAAAGAAAGGAAAATTGAGCCCAAGATACGTTGGACCTTTTGAGATTTTAAAGCGCGTCGACAAAGTAGCTTACGAGTTGGCATTACCTCCGCACATGGAGCATATTCACAATATTTTTTATGTATCGATGCTTAAGAAGTATAATCTAGACTCTAGGAATGTAATAGAATATGCGCCAATAGAGTCATATGTAGAGAATCCGATAGAAATTCTAGAGGAAAGAGAGAAAGTATTGAGAAATAAAGTTGTAAAGCTAGTAAGAGTATTGTGGAGAAACCCAAAGGTTGAAGAGTCACCCTGGGAGTTAGAAAGTGATATGAGAGCAAAGTACCCTCATTTATTTTCTTAGGAGATTCTGAGGATAGAATCCTTTTAAGGGGGGAAGGATGTAATATCTGAGATATATCGTGTAATTATTTTTGCTAATAGATAGTTATTATATATGTTCAGTATCTATTCTGTGAATTATTTGTTAAGTGTTATATGTGTTTGGATGTTTAAAAATAATATTAATTGAATATGTTAATTTTTATATGTCCAAAATAAAATATAAATAATTGTCATATCTTCCTATTTATTTTTATGTTGATTTATGATTTTATAGGAAATATATCGATTTTATAAAATCTTTTTCCGAGTATTTAAAAACTAATTTATACAATCGGGAACCAACCGACGTCATCCGTTTTTACGTTTTTATAACCTGAAACTCTTCCAAGAACTCCTTTATAACCCAATTGCAATATTCTGAGCATTTTCCATGTTTCAATTTTTTCGATCCGGCATACGGTTTGTCCTGTGCGGGTCCCGGCGCAACATTTTCGATACATTATTCGTTTCGGTAAATCAATAAAACTCGTATTTTCGATAAACGGGATCTTTCTATTAAACTATCACAATTATCACCTCATAATACGTGTAAACAGGCACGGAGACCAAGACCGCGGTATAAATTGTACAGGTTTGGATAATTATCCTGAAAACCGGTACCGTTTGGATCAGTTTTTATTAATAAACGTACCATTTTGTATCCGGAATGATCCAACGGGATACCAATTTTGCGTAATTAAAAATAGCCTTTACCGTATTTTATTTCGTACCGAAAATCATTTGCAGACAGTAATTATATAATTTTCCAGAGAAAATTCATATATTCATAAACCTTTCTGAGAATCAAATAGCAGTTTGAAGGTGTTAGTGATCTCTGTTTTCAAAGCTTGAGTAACCAAAACGAAGGTCTCAGAGTGTTCTATCAGTTTCTTCAAGTTTTAAACTATAGAAATCAAGGTTTATTTTCTATATTTTTATTTATTTTTGAATTATTTTGATTAAAAATATGAATTTTTGTTCGGATGATTGTTTGAATGATTTGATGATTGCCTGTGTAGAGCTTGTTTTTCTGATGATTTTGATATATTTTGTGACTGATTTGGAGTTCAATAACATGTTCAAAATTGAGTTTGATTTTCGAATTTTGAAATTAGGGTTTATAATTCGTTTGAATGTTCTTAATTGAATTTGGGGGTTTCTTATTTCGGGATAACCAGATGTTCTAGAGGGGTGGGTTGTGTTCCTTATGAAATTTGCAATCGAATGGTATAAGTCTTGTTAATCGACGAGGTCTGTAGAGGAGGGAGTTGTGATTTTAAAGTTACGTCGAGTTCGTCGGAAACCGGCGAACTTCCCGGCCATTTTCCGGCCAACTCAGGGATTGTTAGTATGAATTGATGGCATGGTTGTGTTCCTGGTGTTCTGTAGATGTGATCTGGAGGTGGTGGTGGCCTGAGCATCCCTGGATCGATTTCTACGGCGAAATAAGGTGTTTTCCGGCGACCCCCCTGTCAAATTACAGTTTAGGACCTGGACCTTCGGGGACGATGCAGTTCGGTCCCTAAAGTTTCCAGAGTTTGTAAGAATAGGATTCTTGTTTTAAAAATGTTTAAAAATCATATTCTCCATTTATTTTAATTATAAAAATTCGTTTTTAATTTATGAAAATTCCAAAAATTATTATTTTAATTCCAAAAATTATTTTTAATTCAAAAATAAATCTGAATTAATTAGTTAATTAATTTTAGTTAATAATTAATTGAATAATTGGTAAATTAATTCGAAAATTAATTGATTAATTGATTTAATTAATTATTAATTGATATTAGTTAATTACTTAATTAGATTTAATTATTTAAAAATAAATTAAAAATTCTGAAAAATAGTTTCGAGCTTTAAAATATTATTTTAAATTGTTTCCAAGGCTCGATAATTGTTATAAAATTGTTTTGAAGCCATATTTGACCAACCGAACCCTATTGTTACTTTAAAACTGATCCAATGACCCGTTTTAATTCCGAAAAATATTTTAAAAATCATTTTAAATACCCGAAAACCTGTTTATGACCCGAGACTCCTTTATAAATAATATATCATTGATTGTTTGACGTGTTATGTGCTATATGTGACTTGTTGGTTGGCTGTCGGTCTATATGTTCGATGTTTACTTGTTTATAGTATAACTTTCAATCTGTTAATCGGATTTGGGTAAAACGAAGGGCAGATAGAAGTGTATGTCGAATAGAATCGTATGAGTTGAGTATTAATAGATACTTATGTTATGTGAGCAGAAGAGGAAAGGTTTAGGAAAGGGAAACAGATAGTCGAGGAGTAGACGATTATAATTGGAAATTAGTGAAGTATGGCAAGCTAGTACCAGGCAAGTGTTCTGAACTTTCTCGAGATATATTGTAGTTGATTGATAATCCTTTTTTATATTGCAAGTGCTTTGAAGCACGGAACCCAAAACCCTGATTCCAGTATTGATCATGAGCCGTAAACCTTGTTTTTTTTTTCTAAATCATTAATTGTTGTACACCCACATACGAACCACAAATATACGATACTACTCCAGAAATACATACAAACTAAATACCAAACCTTGAATCGAATTACTTACATATTCAAACCATTGTACCTTATGCTTTGAAAGACCAATTCCTGGTAACCCTAAAATATTGATTCCTTTGTTATCCAATTCTTTCATTACCTAACAGTCAAGCTTTGAAATTGCCATACTGATCCCTTGTAAAGATTGAAACCATTTCTTTATCGAACATTCAATGTTGTTTATGATTCTATTTATTGTTTTACATTGTTTATTCTGTTATTATGTTAGAATTGGATTGCTTTTATAAAATTGTGGACCAGATTCGTGGTCAGACCATATTAATGGTCAAGTTAGGCCAATGTGTGCCTTGGATCCAGTAGTTAGAGCAGTGCTGTGTGCTTTGCTCGGGGTTAGTACGTGACTGATCAACAACCTAACCTTGATTTTTAAAATGAAAATATAATATGCAATTCTAAATCATAATTCAAAGTTCACTTGATATCATAACCCTTTTCACTTGATGATCATTATTCTCAGTTTTGTCATTGTGACTTGCTGAGCTAGTTAGCTCATTTGTGCGATGTTGTTTATGTTCTTTTCCAGTTAAGAAAGAACCAGTTGGTAGCGAGGATCCCCAGTCCAGCGCGAGAGCTAGGGGTTCAGGTTGATCGAGATGAGCTAGTAGACATCCTTTGAGATAATTTAAGTTTGTAAAAGTTTGTAATAATGTTTAATACTCAGTTCAGAGTTTGAATAGTTGGGATTTGGACGGTTGTAATATAAAGTGTGTGTGTGGCTTGTGTACACACTTTAACCTGTTGCGGTCCGTGGTAGTTGGTAAGTAGGGTCACTGCATATTATTATTATTATCTTTATTATTGTTATAAACAAGTTACAAATAATGTGTATGTGTGTGTGTCGACCCCAAACTTCTGACCCGGGTTTGGAGGGCGCCACACTTGGTATGGTTTTTGGAACCTAAAACCACCATTGAAATCAAGAACCCAAAGAAGAGTTACTATTCATACTATTCACTAGCACCTTTCTTGATTTTATTTCACCCATCAAACCTTGATAAAAAGAGATCAAAGAATTATCTTACCTTATTTTGGTTGTTAGGAAGCTTGAGAATTAATGGGAGGATTTATCCATGGCTAGAACTTGGAGATTTGATTTTGAATTCCTTGGTGAAGAAGAAGAAGCTGAATGGCTTGATGAAGAAGTGGGGAGAAAGTTCTATGCTTGCTTCCTTGGTTGCTTCTTGGAAAGTATGTTGGTGATATCTTATATTGATTTGATAATCTCTTGTTTAGGATCCTAGGTTTATTTTTGTTCCCAAATCCATGGACAAATCTACTAGCTTGTGGTAGATTACAAGCTAAGCCACTTGTTTAGCTTCCTTAGCTTACTATTCCATTAGCCTTGGTTGATCATCCTATATCTAGCTCACTATTTGATAAATTAACCATGGTTACTTACTTACCATGGTTAGTTAGTGCGTTACGTTTATTTAATCGTTTACGCGTTCGCTCGGTCGCTTAAACGTTTTCGTAATACTTCCTCGTAAATGGTTAGTGATGTAATTCCTTTCACATTTATTCCTTATGTTTTGAATTATCATACTTGGATACAAATCCGTAGGGTTTTAATCTTGTAATTATATTGGGATTCCCGTAATCCCAGATGAGTCGTAAATATGGTCATTTTTCAAAGTTCGTTTTCTTTGAAAACTAATAGCGTTTACATACACTCATTTGGTACGTATAATCATAATATCAACTCCGAAACTCATTTTCTCATGTACTACATAGTGTGGGCTCAAAAGTTTTTCCCGTCTGTCAGGGTTACTATTTATTAAACGTTTTACAAGGTCTCAAAAATTTGAGTTATTACAGTCTTCCCCTCTAACAAGGATTCTGTCCCAGAATCAATTAGAAAATAAGTGGGGGTATCTATTCCTCATTACATCTTCAAGTTCCTAAGTTGACTCCTCGACATTTTTATTCCTCCACAAGATTCTAACCAACTTCACAGTCTTGTTCCTCAGTACTTGTTCTTTTTGGTCCATTATCCTTACTGGCTGTTCGATGTAGGTCAGGTCTGGTTGTAAATCTACCTGCTCGTATTCTATTACATGTCGTGCATCTGCATGGTAATTCCTTAACATGGACACATGGAACATGTTGTGCACTTGTTGCAGATTAGGAGGCAAGGCGAGCTCATAAGCTAGAGGTCCTATTCTAGTCAAAATTTCAAAGGGTCCTTTGAATCTGGGATTCAGCTTCCCTTTTTTCCCAAATCTCGTCACTCCTTTCCACGGAGATACCTTTAATAGCACAGAATCTCCTATTTCATATTCCCTATCCTTCTAGGTCTGGTCGGCGTACTTCTTTTATCCGTCCTGAGCCGCTACCAGTCTTTTCCTGATGAGTCTCACCATTTCCTTGGTCTGTTGGACTAACTCTGGTCCTAATATCTTGTGTTCTCCAACTTCATCTCAACATAGGGGAGACCGACATCTCCGTCCATAAAGAGATTTATATGGAGGCATTCTTATGCTAGCGTGATAGCTATTGTTGTAAGCAAATTCGATCAGGGGTAAGTGGTCATCCCAATTTCCTTTGAAATCAATGGCACATACTCGTAGCATATCTTCTAGGGTCTAAATAGTCCTTTCGCTTTGTCCATCATTCTGGGGGTGGTAAGCGGTACTCATGTTTAGTTTGGTGCCTACACATTCCTGGAAGCTTATCCAAAATCGGGAATTAAACCTTGGGTCTCTATCTGACACTATGGTTGTAGGAACGCCGTGTCTCACTATGATTTTCTTCAAGTAAATATCCACCACCTTGTCTATGGTGTACCTTTCGTTGATTGGTAGGAAGTGTGCGGACTTGGTCAATCTATCTATGATAACCCATATGGCGTCGTGATTGGTCTTTGTCCTTGGTAGGCCTGTCATAAAATCCATGGCTAAATGCTCCCATTTCCATTCCGGAATTTCCAGGGGCTGTAATAGTCCACTAGGTCCCTGATGTTCAGCCTTCACTCTCTGGCATATCAAGCACTTGCTAACCCACTATGCTATTTCTCTCTTCATATTAGGCCACCAATAATATTCCTTAAGGTCACGGTACAACTTCGTACTTCCTGGGTGGATTGAATATCTGGAGCTGTGCCCTTCTTGGAGTAGCTCGTCCTTTAACTCTTGCACATTTGGTATCCAAATTCAGGGCGCGTATCTCATGATCCCTTTCTCGTCCTTCTCGCACCTCACTTCCTTACCGGTCAATATTCCTCTTTCTTCGCTCATCTTCTTTTCCTGACATACTCGTATCTTTTCAGTCAGTTCCGGCACTTGTTTAATCTCAAAAAATACTTCCGTTCCTTTACCGATAATTCTCACGTCAATCTCCATTTTCTCAAATTCTTTAATTAACTCCTCTAATATCATTATCATCTTGAGTCTTTCCTTCCTACTAAGGGCATCAGCCAGCACATTGGCTTTACCCGGGTGATACAAAATTTTACAGTCGTAGTCCTTTATCAACTTTAACCATCTCCTTTGTCTCATGTTAAGTTCCTTCTGAGTGGAAATATATTTGAGGCTTTTATGGTCTGTGTAGATCTCGCATTTCTCACCGTATAGGTAGTGTCTCCAAATTTTTAGGGAAAACACTATGGCTGCTAATTCTAGATCATGCGTCCGGTATCTGCTCTCATACTCCTTCAATTGTCGAGAGGCATACGCTATAACTTTTCCGTGTTGCATCAGTACACATCCTAATCCTTTAAGCGATGTGTCATTGTATATCACAAACTCTCCCTTTCCATCGGGAAAAACGAGCACCGGTGCCGACACCAGCCTCCTTTTCAGTTCCTGAAAGCTTTCCTCACATTTCTCTGTCCATACGAACTTTTCTGTCTTCCGGGTAAGTCTAGTCAGTGGATCAGCTATCTTAGCAAAATCTTGCACGAATCTTCGGTAATATTCTGCTAAACCCACAAAACTTCTAACTTCTGTTGGTGTAGCTGGTCTTTCCTAGTTGGATACGGCCTCTATTTTGGCAAGGACAACTAAAACTCCTTTGCTACTCACCACATGTCCTAAGAACTGAACTTCCCTTAACCAAAACTCGCACTTCAAGAACTTGGCATATAATTTCTCATTCCTCAAGATTTCTAAGACTATCCTCAATTGTTCTACATGTTCTTGCTCTGTCTTTGAGTAGATCAGAATATCATCTATAAAAACTATCACAGATATATCTAGGTACTTTTTAAACACTCTGTTCATCAAATCTATAAAGGCTGCGGGTGCATTGGTCAGTCCAAACGACATTACTAAGAACTCATAGTGCCCATACCTAGTGCGAAAAGCAATCTTCGGTATATCCTCAGGTTTGATTTTTAATTGGTGATATCCTGTTCCCAAATCTATTTTGGAAATATGTACGGCTCCCTTGAGTTGGTCGAATAGGTCATCAATCCTGGGGAGAGGGTACCTATTTTTAATAGTCAACTTATTCAATTCTCGATAGTCTATGCCTAATCTCATTCTGCCATTTTTTCTTTACGAACAGTATTGGCGCTCCCCATGGCGACACACTGGGTCTTATCATTCCATTATCTAATAATTCTTGCAGTTAAGAAGCTAGTTTCTTCATCTCAACTGGGGTTAGTCTATATGGGGCCTTGGATACTGGTGCCGTTCCTGGTGCTAATTCTATAGCGAATTCTATTTCCCTATCAGGTGGCAACCCTGGTAAGTTCTCTGGAAACACATCCTCGAATTTGTTCACTACGGGTATGTCCTGTATAATAGGGACTTCCTTCTTGGTATCTACCACATAAGCCAAATAGGCCTCGTTACCTTTCCTTAACAATCTTTTTGCTTGTAGCATGGTCAGAAATTTCTGGTTCTGTTGTTGACCTTTAAACACTACTTCTTTTTCATTTTGCACTCTTATCTTTACCCCCTTCTGTTCATAATCTATTTGCGCTCCATTACCGGATGACGAATCCATTCCTAAGATTACATCAAAATCTCCTAACGTAAATTGGATTAGGTCAACCTCGAAGACCTTCCCTTCTAATTTCAACTTGCAGTTAGGGTGTACTTGGTTCACATGAATTATTTCTTTATTTGCTATTTCCATTTGTAATACCTCACGTAAGGGTATGGCGTTAAGTTTTAACTTTTTAGCAAAATCTTGAGATATAAATGACTTGGTTGCTCCAGAATCAAATATGACATTTGCATGCTTGGAATTTAACAAAAGGGTACCTGCTATCACGTCAGTGTTTCAGACAGCATCTTGAACAGTCATGTTGAAGGTCCTTGCAGCTGGGGTTCGGTTGGATGCAGCTCTGCTCATCCCTGAGGCTGGGGGCTTCAATGTCGGGCAATCCTTCCTCATGTGTCCTACTTTCCCACATTGGGAACATGTTACGCTGGGTTGGTTGCAGTTGTTGGCAAGGTGTCCGGTTTGACTACACCTATAGCATTTCAAAGGGGCTCTCGTCTGGCTGCATACTCCAAGGTGCCTCCTCTTATAGGTTTGACACTCCGGTATTGGGGCGCGGGGTTGGCTATGAAATGTTGCCCTAGATTGTCCGCCGCCCTGGCCAACACTTTCACTTGGGGCTTTTCTGAATTCGGGGCCTCGTGCAGGTTGGGACACCACTCCCCTGATGAACTTCTTGGAAGGCTCCTGTTCCCGGTTCCTATTCCTTGGCTTCCTATCTTCCTCTTCCTATTTTCCTTTTCCTTCACACTCTGCTCACTGCCAGCTTCAACAATCGAGGATTTCTACACTAAGGTGGCATAGTCTATCAGCTCTAACACCGCCACTCGGTTTTGGATCCACTATTTCAGACCAAGCTGAAACCTTCACGCTTTCTTCTCTTCGGTATTCACGAACTCAGGCAAAAATCTCGACAACTCAGTAAACTTGGACTCATATTCTGCCACAGTCATCTTATCCTGTTTCAACTCCAGAAACTTAATCTCCATCTGGTTCTCCATAAACCTAGGGAATTACTTGTCTAAGCACAGTCGGGTAAATCTATCCCATGGGATCACAACATCAGTCTCTAGGTTTCGTTTGGACTCCCACCAGTAGTTAGCTTCTCCTTTCAGCATGTAAGAAGTGAAAATAGTCTTTTGTTATTCCTCTACACCTAGTATCTCGAAGGACTTTTCTATCTCTTTGAGCCAGGCCCGTGCTTCAACGGGGTCGGCAGATCCTAGAAACTCTGGGGGTTTGAGAGATTTGAAGGCCCTAAAGGCAGTGGATGCAGTCTGTTGGGAAGCATGTGGTTGTGGTGGAATATGCTGTTGGTTCAGATTTTCTCTTAACAGTTCAATAAATTCATTCATGGGGTTCCCTCCCTGATGGGTATCCTCAGCCTCCTCTTCTACATATTCTTCCTCATCATATTCATTACACTCTAGGTCCTCTTCACTTTCTTTATTTACTACATGGTCAGGTTCATTCCGTTGTTGGTTAACTGATTCTGTGGGCTGTGCCCTGGTTCCTCTTCTACGGGGTGACATTATTCTGATAATGAAGATTTGTCAACATAGTTGCAATTATTATAGTTGGATTAATTATTCATGTGTAAGCATGTCATTTATTATCTACCATGTTTTTATAAAGTGCAATAATATGGACATCAATTTCTTAATAACTGCTAGATATATATTTTGTAAGGTCTCCCACATATATCTGGGGGATAAAACAACTAGATGAGTTCATACATGCCTGATTATAATACATCATTACTTATCCTAATACTGAAATGTAAATACATAAGTCGTATACCCTGAAGGGCTAGGAACGCTATCTATTACTAGCTATCCTATTAAAATTGGTGACAAGTCACCCAGCCTTCTTCAAGGTCCATATCTAGTTACTAGTCTCTCAGTCACTGTCACTGCACGTGAGGTCACGCACCGTCCTCATCGCTCCTGCCAACATCAGCTCTGCATCAACTACTGGGATGTATCCTCCAATCGCTGTCATCCTCATCTGAACCCGGGTACGGAGCTCGATCCCATCAATCTCCCTGCGGGCTATGGCTGGGGAAGCAGCTCTGAAGTCCCCTGGGTATCCTAGTATGATGGCTCATCAGCTGTCAGTGTCTGGCGTAACTCCATAATGCGAGTAGATGCCGCAGTGATCTCAGCATTAAGCTGAGCCACCATCCAGTCGTGTACAGCTACATGTATGGTCGCCGGGGGTGGTAAGGTGAGTCTGGGTTGCTAGAGGATATGTCGTAAGCCTCGTAGACCTATGCATATATCCCATCCTCGTCATCATCATCAGCATAGAGCATAGTGCTCTGAATCCCTGGAGGTGGGGTAGGATAGCGAATGGTCGGGTGAGGGTACATCTCTACATCCCTCCAGCCTACGCCATCTCCCGGGGTCATCTCAACGTCATCAACTATGGGGACATGAAGGTGGGTCTCCTCCTCCGGGATATCCTCAGTAGGGTCATCATCTGAGTCATCAATGGGTGGGTACTCTGGCTCGGGAGTAGGGTCACGCTCAGGAACCATAACATCATCAACAGGGTCAACCTCCCTCATAGGATCTACTGGTACCTGACACAATAGGAAAGGTGTTACTAACTTAGAATCAGAATTCCCTTGAGGATAAAAACTGTCAAGACTACCCGTGTAGCCCGACGACGAACTCGACCTGAGCTCTAATTGATTATTTATTATCCTTATGTCTACGTATTTTATATCCTATCATTTCCAAGATTTAATAACCTAAGGCTCTGATACCATTTCTGTGGCGCCCAAAATCCGGGGTCAGGAATCTCGGAGGCCACACCATCTAAACTACTACAAACCACATACCTCACACTACAATATATAAATACTCACACTTTACGACCCCACACTTATCACACACACACACACACTTATAGGTTATTATCTTGGAAACGAACCATTCATAGCTAGAGTAATTCAACCATAAAGTGATAATTATTACAACCCGAAAGTAATTAAGTCTTACCGGGGAGTAACCTTTAAGTAAGGCTATTCCGTCGGTCAAATATACGTTTCTTGTTTATTACTGTTAGGGCAAAAACACGCGCTAATAACTAAGGCTATTCCGTCGATCAAATATACATTTCTTGTTTATTACTGTTAGGGCGAAAACACGCACTAATAAGACACGCAAGTATACGCGCTCGCAAGTAATATAGAATACTTTCTAGTTCGTTCCCACAGAGACTCAGACTAATTATGTTCAATTAAACTCACTCACCAATGTATGATTACTTCTCAATGTTAAAACAATAACACTTAGATTTGATTAACTAATTATTAACATCAATTAACTACTAGAATTACGCACTTAATTAACACTTAAATTAACAATATTAAAACACTCATGAGATCACAACTTCATTACTACTTCCTTCAATAGCTATTGTTATTACCCTTAGCATGCAACAGAGATGATATTAATCGAATAACACGAAACTGATAAAAGCCAACTTTCATTGTACTAATACCATTCTACCAAACATCCACAATAAAGATAGAAGTTGAATAGGCATCAATTATGTTGAGTCCCTATATGTCTACAGAAATTGACAATATAACGATTTAAGCACAAGTTATTCTTTTTGATTACACAGGGCGAATAAAACGGTTAAAGTTACCCACTAATCATGCATACTCGTACATGAACCTATGCAAGCATGGCAAGTTCTAAATCTCATGATCCACCATCACTTCAGAAGATATTAACACCATATCTTATATGTTCGCGACGCACATAAGACGAATACACACAACCAATACTAGATATCATACAATCATCACAAACTAAGGTATTAAACAACTAACTAAAGAACTCCATAGTAAATCCGTTACGACCCCATGATCACGATTAGCCCATGATAGCACTCATCGTCCTCATGGGTTCATAAGAAAACATGATAATAACACACGAGAATAATAACTAAAACTACTTATATTAAACCAGAGTACGTCACAAGAGTAAATAGGTTCAAAGTAAAGAAAACTAGCATCCAAAGTTACAACGAATTGAAGAATCACAAGAAAATATGCTTCCTCTTCGTTGTGGTGTGCTAAAACGGTCTTCTTCCTTATCTCCTTCGCTCTTTGATTAATTCAACGATCCAACCTTTGTGAAACATCTCTGAAATCTACTTATATAGGAGTCCCATAAAACCCAAATAACTCAGAAGTTGGAAGCCAAACAGAAATAGGAGTCTAAAATAATTAATCTGAAAATACGACCCTGCGCGGCCGCTCAGCATTCCTGAGCGGGCGCTCAGCTTCCTACTGGAAAATGCTCTGTTTCGCTCCGTTTCTTCGCTGCAATCTGCTCATCTCTTCCCACTTGCAATGCTAAACACATGCCAATGCTTATTATTGATGAATCCTCTCCCGAAATGCAACTAATACCCTGAAATGCACAAACACTAGAAAAACGCATCAAATACACAAAATACTTGATTTCAAGACACCAATTTAAGCTATTATAAGACGTTCTAAGTGGTATAAAATGTCGCTTATCACACCCCCAAACTTAAATCGATGCTTGTCCTCAAGCGTCACAGACTCAAAAATAAAATAAAAACATGCATGAATGCAATCTATATGAAATGCAGCGATCCCCCTTACTACGACCAAACCAACCAACTTACAACATCTCAACAAATGCAATTAGGCGAATAAAGATCAATCGAATCATACAAACTAACATACAGCCAGAAACGTGGTCTGTGTAGATGCTTAACAGATATGCTTCGAAACTAGATCAATTATCATAACTCAACTATCCTCAAGGCAATCGCATGATTATACAAAGAATAAAAATTTCAGGCACAAAGTGACTTATAACACTTCAAGAATCCTGGAGCTTATTCTGGAATCATGCTTTTATTTATAACAATAAATGCTTATTTGATCGTGCAATCAATGAGGTCCACAAAAGACTTATATAATGGCATCCATGTAGCGAGCGTTAGGTTAGCGGATCCCAGACTATAAAAGCCTTAGGTCACTAGGCACAAAGTCCCCTAAGAACTTAATAACTCGAATACCAAAAAGCCCACTCGTGATCAATTATGCATGAACTCTTTATTTTTTTCTCTTTTTCTTTTTTCTTTTTTTCTTTTTTTTCTTTTCTTTTTTTTAAATTTGTGAGCAAGTGCGTTTCGCTCCCTCTTGCTCAACCCTAGACTACTCGCATAAACATACGAGCCGGCTACTAGCCATTTGACGCCTAACCACAAATAGCAATGAATTTCATTTTTCACTCTGTTTTTTTTCTTTTCATGCCTTTTATCACTAAGAACCTATTATAAAATTCTAAGCATAATCAATAGATTAACCTCGAAAACCATCAAACCATAACAACAACCTAGTCCTTAAGCATTTGCTAAGACTTAGTGAAATTACAAGTGTTTCTAGCATGCATATCAACCTACACGACTTAACATCACTTTAACGTTATCACTACACTCGCATCAACATCACAAATCAATTGGTAAATCAGCGCAAAAGGGATCATGGTATATGCATGAGCTACATGACATGATAAATAAAGCTATAAATAAAAATAAAAATAAAAATAAAAATAAAACTATATGGCAAAAAATATGCAATTATATGAACTAAATTATCATGAACATGCAACTATATGACACACACACAAAATATTCCTTAACTACCACCCCAAACTTAAAATATTCAATGTCCCCAGTGAAGGTAGTAGAAAGGAACACAGGGTATACCTACTCAGAGAAATCATCATCCTCATCACCCTCAAAGGGTGGTGTATCAGGAGGCGGATATGCAGAGTCCTCACCAAAAACTGGCCACTGGATGTCAGCTCCAAGGCCTCGAAAAGCAGTCCCAAGTACAAGGGTGAGCTCCTGAGTAAACCTGCTCTACATCTCGTACATAGCGTCCATCCTCCTCGACAGCCTCCTATACTGGGCATCAGCCATCCCAGCACCCTCCTGAGCTCTAGAAGAACCGGCCTCATCTCACATTGGCCTCGTCATGGTAGCACCTCGTGCTGGACGCCCTCCTGGAAGACGATAACCCAGCCCATGCTCCTCGGGCTCACCACCGGTCCACTCCTGCATCGCATGCAGAGTCCCAGAATCAATAGGAGCGGCCGACAACTGCAACTGCTCATGAGACGGCCATTGAACTCCCACCGCTTGGCAAAGCTTGGTAATCGTGGATGCATAAGGGATATTCATGTGCTTAGCTCCCCTCAGAAACTTCAGAATTCCTTGGTAGATGAACTCACCAAGGTCCACATAGTACTCCTCATTCAATATTCCCCATAACAACTGTGCTCTCTCAACTGTGACCTCATGTGCATGCGAAGTAGGCAAAATATTAACACAAATAAAAGCATTCCATGCACGGGCATACCTGTTCATCGCAATCGCCGGAAAGTGACGATACTCGTTAGTCCCAGTCTTGAAGGTCCAAACTGTGCCCGGCCTACAGAGAGTGGTACAAATCAAATCCAAGTCAAAATCCTCAGCAGTTTTCTCGTTCCAATTCTCCTCCGTGGGTTTCCTCTGTCACTGCCCAATAACACGGTGAATCGCCGTAGGGTGATAATCAACCGTCATCCCTCGGACCACAGAATACCCATTCTTCTCAGCCTTCACGTTCGCATAGAACTTGTGAACCACGCTCATTGGCACTGCTTCAGGAGATTCACAGAAAGCAATCCAACCCTTCTCAGCAATCATAGGCAACAAATCACCATCCCTCCCCGATGGTAAGAACCCCCTCTCCTTCAAAATCGGCTTACCCAGAAACCTAGTATACTCCTCCTCAGGAGCCCTCTCATTCAAATGAGGCCTCGCAACAGTACCCCTCGAAGAATCAGTAGTAGAGAAAGTGCTGCTGCTATCGATAGTCCTGGATCTCTTGGGTGCCATCGAAACTGAGTAAAAGTTTTAAGATTTGTGTGTTTGGATTTGGGAGAGAGTGTAAGGTTTAAAAGTGTATGGGGAGTATATGGAATAAGTGTATGTATATATAGGATAGGGATTAGGTTAAAATTTGATGAGGAGTGGGTTTGAGGGTTAAAAACATGAGATAATGGGAAAATAAATCGTGGGTAATGGGCTGTTATTTTATTTTTTTATTTTTCAGATTTTTTTGGATTTTATAGGATTTAAAAAATTTCTTCCAGTCGGGCCTTGAGCGGTCGCTCAGCAAAGCTGAGCGGGCGCTGAGCTTGCTGAGCGGTCGCTCAGCAGAGCTGAGCGGGCGCTCAGGGGTCTTCTGGAATTTTTTTTTCCTTGCCCTGTTTTTCTATTTTTTTGTGGTTTTGGATAGGTTACTAACTTCTAAGGTTCCTATAACAACAAATCGTGGGTTGCCTCCCACGAAACGCTTCTTTTTCGTCATTAGCTTGATGTTGTGTACCTTACTTAAGTTGACAATAAAACGGCACTAACCACTTCCCGATTTGCCGTGTCCCCATAGTAGTGCTTCAAACGCTGACCGTTTACCTTGAATGCTTGGTCCGGATCATTCTCAAAAATCTCCACCGCTCCATGTGGAAACATAGTTTTGACAATAAAAGGTCCCGACCACCTTGATTTCAACCTCCCAGGAGACGAGAGTTGAATAAAAGAACTTGCTGCCCCGGCACGAATAACTTATGATGTAGCTTTCTGTCGTGCCACCTTTTCACCTTTTATTTTGTACATTTTGTTGTTTTTGTACGCTTGGAGTCAAAATTTATCAAGTTCATTGAGCTGAAGCATTCGCTTCTTTTCAGCTGCATCTAGATCCAGGTTCAACTTCTTCAATGCCCAATAGGCCTTATGTTCAAGCTCCGTAGGTAAATGACATCCCTTACCATACACAAGTTGAAACGGGGACATCCCAAGTGGAGTCTTATATGATGTTCTGTAAGCCCAAACAGCTTCATCGAGCTTTAAAGACCAATCTTTCCTTGACGGACAAACAACCTTCTCTAAAATACACTTTATCTCTCTGTTAGACACTTCCGCTTGACCATTTGTTTGCGGATGATAGGCAGTAGCAACTCGATGATTTACATTGTAGCACTGCATCATAGAAGTAAACTTACGGTTGCAGAAATGCGACCCTTCATCACTTATGATTACTCGTGGCATTCCAAACCTTGTGAAAATCTGCTTATGAAGAAAATTCAACACTGCCTTTGCATCATTTGTCGGTAGAGCTTTGACTTCTACCCATTTTGAGGCATAATCGAATGCCAGCAAGATGTACTGTTTATTGCAGGACGAGACAAAAGGCCCCATGAAATCGATTCCCCAAACATCAAAGACCTCGACTTTAAGCATCACATTTAACGACATCTCATCCTTTCTCGTAAGATTTCCCACTCTTTGGCAGCAATCACACCTTAAAACGAACTGATGAGCATCCTTAAACAAAGTAGGCCAGAAAAAACCTGCTTGCAGAATACGAGCTGTCGTCTTTTCACCACCATAGTGTCCACCATAAACTGTGGAGTGGCAGTCTCGTAATATCCCCTCCGTCTCACAGAATGGGATACATCTCCTGATGATCTGGTCAGCTCCCTGTCTAAACAAATACGGTTCATCCCACATATACCACTTAACCTCATGCAGAAACTTCTTCTTTTGAGATGTGGTCAAATTAGGAGGCATTACATTGCTGACAAGATAATTCACAATATCTGCGAACCATGGCTCTTCCTCCTGAACTGCGAACAACTGTTCATCCGGAAAAGATTCGTTGATCAATGTCTTATCATGTGAAGTAGACTCGAGATTCTCCAATCTAGAGAGATGGTCAGCTACTTGATTCTCAGTACCTTTTCGATCCTTGATCTCTAACTCAAATTCCTGTAGTAAGAGCACCCAACGAATAAGTCTCGGCTTCGAATCCTTCTTGGAAACCAAATAACGAATATCAGCATGATCAGTGAATGCTGTCACCTTTGTCCCAATCAAATAAGATCGAAATTTTTCAAAACCAAAAACTATAGCCAAGAGCTCTTTCTCAGTAGTGGTGTAGTTCATTTGGGCCCCGTTTAAAGTCTTGCTAGCATAGTAGACCACATGAAAGAGATTATTCTTGCGCTGCCCAAGAACTGCACCCACCGCATAATCACTTGCATCACACATCATCTCAAAAGGCTCTGTCCAATCAGGTGCTATAATAACTGGTGCAGTTATCAAATGTTAGTGTATACTGAAAATATTTATTTGAAGTATGTACATTTATTTCTGGCCAATTTATTTGAGAATCATTTGAATGTTTACATGTTGTCTAATATTATATATTGTGAACAATCTAGTATCAAATGGGATATAGAATATTAGATTGTTAAATACAATTATATAATATAATAAGGTTCACAGCACAGGTGGTGTTGGACAATCCACTGGTATGGCTGTAGTATTATTTAGATTAGTTTATATTGACTAATAAATAATACTAGTATACTTTGTGTATATTGAACATGATCAAATTTAGAATTATTCCCTTAATACTGATTAAGAAGGAGAACTAAGATTCTATGTTATTATTAATGCTTAGGTTCTTAATCCGGAAATAGTAATTGACACGTGTATATTATTTACATGCTTTGATTTATATATGAAATAATTCTTTTGAATTATATCATTATATTTTGGGTGATGGAATTATATATATGGTGGATATTATTTATTGAAGGAATCCATGTCCTGATAATATTCGGGTTAATGATGTCCCCTTGAAAGCTCAAAAAGATTTAATTATGTGAAACCCTGCAGGTGGAATTTATTCTGGCATAATTAAATAAAGCAGTAATTTATTTAATTAATGGACATATGATATTTTAAACATGGGGAATTTAATAAGCAAATAATATTGGAACCAAATTAATTAAATTACGGTATTAGGAAAGGTAGTGGAAATATTAATTCTTTAGTGGATTGAATTAATATTTAATTACATTGGGCTAGGCTCAAGATGTAATTAGAAGGCCCAACCTAATTATCCATGGTCCCTATTGTAGCCTATATATATTCTTATTCTCTTCTTGCTTGGAATTGTGTGAAAACATATTGTAGCCACCAAGGAGCAAGAAGAGAGGATAACTTGAGAAGACGGAGGCCACACTTCGCTCAAGGGAATTTGGGAATACAATAGAAGAGCGTGGAATCAACCATTAACAAGGTTATCCTCTTTTCGTAATCTTTATCATAAAACGTAGTAACACCCTAAGTCCGTGGTTCCCAACAATTGGTATCAAGAGCCTGGTAATGGGTTCTACGTTTTATGATATAATGTCCATGTCGTAATTATATATTTGTGTATATAGTGTTTTGCTTGTATTGTTTTTGATGCAGGTTGTTAATCTACTATTATGGCCATGTATATTTTAATTATGTGTTTGGATCCCACGTGGTTTAAACGTGGTTAATTTTTGTTTTGGTTTGCACGTGGTTTAATCGTGGTTGTAATTTACACGAGGGTTGATCGTGTTAGAATAGATTTTACAAAATTAGTTTTGTATTAGATCTATTTTTTTTGTAATTGTTCCGGGTATTTTGTAACAAGTTATGTGCGATCGGAAATCAATTCCGGTAGTTTTTTGTTCCGCTGTGAGATTACAAGGGGCTGCTGTTGATGTTTGGATCAAACAAAATCAAAACAAAAGTCACAGAAAAGCAACAGGCGAGCGCGCGCTGCGGCCGCTGCGGCAGCTGGGGCAGCTGGGGCCGCTGCGGCAGCTGGGACTGCTGGGGCTGCTGGGGCAGTGGGGACTGCTGGGGCTGCTGGGGCTGCTGGGGGCGTCGGGGCGCGCTTGGGGCAGATTTTTTTTGAGAGCTGGATTTTTTTTCAAGGGCCATAATAGTGGAAAATTTATTTTAATTTTTTCCATTAAATTTTAATTATTGCTTTAATTTATTGATTATGTGTGTCGTTAATTATGTGTGTAATTCTTTTAAAATTGCATGTTTAACTTAATTAGGACGACATGGACATAAAATTTATTTATTGCTTTAATTAAATGTTATATGTTGCTAAAATTATGTGTGTATTTTGAATGCATGATTAGACATAATTATAACAACATAGGGCCCCATTTAATTTTAAAATTCCTCAATTTTAATTAAAAAAAAATTCTAAGTGGGAGAGGGAATTAATATGAAATTAAATCCCATGGTCTCCATTATTGGTTGTAGGTAATTTAATATAAAGACGAATATAAATTATATATACGTCACCCATCGTGGCATGTAATTTATGGTGTCTAGAATGTTATAGAAATTACTAGAACAAACTTCTTAAATTAATAAATTTTGAAAGGAATAAATACGGATTTTCTTTATTTCTGATTTGGGGCGATTTTGTCAAAAACGGGTTCATCGAACTTGTAAGGCTGTGGGTTTTAAGCGAGACCGATGTGACTCCTCCACTACCTGGAAATCAAACCATTGATGAATATTGAATTGAAGTATTCTATTCAAGGTAAAATTACGAATATTGGAAGGTATACACGCCACCCATCGTGGCGTACCAAGTTCCATAGATTTCGAATAATTTAAGATTTGATGATGGTATACACTTAGCTATGAAAAATAATATAGTCCACCCCAACGTGGCATATTGTTTAGTAATAGGACCAAAGTAACATTTAAACAAAATTAGGTGGTATACATGTCACACATCGTGGCGTACCAGAAGCTTATGGTGTTTAGATGTTAGTGCATTAAATTTTAATAATTTAGATCTTAATAATTAATGCACCCTTATTTATGTGATGTTTTTATGCATGATTCTCAGGATAAAATGGGCTTTAATCTACTATTCACCATACTTAAGGATAATAAACTTACCGGACCTAACTATATTGAATGGAAATGAAATTTGGACATTGTGTTGACTGCTGAGGAGTACAAGTTTTGCACTTATGAACCCAAGCCTGAACAGCCTGCTGCTGATGCTCCTGAAGATGAGAAAGAGTATTATAAATGGTGGATTAAGGCTGATGAGATGTCGCGATGTTACATTCTGGCAGCAATGTCGGGTGTTTTGCAGCATCAGCATCAGTCTATGGCCACTGCTTCGGATATGCTCTTTAATCTCAAGGAACTTTTTGGAGATCAGAATAGGGCTGCTAGGCAAGTAGCCATGAAGGCTTTAATGAACACTCAAATGGCTGAAGGCACACCTGTAAGGGATCATGTTCTCAAGATGATGTCGCATCTGAATGAGATAGAGATCCTTGGTGCTGAACTTGACGGGGAAACCCAGATTGACATTATCCTTATGAGCTTGTCCAAGAGTTTTGAGCAGTTCCGCTTGAATTACAACATGAACAAGAGGCAGTATAGTCTCGCGGAACTGCTGACAGAACTTCAGGCAGCTGAAGGATTATTTCGGCAGAGTGTTCAAGTGTATGTGGCTGAGAAAGGTTCTTCCTCTAAGCCGAAAGGTATTAAGAAGAAGAAAAAGGCTCAGACACAGAAAGCTGTGAAGGCAGTGGGAGTTCAGGGTGGTGTGAAAAAGCCTAAGAGAAAGTGCTTCAGATGCAAACAGTCAGGTCACTGGAAACAGGATTGTCCTCTTCCTAAGAAGACAAACAATACTGGTATGTCTCTTTCTCTAGTTACAGAAACATTTATAGTGGCTATATCTACGAGCACTTGGTGTGTAGATACAGGAGCCACTGATCATGTTTGTAATTCTATGCAGGGGTTCCAGCTATCCAAAATGCTTAGAGATGGTGAGATATACGTGTTTATGAGAGATGCTACGAAAGTAGCAGTAGTTGCAGTAGGAGTTATTCATTTATCTTTTGGTTCTGATAGGATTTTGGTTTTGAAAAATTGTCTTTATGTACCTTCTTTTAGAAGGAATTTAATTTCGGTTTCTAAACTTGCTTTGGATGGTTATAATGTTTGTTTGGATCGTAATGTTTCTATTATGATGAATAAATGAATTATATGTTCTGGTACATTGCAAGATAATTTTTATATAATTAATCCTAGTAAACCTGCACTGCAACTGCAATTTAGGGAATTGAACAACACATCTTCTAACTCTACTAAAAGAAAGGAACCTTCTAGTTTGAACCAAACATATCTTTGGCACTTGAGATTAGGTCATATTAACTTGAGGAGGATTCAAAGACTGGTAGTAGACGGGCCTTTAAGCTCATTGGCAGTGGAGCCATTTCCAGTTTGTGAATCCTGCTTGGAAGGTAAAATGACTAATAGGCCTTTCAAGGCAAAGGGGAATAGAGCCAAACAAGTATTAGAATTGGTTCACTCTGATTTATGTGGACCCATGAATATCCAAGCAAGAGGTGGTTATGAATATTTCGTCACTTTCATTGATGATTATTCTAGATATGGGTATGTTTATTTGTTGCGCCGTAAGTCTGAGTGCTTTGATAAGTTCAAAGAGTACAAAGCTAAAACGGAGAAGCGACTTAATAAAAGTATCAAGTCACTACGATCAGATCGTGGTGGCGAATACTTGCTTGGAGAATTTAGGGAATATTTATCAGAAAATGGGATAGAATCCCAGTTAACTGCACCAGGCACACCCCAGCAGAACGGTGTAGCAGAGAGAAGGAATCGGACTCTTTTAGAGAGTGTTAGATCGATGATGAGTTATTCGGATTTACCCAAGTCATTTTGGGGACATGCCTTAGAGACGGCAGCTTATCTTCTGAACTTAGTACCTTCTAAGTCGGTTCCTAAAACCCCCTTAGAATTGTGGACCGGGGATAAACCGAGTCTAAGACATATTCGAATATGGGGTTGTCCAGCACATGTGCTGAACAAGAACGCGACTAAGTTAGAATCTCGTATAGAAGTAAAGTTGTTTGTAGGCTTCCCCATGGGAACGAAAGGATATTTATTTTATAGTCCGAAGAATCGGGATGTCATTGTTAGCACCAATGCAAGATTCTTGGAGGAGGACTATATAATGAATCACAAACCCATTAGTAGTGTCATTTTAGAGGAACTAGTGGGAGGGACAAATAATACCCATGAAGCTGTAGTACAAGTAGAACAACCACAACATAATGTACAACATGTCACTAATACCGCATCAGTGCCTCGTCATAGTGGGAGGGTTGTTCAACAGCCTGATAGATTCATGTTTTTGGGAGAGTCTTCAGACTTGGTCTCTGGTGAACATGATGATGATCCCCGTACATACGAAGAGGCAGTACAAGACAAAGATGCAGATCTTTGGCAAAAGGCGATGGAATCTGAGATAGAATCAATGTATTCTAATCAGGTCTGGGAGCTCGTGGAACCACCCAAAGGTATAAAACCTATTGGATGTAAGTGGATCTACAAGAAAAAGAGGGGATTAGATAAAAAGGTGAAAGCCTGGAAAGCAAGACTTGTTGCGAAAGGGTATACTCAGAAAGAAGGTATCGATTATGAGGAAACCTTTTCACCGGTAGTCATGCTTAAGTCAATCCGTATTCTTTTATCTAAAGCAGCTCATCTCGATTATGAGATTTGGAAAATGGATGTCAAGACAGCTTTTCTTAATGGAAGTCTTGAAGAAACCATCTATATGCAGCAACCAAAAGGATTCATTAAGGAAGGCCAAGAGCATCTGGTATGTAAGCTTAAGAGGTCTATTTATGGACTTAAACAAGCTTCTAGAGACTGGAATATTCATTTTGATCAGGCAGTCCAGTCATATGGATTTGATCAAAGTCCAAGCAAATCGTGCGTGTATAAGAGAAGTGAAGGTAATGTAGTGGTTTTTCTAGTACTATATGTAGATGATATTTTACTCATTGGAAACAATGTTGAGATGTTGTCATCAGTAAAGGCATGGTTGTTCAAACAATTTGACATGAAGGACTTAGGTGAAGCGGCATACATCCTTGGGATCAAAGTTATAAGGGATCGCAAGAAAAGGATGTTGGCTTTATCTCAAGAGCCCTACATTAATGAAGTATTAGCTCGCTTTAACATGCAGAACTCCAAGAAAGGTTTTTTACCTTTTAAGCATGGAGTTGCTCTATCTAAGAAGCAGTGTCCTTCGACACCTAAGGATATAGAGAGCATGAAAGCAGTTCCTTATGCTTCAGCATGTGGAAGCTTAATGTATGCTATGTTATGTACGAGGCCTGACATCTGCTTTGCTATAGGCATGGTTAGTAGATATCAGTCGAACCCAGGTCAGGAACATTGGAGTGCTGTAAAAACGCCTTAGATCTATTTCCTTTGGGATATACTAATTCAGATTTCCAATCAGATAGGGATAAGAGGAAATCAACCTCGGGATATGTTTTTACTTTGGGAGGTGGAGCCGTTATATGGAGGAGTGTAAAGCAGAAATGCATTACAGACTCCACCATGGAGGCCGAGTACGTGGCGGCCTCTGAGGCTGCCAAGGAGGCTGTATGGTTCAGGAACTTCCTTTTGGACTTAGATGTGGTACCTAATTTGCCTAGGAGCTTGACGGTGTATTGTGATAACACTGGTGCTGTGGCAAATTCAAAGGAACCGCGAGACCACAAAGCAGCTAAATATATTGAACGTAAGTATCATCTCATACGAGCAATCGTAAAGCGAGGGGATATAGTTGTGGCTCACATATCATCAGAAGACAACCGAGCAGATCCTTTCACAAAGAGCTTGCCAACCAAGGTTTTTGACAAGCATGTGGAAGCGATAGGAGTCAGATGGATGGACACATAGATTTTTATGTAAAAGTGGATTAAATAAACACTGATGTACACATAGAATATTTTGAGTATAAGTGGGAGATTGTTAGTGTATACTGAAAATATTTATTTCAAGTATGTACATTTATTTCTGGCCAGTTTATTTGAGAATCATTTGAATGTTTACATGTTGTCTAATATTATATATTGTGAACAATCTAGTATCAAATGGGATACAGAATATTAGATTGTTAAATACGGTTATATAATATAATAAGGTTCACAGCACATGTGGTGTTGGACAATCCACTGGTATGGCTGTAGTATTATTTAGATTAGTTTATATTGACTAATAAATAATACTAGTATACTTTGTGTATATTGAACATGATCAAATTTAGAATTGTTCCCTTAATACTGATTAAGAAGGAGAACTAAGATTCTATGTTATTATTAATGCTTAGGTTCTTAATCCGGAAATAGTAATTGACACGTGTATATTATTTACATGCTTTGATTTATATATGAAATAATTCTTTTGAATTATATCATTATATTTTGGGTGATGGAATTATATACATGGTGGATATTATTTATTGAAGGAATCCATGTCCTGATAATATTCGGGTTAATGATGTCCCCTTGAAAGCTCAAAAAGATTTAATTATGTGAAAGCCTGCAGGTGGAATTTATTCTGGCATAATTAAATAAAGGTTGAGTGGATGATCAAGGATAAAAGATATTAGTTAAATAAATTATCAATAATTTATTTAATTAATGGACATATGATATTTTAAACATGGGGAATTTAATAAGCAAATAATATTGGAACCGAATTAATTAAATTACGGTATTAGGAAAGGTAGTGTAAATATTAATTCTTTAGTGGATTCAATTAATATTTAATTACATTGGGCTAGGCTCAAGATGTAATTAGAAGGCCCAACCTAATTATCCATGGTCCCTATTATAGCCTATATATATTCTTATTCTCTTCTTGCTTGGAATTGTGTGAAAACATATTGTAGCCACCAAGGAGCAAGAAGAGAGGATAACTTGAGAAGACGGAGGCCACACTTCGCTCAAGAGAATTTGGGAATACAATAGAAGAGTGTGGAATCAACCATTAACAAGGTAATCCTCTTTTCGTAATCTTTATCGTAAAATGTAGTAACACCCTAAGTCCGTGGTTCCCAACATCAAACTCTTCTTAAGAGTCTCGAATGCCGTTAAACAGTCGTCATCAAATTTGAAGGGCACATCCTTCTCAAGCAAGTTGCACAACGGCTTAGATATCTTCGAAAAGTCCTTGATGAAACGTCGATAAAAACCCGCATGACCAAGAAAACTACAGATTCCTTTCACAAAAATAGGTGGTGGAAGATTTTCCATGACTCCCACCTTGGCTTTGTCCACCTCAAGACCCTTGCTAGAGACCTTATGCCCAAGAATAATGCCTTCGCGCACCATAAAATGACATTTTTCCCAATTGAGCACCAAATTAGTTTCCACACACCTTTTGAGTACCGTACGAAGATTATTCAAACATTCATCATACGAATGTCCAAAGACGGAGAAGTCGTCCATGAACACCTCGACATTATTTCCAATCATGTCAGAGAATATAGCCATCATACATCTCTGAAAAGTGGCCGGTGCGCCACATAATCTAAACGAAACTCTGCGAAAAGCAAACGTGCCAAATGGACAAGTGAAGGTAGTCTTTTCTTGATCCTCTAGTGCAATACAAATCTGATTATACCCTGTATAGCCATCCAGAAGACAATAATACTCATGACCGGCCAGCCTGTCAAGCATCTGATCAATAAACGGAAGCGGGAAGTGATCCTTCCTTGTGGCCTTGTTCAACTTTCTGTAATCCATGCATACTCTCCATCCTGTGACTGTTCAAGTGGGGATGAGCTCGTTCTTCTCATTTTCTACTACAGTGATACCTCCTTTCTTAGGTACACATTGTATGGGGCTCACCCAAGAACTGTCAGAAATAGGATAAATGATTCCTGCATCCAGCCACTTCAGAATTTCTTTCTTCACCACTTCTTTCATGATAGGATTAAGTCTGCATTGTTGCTCAACAGTCGGCTTACTACCCTCTTCTAGCAGAATCTTATGCATGCAATATGAAGGGTTGATCCCTTTGATATCTGCTATAGTCCATCCGATAGCCGATTTGAATTCTCTCAAAATCCTTAAGAGCTTGTCCTCCTCACTAACTAAAAGGTCAGATGCAATGATAACAGGTAAAGTAGATGCATCACCTAAAAAAGCATACCTCAAGTGTTCAGGAAATGGCTTAAGCTCCAAGGTAGGTGCTTCCTCAATCGATGGTTTGAGCTTTCCTTCAGCATTTTTGAGGTCAGAAGTACCAAGGGATTCAAACGGCATGTCTAGCTTTCGCCTCCAGGGAGAAGCATTAAAATATTATAGTTGCTCATTGCCATCTTCATCATCGCTATCAAAATCCCCCACTAAGGCCTTCTCTAATGCATCAGTCATTAGCATATGATCATGTTCTGAAGTAACCCCAGAATCAATCAAATCCACTTTTAAGCACTCCTTATCTTCTGTAGGGAATTTCATTGCTTTGAATATATTGAATGTCATATCCTAATCCTGCACCTGCATAGTAAGTTCACCTTTCTGCACATCTATCAATGTACGGCCGGTAGCCAAGAAAGGTCTCCCCAAGATTATGGGAATCTTCTTATCTTCCTCAAAATCCAGAATAACAAAGTCTGCAGGAAAGAAGAGCTTGTCCACCTTTACTAGCACATCCTCCACTATGCCTCTTGGGTAAGTAATAGAACGATCAGCCAATTGTAGAGACATGTAGGTGGGCTTTGGATCAGGCAAATTTAACTTTTTAAAGGTCGAAAACGACATCAGATTGATGCTTGCTCCCAAATCACAAAGGCACTTGTCAAAAGACAACTTGCCAATGGTGCAAGGAATGGTGAAGCTACCTGGATCTTTCAGCTTTGGAGGTAACTTTTGTTGCAGCACAGCACTGCATTCTTCCGTTAGAGCAACGGTCTCAACATCATCCAGTTTCACCTTCCTTGAAAGAATACTCTTCATGAATCTCGCATAACTAGGAGTTTTCTCCAGAGCCTCAGCGAAAGGTATATTGATGAGAAATTTCTTGAACACCTCCAGAAACTTACCGAACTGCTTATCCAGCTTTTGTTGCTGCAATCTCTTAGGGAAAGGTGGTGGAGGATAGAGCTATTTCTCCCATGTATTACCCTCAGGCATAGTGTATTCAACAGTAGCCTTCCTTGGTTCCGCCGCTTTCTCCTTTTTCTTAGCTTCTTCATCACCAACTTCAGCTTCTCCTTCTTTTGCTTTTTCAGCATCAACAACTTTTCCAGACCTTAAGGTAATAGCCTTCACTTACTCTCTAGCTTCCTTCCTGCCTGGTACTTCAGTGTCACTGGGAAGTGTGCCAGGTTGACAATTGAACACTGCATTGGCTATTTGACCAATTTGATTTTCCAAGGTCTTGATAGAAACCGCCTGACTTTTGCACAACAGCTTAAGTTCCTCAAAATCAGCACTAGAGGGTGGAGTTGCACCTCCTTGTTGAGGATAAGTTTGCCTTTGAGCATAATGCTGTGGTTGCTGGAATCCAGGTGGATTGAACTGCTTACTTACGCCTTGCTGATATGGTTGCTGAATAGCATTTTGATTATTACTCCAGTTGAAATTTGGATGATTTCTGTTGTTAGGATGATAAGTAGCTGGCACAGGCTGCTCTTGTCGCTGATAATTGTTCACATACTGAACAGATTCGTTAACAAGAGAACACTGATCCGTAGCATGCGAACCTGCATAAAGCTCACAGACCATAGCTATCTGCTTGACTCCATAGGTAGCTAGAGAATCGACCTTCATAAACAGCGCTTGGAGCTGCGCTGCAATAGCTGTAGCTGCATCGACTTCCAGAATACCTGCTACCTTTCCAGGCATCATCCTTTGAGTTGGGTTTTGATGCTCATTTGCAGCCATAGTCTCAATAAGATTATAAGCCTCAGTATAGCTTTTGGCGCACAAGGTGCCTCTAGCTGCTGCATCGAGCATGGGCCGAGATTGGGCCCCCAAACTATTATAGAAACCAGTGACCACCATCCAATCAGGCATTCCATGATGTGGACACTTTCTCAACATCTCCTTGTAGCGCTCCCAAGCTTCGCACATAGATTCTGTAGGTTGCTGCGCAAACTGAGTAAGAGCACTCCTCATAGCCGCAGTCTTCGCCATTGGATAAAACTTCACCAGAAACTTTTGCGCAAGATCTTGCCAAGTAATGATAGACCCAGCTGGTTCAGAATGTAACCAGTCCTTAGATCCCTCAGAGAGAATGGGAAAAGCCTCATCTTGATAGCCTCATCAGTCACACCATTATATTTGAAAGTACTGCAGATCTCGACAAAATTCCTTATGTGCATGTTGGGGTCTTCAGTCGCAGCACCTCCGAAAGAAACAGAATTCTGCACCATCTGAATAGTGCCCGGCTTGATTTCAAAGGTGTTAGCCTGAGTAGCCGGATGAAGAATGCTTGACTAAATGTCATCAATTTTAGGCCAAGAAAAGTCTATACGAGCTGGATCTGCCGGAACAATACGATCACCCATGATTAATGGTTCTTTCTGCTCACTTCCTGAATCCGAATCTTCAAAATCTATCTTCTCCGGAATATCAAGAACTTCGTCTGTCTCCTCAGCTGTATCTAAATTCCTCTTCCGAGTACGAGAACCAGTTTGCATAAACGGTTGCTAAAGTACCTGAAACACAACCGGAAACAATAAGTAACACGTCTTAATCACTGAGTCTTAATGACCAATGATGGTAAGTACATAAACTACACAAATACGCCGAGTCCCCGGCAGCGGCGCCAAAAACTTGTTAGGGCGAAAACACGCGCTAATAACACACGCAAGTATAGGCGTTCGCAAGTAATATAGAATACTTTCTAGTTCGTTCCCACAGAGACTCAGACTAATTATGTTCAATTAAACTCACTCACCAATGTATGATCACTTCTCAATGTTAAAACAATAACACTTAGATTTGATTAACTAATTATTAACTATAATTAACTACAATTAACTACTAGAATTACGCACTTAATTAACACTTAAATTAACAATATTAAAACACTCATGAGATCATAACTTCATTACTACTTCCTTCAATAGCTATTGTTATTACCCTTAGCAGGCAACAGTGATGATATTAAACGAATAACACGAAACTGATAAAAGCCAACTTTCATTGTACTAATACCATTCTACCAAACATCCACAATTAAGATAGAAGTTGAATAGGCATCAATTATGTTGAGTCCCTATATGTCTACAGAAATTGACAACATAACGATTTAAGCACAAGTTATTCCTTTTAATTACACTGGGCGAATAAAACAGTTAGAGTTACCCACTAATCATGCATACTCGTACATGAACCTATGCTAGCATGGCAAGTTCTAAATCTCATGATCCACCGTCACTTCACAAGAGATTAACACCCTATCTTATATGTTCGTGACGCACATAAGACGAATACACACAACCAATACTAGATATCATACAATCATCACACACTAAGGTATTAAACAACTAACTAAAGAACTCCATAGTAAATCCATTACGACCTCATGATCATGATTAGCCCATGATAACACTCATCGTCATCATGGGTTCATAAGAAAACATGATAATAACACACGAGAATAATAACTAAAACTACTTATATTAAACCAGAGTACGTCACAAGAGTAAATAGGTTCAAAGTAAAGAAAACTAGCATCCAACGTTACAATGAAATAAAGAATCACAAGAAAATATGCTTCCTCTTCATTGTGGTGTGCTAAAACGGTCTTCTTCCTTATCTCCTTCGCTCTTTGATTAATACAACGATCCAACCTTTGTGAAACGTCTCTGAAATCTACTTATATAGGAGCCCATAAAACCCAGATAACTCAGAAGGTGGAAGCCAAACAGAAATAGGAGTCTAAACTAATTAATCTGAAAATACGACCTTGCGCGGGCGCTCAGCTCCCTACTGGAAAATGCTCTGTTTTGCTCCGTTTCTATGCTGCAATCTGCTCCTATCTTCCCACTTGCAATGCTAAACACATGCCAAGGCTTATTATTGATGAATCATCTCTCGAAATGTAGCTAATACCCTGAAATGCACAAACACTAGAAAAACACATTAAATACACAAAATACTTGATTTCAAGACACCAATTTAAGCTATTATAAGACGTTCTAAGTGGTATAAAATGCCACTTATCAATTACCTTACATAAGTCATACTTATAAATAAGCCAAACTAAAAATAACTGAAAACCAATCCAGCTTATTCAGACTACCTGTGGTACAACACCAAACAATCTATGGAACAACTGGCCATTTCCTACCCATTTCCTGGATGTGGTTCTCATGGTAGGCATCTTGATTCACTGTTGTGTTGTGTCAATTTAAAAAAATAAGTGTGAGCTACAATGCCCGGCATAATAATGTACAGTATGAAAATGACTGTATGATAACTTACGTAAAACATCATATATGATAATTATGTTTTATTCGAATTTAGTTTTTCCTTGGTGACACACACCTTCTTATATAAAAACAATTCTTTAGTGGATTTTATTATCCTGTGAATACCTTAATAGTAAACCCAACACCTAGGCTTGGGTTACGATATTGCATCACAATTCCAATTGGAAAAATAGGACATTCGTTGGAGCCACCGCATATGATGATCAGTCGTACTACAATAAAAGTAACCTTTTCTACATGTAGATGGACGATTCCCTTTTATTATTTGTTATCACCCTGGCCGCATTCGGGCCTTTTCTGTGTCCGTCCCTCTCAGGTACACACTTCACGTCTATCCCTCTCAAGACACGGTTTTACGCCCATCCCTCTCAGTTACGCATACTCCACATGTTCATCAGTATATAAAATGTTTTCTCATGTGGTAGTAAATTGGTAGTCTCCCTAGTTCACGAAATACTAGAGTCTACCCCTCCTTGTCCTTGTAAGAATCCCATCATATATATGGAACTTATATTATTCCTGAAGCATATTGCTTGTTGATAGGTACACTTGGATATGTACGTATATATATATATACTTCCGAGAATTTTCGGAGGAAGTACTAAGGATGTGAGTTGACCGTTGTCAACATATTTGTTATATAAGGGGGAGTTTCTTTTGAAACTATATTCAAAATATTTAAAATAAGTCGAGATAATGTTCTCCGACGATCTGAAATTATTTAAATGATTTTCCGAAAATCAGAAAGTATATTAAATCAGGATCCATGGTTTTTAAATCATAATAAACCCTTTAATAAATAACAAAATGATAAACGATAAATAATTAACCTCGAGTGAGTTTATTCTTTAAAATAATATTTAAAATACTATTCCTCAACTAGTTTATGTCTACGGAATCAATAATCTTTAATGTTTAATCGGGTTTGAAATAAATAATCGTTAGAGTATACTTCTTCTATAATAAAGGAATAGGTATATAATATTTATTGTTTGAATAATAAAATATAGTTGAGGGAATATGATCGTTGGGAAATTGTTTTAATAAAAGTTCGAGGTATTTTAATGTTTCGTAAGTGGACGTTGAGTTCCTTTAAAACGTACTTTTATGGATCGTGATTGTCCTAATATTATCGGAATGATTTCCGAGTTTTCATCTTAAAATCCCGACCGACTCTCGGTCGTATAATTATACATCATGCTTAAAGCGGAAATAAATATTTTACGATACATATACTTATCGTACAACATCGCTATATTATGCAAAAGTTCAAGAGCTATGTATCATGGCAAACATGGTATTTATGCAATCATAATCAAACAATCCTTTCACAACACAACAATACGTGGAGTTGGGTTCGTAAACTTTCCTGGGTATCTCGAGATGGAGGATGCTCTAGGTTCCGCTCGAAAATCTATAATCATAACATAATTCACTTCGTTAGGTCCCGTTCTAATTAACGGCTACCAGCACTCATGCGCTAATTATTATGTACCCTCTCAACTTATTTTATCCTTATTATTCCTTTAAGTCCTTATTCACATCATGGTCGCTTCATTTTTAAAAAAATCTTAAGTTCATTTTCATTTTCGCCGTCGGCTCCGCTTATGGATTCAACGGTTTCTAATCGCGCGGTCTTGGCTCTGATATTTTTATAAAACTTAAAAATCAATATTTTCACTTAATATTTTTATGGAAGTTAGGAAACTCAATATTATACTCTCTATAAAAATTTCATGATTTATGAACACTTTTAAGTTGATCCTTTATATTTTCAAAGTTCGTGATTCGTAGCAGTTTTTGTCGCGTAAATCACTTTTAGTAAAACGGTCATAACTTTTGATCTGTAAATCGGAATCAAGCGATTTAAGCGCCTAAACGATCCTTATAACATTTTCTATCATAATCAAGTTTAGTTTTCAATAAACTACAGTTTACATCTTCTGGACTTTCTGCAGAAACTTAAAGTTACGTTTTGTTCGTTTTAACGAGATTACATTTATGATCGGAGTTTCGTTTACGCCTTAAATCTTTATACTACCATCAACAATCACCATATCATAATCAACACACTAACTCCTTTCAAGAACATCATGCTCTTGAGGCAACAACAATCAACCTTAAATCTACTTAACTAAACATCAAGATCTTAACAATATCACCACTAAAACTAGGTTTATAACTACATACTAAAAGGATCTTGGATTTGAATCTTAAATAAAGTTGGGTCAAAGATTTTTACCTTTATTCAAAGCTTGAGATGTGTTCTTGAGGATGTTGGAGTCTTGGGAGTGCTTGGTATGGTTTTTAGAACCTAAAACCACCATTGAAATCAAGAAACCAAAGAAAAGTTACTATTCATACTATTCACTAGCAACTTTCTTGATTTTATTTCACCCATCAAACCTTGATAAAAAGAGATCAAAGAATTATCTTACCTTAGTTTGGTTGTTAGGATTCTTGATAATTAATGGGATGATTTATCCATGGTTAGAACTTGGAGATTTGATTTTGAATTCCTTGGTGAAGAAGAAGAAGCCGAATGGCTTGATGAAGAAGTGGGGAGAGAGTTTTATGCTTGCTTCCTTGGTTGCTTCTCAGAATGTATGTTCGTGATATCTTATATTGATTTGATATTCTCTATTTTAGGATCCTAGATTTATTCTTGTTGCCAAATCCATGGACAAATCTACTAGCTTGTGGTAGATTACAAGCTAAGCCACTTGCTTAGCTTCCTTAGCTTACTATTCCATTAGCCTTCGTTGATCATCCTATATCTAGCTAACTATTTGATAAAGTAACCATGGTTACTTTCTTAACATGTTTAGTTAGTGCGTAACATTTATTTAATCGTTTACACATTCGCTCGGTCGCTTAAACGTTTTCGTAATACTTCCTCGTAAATGGTTCGCGATGTAATTCCTTTCGCATTTATTCCTTATGTTTTGAATTATCATACTTGAATATAAATCCGTAGGGTTTTAATCTTGTAATTATATTGGGATTCTCGTAATCCCCGATGAGTCGTAAATATGGTCATTTTTCAAAGTTCGTTCTTCGAAAACTAATAGCGTTTACATACACTCATTTGGTACGTATAATCATAATATCAACTCCGAAACTCATTTTCTCATGTACTACATAGTGTGGGCTCAAAAGTTTTTCCCATCCGTCAGGGTTACTATTTATTAAATGTTTTACAAGGTCTCAAAAATTCGAGTTATTACAGATTATGCATGAGTTTTCAGCAGCTAGAACTCCACAACAAAATGGAATATTGGAAAGAAGAACAGATCACTTATTGAAGCTGCAAGGACAATGCTTGAAGAATCAAAGTTACCAACATACTTCTAGGCTGAAGCTGTAAATACTGCATGCTACACTCAAAATATTTCTTTGGTTAATCAAGCAAAATGTATGACACCCTACCAATTGTTCAAGAACAAGAAGCCAACTCTAAATTTTCTTCATGTCTTTGGCTGCAAATGTTATATCTTGAGGAATCAAACTGATCAAAATGGAAAGTTTGATGCTAAAGCACATGAAGGAATTTTTGTTGGATATGCTGTTGGTAAAGCATATAGAGTCTAAATCTAAGAACCAACATTGTTATGGAATCAATACATGCTGTGTTTGATGATAAGAAGATTGAAGGACTGCAAGATGGAGATTACCATGAGAGCCTCAAATTTGATAATAAGAAGATGGTTAGTAATGACAGTGATGATGAAAGTGATCAGGAAACAATGGCAAATGATAATGCAGAAAAATCTACTACTAATAAAGCACAAAATTCAACATCTATCGAGTTGTAAAATGCTTCATCCGTCCGGAGACAATCTGCTTTATCCGTCGGGAGACAATTGGCTTCATCCATCGGAACTCAAAATGTACCATCCGTCGGGTCATCAAAAGAAGCTTAAAGTCAGAATATATCACTTACAGAAAGTTCCCCTTTCTCAAATCAAAGATCCATAAATTCAGGGGGAGTTTCTAATAATCAAAACTCAGTCATGAAAGGAATATGTCCTAAGTCCAATCATGTATTAGGATTTAGGAATAACTTCCTGTGTAATCTGTTTTGATTTCATTGATATTAATAAAAGACTTATTTTGTTTTTCTTACAGGCTTTATCTATTCAAGTGTTTAAATAAGATATACCATAGTTTAGAGTAAAGCTTTTTATGGATTAAGATGAGATCATAATAGTGAGACCTAAAAAGATGATAACTCTAAACTTAAATAGTTCCTGGTCATAGGATTACTAACTGGTAATTAATAATCCACAAAGATCGGTACATACTATGCTTGCTTCATTATGAAGGATGTCTGTTCTTATAGACATTTGTGTGGTGACACTATAGCTAGTATGTAGGTGCTTATTATGGAATAAGTTCACTGAACATGACTCGCACAGCTGAACAACTGATGGAGTTCACTCACATGTCAGCAGTTGTTCACATAGTGATAGTTGTACAAGTATCCTTAGACTTGAGGTCATCATAGTCATCTTGTGTACACTGAACTATGCTTTGGTTTAGTTCTTAGTCTCCAGGGACAATTATTAGGGCTTTTCTGGGTATAGGAATTTGTACACGAAGATAGTGTATGATCAATAAAGGATCTACCCCTTCTAGTGAAGGAAGCGAATGTTCAAGGCTGATCCACTTATGCTAGTTCAGGAATCTCTGGCCAGAGTGAATGAAATTAGAAAGGAGTTTCTAATTTGCATAAAACTAAGCATAGTAAATGGTAAGCAAGTGATTGAATTAGATAGGCTTGACACGAGATCCATGCCTTGTATTTAATCGGGACATTATAGGGTAGAAGGAGTTTATTGTACGGTAACTATTCACTGAATAGGTTCTTGGTATTCTAAGCAGTGAATTCATATTATCCGGATAGTCGCGATATGCTGAGAAGTATCCCTCACGATGTAGAATAAATGTGATTAATTAATTAATCATATTTAATAAATTAGAGAATTTATATAAATAATGATAAAATAGTTTTATTATTATTTATTTCTACTACCGGCTTAATATTGAACCTACAGGGTCACACCATAAAAAGAGAATGATTTAATGGTGGAGGAATTAATTAATAATGGCTAAATAATTATTTATTTGTGAAATAAATAATTAATTAGCAAATTTAATAATTGACTAAATGAGATTTAATTGATTATAAATTAATTAAGAAAAGTTCTTAATATTATTAATTAAAGGATTTAATTTTTGGAAATTAAATCAAGAGAGAGAATTATTTCTAAAGTGTTTAGAAAAAGGATTAATGATTAAAAGGGTGTTTTAATTATTAATAAGAATAATAAATGGGATAATAATAATAATATTTATGGGAAAATTTCAGCTGAAAATTTTGCCTATAAATACACTATTATAGACCCTAATTTTATTCTAACCCCATCGAAACCCGAAAACCCAAAAAGTTTGAAAAACCCAATTCTCTCCACCTCCTTCCTCCTCCTTAACATCGTTTTCTTGTGGATACCGGTGGAGTGCTTCACACTTGAGGAGCAACTGCTAAGGACCTCTGATCATTGTCTCCGAATTATTTTAAAAGGTTAGATTCGATCCCTCGAATTTATATTCATGATTTATATGCTTTTATTTGGATTTTATATGTGTAAAAGTGTTTTTCCATGCCCCTCTGCGTTTAAAATCCAACAATGGCATCAGAGCATAGGTTGTATGCATATAGATCTGTGGTAAAAATTTCAGAATTTTATATGCTTGTATGAATTAATTATGATTTTTACAAGTTATATCATGGATTAATTTTGTCTGATGAGAAATCGTTTCTCAGAATAATTTTGATTGTTGATCTGGGTTCTACAAGTGTTGTAGATCGTCTGGGTATTTTTTTCATAATTTTATGATGTATAGATTTTTTTTTATGAATTTTTGAAGTTATTGTAATTAAATTCGTAATTAAATAAAGATATATATATATATATGAATTGCATGTATGTATATATATTTGTACTGTCTGTGTTATATATCTGTGATGTTGTACGGTAAAGAATATATCTGTCATCTGCTGTTGCTATTCTGGCGGCGCGGCGTTCGAGGAGGAAGAAGTGACGGCTGCTGCAGAAAAAAAATAAAATAATAGGGGTGTCACGCATTCCGGGAATGCGTTACACACCTGTGGCGCATTCACGGAATGCGTTACACCCTTTAATGGCTTAAAAAGTGTGTAACGCATCACCGGAATGCGTTACAGGGATTGTAACGCGTTCCTGTAATGCGTTACAGCCCGTCTGTTGATTTTAAAATTGATTTTCTGGGAGTTTCGTAACTCCGTTTTGGGCGTGCAATATACCGTTGGATTCGTTTTTTCGAGACAGATCTAATGGAGTGATCAATTTTAGTTTATATAAAAGGTTTGAACTGTTTATATTTCCAGAAGTATTTTAAAGCTGTTTTTAACTGTTTTAACTGCTTTTAAATGCTTCATGTTATACATAGAGATGTATAATGCTTAGACTAATATGCTAGATGATGTAACATGCCTACCTTGATGTTTATTAATGTTTATATATGTGATATATGCTTAGTTTATCATGCGATGATAGATATAGGTGAACTTAAATGAACATAAGGCGTTTGTTAGACAACCTAGTATAGTGAAATTGTTTCATAACCTTAATAACAATATTATGAATACAATCATGAGATTCTTGTGTTTGTGAAACACGTAATTGAATATGAATTTTTGATATGAGAGAAAAGATGATTCTGTCAACAACAGATTTTTATCTGTAAGAAAGGGTTATTAAGTGACGCCTCTTGACAATGCTCCACCCGATCTGGGAATCATCTGATTATTGATTATTGATTTGAAATATTTAATTTAAAAGGAAGAATTTCTTTATAATATGATTATGATTGTAACATAATATAATCCCTCTAAAATTAAATAATATCAAGCAGTAATTGGCCAATGATACAACGGGCTTGTGTCGGTCATAGCCTTCCAATATGGTAGAAAGTAGTTCTTATTTTTGAATCATTGTCATTTCGTGCCACAGCCGAGGGCTTTGATTTCGAAATAAGAAATAATTGTCTATTACATAGAGATGTGTACATTGAATAAGAATCTAAAGGTCGTTACGTGCCACAGCCGTGGGCCTTTGGGGACTGATTCAATTGTACGGAATATTGGGTTAGACTTGACTTAGAATATTGAGTTTGTCGTGCCATAGCCGTGACTCAATTATTCAAGAGGCTAAAGTATGATTAGGGCATAAGATAAGATGTAATTGACAAGAGTTGTCTTCCTATTGAACATTACATGGCGTTTCGTGCCACAGCCAGGGTTGTGTAATGGAATGTAGGATCCCTATTCCCAATAGCATTATGAATGCTTAATTTTTCACTTAAAGGGTTGAATAAATTAGGAAAACTAGTGGGAGCCACTTATGAATAAAGATCCGATTTATATAGTGTTTTTAAAATGAAATCGAATATTTGCTAAGTGTTGTTATGTGTTTATCATTTACAGATTTATAATATACATTATGTCTTCTGCACTATCACTCAGGAGCATACTAGATGCTCATAAATTGACTGGTCCTAATTATGCTGACTGACTTCAAAACTTGAGAATTGTTCTCAGGATTGAGAAGCTGGAATACGTGATTGACTCACCTAAGTCTACTGAACCTGCTACTGATGCACATAATGATGAACATGTTGTGTATCGTAAGTGGATAGATGATGCAAATGTTGCTCAATGCATCATGCTAGCTTCCATGAACATTGAGCTACAGAAGCAACATGAGCATATGGATGCTCACACTATCCTCATGCATCTACAAGAGTTGTATGATGTGGCAGGGAGGACAGCTCAATATGAGATATCGAAGGAGCTGTTCGGTTGTAGGATGTCTGAGGGATCATCTGTGAATGACCATGTACTTAAGATGATCAATTTGATTAAACGTCTTGGACAACTTGGTTTTGCCATGGATGGGGAGTTGAGCCAAGACTTGGTCTTGCAATCGCTTCCGAGTTTGTTCTCGCAGTTTGTTGTGAACTTTCACATGAATAAGTTGGATGTCAGCCTGCCTGAACTCCACAACATGTTGAAGACTGCGGAATCGAATTTTCCCCCTAAGAAGAGTTCTGTTCTTCTAATTGATGAAGGTTTCAATCCTAAGAAAAGGAAGAGGAACCCTTCCAGGAAGAAGAAAGTAGGTGAGAAAATGCCGGTTCCACCAAAAGCTGAAGACCCCAAGAGCAAAGTTGTTTTCTTTCACTGTAACAAGGTGGGGCACTGGAAGAGGAACTGCAAGGTTTACCTTGCAGAATTGAAGAAGAAGAAGGGTAGTGAGACTACCGCTTCTGATTCAGGTATGTTCATGATAGAAGTGAATATGTCATTAAATCAAATTTCTACTTGGGTATTAGATACCGCCTGTGGTTCTCAAATCTGCAATTGTTGCAGGGACCAAGGAGAAGTAGGACTCTTGAGGAAGAGGAGGTGATTCTACTGATAGAAATGGAGCAAGAGTTGTTGCTGAAGATGTAGAATCATTTCATTTACATAGGCCTACGGGCAAGACTATTGTTTGAAATAATTGTTATTTTGTTCCCTCAATTGTGAGGAATATTATTTCTATTCCCATGTTAGACTTGGATGGATTTTCATTTATTATTGAGAATAATGAATGTTCTATTCTTAGAGATAATATTCTTTATGGACGTGGTGCTTTAAATAATGGTATGTATATATATGACATAATTTACTTCAGATTGAACAAACTAATAAAAGAAAAGGGATGATGAAAATCTCACTTCGTTGTGGCACTGCAGTCTCCATTTAGTAGACATGGAGAGAGGGCTGCAAATTTGCTGGGAATGGTACACACAGTTGTATGTGGACCAATGTCTACGCAAGCCATGGGTGGATTTTCATACTTCATTACTTTCATAGATGATAGATCTGGATTCGGATATGTGTTTGATGAAACACAAGTCTGAGGCCTTTGAAAAGTTCAAAGAATATAAGTATGAAGTGGAGAAACAACCAAACATAGTATTATAACTCTTCGATCAGATCGAGGTGGTGAATACTTTAATGGAGTATTTCTAGATTATCTCAAAGTAAATGGTATAGTCTCACAGTGGACTCCTCCAGATTGGTATCTGAAAGGAGAAATCGAACTTTGTTAGACATAGTTCGGTCCATGATGAGCTATGAGAATCTTCCAGTATTCTTATGGGGTTATGCATTGGAAACCTCAGCATATTTACTGAATATGGTGCCTTCCAAAATCTGTTCCTCAAACTTCGTATGAGATATAGAAAGAAAGGAAACTGAGTCTTAAACACGTTAAGATTTGGGGATGTCCAGCTTATGTCAAGAAAGTTGACCCAGATAAGCTGGAATATTGATCCGTAAAATGTAGTTTTGTGGGATATCCTAAAGAGACTTTAGGGTATTACTTTTGCACCGATCATCGGGTGTTTGTCTCAAGACAAGCTACCTTCTTGGAAAAGGAGTTTATCCTTGAAGGAAACAGTGGGAGCAAAATTGAACTTGATGAAGTTCAAGAAGCATAAACTACTACAGATCAAGTGGAAACACCTGTTCTGACTGAACAACCTTTTGTGGAACAGCCCATTCATAGGTCAGGGAGAGTGTCTCGCCAACCTGAGAGGTATTATGGCCTTGTCATTGAGAATGACAATGAGTTGTCGATCATTGAAGATGATGACCCTGTGACCTATAATGAGGCTATGAGTAGTGTTGACTCAGAGAAATGGCATCGTGCCATGAAATCCGGATTGGAATCTATGTATACGGTATACGAAAGAATGACTAGAGCAGATGGCCAGGTGGAGACCTTTAAGGCCGGGCTTGTGGCAAAAGGATTCAAACAAAGGCAATGGATTGACTTTGATGAAACTTTTTACCTGTAGCCCTGTTAAAATTAGTTCGGATTTTGCTTGCGAATGCTGCTTACTACGACTATGAAATCTGGCATATGGCCAGATGGTTTACTTTCCAAGGGAAATAAAACCTAGTGTGTAAGCTGCTGCGAACCATATGTGGTTTAAAGCAAGCTTCTCGAAAGATGGAACATTCATTTTGATGAGATAATCAATAAGTTTGATTTTATCAAAAACGTAGATGAACCATGCGTCTACAAAAGGGTTAGTGGGAGCGCGATAACATTTCTTATATTGTATTGAATTAGAGTTGACACACATAACAACATAGCAGACCCACTCACAAAGCTACTTTATGAAAGTCACTTTGATCGTCATAAAGACAAGATGGGTATTAGATACCAGAGTGATTGGCTTTAGTACAAGTGGGAGATTGAAAGGAATATATCCTAAGTCCAATCATGTATTAGGATTTAGGAATAACTTCCTGTGTAATCTGTTTTGATTTCATTGATATTAATAAAAGACTTGTTTTGTTTTTATTACGGGCTTTATCTATTTAAGTGTTTAAATAAGATATACCATAGTTTAGAGTAAAGCTTTTTATGGATTATGATGAGATCATAATAGTGAGACCTAAAAAGATGATAACTCTAAACTTAAATAGTTCCTGGTCATAGGATTACTAACTGGTAATTAATAATCCGCAAAGATTGGTACATACTATGCTTGCTTCATTATGAAGGATGTCTGTTTTCATAGACATTTGTGTGGTGACACTATAGCTAGTATGTAGGTGCTTATTATGGAATAAGTTCACTGAACATGACTCGCACAGCTGAACAACTGATGGAGTTCACTCACGTGTCAGCAGTTGTTCACATAGTGATAGTTGTACAAGTATCCTTAGACTTGAGGTCATCATAGTCATCTTGTGTACACTGAACTATGCTTTGGTTTAGTTCTTAGTCTCCAGGGACAATTATTAGGGCTCTTCTGGGTATAGGAATTTGTACACGAAGATAGTGTATGATCAATAAAGGATCTACCCCTTCTAGTGAAGGAAGCGAATGTTCCAGGCCGATCCACTTATGCTAGTTCAGGAATCTCTGGCCAGAGTGAATGAAATTAGAAAGGAGTTTCTAATTTTCATAGAACTAAGCATAGTAAATGGTAAGCAAGTGATTGAATTAGATAGGCTTGACACGAGATCCATGCCTTGTATTTAATCGGGACATTGTAGGGTAGAAGGAGTTTATTGTACGGTAACTATTCACTGAATAGGTTCTTGGTATTCTAAGCAGTGAATTCATATTATCCGGATAGTCGCGATATGCTGAGAAGTATCCCTCACGATGTAGAATAAATGTGATTAATTAATTAATCATATTTAATAAATTAGAGAATTTATATAAATAATGATAAAATAGTTTTATTATTATTTATTTCTACTACCGGCTTAATATTGAACCTACAGGGTCACACCATAAAAAGAGAATGATTTAATGGTGGAGTAATTAATTAATAATGGCTAAATAATTATTTATTTGTGAAATAAATAATTAATTAGCAAATTTAATAATTGACTAAATGAGATTTAATTGATTATAAATTAATTAAGAAAAGTTCTTAATATTATTAATTAAAGGATTTAATTTTTGGAAATTAAATCAAGAGAGAGAATTATTTCTAAAGTGTTTAGAAAAAGGATTAATGATTAAAAGGGTGTTTTAATTATTAATAAGAATAATAAATGGGATAATAATAATAATATTTATGGGAAAATTTCAGCTGAAAATTTTGCCTATAGATACACTATTATAGACCCTAATTTTATTTTAACCCCATCGAAACCCGAAAACCCAAAAAGTTTGGAAAATCCAATTTTCTCCACCTCCTTCCTCCTCCTTAACATCGTTTTCTTGGTGGATACCGGTGGAGTGCTTCACACTTGAGGAGCAACTGCTAAGGATCTCTGATTGTTGTCTCCGAATTATTTTTAAAGGTTAGATTCGATCCCTCGAATTTATATTCACGATTTATATGCTTTTATTTGGATTTTATATGTGTAAAAGTGTTTTGCCATGCCCCGCTGCGTTTAAAATCCAACAAGTCACACATCAAGACAACAATGAGGCCTTTTCATTTAGAGCTAATCTACCTTAACAAAGGAAATGGACAAAAGATCACCCCTTTGAGCTCATCATTTGTGATGTATCCTCTAGAGTTCAAACAAGGAGAACAACTCAAGAAGAATGTCTATATAACAGCTTCCTATCTAAGGAAGAACCAAAGAAGGTTGAAGAAGCTTTGTTGGATCCTGATTGGATTTTAGCTATGCAGTAAGAGCTAAACCAATTTGAAACGAATGAAGTATGGAAGCTGGTACCCAAGCCTAGAGGAAAAAATCCAATTGACACCAAATGGTTATTCAGAAACAAGATGGATAAAAATGACATAGTGGTCAGGAACAAAGCTAGATTGGTTGCTAAGGGCCATTGTCAACAAGATGGAATAGATTTTGATGAAACTTTTGCTCCCGTTGCAAGAATTGAAGCCATCATAATTTTCTTAGCCTATGCAGCCCATGCCAATTTCAAGATCTATCAAATGGATGTCAAGAGTGCCTTTCTAAATGGAGATTTGGAGGAGGAAGTCTATGTCAGTGAGCCTCCTGGTTTTGAAGATCCAAATTTCCCAAATCATGTCTACTATCTTTTGAAAGCACTCTATGGACTGAAGCAAACACCTAGAGCCTGGTATGACACTTTATCAAAGTTCCCCTTGGAAAATGACTTCACAAGAGGTACAATGGATAAAACTTTATTCTTTAAAAATTTTAATGGCTCTAGTATACTTGTTCAAATTTATGTAGATGATATTATATTTGGCTCTACAGATGAAAAAGTTTGCAAAAAGTTTGCCAAATTGATGCAAAGTAAGTATGAAATGAGCATGATGGGAGAACTAACTTACTTTTTTGGTTTACAAGTTAAGAAAGTTAGTGATGGAATATTCATTAGTCAAACTAAATACATTCATGATCTTTAAAGAAGTTTGGTCTAATGGATTGCACATCTGCAAAAACTCCCATGGCCACTGCAACTAAGCTTGAATTAAATACTACTGAAAAGTCTGTGGATATTTCAAGTTATAGGGGCATGGTTGGTTCACTTCTGTCCTTAACAGCTAGTAGGCCATATATAATGTTTTCTACTTATCTTTGTGCTAGATTTCAGGATGATCCTAGAGAATCTCAACTAGTGGCTATTAAGAGAATTTTCAGATATCTCAAGGGAACACCAAAACTTGGCGTTTGGTTCCCTAGAGATTCTGGTTTTGACCTAACTGGTTACTCAGATGTAGATTATGCAGGTTGTAAAATAGACAGAAAAAGTACAACAGGAACCTGTCCATTTCTAGGAAACAAGCTTGTTCCTGGTTCAGTAAAAAGCAAAATTCAGTTTCTACTTCTACAGCTGAAGCTGAATATATTGCTGCTGGTAGTTGATGTGCTCAGATTTTGTGGATGAAAATCCAATTGTTGGACTATGGTCTACAAGTGGATAGGATTCCTATTTTATGTAATAACACAAGTGCAATTGCCATCACTGAAAATCCAGTACAACATTCAAGAACAAAGCACATAGACATCAAGTACCATTTCATAAGGGAACATGTGATAAATGGTATCGTGGAACTGCATTTTGTTCCAAGTGAAAAACAGCTTGCAGATATATTTACCAAGTCACTGGATGAATCCAGCTTTTCAAGGTTGGTAAGTGAATTAGGTATGCTAAATTTTTCTTGAATCATTTCAGATATTTTGCAAGTTGTTATGCAGCCAGAAATTTAATTGATTTTTCAGTTTTGGATGAAATTTTGGCTAAATCAAAATTTACATCCCGACGGATGATCATTATCCATCGAGTTTGATCATTCGTCGGAATACAATCTGTCAATAAAATCAATTATTTTTCTGGAATATTTTATAACTCGAAGGATAACTAATTTATCCTCATCCGTCGAATTGTCTCAATCCTAGCCGTTAATTCCCTGAACATTATCCATCGAGTATACTTACAGCTTGTAAGCATGATACGACGAATAAGTGACGGAATTTTTACAGTTTATTTATTTTTAAATGGCTATTTTAGGCAATTTTTATTGGTTACTTTATTTTACTTTATTATTTTTGTCAGTTTATTTCTGAGATAGTATAAAAGCAAATTCACTCTTATTCATTTCTTTTATCATTCTCAAGATTCAATTGCTCTAATTTATTTCTTCTCAAAAGCAAACTCGCTCTCTGCAAATTCCAAATCTATAACAATGGCACCTGTAGTGAAAATCATGTCTCAAACCGGTTATATCTATGGGAAACATATTTTCTCAGCTTTAGTGAACAAGGAGATTCAACAGTCCGGTGACTATCATAAAATGATGGATTTTGTGAAGAACTGCAAACTCAACTATGCCATGCTGGAAACACCCACCATTTACTGTGAGGTTGTTGAAGAGATATGGATAATTACAGTGTACAACTCGACAGACAAGACCATCACATTCACTCTGAAAGGTAAGCAATTTTTCATTAATAGTGATATTATTAAAGCATGCTTCAAAATTCCTGATAATACTGTAATTGCGCTCCACACACAGACACTGATATTATTAATATGCTTAATTCCATGGGCTATGCACTCACTACTTCTAAATTAAGTGAAATTAGGAAGTTGGGTCTTAGGAAAGAATGGAGTTACCTGTGTGATGTAGTCACTAAGGTATTTTCTGGTAAAATTAGTAACTTTGACTTTATAAACATATATATGCTTAACATGCTTTACATGCTAGTTACCGATAAGTATTTCAATTTCAGTGACTTAATTTTGTTTGAGTTAGGCTTAAAGTTAGGAGAGATCAACAAGAGAGGTAGAAGTGTCTATTATGCTAAATTTTTTATGATGCTTTCTAACCACCTTGTTGAGGAAATTTTAATTGAGAACCCAACCAACAAGCTGAATTCTTGGGTTCAAAAAAGAAGCGTCATTGCATATTTAAACAGAGCAAACCATCACAAGAAGGTTCCCTTATTTTACTTTCCAGTAATGGAGGGACCTCAGGTAAGTGATTTAATTTCTTTTGTCTCCACTCTTCCAACCTCACAAATTTCTTTGCTTTCCAGTGTAGCTATGGCAACTGTGTCAATGACCCAACAGTTGCCTACCCGAGCTACCAAACCAATAGAAGTTCCTAAATCCAAATCTAAGAAAGCCCCCTCAGATTTCTTCCAAAAGAAATCAGTTGTAAAATCCACTAAACCTAAAGAGGGGAGTGTGAAGGAGGGCAAGAAAGGTGAGGGACAGGGTGAAAATCAAAGAAGCCCTAAGGATAAGGCTGGTGAGAAGAGTGTATCCAAACCTAGCCATACCACAGTTTCCCAACAAAATGTGGTTGTTAATAAGGATATTAGCTCATTACTGCTTTCATCCTCCCAAAAGGATGTTACCATTGAAACAAGCTCCCAACCAGGAGCACAGGCCAAGAGGGGTAGGAACACTACCTCACCATAAACTTATGCCAGAAAAAAAGATCAAAAACCCTTGGGGATGCACAGGACTCACATACTGTGCAAACTGGTGCAACAAACCCAATCACTGCACCTTCTCAAAGTCAGGATAATGTGGCTCCAATAAATGTGGAGTCACAACCAAAATCTCTAATAATTGAAGCACTTGACACACCAAACTCTCCCACACACTCATTGGATGTTGACATGATAAACACATCACTTCCGAATTCTCCATCTTTAACTCTCTTGGAGAAGCCAAAAATCCATGCAAGTGAGCATCATCTTCTAGATCATTTGTTGGTTCACTTGCCATTTCTTTCTGAGACTATTGAGATATTTGTGCCCAAATTTTCATCAATCTGCACAGAGTCCACAATAGTCTCCACTCCAAACTCATTTATTTATTCTATCCCGATGGATATTCATCATCCGTCGAGTAGTGATTGTATCTCGGCGGATAAGCTTAACAGCAATCATCTGTTGGATAGTCAAACTGCTAACCCGATGGATATTTCTCATCTGTCAGGTGTCTCTGCACGACTTCAAATTTCATGAATTCTGACAAGTGCAAAGGACTTAGTAGTAGTGCAATCACTCTTAGGACTGAGGGAATGGAGTGATTTGAGTGAGAGTCTGGGTTGCTCCCAGGAAAAAGGAGAGGAAAAGAGTGATAAAATGAAGTCCGTTTCTTCAGGACTGGAAAAAGTGAGTGAGAGGAGTCCCACCTTAGATGGTGAAGGTGAGGGTGTGAGGGTAGGGAGCCAAGGTGAGACCTTGATGCAAGAAAAGAGAGATAATGAGAGAAATGCAGGTACATGAGATATAAGGGTGGATGTCATTGCAAGTGAGTTAATGAATGTCCAGGATGCAAACAGGGATGGACTATTTCAGCAAAGTCAAGCTGTTATAGATTCTACCTCCTTGGATGTTGAGACATTTACTCACCCTATTCCAGCATATCAACTTCTAGCTGGACAGGGCTATAACAATGCAGAAAGAATGCTAAATTTGGTGCACACCAAATAGTCGATGCAAAGAGCAAAGGATGTAATCACACCTCTACCTTCTACAGCTGGTGATATTGACTATGAGACTAGTGGTTCAGAAGATTTCTTTGGTGGTGAGGATGCAGGACGTGAAGAAGAGCCATTGGATATAGGGGGAGAAATAGGCCCTAATTCCAGATCAGGCATGCCATCATGGGCCTTCTCAAAGAAATGTGATGAACATCATTTCAAGACCACATTCATCCAACTTATCAGTCAAATACAGTCTGCTCTTCAGTCATCCAAAAATGCTAGCACCAAGAAGCTTCTGCAAGCACATCTTGCTTCTCTCCAACTACAGAAAATCCAAGGCTTCCAACACAATCATGATATCACTTCTATTCAAACAGAGATCACTCAAGTGAAGAAGAATATAGCTGATAGACTAGATGCAAAACTTCCAGAAGCTACAATGCTTGATATCAAAAGACAATTAAGGAAGAACATTGATCTTGCAACCAATGTGGATTCCTTGGAGAAAAGAATGACAGCAATGGAAGCCTCTCTAAAAGCAATTCATCTACACCAAGCACAATAAATAGACTTGCTTCAAAGGCTAGTGGCAGCACAAACCTCTTCTTCTACTCAACATGCTGATAACAAAAAGGGGGAGAAAGAAACATCTTCTAAGGGGGAGAAATAAAGCTCAATTGTCTTATTCAGTCAAGGGGAATCAAGAAGTGAGGGGGAGCAAAAAGTGCTCAATGTTCAATTAAGTAAACCAATTGTGCCAACAATTGTTTTCACAAAGCCACCTGCTAAAGATAGCATAGATTTAATCAAAGAAGCAGCAACCAATATGAGAGCAGCTGAGAAGAAGTAATTGAGTCCAATCAATTGGAAGGAAATTGATGAGAACATCCAGAAGATATTTGGCCCAACACACAAGCCAGACAAAGTCTTCAATCATCACTCTAAAGTCATGAAAATCTCTGTGAATGATATAAGTATGAACTATCTGGAAAGGGGTCAACTTCCTGTATCAAATCTCCAAAGAAAGATCTCATCATGAATGCGAAATGGAACTATCCTAAGTTTTCAGACAAGAATCCTATGGATATAGTGTTTGAGACACCAAATCCAGATGAAAAGAAATTGTTGTCAAGATCTATTGCATTCTACAAGGATCTAGCTGATTCAGCATTGAAAAGAAGAATTGCCAAATTTTACAGAAACGGTAAAGAGATTTGTGTGGTGGTTGGACACCCACTATTTGTGGAAGCTAAGAAGAAAGAGAAAGAAAGAATCAAGCTAGAAAAGAAGCAAGCTGCTTTGGATGCTAAAAAGCAAAAGCAAAAGAAAGAACAAGCTGCTATCTTGGCCAAGCTTCAAGCTGTAAAAAAAACCATAACAGAACCTCCTGTACAACCAACTGTAATCACTGAACCTAAGGATTTGAAAATTCAAGACGAATCATAGCAGAAAATGAGATTTAGATACAAACTCAATTCCATGAGGAAAGTGAACTTTAATGATGAGGAATTGGAAGATCAATTTCCCAAAAAGCCTACAACTACAACTCAGACATCAAAACCCTCAGTAGTATTTGAAGAATTCAAAGTGGTTGATCCAACAAGAAATATTCACGGTGAACCAATTGTTCCCAAGGATGAGCCAGTAGACTGGGATAGTTAACCAATTCCTGAGCTAAATTTGCCCATCTTCAAGATAAAAAAGACAAAGACTAGAGCTAGCAAGAAAGTGAAGCATGTATCTCTCAAATCCAAAGCTTTAACCAAATCCCAATCCACAGTCAAGAAGAAGGATCTCATGTACATTTGTGATATCAAGGAATTTTCAGACTTGAATCTCTACTTGGATGAACTGGAAGAAGTAAGAGGAATTGATGCTTATAGACATCTTCCTGAAAGACTGGTATTTAGATACAAGGGAGGGAAAGAGATGACATGGCCTCTTCACATGATTCTCCAAGAAAGCCAATATGTTCTGATTAAAGTCTACTCATCCTTCAAAAAGAACTTTGGATACAATGTGACTGCAAGAAGAATAATTCTAAAGAGGATTGAGGAACTAAGGAGTATTAGAGCAAAAGATGCACTTCCAAAAACTCTATCTATTCCCTTTACAGGAAAAAGAGTGCATCTAAGGCCTTATTGGCTGATGAAATTCATGGATGACAAAGGTGTTAGAAAAATTTTCAAATTGGAGGACCAATTGAGTATCTCTAGCAATGAGACTCTTTTTGAAATGCAGGAAATGCTAAATCTCTCAGAAACTGATGAACTTGAATTCCACAGACAACTTCAGAATCAAATTGAAGAAAACAACAGAAGGCTTGGGAAGAAATCCAGACTATCAAGGAAGTAGATATATCTGCTCAGACTAGAGGAGGATCTTGATAACAATTATGAGCAATTTCCTTGTGTACATTGTATTTTTCAACTTTCAGAAAACATGTAGCACTTATCAGTTTTATCTACTATTTTTCAATCTGTATCTTTAGGATGTTTTGTTATCATCAAATTTCTCTTAATTTATAGCTACAATTCTAGTAGACATAAATTGGGGGAGATTGTTAGGAATATGTTGTGTACTTGATGATAAGCCAAACAAAACACCTTAGTAGATTTAACTTGGTGTATTTTGTAGCACCCGACGAATGATCAATTATAGTCCCGACGGATGATTCAATATAGTCCTGACGGATGACTAATTGATATCCATCGGGTGAGTAGTTTATGTAACAATAAGTCATGTAGCACATTTCTGCAAACAACCTTGTATAATTTCTGTAGTAGCTTATGAGTCATGGAGACTACTAGTAGATGTGCAGAATAGGATGATTAAATATCTGTTGACAGTGACAACACAGTCACATTTGTTGGGTGTTTGCAAAAGGAATATGGCAGCCTGTTTATCAAGAAAATGAGAACAAAGAAGCATTACCATTTCCATACAAGTTATGAAGATTTTCAAAGATGCTGGGATAGAGTAGTGAAGCAGCATGGAGTTAGAATTGATAGGTTTTGTTTTATTATCTTGTCTTGTTCTATGTAAACTTGGTGATATATAAACCAAGTGTAGCAAGTAGAACAATAACAACAATAGACTAAGCAAAACAGATTTTTCAGAGAAACGTTTGTAAGCTGTATCCTGTAGCATTTCTCTGCAAGTTTAGTTGTTCACTTGTAAAGCAGTTGTGAGCTATTCAAGCCTCATAGGGTTCTCTTGATATATATATATATATATGTATATATATATATATATCTGGTGGATACATTTAAATCCACCAGAAAGTTTTAAAGATCTAAGTTTTTATTAATTTATGTTTGATTAACTTAACTCTGTATTCCACACTTTGCAAATCAAACAGTTAGATATAAATCGAGTTAGAACCATTTTTCATAAATCTCAAAAAGAAGCCAGAATTACATTTAACCCCCCTTCTATAATTCTTGTCGTATTGTTAGGGAATAACAGATGGTTTATTTGGTTCTAATACCACGGGAGAGAATAAGTCTTAGTTAGTACAAGCCAAGAATCTTAAGTTAATTGAACTATTAACAAAACCTGGAATAGGACATCATGAAATGAAACTTGTTAACTTAGAGTTGTTGAACATTGTGGCACCCTCCGAACCCGGGTCAGAAGTTTGGGGTCCACAACCCATACACAATATATAAACCTGTATATGAAATATTATTTTCAATGACCCTGCTTTACATAACCACGGATCGCAACAGGTTAAAGTATGAAAACAAGCCAAAACATTAACTTTTATTACAACGTACCAAATCCCAACTAACTTAACTCACAACTGGTAATGGAATTATTCTTACAATCTTACTATCTCACTTCTGCAATAAGCTCCTGCTAGCTCGATCCAACATAATCTGGAATCCTAGCTCGTACATAGAACTGGGAAAAACCTCGCTATCAACCGTATCCTTCTTAACTGTAGAATACATAAAAAGATTTGCAAGAGTGAGCTAACTAGCTCAACAAGTCACAATGACAATAATTGAGGTTAATCAATGATCAAACGAAATAGTTCAGAGGAATCAAATTTATTGCTAAACAATCATTAGAATTGGATATTCATTTTAAGTTTTAAAACCAAGGTTAGGCTGCTGATCAGTCACACACTAACCCCAAGCAAAGCACACAGCACTGCTCTAATTACTGGATCCAAGGCACACATTGGCCTAACTTGACCATTGATATGGTCTGACCATGAATCTGGTCCCTATATAAAAAAACTATCCAATTCTAAAGTAGTTCAATATGATAAACAATATAATTCAATAAAACAAGATCATAATCAACAATGATGAAACATTTGTATAAAGGCATGATGCATTTCATGAGTATCACAAGGGGTATCGAAGTATGTATAAGAAATGGCCTTCAGCCTGTAGGTGAATCGGGTATTAGATGAACAATGGTTTACAAGGTTTAGTTCTTTGATGTCACAAGGTATGGTTGAGTATAAAAGTTTCTAGATGTTCAAATAATTCGATTCCAGTGTTTGGTGCTTGGTGGCTGTATATTTGGAGAGTAGTGTCATATTTGCGTGGTTTAGTATCTGGAAATCAACAAGAAATAGTTCACAAAGAATAAGGCTTACGGTTCAAAGATCAAATGATGTGGCTCAGTTTCAAGGCTGAAGGATTCAATGTATTTACAATATAAAAAGAGCTATTTTGAACACTTAACAATATGTTACGAGAAAGTTTAGAAATATATGCATTATACCTCGACAAAGGTTTAGAAGTACTTGCCTTATCACAATCGATTCCAATTTCACTTGTACTCGTCAAATGACTCTCTTCAACAACCACTCGTCTACTTTTCCTTTGTCTCGATTCTATTTTCTGATCACTTGCTGTATTTTCTACATGTCGATTCCATTTTCTGATCACCTGCTTCCCTTTCCTACGCCTTGCTTACTCTGCTAGGCATCATAAGTATCTATCAATATTCATCTCACATTATTCTAATCGTCACATGGACGTCATAAGGTTTCATCTACCCTTCGTTTTACCCAAATCCGATTTACGAATTGAAAGTTATGGCTAAAATAGTCCAACAATAAACCCATAGGCATATAACACATCAATCAGATAACACATAGCACATAACACACAGGATATTTAATTTAAATAATTTTTCAAAGAAGATTCGGGATCAAAAATGATTTTCCATGTATTTAATACGAATTTTTAAATATTTTTCAGAATTAAAACGGGAGTCCGAATCATTTATAATTAAATAATAGGGTTCGAATACCCGAATCTGATTTTAAAATTATTTTATAATAATTTTCGAGCCTTGAAAATAATTTAAAATAATATTTTAAAGCTCGAAACTATTTTTCAGATTTTTTTTTAAATCAAAAGAAATAATTAAATCCAATTAAATAATCAATTAAAATTAATTAATAACTAATTAAATTAATTAATCAATTAATATTTAAATAAATTGACAAACTAAATAATTAATTATTAACTAAAATTAATTAATTAAATAATTTAGATTTATTTTTGAATTAAAAAATAATTTTTTGAATTAAAAATATTGATTTTTGGAATTAAAAATGAATATTTAGAAATTAAATAAGGGAATTTTAAATAATTTATAGAAAAGGAATCCCAGAAACATGTTTTGAAATTGAAACTGAACAGAGATCAAAACCGGGTCGAAGATATAAACAAAACGGGTTGCCAATAATGTTTTGGGTTGCCAAGAACAACCCGCCGGAATCTGGAAAACCCAGAATCCGGCGAGGTTTTCACCTTGGATAATTCCGGCAACCTCGTTTTAGCTCAAATCTGCTCCGTTTGAAATGATTTATGCTTCTAATCTATCCTAAATCAACTCAGGAACTCAAAAACAGACACAACACTAACCAACAACCCTCCAAGCATATTTTCCGGCCAAAATTAAGCTAAAGTCCGGCTACTCGTCGGAAAAATGCAAATTTATTCGATTCTTAATCAAACTTACTGATTCTGGTATAAGAACGAAGCTCTGATCACAAGCAATCTATTCACAACATCCACAACTATCAAGAACACCAGTAGAATCTGAAAAATCGATTTGAAAATCTTGCAAAACTCAAAATCTCATTTTTACTAATTACCGAACCAAATCATGCAAATTATATATGGAAATGATCCTTATGACTTCTACAATCATAATCAATCATCCAAACAATCCTTCAAACTCAGAAACCGAGGTTAAATTTAAATAAATAAAAAAAATGAAAATACGAAATTGATAAATATACGACCTTATATGATGATTTTGATACGAATAAGATCGTCTCGTCGAGAGCTTCGTTTTGACTATTCATACGCGTCCATCAGATTCCAATAACGTCTTCAAATTCTCGCTTGATTGCGAAGAACACGAAGAACACGGTTCGTTTCTCTGGATAATTATCTCTTTAACTGTTTGCAAATGATTTTCTATACGAAATAAAATACGGTAAAGGCTATTTATAATTACGGAATATTAGTACCCCGTTGGATCATTCCAAATATAAAATAGTACGTTTATTTATGAAAACAGATCCAAACGGTACCGGTTTTCGGGATAATTATCCAAATATGTACAATTTGTACTGCGGTCTTGGTCTCAGCGCCTGGTTACACGTATTATGAGGTGATAATTGTAATAGTTTAATAAAACGATCCTGTTTATCGAAAATACAAGTTTTATTGATTTACCGAAATGAATAATGTATCAAAAATATTGTGTCGGGACCTGCACAGGACAAACCGTACGCCGGATCGAAAAAAGTCGAAACATGGAAAATGCTCGGAATATTGCAATTAGGTTAGGAATGAGTTCTCGGAAGAGTTTCGGGTTATAAAAATGTCAAAACGGATGACGTCGGTTGGTTCCCGATTGTACAAAATAGTTTTTTAAATACTCGGAAAAAGATTTTATAAAATCCATATATTTCCTATAAAATCATAAATCAACATAAAAATAAATAGGAAGATATGACAATTATCTATATTTTATTTTGGATATATAAAAATTAAAATACTCAATTAATATTATTTTTAAACATCCCAACACATATAACACTTAACAAATAATTCACAGAATATATACTGAACATACATAATAATTATTTATTAGTAAAAATAATTACACGATATATCCCGGATATTACATCCTTCCCCCCTTAAAAGGATTCTGTCCTCAGAATCTCCTAAGAAAACAAATGAAGGTACTTTTCTCTCATATCACTTTCTAATTCCCAGGTTGACTCTTCAACCTTTGGGTTTCTCCACAATACTCTTACTAACTTTACAACTTTATTTCTCAATACTTTCTCTCTTTCCTCTAGAATTTCTATCAGACTCTCTACATATGACAAATCTGCCTGAAGCTCTATTGGCTCATATTCTATTACATGCCTGGAGTCTGGATAAGATTTCTGAAGCATCGATACGTGAAAAACATTGTGAATGTGCTTCATGTGCGGAGGTAACGCCAAATCATAAGTTACTTTTCCAACACGCTTTAAAATCTCAAAAGGTCCAACGTATCTTGGGCTTAGTTTTCCTTTTCTTCCAAATCTCGTTAATCCCTTCCACGGTGATACTTTCAGTATTACCAAACTTCCTTCTTCGAATTCCATATCTTTCCTTGATTGATCTGCATACTTCCTTTGACGGTCTTGTGCTGCTATCAATCTCTTCTGGATAATTTCAACAACTTCCTCCGTCTTCTGCACTAATTCAGGTGCAAGTATTTTACGTTTTCCTACTTCGTCCCAATATACAGGAGATCGACATTTGCATCCATAAAGAGCTTTATAGGGTGGCATTCCAATACTATCGTGATAACTGTTGTTGTAAGCAAATTCTACCAGGGTAAATGCTCATCCCAACTTCCTTTGAAATCAATAGCACAAACACATAACATGACTTCGATTGCCTGGATCGTTCTTTCACTCTGGCCATCCGTCTGTGGATGGTAAGCCGTACTCATATTCAGTCTCGTTCCCAAACATTCTTGAAAATTCTTCCAAAATCTTGAATTAAATCTTGGATCTCAATCGGATACGATCGATACAGGAACTCCATGACGAACTACGATTTCTTTCAAGTACATATGGACTAACTTGTCGAGTGAAAATCTTTTTCATATTCGGCTATCAATATTCTTCTTTAAACTTCTGTATAATTTGGTATTTCTTGAATGAATTAAATACTTAGGATTGTAAATTCCCTTTAGGATCTCATTCCTAAATTCTGCCACTTGTAGCATCCAAGTTCTGAAAGGAATCTGAGGATACTGTGATCATTCTTTTAAGTGCATAATTTTCCTCTCATTAAACTATTAATGTTGTGATTCATTTTCTTCTCTTGATAACTGTTAACATTCCGATCCATCATCTTTTTTTGATATCTTTTTATCTTCTCTTAACAACTTTGACTGAAAGGTCATACTATCCATTCTTGCTCCTTTTGGACCATGAACCCTGACTTCCAATTCCAACATCTAAACTTCCATAGATAATCCTTCTCGTGCAGTCTCCATGTTCGTTCGCTCCTTTTTTTGCTTATCGCTTGCCACTACATTTCCTCTTCCTCGTGAATACACACTTCAAATTCTTATAGTCTGTATGTATCTCATATCTTTCTCCTTATATATAATGTTTCCCAATCTTTCAAAGTGAATATTATTGTTGCTGCTAATTCCCAATTATGAGTTAGGTACTTCTACTCATTAGGTTTCTGTTGTCTGGATGCATATGCAATAACTTTATTGTGCTACATCAACACACATCCTATTCCCTAATGAGAAGTATCACTACAACCTACCAACTCTCCTTGATACTTTCAAAATGATAAAACAGGTGTTGTAACCATTCTTTCCTTCAACTCCGCAAAAGTTTCTTCACACTTTACCATTTCATATAAGCTTCTCGCTATTCCTAGTAAAATTCATCAAAGGTGTTGCAATCTTCAAGAATTCTTGAACAAATTTCCGATAATAACCGGCCAATAATAAAACTTCTTCCTTTTGTTGGTGCTTTTGATCTTTCTTTATTTAAAATAACTTAAATTTCTGTTGGATTCCCTTTGGTCTCCTTCTCACTGACTATTCATGCTAAGAATTATACTCCCTGCCATTAAAGCTTTCACGTTATAAAATTTTCATACCACTTCTTTCTTCTTTGACTTCCCAGCTATCATTAAATAATTCGTATGGTTCTCCTTTGGCCTTAAGTAACACAAATACATCTTATCTAGATCCTCCTTCAAGATTCTGCTCATCAAATTTAAATATTCCTGGTATATCAGTTCATCCAAATAACATTACTAGAATTTTATAACAACAGTACTTAGTTCTGAAAATTATCTTTGATATGTCCATAGGTTCAATCTTCAATTGGTAATATACCCAGTCTTAAATCAATCTTATAAAAATACTTTGCTTCTTTCATTTGATTAAACAAATCATTGGTTCGAGGTAACAGATATCTGCTCTTGAGAGTAAACTTGTTGAGCTTCCGCTAATCGACATATAATCTCATATTTCCATCTTTCTTATTAACAAATCATACCGGTGCATCCTAGGGGGTATGCTAGGTCCAGTTGCTTTCTCTTCTAATCATATCCTGCATTTGCTCTTGTAACTCCTTTATTTTATCTGGTGTCATTCTGTGCGAGGCTTTGAACACTGGCTTAATTTCAGGTGCTAAGTTAATCATAAACTCAATTTCTCTATCTGAAGGAAATATTGGTAACTCGTCTGGAAACATATCTTGAAACTATAAAATCTTCAAGTTCTGTATGCTCCTGACTTTTATTTATAATCGCCATAGTGCTTACATCTTGGTCACTGTAACCTCTTAACTTAAATCATTGTTAGCAAGTTCTTTACCTTCCTTCATCCTCTAAACCTCATCATATTCTCATTTGACGTCTTCAGAACTATCTTCTATCACGATGGTCCATCTGGGCATTACGCTTAAATAGTTAATCCATTTCTTAGAATAATGTCCAATCCTCTTATCTTAAATGATATCAATTCTTCACAACTTATTGCCAGAAACCTCAATTCCACCGTTGGTACTTACTTATTTAATAATTTACACATTCTTGACTTGCTAGTCCTTTAGTCATAATCTTATGGCATACAACACATGATTAGGTGGCATCCCACCCGACTCTTCGTCATTCCGATAAAGCGTCTCACCATAACACTGTTTGTCCCAATCAGAGAGCAAAATTTGAGGGAAACAATTAAATTTGAAAGGAATGCAACATCCTCCTTTTTGATATCATCAGAAAAAATTTATTAAGAAAAGAAGTTCATACATTTTTAGGAATTAAAAAGAAATATATGTTGTATTATTGTGGACCGTAATGATACCATTGGTTACCATCCACATTTCACTTGTATTCATCTTTCGAGCTTGCTCGATCATATCCCAATTGTGTCATATAACAACTTTGGAAGGTACGTTGAAATGCCTTCACAAACTGAGTATTATGGTAAATTCTTACTTGTTAAGTCTTGCGTCTGTAACATCGTATCTACGCGTATAATACTTTAACAATTCGATCATAATGGCATTTTTATCAGATAACCTCGAGGTTCCTCTTTTTAATTTAGAATAACCATGAATCATTCAACATAGCGATCCTTTTATTAATAATATTCTTTTTGTAGAAAAGTCTGGAAATCTTCCCAATCTTTTCCGGTCATGCTCAGGCTTCTATTAAATCAATGAATTCCTTGAACTCTGATAGTCCCAGTAATTGGATGAATAGTTATTCCGTACGCTGATTCTGTTGTTAATCTTATCAAACAATACTTGCACCTTACTATTAGGATTAATCAACTTCTTCATAATCGCGGGTTACTTCATTCTTTAAATTAGCAATACTAAGTCTGAAACAGCATCCTTCCAGGTAATCCGAGTCTTTTAGCGAACAAGAAACTCAAGTAGTAACTTGACAACCAATGTTTAAAACTTATTTTATTCCAAAAATGCTTTTAGAAATTTTGTAAGGAAAAATCTTTTTCGAAAACTTGTTTAAAAATTTTGAAAATCACACATCTGGTTGTCCTTACTATATGAGTTGGTTGTTGTCCTTCTTATAACAAGATACCAAGTTAAAGAAACGATTACACAAAGGTCCATTCACTTCCATCTATCTCCTCCACTTCATTGGGTCTATTAACTTCCTTAATCGACGAAAACTTCAGCTGTCGTTGCATATAATCTTATTCGTAGCTTCATTTCAAAGCTTCCATACTGGTAGTACTCTCATCATCATCTTTGCAGTCATTGAGTGGAACAGGTCTATCTAACAGCCAACAAGTCTATTTCATAGAACAAGTTTACTTTCATCACGTCACATCACTACTTTATATATCACATTTATCATAGCACCATCATCTAATTCTACGAAAATTCAAGATCTATACTTTTCTCTCTAACTCTTTCAAAATTCCTGTAGTCCATCCCACAAGCTAATCACGGTTGGTCTATTCACTAGTGGTCCCATTTAATCTGGTAACAGCTATCCTCCGAAACACGTGAATCTTCTTTCTAAACTCCTTCTCATCTTTATTAATATCTCATGTACTTACCATTTACTATAGCTATCGCATCCCTTCTCGTAAATGCTGTTGTTCCTTAAGACAGGTTTTTTTTAAACTGAGGGTATAGAACATGGTGTAGACTAAACTGAAAAGATACATTCATAGTTGAATGTATAGAAGAACAAGAACAAGCAAATGGAGGTTCTTGAATAGGTAGTCTCGTACCAAGAGGTGATAGAATGGCGTAGAATAACTTGGAGAGGCGCAACTGTCATAACAGAAGGTAATATCATTAATACCGATGGAAGAACAAAGTGTAAATCAAATCTGGAAGAAGATGACGATCCTCAAATGGAAGGCTCCAAACGATCAGATGATACAGGGAAATCAGGGTCTGCCATTGTTATAACACCCTCCAAATCCGGGGTATAGATTTGGGGCATTATTAACAACAATTACCAACTATACCTGCACAAGCGGAATATAAATATAATAATTACCCCGAACTATCACTACTCAGGATCTTTTAAGGGTTGAGTTTGAAAACAAGAATCATGCACTACACTTTATTACAAACCCAACTAAATAAAACCTGTCTCAATAACTCTCTTTATTACAAACTTTATTCTATCTACAGTTTCACTACACAATCTTTTATTCAAACTACACAAAACTTTTATTCAACCCAACATTACTACTTATCCTGCTACACCTGATCTGGCAATTCAAAACTCTCTTCGGGAATAGGAAGGAACACTCTTGGTATAAGAGGGTCCCGCTGCTTGACTCGCTTCTTGACTATGCGGGTCCTGATGGGTTTTATTCTCTACCTTAACTGTAAAACAATAGGAGTGACAATAAAAGAAATGAGCCAAAATTGCTCAACAAGCCTGCAACAATATATATATATATATATATTATAAAGAGAAAGAAATAAATGAACCAATAAGCTGCTGGTTTAAACAACCATCTGTATCTGTATATGATAATAATTTGCCAACACTGGCGAGTGCCAAATGAACAAGACTGGAACAAGAACCAACATATGCACTACAACCTGCTGATCAGTCAGAATATAGTGCAGATCTATACCCAACTGCATAGACCCAACCAACATTAGGAGTACTCAGGCAACTATGGCCTATTAAATAATGGTCTGGGTAAAACCCAGTCCGTAAAGTAACCATCCAGTCCAAGGCTTAGCATCCGGAATAATCGGAATGCTATTGATATATCCCAACACCAGGATATACCAGACTATATGTAACAAGGGTAAAGGAATTGAAAGATGAACAGGGAATTAAATAAATTGGGTAAATCAAGAATTGAAATGAAATGGAACAAGTGATAATAAATGGGTAACAGTGTATATGAACAATGACTATCAAAGAGAATTGATACGATGGAAAAGAAATATAAATCACTATTCTGAATTTAGAATAGGGGAAAAACTTGCCTTGCGCGTACTTAACCTGGTTTAACTCACTGTCTTCTGACCCTAGCTTGCTCTGCCTTGCTAACACTGAACAAATCATGGAAAGATAGGTGTTTAGATAATTTACTATATACGCGTATCTTGAATTGATATCACGCAACCTTATCAGTCTACCCATGCGTTTCTATCTGACTCGCATATATATATACATTTATACAACACATCTATTCACATAATCACATAAAGCACGTAGCACGTAAGGCACATAATTAATTTCTAGATTTATAATTATTTTTAGAATAAATTCTGGGCTTATACCTGCATTACTAGTCGTATCTGATTTTATTATAATTTTTCGGGATTTATTCAACTCAGTTATACCCCTATTAGGGCCTACGAACTATTAATTATCACAAGATCACTCTCTTCCGGGAGAATTTATGACTCACAATTATTTTTATTGGATTCGTCTCATTTTTCTGAGTCTAGGGGTCTTCGTTTTGCTCAAATCGGACTAACGGTTTAATTATTATGAATTAAACAAGATTTAATTAATTAATAACTAATTATAAATAATTAATTATAATTAAATAATCCTTAATTATATTTTTAGATAATTATTTAATAATTATTGCATTTTAAAATAATTAATCCCTAATTATTAGGATTAGTTACAATTTACTACACTAATTTACTAATTATTAACGCTTACCCGATCAGATCGATTATTTACAAATAATCAATCGATACAATTAACTGATACGTTATTTACCGAATAACTACGAATTACTTGAATTATAAATCACTTAACGATTAATTACTCGTATAACTATGAGCTACTCGCGATTCTTGCCTTATTATTGTAACCTATACGATTCGTGAATTAATTATCGATATTTAATTATACAATACGAATAATTATTACGATATTCTTCGAATAACTATCGCTCGAATAATAATTCTAATTATCGAATCCCTACTCGCATAAATACGAGTTACTCATAATATTAACTAGTTATCGGATTATTAATCATATTATTTAATCCTTATTTATTAATTAATTACCTAATTATTAATTAATTACCTAATTATTAATTAATTAGATAACTAATAAATAATTAGATAAATAATTAAATAATTAATTAATAACTAATTTTGAATATCTAAACTAATAAAATAATTTAGAAATTATTAATACTAATTTTCAGAATTTAAATCTAATTTTTATTATATTTTTAGAATTAATAAAACTGATTTTTAAATTAATAAAATATAAATAAAATAATAGAAAATCCAGAAACAGAAATCTGGAAATGGATTCCGGGTTGAGGGGATCAAACCCGGGTTGTTTTTCGGGTCAATAACCGGGTCGGCGGGTCGCTGAAGAACAGCCGCCGTGCTGCCCAGAAACCGGCACCGGCGAGCTGTTTCCGGCGAACCCAATTCGAACGTACAGATCATTGTTTCTGCAAGGTTTTTATCCCGTTCGATTCCATGTGACTGCAGAAACACAACTTTGTCGTCCTCTTCCATCCCTGTCGTCCCTGTCATCTTCTCCGGTGAAAAACAGAGCATCGGCCGGCGAACTACTGCAGATTCCGACGAGCTCGGTTTCTAAGGTCAAAACACAACCGTTTGATTCGTTTCTTGGTGGGTTTTCATTCAAAATCACTCCAGGAACACAATCAAATCAGTAACATCATCTAATAACCCCTGGAACAATTTCTCCGGCCAAACCAAGCAATTTTCCGGCCAAAACCTAAACTAACGATTTCGTACATCAAAAATTACAAATAAAATACCAAAATAAAGCTTAACACTTGTATAATCTAACCCCTATAATCATATTAACCTCAGGTTCATACAAAATTAAAAACGAACTAAAATAGAATTGTATAAACTTGAAACTAAGAACTAACACTTAGAACAATTGTTTGTTCAAATAAATAGCATAAATCGATTGTAAACAAGTACAGGAAACTATACCAAGCATCAAAATCAACCCATAACCCCATAATTAAAAACCCCCAATTTCAGTCCAAGAACCCTAAAATACGAATTGAAAATCTAAACATCAAAACATGAAATTGATGGTATGAATAGAAAGTAGAGATCAAAAGCTTTGTTTTGGTTACTCACATGATCGATTTGGATAACAAAATCACTCTCAAATCTTCAGTTTAATTCCCTGGTTGTTCTTCACCCCCAGTTTCTAATTTTTTTATTTTCTGATTTTTAACAATTAATTAATGAATAATTAATAATAAAACAGGTATTTATACTAATGAAAATAATACCCCTAAATAAAATTAAGGGTCTAATTCTACATCTAATAAAAATATTTGGCCCCAATTTTTATAATTTTTGGGTATTAATATTGAATTTTTAAATATCCAATAAATACAAAATAAATGCTAAAAATTCCCAAAAATTGTGAATATTACAAAAATGCAAAGAAAAATGATATATGATAATTTCATGATCATATAAAAATAAAAATGTGATTTTTGTGGGGTTTTTGGTACCCAAAGGGGTCCGGAAAAGTCATTTTTCGCGAAAAGGGTAAATTTGTAAAACGTCTAGGGGTTCAAAATAGCGATATGGTATAGGGCATTTTTGGTAAAATAGGACCAATAATTTTATTTGAAATACGGGCTTTTAAAACACTGTTTGAGCTGTACGGGTTTTGATATAAGATATATAACTTGCGATAAAACATTCAATAAATATCCAAAACACATTCGGATCATAACAGACAACACGTAGCACATAACGATTAGGGTTTAATGACTCAACACAGTTAATCACATAATAATACACACAATTTATCTTTATTATGATATAATACAAGCGTAATTTCTCGGTCGTTACATTTTCCCCCCTTAACAGGATTCTGTCCTCAGAATCATACTATGTAAATAACTGAGGATACTTTTCTAACATATTACTCTCAAGCTCCCAGGTTGATTCTTCAACCACCGGGTTTCTCCACAAAACTTTTACTAATGATACAGACTTATTCCTTAATACCCTCTCTTGTCTATCTAGAATTCTTATCGGCTGCTCTACATATGATAAATCTGCCTGAAGTTCTATTGGCTCATACTCTATTACATGTCTTATATCAGGGTTATATTTCTTAAGCATAGATACATGAAATACGTTATGAACATGCTGCATATGGGGTGGTAAAGCTAACTCGTATGCCACTTTTCCAACTTTCTTCAGAATTTCAAATGGTCCAACATAGCGAGGTTTCAATTTGCCCTTGTTGCCAAACCTAGTTAGTCCTTTCCATGGTGAGACTTTTAGCAATACATGTTCTCCCTCCTGATAGTCCATATCCTTCCTGGCTTGGTCTGCATATCTGCTTTGTCTGTTTTGTGCTGCCTCGATTCGTTTTCGAATAAGATCAATCTTTTCTTTTGTCTGCTGAATTAATTCTGGACCCAAAATCTTGCGTTCTCTAACTTCATCCCAATGCGCGGGTGATCTGCATTTCCGCCCATATAATGCTTCATACGGTGGCATTCCAATACTGGCGTGATAGCTATTATTATAAGAAAATTCTACTAGGGGTAAATGTTCATCCCAACTGCCTTCAAAATCGATCGCACAAACTCGTAGCATGTCTTCAATCGTTTAAATTGTCCTTTCACTTTGGCCGTCAGTTTGCGGATGATAAGCTGTACTCATATTCAACTTCGTTCCTAGACATTCTTGGAATTGTCTCCAAAATCTTGAATTGAAACGAGGATCTCGATCCGATACAATTGATAATGGTACTCCATGACGCATCACAATTTCTTTGAGATACATGTGCACTAATTTGTCGAGCGAAAATCTTTCATTAATTGGTAGAAAATGTGCCGACTTCGTAAGTCTGTCAATGATTACCCATATCGCATCATGATTTGCCCTAGTCCTCGGTAGTCCTACCACAAAATCCATCGCTAGATGTTCCCATTTCCATTCTGGAATGTCTAATGGTTGCAATAACCCACTCGGACGTTGGTGTTCTGCTTTAACTCGATGGCATGTGTAGCATTTACTCACCCATTCTGCTATCTCCTTCTTCATATTCGGCCACCAAAAGTTTTCCTTCAAATCGCGATACATTTTCGTGCTTCCTGGATGAATGGAATACTTCGAATTGTGCGCATCTCGCATAATTTCTTCTTTTAATTCTGCCACGTTAGGGATCCAGATTCTTGACGCAAAACGTAAAATTCCTTCATTATCTTTCTGAGTTGTAATCTCTTCTCCTATTAAGTTATCGTCTTGACTCATCACTTCTTCTTGACAACGGCGAATCTTTTCCAGCAATTCTGGTTGGAAAGTCATAGCGTAGATAGTTTCTGCAGATTCATTGGGAATACGAATTTCGATTTCCAATTTGTCGAATTCCTTGGCCAATTCTTCGCATGAAGTTAACCGATTCAATCTTTCTTTTCTGCTTAGCGCATCTGCTACAACATTTGCTTTTCCTGGATGATAACTGATTGTAACATCATAATCTTTAATCAATTCTAGCCATCGACGTTGTCGCATGTTTAGTTCCTTTTGCGTGAAGATATACTTCAGACTTTTATGATCCGTGTAGATTTCACATTTTTCACCGTACAGATAATGTCTCCAAAGCTTCAATGCAAATACAATTGCTGCCAATTCCAGATCATGCGTATGATATTTCTGCTCATGAGGTTTAAGTTGTCTCGACGCATATGCAATGACGTTACCATGTTGCATCAACACACATCCTAAACCACGATATGAAGCGTCACTGTAAATAACAAAATTTCCTTGCTCGTCTGGCAGTACTAATACTGGTGCCGTCACCAACCGATTCTTCAACTCTTGAAAACTTTCTTCACACTTACTATTCCATTCGAACTTTTCACTTTGTCGAGTTAACTTGGTCAGCGGTGTTGCTATCTTCACAAAATCTTTGACAAATCTTCGATAATATCCTGCCAAACCTAAGAAACTTCGAACCTCTGTCGGCGTCTTTGGTCTTTCCCAATTCAACACAGCTTCAATCTTTGCTGGATCAACTTGAATGCCTTCTCTGCTGATGATGTGCCCTAGAAACTGCACTTCTTTCAACCAAAATTCGCATTTGGAAAATTTTGCATAAAGCTGCTCTTTCCGTAATATCTCCAATGTCGTTCTTAAATGCGCTGCATGCTCTTCTTCCGTCTTTGAATAGATCAAGATGTCATCAATAAATATAATGATAAACTTATCCAAATACTTCTTGAATATTCGATTCATCAAATCCATAAACGCTGCAGGTGCATTCGTCAATCCAAAAGCCATTACAAGAAATTCATAGTGTCCGTACCTTATTCTAAACGCTGTCTTTGGAATATCTTCGGCCTTGATCTTTAACTGATGATAGCCTGATCGTAAGTCGATTTTCGAAAACCATGCTGCTCTTTTTAGTTGATCAAATAAATCATCAATGCGAGGTAAAGGATATTTATTCTTGATAGTTAACTTGTTCAGCTCACGATAATCAATACACAGTCGCATACTACCATCCTTCTTTTTCACGAACAATACTGGCGCACCCCATGGGGATACACTTGGCCTTATAATTCCTTTGTCAAGAAGTTCTTGCAACTGCTTTGCTAATTCCCTCATTTCAACAGGTGCCATTCGATATGGACCTTTCGAAATTGGTTCAGTCCCTGGCGTCAAGTCAATAGTGAATTCGATTTCTCGATCTGGTGGAAGTCCTGGTAATTCGTCTGGAAAAACATCAAGAAATTCACAAACTACAGGAATATCTTCAATCTTCAAATTTCCCTTTTCAACATCCCGTACATAGGCTAAATAAGCTTGACATCCTTGACGTAGCAATCTTCTCGTCTGCATTATTGATAAGAATTTTTGCTTTTGCTTCTCACCTTTAAATATTACCGTTTCATTTTCTTCAGTTTGCAATTTCACTCTCTTATTCGCACAATCAATTTGAGCATTATTACTAGACAGCCAATCCATTCCTAAAATAATATCAAACTCCCCTAACCTAAAAGGTATCAAATCAACTGAAAATGACATCTCCCTATCTCAATATCACAGCTCGGACATACTCGATCTACTGCAATCTGATCATTATTCGCTAATTTTATGACTAACACTTCATCCAACCACTGAATCTCATAATCTATCTTAGAGATAAAAGCTTCAGAAATAAAAGATCTAGTAGCTCCTGAATCAATCAATACCAAAGCATTTACGGAATTTACAGGGAGTGTACCTGCAACCACATTCAGACTCTGTATCACTTCCTTCATTGACATGTTGAAAGTCCTTGCTCTGGGCTGATTTTGCTGTGGTAGTGGAGGTGGAGGTAATGCTAAAATTCTTGGAATACTGGCAGCCATTGCAATTCCTCTGCAGTCTTTGGCGATATGTCCTTTTCTCCCACATTGGAAACAAGTAACTTCTGCCTTTCCCATTGGACATTCTCCAGAATAGTGTCCCCTTTGCTTGCACTTGAAACACGTAACATTTAGCTTGTTGCAAACTCCTGTATGCTTTCTACCACACGTTCTGCAGTCAGGTATAAGCGGTCGGATAAGTCTCTGCTGAATTGGGGCTGGAAGTCGATTTCCCATCCTCTGATTGTTCTGCTCTGGCCTTTTGAAATTTACTTTTCCCCGAGCTTGAAATCCCGGCCTTTTATTGAAACGATTCTGAAAATTCCCTGGTCCTTTCTCTTTCTGAGCTGCTTCGCTTTCTCCTTCAATAATCATAGCCTTCTGAACAACAGCCATATAAGTTGTCAATTCAAACACAGCTACCCTGCTACGAATCCATGGTTTCAGTCCTTGCTGAAATCTCTTGGCCCGCTTCTCGTCCGTATCCACCTGCTCTGGAACAAACCTTGCCAATTCAGTAAACTTGGTCTCATAATCCGCAACTGATAAGTTGTCTTGTTTCAGCTCCAGGAACTTGATCTCCATCTGGTTCTTCATAAAACGAGGAAAATATTTCTCCAAGAAAAGATTAGTGAATCTGTTCCAGGTCACCACACCTTCTTCCAAAGCTTTCTTTGATTCCCACCAGTAATTAGCTTCGCCTTTTAGAAAATAGCTAGCGAAATCTGTCTTCTGCTCTTCCTCAACCTTTACCAACGAAAAAGCCTTTTCCATCTCTTTCATCCAAGCTCTCGCTTTTGTGGGATCTGTGGAACCCATAAATTCCGGTGGCTTCACCGACTGAAATTGCTTGAAAGTAGTCGTAGGTGCTGCTGGTGGTATTTGATGTCCTGGATGAGCGGCTTGCTGTAACATCTGTTGCTGGAACTGCTGTTGCTGCTGCTGCATTTGTTGTTGCATCATCAACATCTGCTGTTGCATGAGATTAAACATCTGATCCATCTGTTTATTATTGTTTTGGCCATCGGTGTTTCCATTCGATGAGTCGGGCTGCGCTTTTCTCTTAGGTGCCATTTTTCTGGTAAATAAATAATGGATCTTATTTAATAACAGTATATTAAACATATATTAAAACAGTCGATTTGAGAAAATAAAATAACTTATTAAATAACTGAATAGATAAAACAGTATGATATGTTTTAAATTAAATTTTTTTTTTTTTTACAACATGATCGTGAATAAAACTACATTTGTAAATATGCAATGGTACTGAAATAAATGTAAATGCTTAAATGACTGGGAATAAAATAAAGAAAACGTGCAAAAGATTATCTCATATATATAGGTAGAACACCAGCTACAGGTATCAATGCTTGATACAAAAACCTATGATATAACAGTCGTACTGCTACTACTATCAGTCAGAGTCAATAGCTACACTCATACAATACTATACTGCCTCTATCTACAAAATATACATAATACAACACTCATCGATCTGCTAATCTCAAAATCCTGGTGGTACGTGGCTCAACTCCTCCTGCAATGCCTCTAGCACTGCCTCGGTAAGTCCTAATGCTCTGCGATATGCTGTCTCCGCGCTAAAATCCTGCTGTCTCAAATCAGTAAGCTGCTGAAAACTATTCTGACGAATCTGATGTAGTCTCTCTCTCAGTATATAATCTGGTCGTAATGCTCTGACAGGACCATCTGTCTGCGTCTCATACAATCCAAGGATCTCTCTACACTGGTTCTGCCATCTAATCCTCTCCTCCCTCTCTGCCTGAAAGCGCTGGTAAGTCACTGTATGATGCTCATGAAGATCAGTGCTGGAACCTCGAGAAGGTAATAGTCCATCTACCACGATCTCATCTATAAACTCCGGCTGAGGAAACTGATAAACTCCCGGAATAGGTGCATAAATGGCTAATGGGGCAGGAAATAAGACAGGCTGCTCCATAGGCGCATACACGGGCGGCTCTGCCTCTGGCTCCATCGGTGGCATCTCTGGAATCTCGACTGGTGGCATATGAATCTGAGGCTCTACATCCTCCCACTGCGGAAGATCAACCATATCAGGAATATCAAACATCGGAAACTCTAATGGTGGAATATCTGGTATTTCTGGCTCAACGTATGGAAAATAATCTGCAAAACCTGGTACCTCCGGGGGAAGTGGTATCTCTGGTGCTGGCTCAGGTGGCAATGGAGGTAAGATCTACCCTGACACTGGGGCTACTACCTGCGCATCCACTGGATCTGTCTCGGTCCTCTCCGTAGATGATGATAAAGAAGCCATCTAATATACATAAAAATAATAACACAAAAACAATCAAATCACAATTCTATAACTCATAACTTCTAATCACATAGACAAACAGTCCTAACACTCTTACTCTCATCCTATCTTATTTTTCTATCTTATCTTAACCCTAACATTCTTGTTTTCCAAAGGTCAATCCTAAGCTCTGATGCCAACTATAACACCCTCCAAATCCGGGGTATAGATTTGGGGCATTATTAACAACAATTACCAACTATACCTGCACAAGCGGAATATAAATATAATAATTACCCCGAACTATCACTACTCAGGATCTTTTAAGGGTTGAGTTTGAAAACAAGAATCATGCACTACACTTTATTACAAACCCAACTAAATAAAACATGTCTCAATAACTCTCTTTATTACAAACTTTATTCTATCTACAGTTTCACTACACAATCTTTTATTCAAACTACACAAAACTTTTATTCAACCCAACATTACTACTTATCCTGCTACACCTGATCTGGCAATTCAAAACTCTCTTCGGGAATAGGAAGGAACACTCTTGGTATAAGAGGGTCCCGCTGCTTGACTCGCTTCTTGACTATGCGGGTCCTGATGGGTTTCATTCTCTACCTTAACTGTAAAACAATAGGAGTGACAATAAAAGAAATGAGCCAAAATTGCTCAACAAGCCTGCAACAATATATATATATATATATTATAAAGAGAGAGAAATAAATGAACCAATAAGCTGCTGGTTTGAACAACCATCTGTATCTGTATATGATAATAATTTGCCAACACTGGCGAGTGCCAAATGAACAAGACTGGAACAAGAACCAACATATGCACTACAACCTGCTGATCAGTCAGAATATAGTACGGATCTATACCCAACTGCATAGACCCAACCAACATTAGGAGTACTCAGGCAACTATGGCCTATTAAATAATGGTCTGGGTAAAACCCAGTCCGTAAAGTAACCATCCAGTCCAAGGCTTAGCATCCGGAATAATCGGAATGCTATTGATATATCCCAACACCAGGATATACCAGACTATATGTAACAAGGGTAAAGGAATTGAAAGATGAACAGGGAATTAAATAAATTGGGTAAATCAAGAATTGAAATGAAATGGAACAAGTGATAATAAATGGGTAACAGTGTATATGAACAATGACTATCAAAGAGAATTGATACGATGGAAAAGAAATATAAATCACTATTCTGAATTTAGAATAGGGGAAAAACTTGCCTTGCGCGTACTTAACCTGGTTTAACTCACTGTCTTCTGACCCTAGCTTGCTCTGCCTTGCTAACACTGAACAAATCATGGAAAGATAGGTGTTTAGATAATTTACTATATACGCGTATCTTGAATTGATATCACGCAACCTTATCAGTCTACCCATGCGTTTCTATCTGACTCGCATATATATATATACATTTATACATCACATCTATTCACATAATCACATAAAGCACGTAGCACGTAAGGCACATAATTAATTTCTAGATTTATAATTATTTTTAGAATCAATTCTGGGCATATACCTGCATTACTAGTCGTATCTGATTTTATTATAATTTTTCGGGATTTATTCAACTCAGTTATACCCCTATTAGGGCCTACGAACTATTAATTATCACAAGATCACTCTCTTCCAGGAGAATTTATGACTCACAATTATTTTTATTGGATTCGTCTCATTTTTCTGAGTCTAAGGGTCTTCGTTTTGCTCAAATCGGACTAACGGTTTAATTATTATGAATTAAACAAGATTTAATTAATTAATAACTAATTATAAATAATTAATTATAATTAAATAATCCTTAATTATATTTTTAGATAATTATTTAATAATTATTGCATTTTAAAATAATTAATCCCTAATTATTAGGATTAATTACAATTTACTACACTAATTTACTAATTATTAACGCTTACCCGATCAGATCGATTATTTACAAATAATCAATCGATACAATTAACTGATACATTATTTACCGAATAACTACGAATTACTTGAATTATAAATCACTTAACGATTAATTACTCGTATAACTATGAGCTACTCGCGATTCTTGCCTTATTATCGAACCATTACATTATTATTGTAACCTATACGATTCGTGAATTAATTATCGATATTTAATTATACAATACGAATAATTATTACAATATTCTTCGAATAACTATCGCTCGAATAATAATTCTAATTATCGAATCCCTACTCGCATAAATACGAGTTACTCATAATATTAACTAGTTATCGGATTATTAATCATATTATTTAATCCTTATTTATTAATTAATTACCTAATTATTAATTAATTACCTAATTATTAATTAATTAGATAACTAATAAATAATTAGATAAATAATTAAATAATTAATTAATAACTAATTTCGAATTTCTAAACTAATAAAATAATTTAGAAATTATTAATACTAATTTTCAGAATTTAAATCTAATTTTTATTATATTTTTAGAATTAATAAAACTGATTTTTAAATTAATAAAATATAAATAAAATAATAGAAAATCCAGAAACAGAAATCTGGAAATGGATTCCGGGTTGAGGGGATCAAACCCGGGTACCGGCACCGGCGAGCTGTTTCCGGCGAACCCAATTCGAACGTACAGATCATTGTTTCTGCAAGGTTTTTATCCCGTTCGATTCCATGTGACTGCAGAAACACAACTCCGTCGTCCTCTTCCATCCCTGTCGTCCCAGTCGTCTTCTCCGGCGAAAAACAGAGCATCGGCCGGCGAACTACTGCAGATTCCGACGAGCTCGGTTTCTAAGGTCAAAACACAACCGTTTGATTCGTTTCTTGGTGGGTTTTCATTCAAAATCACTCCAGGAACACAATCAAATCAGTAACATCATCTAATAACCCCTGGAACAATTTCTCCGGCCAAACCAAGCAATTTTCCGGCCAAAACCTAAAATAACGATTTCGTACATCAAAAATTACAAATAAAATACCAAAATAAAGCTTAACACTTGTATAATCTAACCCCTATAATCATATTAACCTCAGGTTCATACAAAATTAAAAACGAACTAAAATAGAATTGTATAAACTTGAAACTAAGAACTAACACTTTGAACAATTGTTTGTTCAAATAAATAGCATAAATCGATTGTAAACAAGTACAGGAAACTATACCAAGCATCAAAATCAACCCATAACCCCATAATTAAAAACCCCCAATTTCAGTCCAAGAACCCTAAAATACGAATTGAAAATCTAAACATCAAAACATGAAATTGATGGTATGAATAGAAAGTAGAGATCAAAAGCTTTGTTTTGGTTACTCACATGATCGATTTGGATAACAGAATCACTCTCAAATCTTCAGTTTAATTCCCTGGTTGTTCTTCACCCCCACTTTCTAATTTTTTTATTTTCTGATTTTTAACAATTAATTAATGAATAATTAATAATAAAACAGGTATTTATACTAATGAAAATAATACCCCTAAATAAAATTAAGGGTCTAATTCTACATCTAATAAAAATATTTGGCCCCAATTTTTATAATTTTTGGGTATTAATATTGAATTTTTAAATATCCAATAAATACAAAATAAATGCTAAAAATTCCCAAAAATTGTGAATATTACAAAAATGCAAAGAAAAATGATATATGAAAATTTCATGATCATATAAAAATAAAAATGTGATTTTTGTGGGGTTTTTGGTACCCAAAGGGGTCCGGAAAAGTCATTTTTCGCGAAAAGGGTAAATTTGTAAAACGTCTAGGGGTTCAAAATAGCGATATGGTATAGGGCATTTTTGGTAAAATAGGACCAATAATTTTATTTGAAATACGGGCTTTTAAAACACTGTTTGAGTTGTACGGGTTTTGATATAAGATATATAACTTGCGATAAAACATTCAATAAATATCCAAAACACATTCGGATCATAACAGACAACACGTAGCACATAACGATTAGGGTTTAATGACTCAACACAGTTAATCACATAATAATACACACAATTTATCTTTATTATGATATAATACAAGCGTAATTTCTCGGTCGTTACAATTGTCGTTGTCTTGAAATCACGTCACAAGCTAAGAATCCCGAATCGCAACACGAACCGTTTCGGAGACCTACTACACAGTCGCACTCAACCTCACGATGACTTATCTTTCTATTTCCTATTCCTAATCCTAACCCTCTACCCAATCCCGACAATCTAGGCTTGTTTCAGTGACTTATAACTTGTAGCTCTGATACCAACCTGTGGCGCCCTCCAAACTCGGGTCAGAAGTTTGGGGTCCACAACCCATACACAATATATAAACCTGTATATGAAATATTATTTGCAATGACCCTGTTTTACATAACCACGGATCGCAACAGGTTAAAGTATGAAAACAATCCAAAACATTAACTTTTATATGAAAACAAGCCAAAACATTAACTTTTATTACAACGTACCAAATCCCAACTAACTTAACTTACAACTGGTAATGAAATTATTCTTACAATCTTACTCTCTCACTACTGCAACAAGCTCCTGCTAGCTCGATCCAACATAATCTGGAATCCTAGCTCGTACATTGAACTGGGAAAAACCTCGCTATCAGTCGTATCCTTCTTAACTGTAGAATACATAAAAAGATTCGCAAGAGTGAGCTAACTAGCTCAGCAAGTCACAATGACAATAATTGAGGTTAATCAATGATCAAACGAAATGGTTCAGAGGAATCAAATTTATTGCTAAACAATCATTAAAATTGGATATTCATTTTAAGTTTTAAAACAAGGTTAGGCTGCTAATCAGTCATGCACTAACCCCGAGCAAAGCACACAGCACTGCTCTAATTACTGGATCCAAGGCACACATTGGCCTAACTTGACCATTGATATGGTCTGACCACGAATCTGGTCCCTGTATAAAAAAAACTATCCAATTCTAAAGCAGTTTAATATGATAAACAATATAATTCAATAAAACTAGATCATAATCAATAGTGATGAAACATTTGTATAAAGGCATGATGCATTTCATGAGTATCACAAGGGGTATCGAAGTATGTATAAGAAATGGCCTTCAGCCTATAGGAGAATCGGGTATTAGATGAACATTGGTTTACAAGGTTTAGTTCTTTGATGTCACAAGGTATGGTTGAGTATAAAAGTTTCTAGATGTTCAAACAATTCTATTCCAGTGTTTGGTGGTTGGTGGCTGTATATTTGGAGAGTAGTGTCATATTTGCGTGGTTTAGTATTTGGAAATCAACAAGAAATGGTTCACAAAGAATAAGGCTTACGGCTCAAAGATCAAATGATGTGGCTCAGGTTCAAGGCTGAAGGATTCAATGTATTTACAATATAAAATAGAGCTATTTTGAACACTTAACAATATGTAACGAGAAAGTTTAGAAATATCTGCACTATACCTCGAAAAAGGTTTAGAAGTACTTGCCTTATCACAATCGATTCCAATTTCACCTGTACTCGTCAAATGACTCTCTTCCACAACCACTCGTCTACTTTTCCTATGCCTCGATTCTATTTCCTGATCATTTGCTGTATTTTTTACATGTCGATTCTATTTTCTGATCACCTGCTTCCCTTTCCTACGCCTTGCTTACTCTGCTAGGCATCATAAGTATCTATCAATATTCATCTCACATTATTCTAATCATCACATGGACGTATTAAGGTTTCATCTAACCTTCGTTTTACCCAAATCCGATTTACGGATTGAAAGTTATGGCTAAAATAGTCCAACAATATACACATAGGCATATAACACATCAATCAGATAGCACATAGCACATAACACGCAAGATATTTAATTTAAATAATTTTTCAAAGAAGATTCGGAATCAAAAATGATTTTCCAGGTATTTAATACTAATTTTTGAATATTTTTCAGAATTAAAACGGAAGTCCGAATCATTTATAATTAAATAATAGGGTTCGAATACCCGAATCTGACTTTAAAATTATTTTATAATAATTGTCGAGCCTTGAAAATAATTTAAAATAATACTTTAAAGGTCGAAACTATTTTTCGGTTTTTTTTTAAATCAAAAGAAATAATCAATTAATATTTAAATTAATTGACCAACTAAATAATTAATTATTAATTAAAATTAATTAATTAAATAATTTAGATTTATTTTTGAATTAAAAAATAATTTTAATTCAAAACTCAATATTCACAACATCCACAACTATCAAGAACACCAGTATAATCTGAAAAATCGATTTGAAAATCTTGCAAAACTCAAAATCTCGTTTTTACTAATTACCAAACCAAATCATGCAAATCATATATGGAAATGATCCTTATGACTTCTACAATCATAATCAATCATCCAAACAATCCTTCAAACTCAGAAACCGAACTTAAATTTAAATAAAAAAAATGAAAATACGAAATTAATAAAAATACGACCTTATATGATGATTTTGATACGGATATGATCGTCTCGTCGAGAGCTTCGTTTTGTCTATTCATACGCCTCCATCGGATTCCAATAACGTCTTCAAATTCTCGCTTGATTGCGAAGAACACGAAGAACACGGTTAGTTTCTCTGGATAATTATCTCTTTAACTGTTTGCAAATGATTTTCTGTACGAAATAAAATACGGTAAAGGCTATTTATAATTATGGAATATTAGTACCCCGTTGGATCATTCCGGATATAAAATAGTACGTTTAATTATGAAAACAGATCCAAACGGTACCGGTTTTCGGGATAATTATCCAAATCTGTACAATTTGTACTCCGGTCTTGGTCTCAGCGCCTGGTTACACGTATTATGAGATGATAATTGTAATTTTTTAATAAAAAGATCTCCTTTATCGAAAATACAAGTTTTATTGATTTACCAAAACAAATAATGTATCGAAAATATTGGGCCGGGACCCGCATAGGACAAACCGTACGCCGGATCGAAAAAGTCGAAACATGAAAAATGCTCGGAATATTACAATTAGGTAAGGATGGAGTTCTCGGAAGAGTTTCGGGTTATAAAAACGTAAAAACGGATGACGTCGGTTGGTTCCCGATTGTACAAAATAGTTTTTTAAATACTCGGAAAAAGATTTTATAAAATCCATATATTTCCTATAAAATCATAAATCAACATAATAATAAATAGGAAGATATGACAATTATCTATATTTTATTTTGGACATATAAAAATTAAAATACTCAATTCATATTATTTTTAAACATCCCAACACATATAACACTTAACAAATAATTCACAGAATATATACTGAACATATATAATAATTATTTATTAGTAAAAATAATTACACAATATATCCCGGATATTACAAATATCACACTTGCTGATAGTCCGGGTCAGGAAATAACTGTTGATCATCTGGATAAACTTGAAGCTGTAAAGATTATTCATGAATAACATGATAGTTCTGGATTTAAATAGAAGATCTTACTCTTATTGCAAAATGATCAAATTCAAGTTCTTTCACTTGATGAACTGATGATAATGTCTACAAAGGAATTGAAATATATTCACTATTTTCTAAGAATTGAAGATGAAACTTCAAGGTTATAGTCAAACATGATTCTTGCCAATATCAGAAGAAGGATACTGGATGAAGGTCAATATTATTTTTGATCATATGTTCCCGTATATATAAATTTCAAAGGGCAAGAAGTCAACATGAAGAAAGGAGGAGCTGTCATTCAAAATGTTCTTACTCAGAGGCATATAAATATGAATCTTGATGGAAGAAGAACTTTCTATGTGTCACTGAAAGACATGATAATAGAAAAAACTCAAATCATAAATCTGAGAGCTGCTATCTATCAATTATATGATAAAACAGAGTATAAGAAAAATTTAAAGATCAAGTTAGAAGATATTCTATTGAAAAAGATTGATGACATAGTTAAAACTTTTATTCAGAGATACTACAGAGTTTATCAAGAAATATGAAGATCAAAGTCTGAAATAGAGTAAGCTTTACACTGCTTATTTTGTCTATCTACTTTTTGGCACTAGAAAATTCTATTAGAATTTATGTTTATTCTGCAACGCATAAATTAAGGGAGATTGTTGAAAATTGGCTAAGTCATGAATCAGGATCTGTCTAATAATCATGATATGATCAACTGCAGTGATATGATTTTTCGTTAGAAGCTTCGTTATTATCCGTTGACAATCTTTAGTCATCTGTTGGTATATATAAATGATTATCCGCTGAACTACATCATATATCCGTTGATCAAGTTATCCGTTGAGAATGACTTGGATGATAAGTCAGGACTGCGAGATAAATCAGAAGGTACTGATTTATAGTATCGTAGTTGATTTAGATATGTATGGAAAGTGTTAGAATTATATTGTAATATATCTTGTAATTGATAGAGGACTGATTATAGTTGTGTAGTATATACACACAGAATAGGTAATCACAATGTGAAGAGCTGTACTCGAGTATTCTCATAACCTAGAAGCTCTTAAGAATATTGTTCTTGAGAGATTTTTATAACAGTTTATTAAAGATCAGTATAAACAGTTATTTGATTCATCTGTTCTTACTTTACTTTCATAATACATCGATTTGTTTAGTAATTGTATTCAACCCCCTTAAACAACCGGGTAATAAGTTCATAAGACTTCAGTATTCCATAGATCTCATCTAGAGATATTTATTTAAGTTCATAATTATTTATTATTGATGTGACCTTAAAATCCCACTTTTCAGGGAGTGCAAGTAGAAACTTCAAGTTTGATTCCTCTAAGTCATATTCCTTTTTGACAAGAGATAAGTCATTCAACAACTTTTGAAATCTATCGTATATCTCACTTAAGAGCTCATTGTCTCTTGAGTCAAAGTGCTCATATTCCTGAGTAAGTACTATTCTCCTATTTTTCTTGATAGCAATAGTACCTTGACACTTTACTTCTAAAGCATCCCAAATTTCCTTTGATATTTTACATCCAATAACCCTATTGGACATAACACTATCAAGACTGTTATGCAGGATATGTCTTACTTTTTCATCCTTCATGATTGATGATAGATCCTCTGCAGTATAGTCCATTTTTGGTTTATCAACCATCTTTTCTTCTTGAACAGCAACTGTTATTGCTAACTTCATTTGCCTGTGAGGACCATCATAAATCCTTTTTAGATATTCGGGATCTGTAGCTTCTAAACAAATGGCCATCTTAACTTTTCATATTGGATATTCATGTATCTTCAGGATTGGAACCTCGATAGCCTCGTACCTACTCATATTATTGTTAATCTGTGATATGGCTGGGGGTGGTTGTGGTGGATTCTGTTCTTGTTCTTTGTCTGCCATTAAAGGTTAATTTTCAGATCTTAAACTGTTTGTATATCAATAACAAGCTCTGATATCAATTGTTAGGTCTGTAATCAACTGTAGAAGGGGGGTGAATATAGTTTATATAAACACATCGATAAAGCTTCAATATAATCATCAATTTTTATATTAACAGATAAAAACTGATTACAAGAGTACTCTCTTAAAAGATGAACAAATATCCTTGAGAGCTGCTAGGTTATCTGAGAGATATATCAATTCGTGAACTCATATAGTGTAAACCTAATATGTGTTTATATAGTGCACAGTTACACAATTAATAAGGAATCCTATTCTTTTACAACAAGGAAAAGGAAACCTAATACATATCCATGTATGATTGCTTAGTCCTTCGCCGCCTTGATTTCTGCAATCCTTTTGTTTCTCGAATATCTACTAAAGTGAATAAATCATGATGAAATCATATGCTTATCATCAAGAAGTACTGATAGAAAAGTAGTGATGACGTCACCTTTAGTAAATACTGATATTAAGTTTTGACAATAAACTCTAATAGTTTATATCCTGATATCATCAATTATATCTAACACCAACAAAATTCAACTAATTATATGAAGATTTATTTTAGTTTAATTTGTTTAAACCCGGATTAATGGTAAATTGTTTTTTTAGCCCGGATAAAAGTGCATATTATTAAGTTTTAGTTGATCTAATTATTTATGATTTTAATTGTGCTTTATCTTGGATCAGTTGTATAAATATTGTTACCCTAGATTAATAGTATATATTGATTTATTTAGTCCAAAGTTATTATTCTCACTAACAAATTATCTCTAATTTCGTTTTAATAAAATAACATGGATACAATCGATATTGAAGAAACCCCGATATTATATAAAACCCAAACTAGTATAAACATATCAACTATCAAAATTTTAATATTTTCGAGGTCGGATCTCGTTATGCCTCCATTATATCTAACAACCAAGTACGTATACTTTAATTTCAATTTAGCGCCAATCAATTGTATAAGAGTTATCTTTAGTGTAATTTTTAATTTTGTTTTGAGTTATTTTTAATTATTGTATAAGATTGAGTCAATATTATAATTTTGTTTAACTCGGGTGAAAAATATATATTAATTTATTTAAACCCGAGATCGTTAGAATTCTATTTGTATTTATATAATTATGTTGTCAGTATTAATCTATTTATTAAAGTATTTTATTTTAAATATTACTATAATTACATTTGTAGACCGTCTTCTTTAATATAAAAATAAAACTTATAGAGATTCAAACCTGAGACCATTGGACATATTATAATTCCTTTTACATTAATATAATTATATTTTGAATATTTATCTATTTAAAAAAGTATTTTATTTTAAATATTACTATTTTGTAGGTGACCAGATCGACTATCAACAAAATTCTCATTATTTTATCTTTAATATAATAATGTATATTATTTTATTTTATTAAATAGGATTGTCGTGTTACTTTCCGAAGAATATCAAGTTTTGATATTTAAAATTAAAAATAAATGTATTTTTTAATAAAAAGATAATTGATTAGTTAATAGTAATTATAATATTTTATTAACAGAATTGCCCTTTATATTTTTAGAAAAAGATGTGTTTAAGTTGGAGAAGATAAAAAGGTAACATGTTTTACTAAAAAGTTAATTGATTACTTAACTAATTAAACAAGGGTAATCAAATAAAAAATTATTAAATAAGGGTAGTTAAGTAATTGAACTAATGATCATACCAACCATACTTTCAATAAAAAAGGTAATTGGTTTAATAACTAATTAATTAATTGTAATCAAATAAAAAAAAATCATTAAGTGAGGGTAGTCTAATAATTGAAATAAGGATCATACCAACCATATTTTCAATATTCTATTTATTATAATATAATATATATAATTTTATTAAAATAATTTATAGAACAAAAAATATCGTAGTAGAGATTTTTAATATTTATTATTTTCAAGGTTTTTAAATTTTATATTTAAAATTTTTAATTAAGATAAGCTTTTTATGCATGAAAGAATATTGAAATTTCCGTTTGCATGTTTGGAATTTTGTGTTTACAAGTAACTTACCTTTATTTCCAATATTATGGTAACCACTAGGTTTTAGTTTCTAAGTAGATGATCGAAGTTATATAGGGTCTGGGATATTATCAGTGTTATTAAAAACTAGTTTACTAAGCTGCCATTAGGCGCCTTCTAAAATAATCTTCCGACTTTTTTCTTTTTTTATATTTCTTATTTCATCTTTATCGTTATAAAATTATGAATAATAAATAAATATAATAAATGAAAAAGTTTAAAAAATTGTTCTCTCATTAAACAAATTTATTCAAATGAGTGGTTCTTTCATTATCCACAAATATAATATCATAAAATTATATTATTTATTAGTCAATAATTAATGTAATATTTTTTTCTATTTAATAATATAAAATTTTGATAAAATTACAAAAATATATATTAGAGGCGCCACCTCACCGCCCTCGTACTCTCCTTTACTGTAATATATATATATATATATAATATAATATAATGATATAAAGATATAATGATTTTAAAAAATATTGAGAAAATATATTTATAAATACTTGTCTTTGTAATATTTTATAGGCTAAAAATTAAAATTTCAAGAAAATTAAATATAGTAATTTGATCTTAAGAAAAAGAGGGGAAATGGTATTGAAAAGGAAATTTAGAAAAATATGAATATGGTAAATTGATTTAAAGAGAGTAAAAGTTTAAGGCGAATATTATGATTACAAAGTTACTTTTAAAAATCTTAATTAATGGAAGATGTTGTATAAATTTTAGGAGAATATTATGGATAATTTTTTTTATATAAATATCAGTTTTTGTAATATTTAATTGGCTAAAAAAATAGAATATAGCAAGTTGATTTTAGGAAAAAGAGGAGAAATTGTAGTAAAAATGAAATTTATGTGAATATCAAGATGTAAGTTGATTTAAAATGAAAAATATAAGTTTTAGGAGAATATAATGGTAAGTTGATTTTAAAAATCTTAATGAAAGTTTTAATTGAAATTTTAGTAGAATATTATGAAGATTATAATATATTTAGGAGAATATATGGTAATTGTAGTTTTTGTATAATGAGAAGATTTGAGGGCGCCACCTATACGCATTCGCCTTCTCCTTTATATAATATATAAGTATATTGATTTAAACATTTATATAGAAATTATTAAGGAAGTGTAATAAAGATAAAAAAGAAGTTAAGTAATTAAATCATCTTTGTTGTAAGTTTAAGATGTTATTCGAATTGATGTGGGCCTAGGTTCTATTGAATATAATCATATTTTATTAATAACGTTACTAAATTAATATTACTATATTGTAATTAATATAATATAAAGTTTATAAGTAACGGTAAAAAAAATAAAATTTAAGGATGTAATTGAGGGAATTGAATTAATAAATGATAAATATTAAATATAATATTTTTTTTGACAAATATGACTTTCAACCTTATAAATTAGTATATGTTCTCATAAATTTTCACCGTGAGTCAGGATCAAAATCAGGACATGGGACGTTATATACTCTTAAACAGTGGAATTATCCAACTGTGCTCAAACATAATATCTTAATCAAACACATCTTTGAAAAAAAGGAGATGGATTGATGGGGAACCTGACTGGAAGTCTTGGGACGATGGATACTTTGATGGCTAACAGGGTGATAATATATTCTAAATTATAAAATAAAAATTAATTGTATAAAATTTTATTAATAAGGGTAATAAACTACAATTTTTAATATTTCGTATAATATAATATAATATGTATAGTATAGATATACTTAATAAGTTATTATGTTTTGTCTATTAAGTTATTATGTTTCATGTAAAGATATACATAGGTATATACATGCATACATATGCACATGTATAATAAGTTAATAGTTAATTTTTTTTTTGTCTTTAACCTGAGTTTAAATTTTGAAAACTAGAATTCATACATTTTAACTATCAAATTGGTAATATAAACAAGTGAATTACAGATAATTAGTAAAAATAAATATTCTTATTTATGATTTAAAATTTCACTGAAACCTTAATAACTTACTTAATATGAATTACATTTATTTTTAAGTAATAGGTGTATATGTAGTAGTACTAATAATAATAATAATAATAATAATAATAATAATAAATAATACTAATATAATAATAACAATAATGATAACAACAACAAAGATAACAACAACAAAAACAACAACAATAATAATAATAATAATAATAATAATAATAATAATAATATCTGGAAATATTAACCAAAATAGGAAAATGAAAGACAATTCAAATTGCTGTATTCGGGATGGAGGTATACAAAATGCCCACCAAAAATGGCAAACCTAGTGTCTTAAACCTAGTGTCCTATCAACTAAATATATCACACCAATTAACAACGAATTCATAAATTATTTATTATTTTACATCCGCCGTCATGGCAAGAAAATGAACCTTCGAAAGTGCATATAATAGCATACAAGAGAAACTAATTTATAAAAGGACTGATGTACGATATAATATTGATACACTAGAGGTAAAGACGTACATTTGAAATGTAGAGTGCTTACTATAGAAAGGGGTAACTGTACATAAGATATGGCACCAAAACTTACATCTATTCCAAAAAAATTATATATATCCATTCAAGTCTTTAAATTATCCTAAAAAGATATTAGTACAAGAATAAGTAAAAAGAATAATATCAACTTAAGACTATGGAGAATTAATGGTACTAATTGAGGTCTGAATTGACTCGGTTCATTTGATGACCTGTTACACGAGTTACTAAGTATATATAATTGTAAGTATGGGCAAGAAAGATAAGAGATGAAGAACCACCCAGAGAGAGGTCTTTGGAGGCCGTTAAGGTGAAAAATAAGAGCGGGATGAAGTTTTGGGGATATATGAGTACATATCACTGTATATATTGAAATAAATATATTATTGTGTTTTCTGATTAGGTTGATATACATGACCAACAAACTGACAACATATTTACTGAGTCAAGGTATACCCCCGAATTAGGTATACGAGTTATTTTCTATTGTTATAAATAAGTGAGAAAAATGTTTCAGAAATATGTATGCAAATCAAATCAAAACATTATTAATTTTCCTTACTACATAATTTCTAATTATTCCATTATCTTGCACATATACACATGACCTTACATATGCCATGCACCATCTTTGTATTGGATTTTCAAATATTATCTTAGGAAAGTTTCCAAAAATAAACTTGGGAACTTTAGTCTCTAACTAAGTGATTATATAGTTAAATTACTCTATATAAGCTTTAAGTTATAGTATTTATAAAAAATTATGATCATGTTGGTTTATAATGGTATTTGGCTACAACTAGGTAAGGTTTATGTATCTAATGCAATCAATGTATCTAATGCAATCAGGTGACGCCTAACATGTCCTAAGATGCGTATTTGTTAATATTGAATGAGGAGGGGAAGAGTTATGATGTACAAAATAAAAAATTTAACAAAAATTAAATTCAAAAATAAAAGTATGTGTAACAAACTACTATATTCTATAGTAGTCCAAACAACCACAAATACTTTTATAGTAACCTTTATAGATCGCCCTCAATAGTGACAATGAATAGCACTACATATGTTATTTCAGTTTAGTGTCAAATATCAAAGAACATGTCCTATACCAACGTCACCACTCCCCGAAAAATACTCATGACATAGACAAATAAATAAGTCATCCATTCACCGACCGACATCGTAGATAAAGAATAAATGATATGAGCTAAAACAACATCAATTATAATTTGAGTATGCCCATGCATTGCACGGGTTATAGAGCTAGTTAAATTCAAATTGATAACTGAGATTAAAAGGGAAGCAAAAATTAATGCTATACATTTGACATGATAAGTTGTATCATAAAGCATAAATTTATTTACTTTGTTGTTCTAGTTTTTCCTTAAAAATATAATGTAGGATTAGTTTCTTTGATGGTAGAAGCACAAACTTTGTTTTTATAAATGACTCAAAATAGATTAAAAATATCTAGAAGCACTGAAAAAATTAGAGGCAAAAAGAAATTGGAGCGAAAAGCAGTTTAACGAGATTATACTTGATAAACTCTTTTCTTCATTCGAGTATAACATACGTGAGATTAAATCAATCATCATCATGATTTTTATTGAGATATATATTCTTCTATATTGTAATATTAGGTAGACTATAAATTGATTAGTGTGGTTTTATTCATAAAAAAATGTTGTACCCAAAATCTCACGTGGGCTCGATTTAAGGCCCATGAGTGGTTTTGGGCTTCCTCGACACTAATTGAAATGCTTTTGGCATGGTTTCAGGCCTATGAAAATGAACGTATGGAGCCATTTTGCCAGCTGACGGAAATCAGGGATTCATTAGGTGGGATTCTGTGACAGCCTCAACCCCGGGGTCAGGAGTTGGCGTTACGAGCAATAATAAACCATAAATAGAATATAACCAAACTCATAATATTACATTATCACGACCCCCTTACCAAGATCTTTACCAGGTTTAAGTATGAATTTAGGTTACTCAGTTACCGAATATTTAAATAAGTCTGATATAATATACTCTTATAGCAACTCAAGAGACCAACATCTGGTCTGACTTAAACTACCAAATATGATCCTGAAAGAGGAGGAGTAGATACTCTGCCTTGGCTACGGTGAACAGGTCTTCTAGGCATCTAAAATATATATATATATATATATATATATATATATAGAGAGAGAGAGAGAGAGAGAGAGAGAGAGAGAATTTTGCAAGGGTAGGCAATCAATTGCTCAGCAGTACTGTAACGCCCCCAAATCCGGGGTCAGGAATCTGGTTCGTCACGCCATCCTTCACTCATGTATAACCTGTATAGATACAATAATCCAACAGACCCCAATCTCATGCACACACATACACACACAAGTTATAGCCTTAGAAATGATGTACAAAATGTAATCTTCTTTTATTACACTCAAATGTACTTTACAGGATCTCAAACAATTATTCATAACCTCTACATGAAGTTACAATAATTACGACTGATATCTTATACCTATTTGATACGCTTGCCCACCTGAGACAAAGCTGCCAGGGATTCTCCCCATGACTGCAAGTGACTAAGTCCCACACCGGCATACTGGTTATCTGTTGTGTTGTGTCATTTAAAAGAAAGCAAGAGTGAGCTATAATGCCCGATATAATAATGTACAGTATGAAATGACTATATGATAAACTCAAGTAAAACGTCATATATGATAAATATGTTTTATTCAAAAAATAGTTTTCCTTGGTGATACACACCTTCTTTTGAAAACAATTCTTTGGTGGATCTATTATCATGTGAATACCTTAATGGTAAACCCAGCACCTAGGCTTGGGTTACGGTATTGCATCACAATTCCAATTGGAAGAATAGGACATTCGTTGGAGCCACCACATACGATGATCAGTTGTACTACGGAAATAGTAACCTTTTCTACTAGTAGAAGGACGACACCTTCGTATCCCGGTTATCACCCTTGCCGCATACGGGCTATGTGTCCTCATTTCGGGTATACACACACTTCGCAGGTCCTTAGGTACATATAGTACCGTCTCCTATGGTACCGGCAGTCTATCCAATACACAAAGTACTTGGATCCTACCCCTCCTCTGTCCTTTAGGAAATCCTATCATATACTTGGAATCATCGAACTATATCGAAGTTCCCCAAGCGTTTTGCTTGTTGATAGGCATAACTTTACCTCATATATATATGTACTTCCGAACGTTTTCGGAGGAAGTACTAAGGATGTGAGTTGACCGTTCTCAACAGATAAGTAAATAAGGGGAGTTCCTTTTGAAACTATATTCAAAATATTTGAAATAAGTCGAGATAATATTCTCCGACGATCTGAAATTATTCGAATGATTTTTCGAAAATCAGAAAGTATTTTACATAGTGTTTCATGATTTTTAAATCATAAATAAATCCTTTAATAAATAATAAATAATCAAATATTAATCGATAAATAATTAAAACTCGAATAAGTTTACTTTAAAAGAATATTTAAAATTATATTCCTCAACTAATTTATGTCTACATAATTTAATAATCTTTAATGTTTAATCGGGTTTGAAATAAATATTCGTTGGAGTATACTTTTCCCATAATAAATGAATAGGTATATAATATTTATTATTCGAACAATAAAATATAGTTGAGAGAATACGATCTTTGGAAATCGTTTTAATAAAAGTTAGAGGTATTTAATATTTCGCAAGTGGACATCGAGTCCCTTGGAATAAAATAAGTACGGACTTTTAATGGTCCAAAACATCTCCGGGATGATTCCCGAGTTTATACTTTATAAAAACTGACCGACTCTCGGTCTTATAACTTATATATCACGCTATAGTATAGCATTTGTATTCTTAAATAAAACACCTCCAGAATAATTCCGGGTTTTCATAAAATTATAGTGACTGATCCTCGGTCTAAAATATACTCCTCATATATACAACGTTACACTCTAGCGTTATCGATTGAAATTCGGTTATATTCATATACCAAAATCATTATCATATCGTATGATATTATATAACATAGTTCGTAAACATCGTAAATATAGCATCATGTATATATCGACATTATTTGAAAACAAATACAACACAACAGTATTGTTATGGATAAAAAACTAATATATATAATTGTTGTATTTATTACTAAGGTACGTGAGCTCAAGGCCTTTAATGGCTGCTCTCGTGTTTCGTAGCTTAACTCTGCATTTACGAGATGCCTACGTATCTCTGTGAATTAGAGAATCAAGCCAAAAAATGTAGTTCTGATTTGTGGGGTGAGACCCCTTATATAGATGTTGGAAGTCCTTGAATTGGACTTGGTATAGGAGACTTGGTGGGCAAGTCTCATAATTAGAATGGACTTTGGAGTCCTAGATAGTAGGAAACTGATTCCTTATCCTTTTAGGTCCCCTTGAGGCCAATCTACAAGGATATATATCCCCACAAGGACTTATCTTAATAGGTGTTTTTCTCCCTTATTCATTAATTACGAATTTAATAAATAATCAGGGTTTTTGGGCCTTCTTTGTCTCATCAGGCCTGATCTGGTCCATCAGGCCTGATCAACATGTTAACCTTTCTGGTCTGAATGCCATACATCTTCTTATTGGACCTTGGAGCCCAAACTGTAATAACTAATTATGCAATCAGGATTTATTCATCCCTATCATTTGCCCCCCAACTTTTGAGAACCCGTATAAGATTTCGCGAAAGTTAAGTTCACTTATACTGGGTATCGTTTTGTGTAAAGTGTGGAGCGACCTACACGTTTACAACGATTTACTTTTATTCCCTTTATTCAGGAATTATCTTAATTTCCAGGAATTTTTTCCCTTGACTCCGGGATTTTTTCTTAATTTTCTGGATTTTTTCCTTTAATTTCTGGAATTTATCCTTATTTTTCTGGGATTTTTCAGATTTTTAGCCCTTTTTCGACCAGGATCCTAGTCGAAATTTTGACCAGGATCCTAGTCGAAAATATGGGTCAGTCTTGCAATCCTGGTCGAAGGAGTTCGACTAGGATCCACGATCTGGAATTCGACCAGGATCCTATTCGAACTTTCGACCTGGATCTAGGTCAAAAACTTACCCCTCTTTTCAATTCCTGGTCTTGAATTTTTCGACTAGGATTTCGACCAGGATTCTAGTCGATGTTTCGACCTGAATCCTGTTCGAAAATTCTCTATTTATCATGCTTCCTGGTTGAAGGATTTCGACTAAGATTCACGACCTGGTTTCGACCAGGATCCTAGTCGATTTTCGACCTGGGTTTTAGTCTAGGTTTTAAACCCCATTCTTGAAAAATACTTGGTTCATTTTGACCTCATTCCTGGTCGAAGCTTTGACCTCAATCCAGTCCTGTTATTTCCGTTGTTTTTGTGTGTCCAGTCGAAAAATTTCGGGCAGGATCACAACCTGGAATTCGACCTGAATCCTGGTCTTTTTTACCCATTATTTTGGGGTACCTGCTCGAAAGATTTCGGGTAGGATTCACGACCTGGAATTCGACCTGAATCCTGGTCTTTTTTCCCGTTATTCTCTGATGCCTGCTCGAAAGATTTCGGGCAAGATTCACGACCTGGAATTCGACCTGAATTCTGTTCTTCCACTAGCAGAATTCATTGGGCCTTACAACTTTTAGGGCTACAATTTAGGTTATTATATTTTCCAAATCCTAATTGGATTTGGGCCTAGCCTTCTTTATTAGGCCTTATTTTAACGGGCCTCTTTATTGGGCGTTTAATCTTATTGGGCCTCTTTATTGGGCCTTAAATCTTATTGAGCCTCTTTATTGGGCCTTAAATCTTATTGGGCCTCTTTATTGATTTGGAATTCTCTAGAATTCCTTGGAATTATTCTGGAATATTCCATTTTTCTGGGCTTTTTTCTTTGGGCCTCTTTTCTTAATGGGCTTTCCTCCATTCAACTTCCCTTTTCCTCTTATATAAAGGAGTAAGGAGAGGCTACTTCTGCTCACTTTCTCATTTCTAAGTTTTTCCTCTTTCTCCTCCTGCTAAGTTTCTCAGAGTAATAACAGCAAGTCGGAGCTCAAAGCCTTTTTTAGGACCGCTTCTTTAGGTAAAATCCCTCCCTTTACTTCTTGTGTTTTCTTTTCCATTTTTTTTTGATAACATGTCTATGTGCCCCCCCTTTTCAGATGGCTGACAAGAAAATGACTCGCTTGGCCAAAATGAACGTGGCTAGAAAGTCCAACGAATTCTATATTCGATCAAGGTATACTTCTTTAATCGACATGATCAACACTCGAGGGGATGAGTACCCGTCTGATGCGCATCTGGATGCGCACGACCATATTAGTGCTTTGCGGGATCCGAAGGAGCTGGAAAAGTTGAGCAGCTGCTTCAAAATCAAGGAACCTTTTAAGCTGGTTCTTGCAGGTCCGGCCGATAGGGCCTGTCAGTGGAAGAAGGAGGCTTTATGCGTATATAGAGATACTCTAAGGGCAGGTATCAGACTCCCTTTTCATCCGTTCATTCCTCTATTACTGGCTGATGTGGGCATTAGCCCTTGCCAACTCCCCCCTAATTCTTGGAGGCTCATTATGTGCTATCTGTCACAATGTGCCAAACACAATGTCCCTACTTCCGTTCCAGTTCAAAAACATTCCTGATAAAAGTCCGGGTTGGGTTTCTCTAAACCAGCGCCCCACTATTCCCCATATTGTGAACGGGAAGTCCATCCCGGACAACAACTTGGGGTGGAAGAAGGATTTTTTGTTCGTCGTTTGGGAGGGTGGAGATTGGGGCACCCTATTTCGATCGTCCTTTGGGCTTGCCGTCGATGGGAGCCCAAATGATATAACTCTGTCTGAGGAGGAGGCTAGATCTTTCAACCTCCTTACGCAATATAATGGGACTTCCCACTCTTGGGACCTTATCCGGGAGACCGTCCTGGTAGAACGCGGCCTCTCGCCCGTCCCTAAGAAAGTAAGTTTCCTTCCTTACCTCTTTTTTATCTCCTTTATTTTTTATTCCGCTAATTCTTCAACTTATCTCGCTTGTCGCAGTGGCTGAGAAGATTGAGGAGGCTACCAAGCCTAAAGACCTGGAGACAACCAGGATGAAGCGGGCTGGAAAGGTCTTTAAAGACCCAAGCCTTGGTGACCGCTTCCCTGAGTTCCTCCTTCAAGCAATAGAACCAGGCGAGGAAGGCCCCAGCCAAGTTTTGCGCATCAAGCAGAGGCCAGGGGCCTATTTTCAACCTGCTTGGGGGATCCGGGGCAAGGATTCAATCGTTGGCAGCACGGCTGTAACACCCCCAGATCCGGGGTCGGGGATCCGGGTCGTCACGGTCTTTCTTTCCACAATATCACTTCAGTTAATTAATAATAATAACCTTATGCTGTGACCCCACACTAACACACACCACAACCCGTTATAGTCTCAGAGATGAAATTTAAATAAGTACAAGTCTTTGAATCCACAATTTAAAAGTTATTACAACCTAAAATGATTACTTGATAAATTTACAGTTAATTGCCATTATCTGTCACAAGTTATAATTATACATAATTTGATTCTCAAAAATAGAATGCCTGATCTACCAATAGATCTACCTCTGCGGCTATAGCAGCCACAACATCATCGGGAAGACGCGGGATGCTTCCCACGCGCTTGCGCTGGGTCTGCTGGAGTCTGGCCATCTTTCCTAACTGTTGTTGTGTGATGAAAGAAATAAAGCAAGAGTGAGCCTTACAGCTCGCAAGATAATATGTAGTGATAACAATAATATAAGTATCTAAATGGATACTTACTAGAATCTTTTATCACGAGTAAGATAATTACTTACTAGATATAAGTAGAAACAAGGGATGAAGTTACCACATACTTCACTATACTTATATCATTTATGAAGCTACTTGAACTACCACTGTTCAAAGTATAATGAGCTTTCAACAGTTCATCACATAGATGAGACTACAAGACAAGATTTGAATAGATTAAATCTTTAAAATATCATCAAAATAAAATGAAGTTACGAGATACTTCATTTGATGCAAACATCATTTTGAAAACTTGACCCTGCCAACACTCAACAATCGCCCAATCGTAGCCTTTCTATCGAAATGCTTTGGGTAGTGTTGCAGAAATATCCAATTGGATGATGAACTCATTACGGGAGTTTGCCGCGCCAGGAAGACCACTTACGATGATCAGTCGTAGTAGTACAACCCCACCATTTTCTACATGTAGAGGAGAACCTGTCGGATTTACTTGTCAACCGAACACTGAACTCCTAAGGAATGGACCGCCTTAGCGGAACTTCCAGGCCATTTGGGCCAATATAATAAGGCTGGGCCGGCGCTACTCGACCACTTACGCCACTCCTAGTTCAGATGAAATCCATGACTCTGAAACGTAAAGCTCGTTTCCCCCTTTCCCCAAGTAGAAACTTGTTGATACGGCTCCACCAAGAAGTCGTACCTAGTTGGAAAGGAAAACTCACCGATATTTCCCAGGCGATGCCTGTTAATGGATTAACTTGTTCCAAGAATTTTACTTCCCGAATATTGGGTAAGTAATCAAAAACTCTTTTACCAAGACAGCAACCTTGTTGCGAATATAAAACACACCATCGAGCCGGATCCCCCAGGTTTTGAGCGAGTATTTAAATCCCCTTTTTAAAAGGAAGATCTTAAATATAAAAATAGTTTTGGGATCCGCTCTAACTTTTGAAAATCATTTTAAAGACTCGAAAACACTTTAAAGAGTGTTTGGAGTAAAACTGATTTAATGAAGTAAATCAGTCCCCAGAATATTTAGAAAATGTCTGAATATTATTATTTAAATAATATTCCCATAAAAGATAATCTTTATAAAATAATTGAAGTAGAAGTATTAAAACTTATACTTGAAATGAATAGCAAATAATCAAAGATATACTTATACGAAAGTAATATCTTTATTTGAATAATCAAAAATAAGTTTGATTATCGACACCTTATTCTTTAATAAAATAAAGAATATATCTCAGCAAATAATCGGAGTCATAGATCCTCAAATGAATATTCAAATAATATTCAATAAATAAAATAAGCTGAGTCATAATACCTCGAATGAATATTATAAATAATATTCATTAAATAAAATAAAGGAGTCATACATCCTCAAATGAATATTCAAATAATATTCAATAAATAATGTAAAGGAGTCATACGCCTTCGAATAATATTTGAAATAATATTCAATAATAAAATAAAGTTAAAGTTATCGAATAAACCTTATTCGATTAATAGTTTTAAAAACTATATCCATATATATATATATATATATATATATATACTCGGGAACATCGACTCCCGGTTTAGAAATATGTTCACCTTTTATCCCCTATACTAAGGGTATACGCAACTACTTGCTTATTTCTAGCATAGGTATTATGCAACTATAAGCATTGAAATCAACAGATAGATAACCAGATTATGAAACAGACATGCATATATACCATATTAGCATGCTCCAATATATCGCAAAATTTGCTAATAACAATCATGCAATATCACAAGATAATGCATATACATATATTTACATCACAACAACAGTATAACGGGTAGAAAACTTGCCTGAGCGACTGGGGGTTACGAATGGCTCGGGACGAGTCTGGTAACCTATAAACAACAAGTAAGTTGGAATTAAACCAAAGTCACTTGTAAATCTATACTTTAACTAACTTAGACTCTAACGCTTATTTTGCGCTTACTGATTCTCTTAAGTCACTCGAGTACCCTCGGCTCCACCATTTTTAATAATTTAACCTTTACGAGTTTTAAGGCGATTCCTTCGCGAGTGTCTTACCAACTGCCTAACACACTTACCATAAATGTTTCATACATTAATTAACCCTTTTTGGTCTTTAACCTATATTTCAAAGTAAGGCGAGGGGAAAAGTTTCATTCGCGAAACGCCGTTACTTGAAACGGTTGTTTCTCCTAAACCGTGCATCGGAATCGAACGAACTACATATCAAAACGAAGCTCGTAACATGAGCTATCTAAACATAGCAGTGGTCATAATCTAGCAGGGGGTTCTCGGGTCCTAATGTTATGCACAAAAACAGTCCAAAGAAAATCGGACGTTACGACGGCTATGTTTACGCGATTACCAATGTTTAAACTACTCCAATTAACCACCAACCAATTCATAACCATCAATACAACAAAACTTCACCTAAACCATACCACATCAGTCCATAATCTCCAAGGTTTTCAACTCAAACAACCACAATCAAGATCTATGAACTATAATCAAGCTTCAATTACTAAAACACTTCCAAATCAAACCAAACTACTAATAATCACAATCCATGCTTCTCATTTCACAACACCAACCATTAAACTTACTAACAAATAAAGTAAAGGCTAGGGTTTGAAGTTTATACCTTCCTTGGGAGGTGTTAAGTTGCTAGGAAGCCTTAGGGAGCCTCCTACAAGCTTGATCTTTCCAAAGAAATCAAGAACACAAAGTTAGGCTTTGAAGTTTCTAAAAGTCCGATTTAAAGAACTGTAAAAATGAGGGTCTTACCATGATTATTTGGACGAGACTTGTGAACAAGAGTTGTAGGCCATCTCAATACCTTTCCAATGAGCTATAGAACACAATATTTGAGTGAGAAATGAAGGAGATACAGCAGTTTTAGTGTTCTGATTCTGTTTTGGCCGAGAGCATGAAGAACAATGCCTTGGTTTCTTTTTGATTTTTGATGAAAATGATTTTGCTTGGCTTGGTTGGCTTGGTTTTTGTGCTTGCTTTAGTCAATTACCTTCTTGCCCTTGAATTTGTGTGGTTACAAAGCCACCACACCTCCTTCCTTCCCATGTCATGCTTATGTCACCTTGCACATGTCATAATGCTCCCACTTGTCCACACCTTGTGGTTTGATGATGTCACAATCCCTGGCTTCTTGTACAAGCTTGTCTCTTGATCACTTATTTGTTTTACGGTTCGCTTATCTTTCGTTCTCGTTTATCGTTTGAGGGATCATACCCGGGATCTTATTACTTAGGTTCCCTTAACCTTTCTCAATATATTATATTCCTTTTATGATCCTCTCCTATAATCCTTTAATTTAAATCCTTTTTATCCTGTTACCTTATACTCAATTCTCTCCGTATCTTGTGAATTTCCGGGAAAAATCAAAGTGTTCGGATTTGGATTCTGACGATCTTTACATACACTTATATCCCATATAAAGTACTAATAAAATCTCAGAATATCCATATCAGAACCCCTACATAGTGTGGCATGAAAAGTTTTCTCATTCAGCAAAAACACTATTCATAAGGGTTTCAAAAATTTCCCAAAAATTGGGGTTATTACAGTCTCCCCTCCTTAAAAGGATTCCGTCCCGGAATCAGATAGAAAGTGAATAGGGATACTCTCTTAGCATTGCACTTTCTAACTCTCGAGTAAATTTTCCCACATTGTGGTTCTACCATCAAACTCTTACTAGTTTGATAACCCTTCTCCTAAGCACTCGTTCCTTTTTACTCTATACCCTTCCTGGTTGCTCCATATAGGTTACGTCTGGTTGCATGTCTATGCGCTCATATGCCCCTATTTGTCTGGCATCCGAATTACACTTCCATAACATTGATACGTGGAACACGTTATGAACTTGCTACAGGTTCGGGGGTAGGGCTAGCTCATATGCTAACTTCCCAAACGTCTTAATATATCCAAGGGTCCAACAAATTGTAGACTTAGCTTTCCTTTCTTTCCGAACCTCATCAATCCTTTCCAAGGGATACCTATAACATTACTAGGTCCCCTATTTCATACTCTTTATCCTTTCGTGTCAAATCAACATACTTATCATGACCATCTTGGGCTACTACCAGCCGTCCTCTGATTAGATCTATCATATCCTTGGTCCTTTGGACTACTGCGGGTCCGAGCATCTTGCGCTCTACAACTTCATCCTAACATAAGGGAGATCGACATTGTCTTCCCTCAATGATCTCATAAGGCGACATCTCGATAATGACATATGATCTATTGTCGTAAGATAACTCAATCCGAATTAAGTGATCATTCCAAATTCTTTCAAGTCTATTGCACAGACTCTCATTATTGCTTTTAACATTAGAGCTTCTGCTTCTCAAAACCCATTCTTTTCCAGTTCGTAATCGCTACTACCTTCCGTTCCTAATATTATACTGGTTATACTTTTGCTTGTTAGCGTTCTATAACCTTTTAATAACCACGTCAACCTTAGTATCACGAATGTGTTCCCATTCCGCATACTACCACCACTTTATTACTCCTTTTTCAGTTGCTTCTATTTTCCAAAATTTGATCAATCAAATAGAAGTAAAGGAATTTGTTGAGAGATCACTAAGATCATGAACACTTGTTATATCGCATAGTTAGTACAGAAGGTGGCCAGCCTTTAGTACTTGACAAGCAATTAAACAATAGCTGGTATCCTACTAGGCTTCTATCACACAGATAGATAGTCATTCGGCAATACCTCCCCTTTCTGGAAGGGTTGTTCTTCTCAGCTTACATGAAATGAAAAGAAGTGAAAAGAACGAATTGAAGAGAATTGTATATTCATAAAAAAAAATTTATTGCCATAAAATATCTGGCTTGGGATCTACCTCTGAACTATAGAGGTTTGTCATAGAAGAACAAAACATATATGTATTTATATCAACATCAAGTATTATAGCATCGCATTTCACGTGCCTAAATATTTTCGCTATCCCGTCCATCATTCTATGGACCCATGCCCTTCCTCGAGCTTATACACAATTACCTTTGAAACTCCCTCGACATCGAAAATCGAATCTGGGATCTCATTTTAGACATCATCGTTACTTGAATTCTATGCTTGCACCGCAACCTTCCTCGTATAATAATACGACTCTCTATTGATAAGAAAGAATAAATATTCAATAGGTAGACACTCTACTTAATTAGTCTATCAATGATAACTTATACACTACCACGACCCGATTAGTGATACTCAATCTCAACAACCATTCCAATACAACTCTCACGGTTGTAATCAGCTCATTACTCGCAGAATCATTGCTGCCTTACTATGGTCCACCACTGACCTACTGTAGTCATTCATTTTCCTTGAAGTCTTAATAGCTAACTATACGGAGTCCATACATATCGTATCGAATTCTTCTAAGGAGGTAACATAATCACCATTCATGATTCATGGAGTACACTCCTGATTCTGACATACATACATGACATGAAGCAGATAAAATTTGCAGAAGAGTTTCGCTCAAAGCAACGATAGCAGGTTAATACCATTCTTAATCATATGACTTCAATAGAAGACTTAACTCAAAGGTTTGTTTAGTCCTTTTTGAAATATGGTCCTGGCTTATCTCAAGATAGTATCTTCTGAGATAGATAGCCCGCTCATGGCGATTACACGAATTAAACCTTTACTAACTACTATTACGGCTGGGTATTGCACAGTCATCAGAAGGAATGTCAATCTTCCAAACCATAATACAACCTTCAGCTTTTAACCATCATCACTGTATCCTTTGGCACAAGCGCCTACAATTATCCTTTTACCGTTAAAGTGTCGGCCACCTCTTTGGCCTTTCCTGGTAGTAATAGTTCCTTACAGTCAATGTCATTTTAACCACCTCCAAATAAATTTTCTACCTTATTTCAATCACAGCTTATGTGAAAATGCTTTTCTTTAATATCTGATGAGTAAATAAAAAAAAATATCACCATTTTTCCATAAGTTATTGCCTCAATCTTTAGAGGCTAATCACTGTCAAGACTGACTCTTAATCATACTTAGAACATCTTTTATCTTAAGTCCTAATTGCCCTGAACAATTTCGACCATTACTGGTTCGATCCATAGTTTCTCGTGGTTTAACACGTGCCCTACTTGGCAACATTATAATTACGTCATATTTTCTTTATCAACATTTCTATTCTTGAGAATTTTGAATATTACCTTTCTCCTTGCAAAACCTCTAAGGTTATCCTTCAATCGTTCCTCCTGTATTCCCTAGATACAGGGCATATCAAGATACCATTTATTAATACCAGAATCATTGTCTATATACTTCTGAAAAATTTCTCCACTGATTCTTAAAGGTTGTTGTTACCTTAACCCTTTCCCAATCATTCTGTCAAAACTCATACTGTCCCTATTAAGGGTGAAATGCCAACCTTTATGCATTCCCCTAGGATTCATTTTAAGTTACCGATGTTCTATCCTTAATTCCACCTTTAAAAGGTACCTGCATCCTTCCATGGATAAATCAAGTCATATATCCCTGATAAGGGTGTCTTATTCAATCATTCCCACCTCGATAGTCTATACCTAACTTCATAATAACATCCTTATTCAAATTGAGGTCAATCCATATGGCCTCCAAAAGATAACAATGGTCATCCACTTTTCTTTCTTGATTTGGTAATGATAACATGGATGTTCTAGAAGATATTGGTCATGTTCTACGTGAACTTCTTCTTAATAATTCCTTATTTACTTTTGTTGTTTATCTCAACAGTCATCTCAATGTTGGGATATCTTTCATATCTGGCGTCTCCCTTTCTGGGTATCATGCCACCGGTCTTACACTTTACCTTCTTGAAGGTCACTTCCTTCACCCAATTTTCTTAATTTCTTACTTTCTTGTCTCCTCAGTCTATCCGCATCTCATTATTTATCCTTCGAATTATCTCAAGGTTTCCTCGAATCCTCCCAACTTAAAGGGGGTACAATATATGTATCTCTTATGCCTTCAACCATCAATTTTAACTCATGGTGGATCATCATCCTGACGATTACATACTTTTCTATTTCTATTGCTATGAGTCTTTAGGGTTTCCTCATACCCAACTCCCTTATCATTCCTCAAACTCTATTACCTTTATATTCCTTTCCACTTCAGTTTCTTTTTATTTTCCTTTCTCTTATCATTATTTCACAAACCAATCACAATATAAGCATTGATTTCAAACATCCCGTCATTCTGGATTCGTGTCCTCAGAACGAATCTTGATAACTTTTACAACTTAGATTCATAATTCATCATACTCGTCTGCCTTTGTTCTGGCTCTTAAGCTTTTACACTATTCCATAACCTTGGGAATTACTTTCCCGAAAACAATTGGCTGAACTTTAATCAGTTTATTATAATCTCTTGCTCCGTGCCTTCCTTGGCCTTTCACCAGCAGGTGGTCTCTCTCTTAGGAGGGTGAGTGATAAAAACAGTGTTTTGTGATTCGTCAATCATTTAGAATCTCAAATGATTCCTATATTTCCTTTAGCCAGGCTCTTGCCTCGACTAGGTCAACCTGTTCCTTGGAACTCTGAGAGCTTAACGATTTAAAGGTCATGAAAGAATTTCCTGCCGCATTGTCCCCTTAGGGTGGTGGTTGGGGATAATAATCTAAGTTCTGTCTAGACAGGTCCATAAATTGCCATATAGGAGTACCGTCTCGGGTCTCCTTTCCTTACTCGACTTTCTGTTTCCTTAGTATGAAATGTTTCAACCTTCTCCCATAATCGGGGTTATCTTATACATTAAAAACCATGTTTTCCACTCTATTATGTTATGGGTTCTTTCTTTCTTGATGGCAACCTCCCTGACTATCACACTCTGGGTTTGCCCTAAATCCTATTCCTCAACTATGGCTCTCATCTAAGTTCTCAACCTTAAGCTCTTGAACTTTCGGAACCCAAATTCTATAGGAATACCTCATTATTCCCTTATCATCTTTCTCAGTATTAATCTCATATTTATTTGTTGGCTCTCTGCCTTCATTCATCACCTTTTTCTGGCACAATATGCTCTTTTCCAATAATTCGATCTCTATTGCAATCTCAAACAGCTTTTCGGTACCGGCTCCGGTTACCTTCACTACTATTTCCATTTTCTCAAAATCTCTTATCAACTCTCCCAAAGACATTATCATCTTGAGTCCCTCCTTTTTACTAATGGCATCAGCCACCACATTGGCTTTCCCCGAATGATAGAGAATCTCCCACTCATAACTCTTGATTAGCTCTAACCACCTCCTCTGGCGTATGTTGAGCTCTTTCTACGTGAAAATGTACTAGAGCACTTATGGCTTGTGTAAATCTCGCACTTTTCTCCATACAAGTAGCGCCTCCAATTTTTAGGGAAAAACTATTGCCACGAGCCCAAGCTCATGGGTAGGGATATCGAATTTTATATTCCCTTAATTGTCTTGACATGTACGCGATTACCTTACCGTGCTGCATAAGCACGCACCCTAAGCCCTTGTGCGAAGCGTCACTACACTTCACAAAATCTCCTTTTCCATCCGGCAACGCCAGCATAGGGGCCATCACCAACCTCTGCTTCAGTTCTTGAAAGCTGTTCTCACATTTCTCTGTCCATTCGAACTTCTCAGTCTTACGAGTAAGCCGCGTTAAAGGGGCTACTATCTTTACAAACTTGAACGAACCTCTGGTAGTGACCGACCAATCCTACCTCTGGTAGTCGACCTAACCAGGGTCATCAATTCATCAGTGGTCCTTTATCCAATCTCGTCAGGATCCTCCATGGGATCCTCCTCAGCAACTATCCCTTCTAGGACAACATCCTCAACCGCTACATCCTCAATATCAACATCATCCGGTCCTGCATTAGGACACTCTATCGGATCCACAATCTGATCTCCAATTAGTAATAAAACATCATCGCGCTGTTGCTCCTCAACCTCAGGGTTCGGAGTCCCGCTACTCTATACGATAACGAACTACGCTTTTATCGCTACATTTATAAGGGTTCCCATAAGGGTTTTAACTGTCAGTACTACGTTAGGTAGTCCGACTATGAACTTGGCAAGAGTTCTTATTATCTTAGTGAACTTATTATCTTAACGTCCCATCATCTCTGAGGTTTATAACGCTTGGCTCTGATACCATTTCTGTAACACCCCCAGATCCGGGGTCGGGGATCCGGGTCGTCACGGTCTTTCTTTCCACAATATCACTTCAGTTAATTAATAATAATAACCTTATGCTGTGACCCCACACTAACACACACCACAACCCGTTATAGTCTCAGAGATGAAATTTAAATAAGTACAAGTCTTTGAATCCACAATTTAAAAGTTATTACAACCTAAAATGATTACTTGATAAATTTACAGTTAATTGCCATTATCTGTCTGAAGTGATATTGTGGAAAGAAAGACCGTGACGACCCGGATCCCCGACCCCGGATCTGGGGGTGTTGCAGAAATATCCAATTGGATGATGAACTCATTACGGGAGTTTGCCGCGCCAGGAAGACCACTTACGATGATCAGTCGTAGTAGTACAACCCCACCATTTTCTACATGTAGAGGAGAACCTGTCGGATTTACTTGTCAACCGAACACTGAACTCCTAAGGAATGGACCGCCTTAGCGGAACTTCCAGGCCATTTGGGCCAATATAATAAGGCTGGGCCGGCGCTACTCGACCACTTACGCCACTCCTAGTTCAGATGAAATCCATGACTCTGAAACGTAAAGCTCGTTTCCCCCTTTCCCCAAGTAGAAACTTGTTGATACGGCTCCACCAAGAAGTCGTACCTAGTTGGAAAGGAAAACTCACCGATATTTCCCAGGCGATGCCTGTTAATGGATTAACTTGTTCCAAGAATTTTACTTCCCGAATATTGGGTAAGTAATCAAAAACTCTTTTACCAAGACAGCAACCTTGTTGCGAATATAAAACACACCATCGAGCCGGATCCCCCAGGTTTTGAGCGAGTATTTAAATCCCCTTTTTAAAAGGAAGATCTTAAATATAAAAATAGTTTTGGGATCCGCTCTAACTTTTGAAAATCATTTTAAAGACTCGAAAACACTTTAAAGAGTGTTTGGAGTAAAACTGATTTAATGAAGTAAATCAGTCCCCAGAATATTTAGAAAATGTCTGAATATTATTATTTAAATAATATTCCCATAAAAGATAATCTTTATAAAATAATTGAAGTAGAAGTATTAAAACTTATACTTGAAATGAATAGCAAATAATCAAAGATATACTTATACGAAAGTAATATCTTTATTTGAATAATCAAAAATAAGTTTGATTATCGACACCTTATTCTTTAATAAAATAAAGAATATATCTCAGCAAATAATCGGAGTCATAGATCCTCAAATGAATATTCAAATAATATTCAATAAATAAAATAAGCTGAGTCATAATACCTCGAATGAATATTATAAATAATATTCATTAAATAAAATAAAGGAGTCATACATCCTCAAATGAATATTCAAATAATATTCAATAAATAATGTAAAGGAGTCATACGCCTTCGAATAATATTTGAAATAATATTCAATAATAAAATAAAGTTAAAGTTATCGAATAAACCTTATTCGATTAATAGTTTTAAAAACTATATCCATATATATATATATATATATATATATATATATATATATATATACTCGGGAACATCGACTCCCGGTTTAGAAATATGTTCACCTTTTATCCCCTATACTAAGGGTATACGCAACTACTTGCTTATTTCTAGCATAGGTATTATGCAACTATAAGCATTGAAATCAACAGATAGATAACCAGATTATGAAACAGACATGCATATATACCATATTAGCATGCTCCAATATATCGCAAAATTTGCTAATAACAATCATGCAATATCACAAGATAATGCATATACATATATTTACATCACAACAACAGTATAACGGGTAGAAAACTTGCCTGAGCGACTGGGGGTTACGAATGGCTCGGGACGAGTCTGGTAACCTATAAACAACAAGTAAGTTGGAATTAAACCAAAGTCACTTGTAAATCTATACTTTAACTAACTTAGACTCTAACGCTTATTTTGCGCTTACTGATTCTCTTAAGTCACTCGAGTACCCTCGGCTCCACCATTTTTAATAATTTAACCTTTACGAGTTTTAAGGCGATTCCTTCGCGAGTGTCTTACCAACTGCCTAACACACTTACCATAAATGTTTCATACATTAATTAACCCTTTTTGGTCTTTAACCTATATTTCAAAGTAAGGCGAGGGGAAAAGTTTCATTCGCGAAACGCCGTTACTTGAAACGGTTGTTTCTCCTAAACCGTGCATCGGAATCGAACGAACTACATATCAAAACGAAGCTCGTAACATGAGCTATCTAAACATAGCAGTGGTCATAATCTAGCAGGGGGTTCTCGGGTCCTAATGTTATGCACAAAAACAGTCCAAAGAAAATCGGACGTTACGACGGCTATGTTTACGCGATTACCAATGTTTAAACTACTCCAATTAACCACCAACCAATTCATAACCATCAATACAACAAAACTTCACCTAAACCATACCACATCAGTCCATAATCTCCAAGGTTTTCAACTCAAACAACCACAATCAAGATCTATGAACTATAATCAAGCTTCAATTACTAAAACACTTCCAAATCAAACCAAACTACTAATAATCACAATCCATGCTTCTCATTTCACAACACCAACCATTAAACTTACTAACAAATAAAGTAAAGGCTAGGGTTTGAAGTTTATACCTTCCTTGGGAGGTGTTAAGTTGCTAGGAAGCCTTAGGGAGCCTCCTACAAGCTTGATCTTTCCAAAGAAATCAAGAACACAAAGTTAGGCTTTGAAGTTTCTAAAAGTCCGATTTAAAGAACTGTAAAAATGAGGGTCTTACCATGATTATTTGGACGAGACTTGTGAACAAGAGTTGTAGGCCATCTCAATACCTTTCCAATGAGCTATAGAACACAATATTTGAGTGAGAAATGAAGGAGATACAGCAGTTTTAGTGTTCTGATTCTGTTTTGGCCGAGAGCATGAAGAACAATGCCTTGGTTTCTTTTTGATTTTTGATGAAAATGATTTTGCTTGGCTTGGTTGGCTTGGTTTTTGTGCTTGCTTTAGTCAATTACCTTCTTGCCCTTGAATTTGTGTGGTTACAAAGCCACCACACCTCCTTCCTTCCCATGTCATGCTTATGTCACCTTGCACATGTCATAATGCTCCCACTTGTCCACACCTTGTGGTTTGATGATGTCACAATCCCTGGCTTCTTGTACAAGCTTGTCTCTTGATCACTTATTTGTTTTACGGTTCGCTTATCTTTCGTTCTCGTTTATCGTTTGAGGGATCATACCCGGGATCTTATTACTTAGGTTCCCTTAACCTTTCTCAATATATTATATTCCTTTTATGATCCTCTCCTATAATCCTTTAATTTAAATCCTTTTTATCCTGTTACCTTATACTCAATTCTCTCCGTATCTTGTGAATTTCCGGGAAAAATCAAAGTGTTCGGATTTGGATTCTGACGATCTTTACATACACTTATATCCCATATAAAGTACTAATAAAATCTCAGAATATCCATATCAGAACCCCTACATAGTGTGGCATGAAAAGTTTTCTCATTCAGCAAAAACACTATTCATAAGGGTTTCAAAAATTTCCCAAAAATTGGGGTTATTACAACGGCGCTGTCCAAGGAATGGTCTAAGCATTCCATCTCCCCGGTGGACTATCAAGACTTTGTCCTTCAACAGGACTTAGAGGGGAATGAGCTTTTCGGAGCCCAAGCTTTAGCGACGGTACATCCTTTTCCTATGCCCTTCATACTTGACTTTTTACGTTTCTTTTCTCATACTTTTGCTGCTTCTCTTGCAGGATAACGCCCATTTCCAAGGGGCGATTCACCAAGCTAAGGCTAGGAAGGTTGGCCTGGAGGATGCTAATAAGAAGTTGGAGGAGGCACACCAGAGAATAGAGGCCCTTGAAGCTCAACTAGCCTCTTCCACTTCTGACCTGGAAACGGCCCGGGCTGAAAATGTTATTCTGAAGGCTCAGAAGGATAAAGCCTTTGACGGCTGGATGGACACCTAGGAGTTCAAGGACTTGATGGTGGAGCACGATGCCCTCCTACACCCAGTTAGCTATAAAGAAGGCTGGGATGCTGCTGTGGAGGCCATCCAAGATGAATTTCCAGAAGTCCTTGAGCAGTCCTCCTTTCCTTGCCCTGTGCGAGTTTCGGAGCTTGGGGGTGTTACTGACAAGCTTGCTGATCTGATCAAAGATGGCCCTTCCGGGAGCCCAAGCCACAAGAGGAAAGAACTCGAGTCCAGCTCTTGGGAGGAGGAGACTTCTTCCGAAGAAGATTCTACGCCTGCTGTTAAGAAGGTCATGGTGGAGGAGCCTCCAAGGGCTGCGCCTCAGAATCCAGTGTCTCCCGCATCATCCAAAGCATCCGAAGGCGGTTCTGATGGAACCTCTACGGGGACTTCTGAGGGGACGACTGAGACGTCCGAGGAGACGTCCGAGGAGCTTCAAGGTGCTTTTAAACCTACTTGTCACAATGACAAGTGAGAATCGTACTTCGACTTTACACATAGTAAACCTTCAGGTTTTGTGCGTGCCAGGTTCTCGGGACTTCAAAACCATCCATAGTCTCCAGCTTGTAGGTTCCTCTACCCTGAACGCTCTTGACTCTGTACGGCCCTTCCCAATTTGGGGCAAGTTTTCCTTTCTATCCTACACCAGAAGCTTCCACTTTCCTTAATACCAAATCTTCTTGCTTGAAGAATCTCTCTTTAACCCTTAGGTTATAATAAAATGAAGCTTTTTTCTGGTATTCCACTATCTTTGCATGTGCCTCATCTCCCACTTCATCAATTAGATCCAGGGCTAACCTCTGCCCTTCCTCATTTTCTTCTGCATTGAAAGCCCGAATCCTTGGAGAGGAATGTGATATCTCCACTGGAACCACTGCTTCTACCCCATATGCCAACATGAAGGGCGTCGCTCTTGTCGTGGCTCTACAGGTAGTCCTATAGGCCCATAATATGGGAAGTATCTCATCCACCCAATTATTTCTTGACTTCTCGATCCTCTTTTTTAGTCCATCCAGGATTATTCGATTTGCTACTTTCGCTTTCCCATTGGCTTGTGGGTGAGCCACAGAGGTGAACCGTAACTCAATTTCATTTTCTTCACAATACTTCTTAAATTCCTCATTGTTGAATTGTGTTCCATTGTCAGTGACGAGGATACGGGGAATTCCATATCGGCACATAGTGTTTTCCCACAGGAATTGTGCAACCTGCTTAGTTGTGATCTTGGCCAAGGGTTTGGCTTCAATCCACTTGGTAAAATTATCAATGGCTACAATCAGAAACTTCCTTTGTGCGGTGGCCATGGGAAAAGGCCCCAAAATATCCATTCCCCACATAGCAAAAGGAATGGGCGAGTTGATAGAGGTTAGCATCTCGGGGGGTTGTCTAACAACAGGTGCATGCTTCTGACAGCGGTCACATTTCTTCACATATTCTCTGCCATCAGCCATCATTTCTTGCCAATAAAAGCCTAAACAAGTTATCTTATGAGCCAAGGCCCTGCCCCCCAAGTGTTGTCCACAAATACCTTCATGCACTTCTTCAAGAGCCAAGCGTGCCTCATTGAGCCTGAGACACCTCAAATAGGGAACCGCGAAAGATCTTTTGTAAAGAATCCCATCTATCAAAGAGTACCTTAGTGCTCGAACAGTTAACTTCCGTGCTTCAGTTGCATCACTTGGCAACCAACCGGTTTGAATGTGAGCCTTGATAGGATCAATCCATGACGTCCCCAGGCCTATGGGAGCCACAAGCTTAACATCTATGCTTCGTGTCTTCAAAACACGAAAGTACACACTTCCTGAACTTTTTTCTATCTCAGATGAAGCAAACTTTGATAGCGCATCTGCCTTAGCATTTTCTTCCCTTGGAATATGTTCAACATGGCATTCATTAAATTGGGTCATCACAGCCCTTACTAGGCGGACATACTTAGCCATCGTATCATCCCTTGCCTCAAATTCTCCCTTTACCTGGGATATGATCAGCTTCGAGGCTCCCCGGACCTTTAAGTTTTTGACTCTAAGTGTCCCAGCTAGACCAAGGCCAGCTATCAGGGCTTCATACTCTGCCTCATTGTTTGTGGTTGGGAAGTCTAGCTTCATAGCATACTCAATTAAGAACCCATCAGGGCTTTACAAAACCAACCCTGCTCCACTGGAATTTGTTTTTAATGCTCCATCAAAATAGAGAACCTAATATTCTTTCTCCTTATCATCCTTCTCTCTGTCCCCATTATCGACTCCCTTGTCTTGAGGTATGGTATCTTCCTGCCCCCCGACTTCTTGGTTGGGGATGGTACATTCCACCACGAAGTCAGCTAGTGCCTGGGCTTTTATGGCCGTACGTGGCTTATACTTGAGATCGAACTCTCCCAACTCTATTGCCCACTTAATCAATCTCCCACTTGCCTTGGGACTGTGAATGATATTTCTCAGTGGCTGATTCGTTAGCAGCTCAATCTAATGAGCCTGAAAGTAAGGACGCAGTTTTCTCGAAGCCATTACCAAGGCTAGAGCAAATTTCTCAATAGTTGAATAATTCAATTCAGCACCATGCAGAATTTTGCTGACATAATTTATGGGTTTCTGGACTTTTAGCTCCTCCTTAACCAACACCGCGCTCAAGGCGCTCTCTGAAACAGTTAAGTACAAGAATAAAACTTCATTCAAAGATGGTTTGGCCAACAACGGGGCCTGAGCCATATATTTCTTTAACTCTTCGAATGCCTTCTGGTTTTCCTCATTCCATACAAAGTCTTTGATATTTTTTAGTGACTTGAAGAATGACAAGCACTTGTCTCCTGACTTGGAGATGAATCGTCCTAGAGCAGCGACCCTTCCTGTGAGCTTCTGAACATCCTTGACAGTTTTTGGTGGTTCCATGTCCAGGATTGCCTTTATTTTATCGGGGTTAACCTCAATTCCTCTCTTTGAGACCATCAATCCCAAGAATTTTCCAGATCCTACTCCGAAAGCGCACTTCGTAGGATTCAACATCATCTTGTGGTACCTCAGGATCTCAAAGCTTCCCTCAAATGGGTTATATGATCAGTCTTTACTAGACTTTTGACTAACATGTCATCAACATAGACTTCCATAGTCTTACCAATAAGATCCTTAAAAATTTTATTTACCAACCTTTGATAGGTGGCTCCTGCATTCTTAAGACCAAATGCCATAACAAGATAACAATAAACACCAAAGTCAGTGATAAATGATACCTTTAGAATGTCATCCTTATGCATCTTAATCTGATTATATCCGCTAAATCCATCCATGAAACTCAGCATCTCATGCCCAGCAGTGGCATCAATCAAAGTATCAATCCTTGGCAATGGAAAATAGTCTTTAGGGCATGCATCATTCAGATCACTGAAGTCTATACACATCCTCCACTTTCCATTAGCCTTCTTCACCATTACAGGGTTTGCTAACCACTCCGGAAATTGAATCTCCTCAATGAAACCAGCCTCTAAGAGCTTCTCTACTTCCTGTTTAATAGCCTCTTGTCTTTCCGGGGCAAAAATTCTTTTCTTTTGTTTCACTGTCTTCCGGCTTGGATCCACGTTTAGCTTGTGAGTAATCAACTCCGGGTCTATGCCTAGCATATCAGCTGCTGGCCATGCAAATACATCACTATTTTCTTGCAAAAATTTTACCAACTTTCCTCCAAGGGGCTCCTCTAGTGTAGCTCCAATGAAAGTCATCCTCTCAGGATTCTCGGGGTCTAAAGGAACCGAAACCAAGTCTTCTGCTGGCTTTCCTCTCTTCTCGTCATTTTCTCGGACATCCATATCTTCAATAGGAAGAACCTGCCCCCCGACTCCATCTGTCCTCAAAGAGGCCACATAACAGCTTCTTGCCATTTTTTGATCTCCTCTTTCTTCTCCAATCTCATCTCAAGTTGGAAATTTCATAACTGAATGATAAGAAGAAGGGACTGCCTTAAAGGCATGTATCCCTATTCTTCCCATGATAGCATTGTAGGTCAAACTAGCCTTTACTACCACAAAGTCCAACATCTGTGTTGCTTGCCTTGGTTCCGTACCTATGGTGGTTGGCAACTTGATTATCCCTTCTACAGGACATTCTACTCCAGCAAATATATAAATCGGCATATCGGTTGGCATCAACTGGGAGTCGTTATACCCCATCCTTAGAAAGGTATCGTGGAGCAAGATATCCACAGAAGCACCATTATCCACAAGGACCCTCTTAACTGGGTTATTTCCTATTATCGGTGTTATGACCAGGGGGTCGTCATGAGGAAACTTTACACCCTCTAGGTCAGAATCATCAAAAGCCAATGTTACTTCTGTCCTGGCCCTCTTCGGGGCCTCTCCTACAATATGCATAACGTCTCTAGTATATGCCTTTCTGGAATTTTTGGACAATCCAGCAGCAGTTGGACCTTCAAAGATCGTGTTTATCACAGGCCCTCGAGGTCGCGGCCCTCCAAAAATTACATTTATAACCGGCCCTCTAGGTTGGGGATTCTGCCCCTGATCGTCTTGGTCCCTCCTACGATCTTCAAAGTTCTTCCTTCCATTATTATTCCTGTCCCCTCCTTCTCCAGTATATTTGTTCAATCTTCCTTTTCGAATCAAAAACTCAATTTCGTCTTTCAATTGTCTACACTCATCGGTGTCATGGCCAACATCTTTGTGAAATCTGCAATACTTGCTCTTATCTAGTTTGGCAGGATCAGCCTTTAAGGGCTTAGGCCAGCGAATATCTCTATCTTTCTCAATCTCTGAACTCTCTGAACGATCCAATAGAGTTTGGGGGCAAGCGACTGTACCATCTTTGAGCCATACCCGACAGGGTTTGAGGGAAGGCCCGACACTTTATAGCATCATTCACGGGTTGCAGCAGCAGTGCATTAGAGAATGTCCTAACATGATTAGCGGGGTCTCCCGTGCCATCATAGGCTTTGATAGTGGGCATCTTGAATTTCCTTGAGATATGGGCATTCATTATCTCTTCTGTGAAAGGTGGAGTTGGATCATCAGGATCTCCAAGGGGAAGGAGATTGCTTGGATCAGTTCTTGAGTCGACAGCCCTTCTTCGTATCGGACCATCCAGGTCTATGACAGGAGGAGGATTCCTCCCCCTAGGAGGTATCTGGGGTCTGGTGGCCTGGTGAGCTTCCAAGTCACGCCTCAGCCTTTGGATCTCAGCCTCATGAGCCCTAATCCTTTCCTGCACTTATTGGGGATTCGCCCCTTGGGTGCTTCGAGGGCGTTGCCTTCCATCGGCCGTCGGCTCTTTGCCAGGACGTCTCCTTCTTGGGGCCACTTCATCATCCGAAGATTCGGAGTCTCTCTCAGTGTAAGGACCAGAAAATTCTCGATCCTCGGGGATAGGAGCCAAACCTCGTATATAGGGGCGATTGCCCTCGTGCTTCACTCCGCCCAGCATATCCACTTCCTCCAACCTCGGGGTAAAGGGGCATCCCATAAGGGGGGTTAGTATTAACAACAGTTGAATATTCATACCCGACGGGTCGAGAATTCACAGGTACATGCACTTTTTGAACTTGAGGATTCGTACCTTGAATAGTCGGGGGAGTTGTCCCTTGTGGCTGAGGTCGAGTTGCCCCTATCCAGGCTTCCCTTTGAGTAGATGCATAAGTTGAATGGGGAGGAATCTCCACGGTTGATGAAATCACCTGAGTTGTCCCTGATGGTCTTCCTTCCTCCAGAGCTCTAATTGTTCTCCGTGTTCTCGCCATGGTTGTTGTTGTGCTTTCCCACAGACGGTGCCAAATGTTATGGATAAAAAACTAATATATATAATTGTTGTATTTATTACTAAGGTACGTGAGCTCAAGGCCTTTAATGGCTGTTCTCGTGTTTCGTAGCTTAACTCTGCCTTTACGAGATGCCTATGTATCTCTGTGAATTAGAGAATCAAGCCAAAAAACGTAGTTCTGATTTGTGGGGTGACACCCCTTATATAGATGTTGGGAGTCCTTGAATTGGACTTGGTATAGGAGACTTGGTGGGCAAGTCTCATAATTAGAATGGACTTTGGAGTCCTAGATAGTAGGAAACTGATTCCTTATCCTTTTAGGTCCCCTTGAGGCCAATCTACAAGGATTTATATCCCCACTAGGACTTATCTTAGTAGCTGTTTTTCTCCCTTATTCATTAATTATGAATTTAATAAATAATCAGGGTTTTTGGGCCTTCTTTGTCTCATCAGGCCTGATCCGGTCCATCAGGCCTGATCAACATGTTAACCTTTCTGGTCTGAATGTCATACATCTTTTTATTGGGCCTTGGAGCCCAAACTGTAATAACTAATTATGCAATCAGGATTTATTCATCCCTATCAAGTATTAAAAGGTAGGGTTTGAAAACTTGCCTGGAGTCCAAGACACGTTTCCCGACTTCCTCTCGTTCTGGGTTTTCTAATCAACAAACATCATAATCTTAATCAGTATTCCTACTCTCATCACAAACTTATATTTCTAATAAGTTCAATACTTCATAACTTTCATCATTCGACCGACTCGAAATAAGTATCACTCCTTGGTCGAAACGGACGGTCAAAGTGGTCTTCTAGATTTGACTTTACCGAATATTACTATTACGTGACTCACACTCCATCATTTTTAATAAATCGTAAAATTAATATTTTAATACGAAACCACCTCGAGGAGCTTCTTGAGTGCTTTTAATATATATCCTAAAAGTTTTATTTTGATAAAATGAATTTAATTAGGTTAAAAGCATTTCAAAAGTTCGGTCAACTACGGAGTTTTACTATTCAAACCGCTTTCACTAAAACATTGATATCTCTCAAACCGTTAACTCAATTGATGCACCGTTTTCGCGTGCGTGATCTAGACAAAATTCAGAACACATTATTTGAAAATGGTTTTCTGGTAACAGGGATCAAAATCCCGAAGTGGCAGTTTCCTAACAGGGGGTTGTTTTTGAAATTCGTTCTCCGAGCAACCTCGGTTCCGACATTTTTATAAAATTGAAAAATTAACATTTTTAATTGAACTTTTTATGGCAGCTAATAAACTCTATTTCTTACTCTCTGTAAAAAAATTTATGATTTTTAAATATTTTTAAGTCGATCATTTATATTTACAAAGTTCGTAATTTGTAACAGTTTTGTCGCGTAAATCCCTTTTACTAAAACGGTCATAACTTTTGATCCGTAAATCGGAATCAAGCGATTCAAGTGCCTAAACGATCCTCATAATATTTTCTATCATATTCAAGTCTCACTTTTCAGGAAAATACAGTTTATACATTCGGTAACTTCTGCAGAAACATAAGTTGAGTTTTGTTCGTTTTAACGAGGTTACGATTACGACTCGAGTTTTGTTTACGTCTTAAATCATTATACCACCATCAACAATCATCAAATCATCATCTCAACACTAATTCCTCTCAAGAACATCATGTTCTTGAGGCAACAATCATCAAACTTAAAACTAATTAACTAAACATCAAGATAATATCAAATCAATCATCAAAACCATACTTATATCCAAGATCCTTACTTTTTTTGAAACTTAAAACTTAAACAAAGGTTGGATGAATGTTTATACCTTTATTGAAGCTTGTTAATACTTATTAAAGTCCTAATATCCCTGATGAAGCCTTGGTCTAGCTTTAGGAGCCTTAAACTTTCATGAAAAATTAAGAAAACAAGTTAGTGATTTTCGGAGTTACTATTCACCCTCAACTTCAAACATTTTTATAAACATTTGGTTTGTGATTTACCCATGATATGAGAGAGGTTTGATAAAAATTTCGTGATTTTTGAATGAGTAGAACATGAGATATGAATTTTTCTCTCCATGGTGTTCTTGAAAATCAACATGGTGTTTTGTGAGAGAGAGAGAAAATGTGTTGCTTCCTTGGTTGCTTCTTAGTTGCTTCGTGCAATAATGTTGTCATATCTTTTTTATTCTTCTAGTATAAGTCATAGGATTTATTTTTGTTGCCAAGTCTCTAGACAATTCTAGCTAGGCTTTTAAGATTACAAGCTAAGCTAATTAGCTTAGCCATTAGCTTAACTGTTCTCTAGCCCTAGTTGATCATCCTACTTCCTTAGCTCAATATTTAATAAAGTAACCATGGTTACTTTTCTACCACGGTTAGTTAGTGCGTTACGTTTATTTAATCTTTTACGCGTTCGTTCGGTCGCTTAAACGCTTTCGTAATACTTTCTCGCAAACGGTTCGCGACATAAATCCTTTCGTATTTATTCCTCATGTTTTGAAGTATCGTCCTTGGATATAAATCTGTAGGGTTTTAAATTCATAATTATATTGTGATCCTCGTAATCCTTGATGATTCATAAACATGGTCATTTTTCAAAGTTCATTTTCTTCGAAATCTAATAGCGTTTACATACACTCATTTGGTACGTATAATCATAATACCAACTCGAAATCTTAAATTAAAAACTCGTATATGGTGTGGTCGCAAAAGTTTTTATTAAACTGCAAGGTTACTATTCATAAGGTTTTTACAAGTACCAATATATAAATAACAAAATATAAAACGTTATGCTAAACAGTTATATGAACAAAAATCATAAAATCGGTCATGTCTAAAATCATGAAAAACAGGATAACTGGATATCCACAAAACTAGCATGCCTTTTATCATGTACTATTTAAATACAAGGGTCCAATTTTAGCATGCTATTTCCATTTACAAATCATTTATTCCATTACAGGAACTAATACCAAAACTATTTGTTCCATTACAGGAACCACAAAACCGTCTGTTCCGTTACGGGAACCACAAAACAATTATCAGATATATTGGACATTCACAGGTGAAGATAGCTGATCAGTCTGTCACATCGAACGGCTCTAGGATGTCATTCATAATAAGTGTTCCAAAACTTAGAAACTATCTAGGTCTCTACCATGCTGGACTAATCAGTTCAAACAGTGTGCACAACCGACTCAGCCTTTTACGCATCTCACGCTGGGCCGTTACCAAATAATGGGCCTCTTACGCAACTCCAATATTTGATTCCTCTTATCCAGTTTCAAAATCATTTATACCTATCTCTTTTAAAATAATCTTTATCACAACACATTTCGAAACATTTTCAAATATCAATCATAATTTAGAGATAGGTATTTCAGTAAGTTACTTTTCCCCTAAAACATGATTAAAATAGAAACATTTATAATAACAGGGGATACGTAACTCAAAACACTCTGTTATATTACAAAATTTAAATCAACAGTTCATTCATATATATTAATGAACCATAAAAGATTTGGTCAGAGGTACTTGCCTTGTTGAGCTTTAACTACGGGATCACTAGGCTATCCTTAGACCAACTTCGGGGCTTGGATCGTTCGACTGGAACCTACAGAATCGAAATACCCTAAATTGGACGAACATTTATGCATGGCATATCCTCACGATCAATTCTACCCTTATGATTTCATAATCCAACTCGTATTTATACGTACTATCTTAATACACAAAACAGATAGGATTCACGTACTTGAAATTCGGTTCTGTAATTATTTTTGAAAAATATGTATAACTGTCATTTTAGGAAAATAGGTTCATCGAATTATTTTGCCAAATATTTCACCATGAGACAAAAGTAGGTTTCGTAATATATTTGTAAATATATACTTATATATCCGATTGGTATTCCCGATAATTACATGATGCGTTCCCGTATTTCTGAAATTAATTTCTCAAAAATCGGGCTACATTACCTCTATTTATCGACGCAACCAATCACAACAACACAATTTTACAATCCCAAATATCCACTACGATTTTAATATTTATAACCGAATAATTTATATTTCGAAGATAATTTTACGAAATAATAATATTTTTATAATTTTAGGACGCAGAATAAATCATCATGATCCACCGTCAACTCATCGAAATTCATTATTGACTGCGGAAAAATTCGCTGGTGCCCGATTATTTTGTGTTTCCAACACGAATTCTACCGATAAATCAAATTTCCCGCATGAAAATTAATTTATTTCATGAATATTAATCAAATATTTCATGCATAAGGAAAAAAAGAAACCCCAAACCAGACACGCACAACACGCGTACAACAAGCGCACAGAATACACACAAGGATGGACGGAAATGAAAGCAACACAACCACCAACACACACACACACACAATACACATACACAGATGCACACAAAGCACACGCACACACCACACATACACGCAACTGTAACATAAATAAGCCGAAACAGAACCGAGACAACCATTGGAAAGATCGGCCGGAAAATGAACAAGGTGACAACGGCGAAGCTTACCAAATAAGGGGAACATATATATGGAGTGGATAAGGAGAGAAAGGGAGATTGAGAGAGATTGATTTGGGAGAGAGAGACCGAGAGATTCGAGAGAGAGAACCAAGAGATGTGAGAGAGACGAGATGTGAGGGATGAGTGAGTTGTGTGTCGTGTTTTTTTGTGTTTTATTTTTTTATATTTTTTATACTAACCGAGCATCCGACACATATCAAAGGGGTTTATAATAGTTAAACACGTATCAAACGTGTAACAGGGCACTGCCATGTGTCCCCTTTTCTGATTGCAAGCCAAATTCTATTCCGCATTTCTTTAACAAACCAATTTGCTTGTGAAACTAACTCGAAAAATTACCAAAATAATTTTTAAAATTCTCATAATATTTAAAAACTAATAAATTATAAATTTCATAATTTTTAAATCATTTCTGAATTTAACATTGGACCAGTAATTAAACACAATCAGAAAATTATTTAGGGATAAATAATCGATGAAATATTTTTTTCTAAATTTTATAAATTCCTATAAATAATTATTGAAATTTTAAATCCATAAAAATAATTTTAAAAATAATATCAATATTTATGAAAATAAATCTTCAATAAACCCCTTTGAAAATCAGAAACAAAATAATACGACTCAGCAATTAATAAAATAAATAATTCTCAAACATGACTGTGTCATACACAATTAATAATAAACACTACACATAGATGTAATAATCAAAACAAACTTTTATTAATTTAATATTCATATTTTAATAATACAAAATACAGATAGTTATAGGTTCCATCTTCCTTGTGAACCCTGGATACTTATGTGAAGCTGGAGCCTATTGGTAGAGGTTATAGTCAATATGGATGGTACAAGTTCATGCTAGGAGAAGCTTAGGATGACAGGAAAGGTGCTGGAAGTGCCTCTGTAATCCATCAGGTTGGAAGGTTTCAGGTGCAGGAGTGCCTGTGTACCCTCTATCATATCAGTGTTGGACATAGAATGTACCTCCTAAAATAAAGGAGGGTTTATCTTATCATCAATGAATGGATTTTAAGTGGGATTATATCACTCTGAACATGATAATTACTTATATTTTTTGGATAATTACATAAAATCTTGGATAGTCATTATAATTTATGGGTATATAGGTTTTAAAGACTCCTGCTACGCATGGACAGTATGAGCCCCCTGGGAAGCAGTAGGGCCGATTATAGACTGGATTTTGGCTTATCAGTAATGTAACATGTTTCTCAAGGACAAGAGTCCAACCCGAAAAGAACTACATCGAGCTTGATCCTTATAAATAGGTTATGTAGACAGTGGGCAAAGGGGTTCAGATTTTCATTATCTACGCGAATTGGCATGTGTAACCACAGTGATCATATTCCGAGTACTTTTCTCCAGCCTGAGAAGGATATTCTCAGACATTTGTAGTGGTTATCTTTGATAATTCAGCTCAAAACACCTTGCACTTTCAGCTACCTCACAGCAGCCATGCCATTATCGCGGTTGCAGCAACATCTCTATGCCCAAGAACCAAGGGCTAATCAGTTATTTCAACATGATAATTACGGGGTGTTGTAACCAAATTTCTCTCACAAAATTTTTAGCGCTAGAAAAAGGGCACTCCTAAATTGTTTTCGAGAGAAGAAGATGTCGGATAATTCCGACGAGAAACGAACACCGAGAAGATGTCGAAATGGAAATGATGGCGACCCTAACAGAGAAGTGACCAATAAGGACATCTTGAATCATTTACAGCAAATGAGTACCAGGATTGAGTCACAGGAGAAGAAGTACACAAAAATAAGCGGGCAAATCGGAAAGCAGAAACCCGTGGAGAAGCATTAGATACATCATGTTCATTTAGAATTTGAGGATGTGAAGAAATAATCAAACCGTAAGAAAGATAAGCCTACTTTCTATAATACGGAAACTGGTTAGGAGAATGAGGATGGGTCCCTGAGAAGAAGGCTGATGACAAACCTGAACCCCCAGTTACACGTAGCGTGAGCATCTTTGACCGCAACGGGAAAAATCTCACTAATAAATACCTCAAGATCGAGTTGGATAGAAAGAAGGAAAACTCTACTAGAAAGGAATGCCATGAAGGTTCATTTTCTAGGGGCTTGAGGGGTCCAAGGAAGGACAAACAACAGTCCCAGGGTCACTCTCAGGACCGGGTCTGGGTCTCAATGCGTGCCTACTCAAGTTGAGGGAGATAGTGGCTCTAGCTTCACTCAAACTTCTGCTCTTAATACCACTAGTTCCAGTGAAGGGAATGAAAATGATGAGCAAGTTTTAGATGGAGAAGGGGGTACGTACCGGTATCTGACCTAACAGTGGCATCGCCCTTTATTAAGAAAGTTAGGGATTCACTTCTTCCTCCTTCATATAGGGGTAGGTGATTTGAAGTTTGATGAGGGTGTTGATCCTATAGAGAACCTCAGTCGTGTTAACAAAGAAATGGAGGTCTACCATCTGAAAGACCTAAACAAATGAAAATTTTTAGGTGCTACACTACGGGAGAATGCTCATCAATAGTTCAAGAAGCTCCCCAGGAATTCAATTCATTCTTGGAGGCATATGTGCGAGATCTCCATTACTCATTTTCAAGATTCAGATGGTTATAATCCACCGACCTACACCTTGGAAAATATCAAGCAATCTGACAATGAGTCAATGAGGGAATATTTCAAATGCTTTAACCTTGAGGTATCCAAGGTGAGAAAGGCTCCTGATGAAACTTACAAAAATTTCTTAATTATTGGAGTAAGTCCAGGTACAGAGTTCTGGAAGAAACTCCAACGTGAGTAGGCTACTGTTCAAAAATTTTTATAACTGAACCGAATCACACAAGGTTCTTGAGGTTTCTCGGGCCAACCTTAAGAAAGATATATGAACCTCGAGATATTGGACTAAAAATAAGAGGAATAGATCTCCCAGCCTGAAAGATAGGGTGTACCCCAAGAGGTATACATTTAGTAGGGGCACAATCAGGAAAGCTCACCATGATAGTAAGGCTGCACCAATCACTATTAACGCCACCACTTCTAGGCATGGCTTGGGGTACACGTATCCTCAGCCTTGGGAGCATATGAGGTTTTCTTAGTACACCCCTCTAAAGGCTCCACTTGATCACATCTTTGAGGTGGGATACAAAACTGGTATATTTAGGAAAGCTCATTGAACTGGACCTCCAGGAAAAAGAGATGAGGGAAAGTACTGTGCTTTCCATGACGCTAAAAGGCATTACACAGCTGACTACCACCACCTAAAAGATCATATCGATGACCTGGGACTTGACTGAATTTGTAGCCTAAAAAGCAAATAAATATAGGGAAGATAAGGCAAAAAAGGACGACGAGAAACCTATTCCTTAACGTACCACGAGGGCCAAAAGCATTAAGACCATTATTCGGGTCCCATACTACGAAGGATCAACCAGAAATTCAATGAAGAGGTACTCAAAGGAAGCCCAAGTTGACCGCTCACTTATGTTTTCCATCTGCATGAAAGGCCACCCAGATACTTTTGGGGTGAAGATGTTGATATTACCTTCACTAAGGCGGATGCATGGCACGTTCATCACCCCATAATGATGCTTTAGTGATAACTGTCCCAATTGGGGGTTTGAATGTCCACAAGGTACTTATGGATAATGGAAGTTCCTGTAACATCTTATCATATGAGACTTACCAGAAGATGGGATTCTTAGATAAGGAGCTTCATCCATCATACAACCTGCTATAAAGGATTCACTAGAGGACTAGTAAATATTGTTGGAAAAGTGAATCTTCCTGTGACACTGGGAGAGGAACCCCTATGCGCTACCCAGGTAGAGGAATTCATGGTAGTCAACAAATATATCTCTTACAATGCTATAATTGGTAGGCCAATATTGAAAAAAATGATGGTGATCACCTCCATTTACCTTCTCTCCATCAAATTTCTAACTCCTAATGGGATAACTTTAATGCAAAGATGTCAAAGTGAGTCAAGGTCTTACTATATTAAAGCTCTTTATAGTGCTGAGCAAACCTACAAGCATGTACTACCTGTAGATAAGGGTCCTCCTTCTGATGACTATTACAAGTATATGGGGGTACCTCAGGAAGAAGGTCATCGCCGAGTTGGGCAGAAAAGTGCAAGGTACACTTGTAATGTAATAATGATCATCCAACATCCAGGAGAAGATCCGTATTCAAATGTTATTTTTTCTTCGGGGGTAGATACACCTAGGGAGGTGCTGACGCTGGAAGCACTCCCAGTGAAACTTTCTGGAAATGATATGGTTGATGGAACAGTGGAAGAAGTAAACAAAAGAGATTTTGAAGATTTTGACATGGAACCCATACCCTTGGTTCCAACTGTACAAGGGATTAAAGTGGAAATTAATTTGTATCCTTGAATGCCAGAAACCAATAAAGTTACAGGGGCAGCTGGTGGCACCTTGTCTATAAAGGTAGATGCACCTGACCTATCTAAGAAATTAAAGATTGGAATGTAGTTGGAAGTTGGGTGAAGGAGGCTTGGCTACGTTCTTGAAGGTGAACCTTGATGTTTTTGTATGGTGTCACTGCGATATGATTGGTATCGTCCCAAAAGTTATGTGTCACCGTCTCAATATTGATCTAGAAAAAAATTTGTACGGTAGAAGAGGAGAGCCATTATGGAGAGATGGCTATTTCTCTCAAAGCAGGAGTTGATAGGTTGCTGGAGGCCAAGCTAGTAAGGGAGTCTTTCTACCCCATGTGGCTTGGTAAACCGGTTCTTATAAGAAAACCCAATGGAAAATGGCATACTTATGGATTTCACTGATCTTAATTTGGCGTGTCTAAAACATAGTTTTTTTCCATAATAGATCAGTTGGTTGATACTAAGGCATGGCATGCTCTCCTCAACATCACGGACGCGTACTCCGGGTATAATCAGTTTCCCATATACAAACTTGATGAGGAACACACCTATTTTATTACTGATAGAGGTTTGTATTGTTATATTGGGATGTTGTTCCACCTAATTAGTACTAGAACAATGTATCAAAGGATGGTTAATCGAATGTTTAAAAATTAAATTGGGAAAATTATGGAAGTTTATATGGATGACTAATTGCCATGCTGGTGCAGTCAAAGGTGGCTACTGATCACGTAGCCCACTCCCCAGAAATGTTCAGTATTTTGAGAAAATTCTGGATGAAGTTGAACCCCTAAAAATATGTGTTTGGAGTAGAGTCTGGAAAGTTTTTGGGATTTATAATAAATCACCGTGGCATAGAAGAGAACCCTGTAAAAAATAAAGGCTTTAATCAATATGCGTTCACTCTGTAATATTAAAGAGGGATAATGTCGCACTAGAAGGGTTGCAGCCCTTAACCGGTCTTGTCTAAATTTTCAGGTAGATGCAAAAAATTCTTTGCTACAATAAAGAAAGGAAAGAACTTCGAATGGACCCCAAAATATGGGGTTGCATTTCAGAAGCTGAAGCTCCAATTGGAAAGCCTCATATTAATGTCTAAGCCTACTGAGGAAGAGGTTCTCATTCTTTACTTGGCTGTCTCAGATTACTCCATCAGTGCAGTGCTATTACGGTAAGAAGGACATGTTCAATTCCCTATCTGTTATGTTAGAAGGAGGTTATTGGATGTTGAAACCCGTTATACAAATACGGAGAAGCTGGCCTACTCATTGATTCTAAATGCAAGGAAACTTCATCCTTAATTTCAGGCTCATAAGGTAGTGGTACGCACCTCGTACTCCCTAAAAAAGGTACTACACATACCTGAAGCTTCGGGAAGATTGTGAAATGGTCCATTGAGTTTTGACAATTTGATGTGGATTACAAACTAAAGAAGGCTATAAAAGGTTAGGCTCTTGCAGATTTCTTATTGGAATTCCCTGAAACTTTTCATGTGAAAGGGAACGAATATTAGCTGAACCCCCATTTCAGAAACTGGTTAATGAAAACTGCTATCCTTGGTGGACATTATACGTTGATGGGGCAGTAAATGGAAAAGGAGTCGGAGCCGGTGTGGTAATCATTAGTCATAAGGGGTATGCCACAAACAATGACGTGGATTAAGAAGCCCTAATTGCGGGTTTAAAAATAGCCTTAGAAATTAGGGTTGAGAATCTCAATATCTTCAGTAATTCTATGCTTATGGTATGGCACATTTAAGGAGGGTTTGAAGCTCGGGATCCTCGCACAAATTTGTTGTAACACCCCCAAATCCGGGGTCGGGGATCCGGGTTGTCACGAGTTCCATTTCCCTTAATAACACCCAATCTTAATAAATTATCAACTACTCTGTACTGTGACCCCACAATAAACACACACACCACAAGTTATAGTCTTAGAGATGAATATCCAAAAATAATCACAAGTCGTTTTATTCCACAATTATATGCCAATACACCTTAAAAAGGTTTCTGAATAAATTTACATTTCTTTGCCATTATTACAATTCATAAATATACATAATCTGATACATCAAAAGTTGAAAGCCTAGCCTATTGGTAGTTCCTACCTCAGCTACAGCGACATCAACGCCTATAGGAAACTGCGGAACGTTTCCTATCCGCTCGCGAATTGGGAGCTTGGTCCTGTTCATCTTGTCTATCTGATGTTGTGTGATGAAAGAAGAAAGCAAGGATGAGCGGCAAGCCCACCGAAATAATATGTATAATGATTAACAATATATGAGCCTTCTCATAGTACTCATGAAAGTCTTGGTCAAAAGAAATGAACCAAGTTGATATCTTAATGCGATGAAGTCGCAAAATATTCAGTATATATATACATATATACTTTTCAAAATATTGGAAGTCCTCTTCCATGCATAATACACACAGAGTTCCAGTGTATAACTGTATAAAAATATCGTTGCCAGGTGATCTTATATATCTAACCTTGTCTCAACGTTTTTCTGAAAATCTTTGTCATGCATAAGATAATCATTTACTAGATATAAGTTTAAAAGATGAAGTTACAAGATACTCCAATATACTTATATCTTTTCCAAATACCACTTGAACCACCACCGTTCAAGTTATAATTAGTTCAAAAGTTCATCACATATATGAGACTACAAGATAATACTTGAATAGATTCAATCTTTGAAATATTATTGAATGAAATGAAGTTACGAGATACTTCATTAAGTCCCGATATATATATATACACCTATATATATCTCTCATACATTTCCTGAAAACCTCTGTCATGTAAAGTATGAACAGAGTTACAATATCCAATGAATTTGGAAAGAAAAGAAATTTTGGCATAAACCTGATATCTTGCTGATCAGGCAAAGATACCAATAAGTAACCTTTTCTACTAGTAGATGGATGAATCCCCCACCGGTCATCACCCTGGTCACATAAGGACCTTGTGCTGGACCGCCACCCGGCCTCTTACGCGTTGATGGACTGCCACCCAGCCACTTACACTTTGATAGACCGTACCCCGGCCTGTCGCTTATGCCGACTCAATTAGATGGGCTTACTTCCCGAACGTTGGGTAAGTAATCAATTCATTTGTTTTCTCAAAACAGCAACCACGTTGCGAATGTAAAATGCACCACAGAGCTGGATCCCCCAGGTTTTGAGCGAGTATTTAAATCCCCTTTGAAAGGAAGATCTTAAATATAAAAATGAGTTTTGGGGTCCACTCTAACTTTAAAAATCATTTTGAAGTCTCGAAAACATTTTTAAGAATGTATGGAGTACTGCTGATTTATTAAAATAAATCAGTCCCGATATATTAGAAAATATCTGAATATTATTATTTAAATAATATTCTCATAAAGATAATCCTTATAAAAAAATAATCGAAGTAGAAGTTTTAAAACTTATACTTGAAATTGATATTAAATAACCAAAGATATACTTATATGAAAGTACTATCTTTATTTGAATAATCGAAAATAAGTTTGATTATCGAAACATTATTCTTTAATAAAATAAAGAATATTGTTAAATAATAAGCGGAGTCATAATACCTCGAATGAAGATTATAAATAATATTCATTAAATAAAATAAAGGAGTCAATACATCCTCAAATGACTATCCAATTAACAATCATTAAATAATATAAACTGAGTCATAAGCCCTCGGATGAATATTCAAAATAATATTCAATTAATACAATAAAAGGAGTCATAAGTCCTTGGATGAATATTCAAGTAATATTCAATAATAAAATAAACTGAGTCATAAGCCCTCGAATGAATATTCGAAATAATATTCATTAAATAAAATAAAGTTAAAGTTATCAAATAATCCTTATTCGATTAATAGTTTTGAAAACTATAACCATATATATATAAAATATATATATATTATACTCGGGAACATCGACTCCTGGTTTAGAAATATGTTCACCTTTTATCCCTATACTAAGGGTATACGCAACTACGTGCTTATTTCTAGCATAGGTATTATGCAACTATAACCATTGAAATCAACAGATACATAACCAGATTACGAAACAGACATGCATATATACCATATCAGCATGCTCCAATATATCACAAAATTTGCTAATAACAATCATGCACTTATCACAAGATAATGCATATACATATATTTACATCACAACAACAGTATAACGGGTAGAAAACTTGCCTGAGTGCTCCCGGATAGACTTAAGCTTAGAGTGGGTCCGATAACCTATGAACAATAACATAAGTCGGAATTAGACACCGGTCGCTTAAGAAACTAGACTTTAACCATTTAGAGTCCTAATGTTCGCTTTCGCGCTTATTGATTCTCTTAAGTCATTCGAGTACCCTCGGCTCCACCATTTTTAATAATTTAACCATTATGAGTTTTAAGGCGATTCCTTTGCGGGTGTCTTACCAACTGCCTATTACACCTTACATAAATGTTTCATACATTAATTAACCCTTTTTGGTCTTTAACCTATGTTTCAAAGTAAGGCGAGGGGAAAAGTTTCGTTCACGAAACGCCGTTACTTGAAACGGTCGTTTCTCCTAAACCGTGCATCGGAATTGAACGAACTACATATCAAAACGAAGCTCGTAACATGAGCTATCTAAACATGGCAATGGCAAACATCTAGCAGGGGGTTCTCGGGTCCTAATGTTATGAACAATAGCAGTGTAAAGTAAATCGGACATTACGACGGCTATGTTTACGCGATTTCCAAATTTTAAACCATTCAAAAACCATCACAATTCAACCTCAATCCATTCATACAACCAAAGTCCATCCTTATCACATCATAACAGCCCCAATCAATTCAATATTAACATTTATACTTATGCCTAAGCTTGAATTTAACTATACTTAAGTTCTTTTAACCAAAACAACAAGATTCACCATTCCATTTCACTACCACTCCAACCCACACTCTAAACCACAAGCATTAAGCTACTACATCACCATAATAATCAAAATCATCTTATAATACAAAGGAATCTAGGGTTTAGAGATGATATACCTTCCTTGAAGTGGTGGGAGTAGCTAGGAAGCCTTAAGAAGCCTTGAGGAGTCTTAGGAAAGCTTGGATCTTAAAGGAAAAATAAGAAAATCAAGTTAAAATTCTTAAAGTCACTATTCATTGTCTTCTTCATTAATTTATTGAAGAAGATTGAGAATGAATGGGGTGCTTAAACTCATGATATAGCCATAAATATGCATAAGGATGATTAGGGAATTATCTTACCAATTTAGGAAGCCTTGATCTTGAGTTTTGAATTTCTTCTTCCTTTGCAATAGTAAAAGCCGAGAGCAATGAAGAAATAATGCCTTGGTTTTTTTTTGTTTTGATGAAGAATGAATTATTTGGCTTGGTTGGTTGTAGTTTTGTTTTTGTTTTGGTAAATTACCTATTTGCCCCTGATTTTGTGTGGTTAATAATCCACCACATTTCCTTCCTTCCCATGTCATGCTTATGTCATGCTATGATGTCATCTTTCCCTCCTTGTCCTCTTCTCATTGGTTGGGTGACATCATCCCCACTAATCTCTTTGATTAACTTCCTAATTGTTTGCCTAATGACCGCTGATCTGTTATACGGTTCGCTTACCTTTCGTTTTCGTTTATCATTTGAGGGATCATACCCGGGATCTTATTACTTGGGTTCCCTTAACCTTTCTCAATATATTATATTCCTTTTATGATCCTCTCTTATAATCCTTTAATTTAAATCCTTCTTATCTTGTTGCCTTATACTCAATTCTTTTCGTATCTAGTGGATTTCCGGGAAAAATCAAAGTGTTCGGAATTGGATTCTGACGATCTTTACATACACTTATATACCATATAGAGTGCCAATAAAATCTCAGAATATCCATAAAAGAACCCCTACCTAGTGTGGCATGAAAAGTTATCTCATTCAGCATAATCTGCAAAATCACTATTCATAAGGGTTTCAAAAATTTCCAAAAATTGGGGTTATTACATTTGTACATGTGGTACTCCCAAGAATTGATGAGCAAATTGAGGGAAGTATATTTAGAGCAAATTACGAGAGTGGAAATGCTAATGCCGATGCTTTAGCCAAATTAGGATGCCAAAGAAGGCTACGCGTTTAGGGGTCATCCCATTGGAGGTACAACATCAGCCAAGTATCCCCAAATTGGAGGTGACAACAGTTGAGACTTAAACTGAAGCATCATGGATAACTCTAATTATGGATTACATAACTAAGGTAATTCTACCAGAAGAAAAGGAAGAAACTAGGAGGCTCAAGTACAAGTATATTGGTTTGACAGCTGTGTGTTGCTTTATTATTAATTATATGAGGTTATTGGTGTACGAGGATTATTCGTGTAATTAATGGTTGAGTTGTATTGTTTTATTTTCGCTTTTAAAAGTGGTTTTATTATAGATTTATTTCCATAAATATTTGGATGGTCTTTAAAATTATTTTTATGCTTTTATAATTATAATAGTTATTTTATGGATTTTATAAAATTTAGAAATCAATATTTCATCAATTATTTAGTCTTGTATGATTTTCTGATTATGTTTAAGTGTAAATTCCAAAATAAATTCAGAAATGTCTCAAAAATTATGAAACTCATATATTATAAGTTTGGATTATTCCGGGCATTTTAAAATTATTTTGGAATTTTTTAGGATTAATTTTACCCGCGCGTTGATGCGCTTAATTGCTAAAAGCGGGTATAAATTGTATTTCATAAATGACTTTAAAATTATGAAATTTACATTTTTATTAACTTCAGAATATTTATAACATTTTAAGACTGTTTTCATGACTTCCTGAAACAGTTTTAAGAGCACCTCGGTTCGTATATGTCGAAGCACGGAATAACAATTAGGCTGTACAGAAGGGTACGTGTCATTCAGCTGTGTTTTACAATAAAAATAATAAGTTTGCGAAGTGATAAACTTCCCCATCCTTATCACTCTTTTGTTTATCCTCTCTTTGTTACTCTCTTTTCAATCTCACATGTGCTTTCTCTCGATTCTACTTCACATATTCTTTTATATCTCTGTCTTCTCCCTCCCTTCCCTACTCCCGTCTTTCCCTTTCCCGGTGTTTCTCTGTTCTTTTTCCGGTGAGTTTAATCGCCGCCTGTGTTCCCCCGGTAATTACTCCGCCTCTTTAGTCTGTTGTCTTGACCTTCCCCCTGTGTTCGCCTGTACTATGTACGTTGTATTTTTGTATCTATGTGTGTGTGTGTTTTACTGTGAGTATTCATGTGTGCTGGTGGCTGGGTTGTTCTATTTCCGACCATCCCTGCAATTCTGGTGACTGTGTAAGTGTGTTCTGTTCGGGTGTTGAACACGTGTTGCGCGTTCCTGACTTGTTTTATACTTATTCTATTTTATTTTCTACAGGAAATGATTGAATGACTTCGTGAAATAATTCGTTTCGTGCAGGAATTTGTAAATTAATCGGTGAAAATTTTGTGTTGGAACCCGCATAATCGGGTGCCCTAAAAATTTTTTCGACGTCCGCGATGAATTTTTACGAGTGGACGGTGGACGGTGATGAATTATTTTTGAGTCCTACGAGTTAAAAATATAAAATACGAATAATAATATTTAGTTGGTTTAAATCGGCGGTAGGAAATTTATGAAATTTGGATTGCGTGATTAGTTGGACTGTGATTGGTTGGTTATTGTTGTTGATTTGGCGTTGAATTGGTTCGACGGGATAGTCCGATAAATAAAGGAAGTGTTGCCCGATTTCTGAGAAATCAAACTACAGAAATACGGGAGCGTATCCGGTAACTATCGGGATGTCGAGCAAATATATAAATTATATATTTTATACGAAACTCGATTGTATGTTGTGGTGAAATATTTTGCCAAAACCAATAACCCTAATTTCGTAAAATGGCGAGTATACTTATTTTCTGAAAACCAACACCGAACCGATTTTCAAGAACGTGAACCCTAATTGTTTTATGAGTTATAATAATACATATATTTACGAGACGGGTTTTGTTATCGTTTGGGTAGAACTATTATGAGGATCTCTCAAGCATAACCGGTTGTCTAACATAGGGTAGTTCGACTCTGTAGGTTCTAATCGTAAGACCTGAGAGTTGACGTTGGACTAAAATTAACCTAGTGATCAATCAACAATCTCAGCGAGGTTCCAAGCGAAGGACCTGAGCATTGAATTCAGATCCAGGATAATCTAATAGTTAGACGATAAAGTCGAGCGTCCAAATCAATTCGAGGTCAATCAGAGATAGTTATAAAGCTCTGCAAGGCAAGTACCCCGGACCATACTCTTATGGTTCAGTGTATATGAATGAAATATTGTTTTATTTTCGAACAGGAACAAAAACGTTTTAAGTTACGTATCCCCTGTATTTGAAAATGTTGTTTAAATATGTTTTTGGGGAAAAGTAACTTCTGAAATTACCTATCTCTAAAATATGATTAAAATCAAAGGAAGTTTTGACTAGTGTGCTGTGACAGAATGGTTTTTAACAAGAGATAGGTAAACCTGAATTTAAAAACTGGATAAAATGAATCAGATATTGGATAACGTTGCGTAAGTGGCTAATTTGGTTGCGCACCCTATCTTCACCGATTAGTCCAGCATATTTAATCAGAGACCTAGCTAGTCTCTGCGAATCCGGTTAATTTGTGTGAAAGCCCGATCAGCTTTCCTAGAAATTTTGTGTGATAGCCCGACCAACTATCCTAAATAACTTGTATGGAGGCCTAATCAGCCGTCCCTAGATAATATCCAATACATATTTGATTATGGTTTGTGGATACAGTAACGAAACAAATGGCATTATGGTCCCTGTAACGGGACAGACGGTTTTTTGGTTCCTGTAATGGAACTTTGGAAATGAAAATAGCATGCTAAAATTTGACTCTGGTATTTATACACAGCACACAACTAATGATATTATTTATACCAAGCATGCTAGTTTTGAATATCCAGTTTATGCATGTTTTATTTGTTTTCTAACAAGTTATGAATTATGTTCCTGTAACTGTTTACCATAAATATTTTTACATTATATTCATATAGTGGTCCTACTGAACAATTAATTGCTCACCCTTGTAGAATGTTTTATATATGTATTGAAGATGCTTGGAAGATTTTTTCGTCGTAGTCAGAGCAGAGTTCCAGTTCCTTCCGTTTTAGGCTCCTTTGAGGTAGTTATGTTGGACCAGAGATGGTCTGTTGAGTTGATGTATTAAGTTAGTTGTATCAGGATGGTTTGTTATAATTTAATTTTGTAATAGTTGTAACCTAAGTCATACTTAAACCTGGAAAAGGTCTTGGAAAAGGGGTCGTGGTTATGTATTATTAATGATTTGTACTATATTATGTTTATTATAATTGTTATTGATGACGTCAACTCCTGACCCCGGGGTTGAGGCCGTTGATAAGTGGATTTTATATCTACTTGGAACGCTTCATTTCAGGCTTAAGTTGGTGTTTTGGACTCAAGTTGTTGGTATTTTGATGTGTTTTTGTGTTTTTGCATCTCATGCATTAGTTGGAGGAAGAATGGAGCTTTTATTGAATATATGCTGAAAAGAGATCAGAATTGGAAGCCTAGGCCATTCTCAAGTTGTAGAGAATCTGATTAGCTTCGCGTGGATTGCTTATTCATCAAATTCTGACGAGTGGAGCAAAAGTTACAGCAAAAAGAAGAAAATTCAGAATTCCAACTATAGATGCACGGCACGCCCGTGCTGGGAAGCGTGGCGGCCGCGCTGAAAGAGCAGTAGCACGGCGCGCCCGCGCTGGAATGCGGGGAAGCCATGCCAGAAGGACAGAAACAGAGCGCGCCCGAGCTGAGATAGTGCGCGGGTCATTTTCACAGAATCCTGATTCTGGTATGATTTTGAGAGTCTAGAAGCCCAGAACGACCAGAAGCCTATATATATCAATACAAATACATTTTAACACCAAGGAGGCCTAGGAGAGCAATAAGAAGACCCAGAGAGCACGAGAAGTCTACGGAGAAGAAGACTTTTGTTTTATTTAATATAGTTGATACTTGGATGCTTGTTTTCGATTTGTCTTTGAACCCTTGAACTCTTCTATTGTTTATTATTATGCTTTCATTGGAACCCATAGTGACGATGAGTTCGATTATGAACTAATCATTATCGTGGGGTTCTAACGGATTTACTTATGGATTTCTACAGTTAATTTGTTTTAATATATTGGTGTGTGGTGATTAATTCATATCCTAGTATTGGTTGTGCTTATTCGTCTTATGTGCGTAGCTAACATATAAGATAGCGTGTTAATTTCTATTGAAGCGACAGTGAATATAGAGGTTTAGAACTTGTCATGCTATCATAGGTTCATGTATTTGTTATGCATGATTCGTAGGTAATTTTAACCATCTTACTTGCCCTATGTAATCACGATAGATAACATGCACATTAAACCGTTATGTTTTTAATTCTTGTAGACATATAAGGACTAAGCATAATTGGTGTCTATTCAACTTCTATCTCTTTTGTGGATGCTTGGTAGTAGGGTATTTGTACAATGAAAGTTGGTGTTTACTAGTTTCGTCTTATCTGATTAGTGTCATCACCATTGCATGATAAGGTTAAGAACAAAAAGGTTATTGAATGAAGTATTTAATGAAGTTAGAATCCCATGTTTGTCATATATAGTAATTCAACCTCAATTCTCTTAGTTAATGTTATTTAGTATAATCTCTTAGTTTAATAAAAACCCAATTTGTTATTTGTCTTAGCATTGAGCGATAACCATACATTATTACATAGGTGCATAAATTGAACTGAACCTATACCAGTCTCTGTGGGAACGAATCTCATTTATATCTTATACTTGCGAACGCGTATACTTGCGTGAATTTTAGCGCGTGTTTTCGCCCTAACAAGTTTTTGGCGCCGCTACCGGGGACTCGGTGTTGTTAATTTTGAGTTTATGTGCTTGTCATCAGTGGTCGTTAAAGTTCGCTGACTCGGATTCTTTTACATTCGCGGTTTATTTGTTTGTGTTTCAGGTACTCATTACAATGGGAGATCCAGCAGCACGAACGAAAGCATTGATGGATATTTCTCAACCCAAAATGAATGACATTCAATCTAGCATTGTTAGGCCAGCTATCACAGCGAATACCTTTGAGATCAAGCCTGGCATAAATCAATGGGTGCAGAATTCAATCCAGTTTGGGGGTTCTCCAACGGAAGCTCGCAATATGCACATTAGGGATTTCATCGAAATCTGCGACACCTTCAAGTTCAACGGTGTTTCTGAAGATGCTGTGAAGCTGAGACTATTCCCATTCTCTTTGAGGGACAAGGCTAAGATCTTGTTACACTCTCTACCAGCTGGTTCGATTACTACTTGGGAAGATCTTGCTCAAAAGTTTCTCACTAAATTCTTCCCTATGGCGAAGATAGCTGCAATCAGAAACGCTATTACTCAATTTGCGCAGCAATCGGAAGAATCTTTATATGAAGCTTGGGAGCGCTACAAGGAGATGCTTAGGAAGTGTTCTCACCATAGAGTTCCTAATTGGATGATCATCAATTGTTTTTATAATGGGTTGGGAGCACAATCAAGACCCATGCTCCACGCAGCATCAGGTGGAACATTATGGGCAAAGAGCTATAAGGAATCCTATGATCTAATTGAACAGATGGCTGCTAATGAATATGAATATCCAACTCAGAGATTGCCACAAGGCAAGGTAGTTGGAGTTCTTCAAGTGGATACAGCTCAGCTATCACTACTCAACTAAAGAAGTTGTCTACGAAGATCGATTCTCTGGCTAACTATGGTGTTAATCAGATAACCAGTGTTTGTGAGCTATCTGCAGGTTCACATGCGACGGAGCAATGCGCTATATCTAGTGAATCAGCTCAGTTTGTGAGCAACTTTCAGAGACAACAACTCCAACTTCAACAATAAACTAATGGAGGTGCAAGTCTATCTTCGACTGAAAAATATAAATTGGAGGAGTTGCGACTTATGTGCAAAAACCAGGCTCTAATATGCCAAAGCCAGGCTATTTCTATCCAGAATCTGGAGAACCAAATAAGGCAAATTGCTAATGCCTTATAGAATCGGCCACCAGAAATGTTTCCTAGTGATACAAAAGCCAATCCAGGTGAGAGGGAAGTTGAAGAACAGGTGAACGCCATCACCTTGAGGTCCGGAAAGGTCGCAAGACCCAAAATTCAGCAAGACGAAGAGCCTGAAAAATCTCAAGTTTCAGAAAATGAAGTTGTTGCTGAAGAAGAAGTGCTGAAGGATGCCGAGGTGGAACTAAAGAAGAAAACTGTGGAACACACTCCTCCTGAGGGTAATACAGGGGAGAAGCAAGTCTATCCTCCGCCTCCTTTTCCTAAGAGGCTACAGAAGCAGAAGTTGGATAAGCAATTTACTAAGTTTCTGGAGGTGTTCAAGAAACTTCATATCAACTTACCTTTCGCTGAAGCTCTTGAAAAGATGCCTATCTGTGCGAGGTTTATGAAAGGTATTTTCTCTCAGAAAGTGAAGTTTGATGACTTACAGACCGTTGCTCTTACGGAGGAATGCAATGTTGTGCTGTAACAGAAGTTGCCTCCGAAGCTTAAAGATCCTAGAAGTTTCACTATTCCTTGCACCATCGGAAACTTGTCATTCGACAAGTGTTTATGTGATTTAGGAGCTAGCATCAATCTGATCCCCTTATCTATCTTCAAAAAGCCTGGTCTACCTGATCCGAAACCAATATACATGTCATTGCAACTAGCTGATCGTTCCATCGCTTATCCATGAGGTATAGTGGAGGATGTCTTCGTCAAGGTGGATAAACTCATCTTCCCAGCTGATTTTGTAATTCTAGATTTTGAGGAAGATAAGAAGATTCCCATCATCTTGGGAAGACCATTCTTGGCTACAGGTTGAACTATGATCGATGTGCAAAAAGGAGAGCTTACGATGAAGGTTCAAGATCAGAAGGTCACTTTTAATATGTTCAAGGCAATAAAGTTACCCACAGCTAAAGAGGAGTGCTTTAAAGTAGAATGGGTCGACTTTGTCGGGAATTCGGAGCTTGAGCAATTGCCAAAGTCAGATACCTTAGAGAGATCCTTAATAGGGGAATCGGTTATTGAAAAGGAAGAAGGAGCAGAGCAACTGCAGGTTTTGAATGCTCCTCCATGGAAGAGGAAGTTAGATATGCCATTCGATTCTCTTGGGTTAGAAGAGCTGAAATTTCTCAAGAGCGTCTTGAGCCTTCTACTGAAGAAGCTCCCACACTTGAGCTCAACCCACTACCAGATCACTTGAGTTATGCATTCTTAGGTGCACCACATGATAGGGGCTTGGGATATATTTTTGATGATGTAGAGGGTAGCCGAACGAATCCTCCAGTTCCTACAGAGGGTTCTTCTCATGTACAACAGGTAGTTGATAGGACTGGTGTTGGTCATGAGCAGTACAGGCGAGTAATTAGGCGTATGAAGGCCATGCATGACATTCACCATTATTTTGCTACAGATATGACACAAGCTTTGGGCACTATTTTCTGAGCCACTAGTGTCGAGGTTGATTGGCCACCTGATCCTTCACCCGAGGAGGGTGATCTTTCTGATGACTAGTTATGTCTGAAATCCTTATTATTACCTTCAATGAGGACATTAAAAATTTTAAGTTTGGGGGTGATAATGTAAGGATTAGTCTGTGTGTGTCCATATAGATTCATATAGATTCATATCGCATGTATAGTTGTTAAGTCATTCATATTGTTGCATGATTGTTCATTTAGGTCATTTTTGTTTGCATTTTTATTTATGTTATTATGAGAGTCCAAGTAATTGCATCTGCATGCATATAACATGATTCCTTAGGTTGAGCTATTTCTGATTGATTGGTTGATGTTGATGTGAGTGTAGTGATGACGAATAGAGGGATGTTTAAGTCCTAATGAATTGATTTGCATGCTAGAAACAAATATTTTCACAAAGTCTTATAGGATTGCTTTTAATCTAGATCATGATCATACTTGTTTGTTGTTGAGATTTAATCACTTGGTTATATTTAGAATTTTTGGTATTCTCGTAATGGCAGAAAGAACACTGAATTTTTAAACTGGAGAAAAGCAGGATTTCATTGCTAGCTGTGAATAAGGCTAGGCATCAAATGGTTAGTAGCCGGCTCATATTTTTATGAGTAGTATATGGTTGAATGAGATGGAGCGAAACGCACTTATTCAGAAATTGTTGGGAAAAAAAGAAAAAAAAAAGAAAAAAGAAAAAAAAGGTATGTGTTTATGCATAATTGATCAAGAGTGAGCTCTTTAATACTAGAGGTATTAAGTTCTTAGGGGACTTTGTGCCTAGTGACCTAAGGTTTTGATAGTCTGGGATCCGCTAACCTAACGATCGCTACATGGGTATTATTGTAAAAGTCTTTTGGGACCTCATTCATTGCAAGGTCAAATAAGCATTTTTGTTATGTGTTCAATAATTGCATGGATCCTTGTATAACTCTAGTAAGAAGGAGGTGTTGCGAGTCATATGCATGCATTATGCGTTTAACGTCTATTCTGTTTATAAACTTGTGATTGTTTTGATGATAGTTAAGTTATGATTATTGATCTAGTTCCAAAAGTATATATATTAAGCATCCACACACGCACGTTTCTGGTTTTTGAGTTGGTTTATGGGATTTATTCAAACTCTATTAAAAGTCGTTGTATTCTTAGAGGCATTGGCTTATTCATTTGGTTATGGTTATTATGAGGGGGTCGATTGCATTATCATTTAGTTGCATTCATGTATTTACATTCATGCATTAGGATTTGTTTTATAGTTTTGAGTTTGTTTATGCTTGAGGACAAGCATCGATTCAAGTTTGGGAGTGTGATAAGTGGATTTTATATCTACTTGGAACGCTTCATTCCAGGCTTAAGTTGGTGTTTTGGACTCAAGTTGTTGGTATTTTGATGTGTTTTTGTCTTTTTGCATCTCAAGCACTAGTTGGAGGAAGAATGGAGCTTTTATTGAATATATGCTGATAAGAGATCAGAATTGGAAGCCTAGGCCATTCTCAAGTTGTAGAGAATCTAGTTAGCTTCGTGTGGACTGTTTATTCATCAAATTCTGACGAGTTGAGCAAAAGTTACAGCAAAAAAAAAAGAAAATTCAGAATTCCAACTACAGAAGCACGGCGCGCCCGCGCTCGAAAACGGGGCGGACGCGCTGAAAGAACAGTAGCACGGCACGCCCGCGCTAGAATGCGGGGCGGCCGTGCTAGAAGGACAGAAATAGAGCGCGCGTGCGCTGAGATAGCACGCGGCCGCGCCGGGTCATTTTCACAGAATCCTGATTCTAGTCTGATTTTGAGAGTCTAGAAGCCCAGAACGACCAGAAGCCTATATATATCAATACAAATACATTTTTAACACCTAGGAGGCCTGTGAGAGAAATAAAAAGGCCAAGAGAGCATGAGAAGGCTACGGAGAAGAAGACTTTTGTTTTCTTTAATATAGTTGATACTTGGATACTTATTTTCGATCTGTCTTTGAACCCTAGCACTCTTCTATTATTTATTATCATGATTTCATTGGAACCCATGGTGACGATGAGTTCGATTATGAGCTAATCATTATCGTGGGGTTCTAACGAATTTACTTATGGATTTCTATAGTTAATTTGTTTCAATATCTTGTTGTGTGGTGATTGATTCATATCCTAGTATTGGTTGTGCTTATTCGTCTTATGTGTGTAGCTAATATATAAGATAGCGTGTTAATCTCTATTGAAGTGATAGTGAATATAGAGGTTTAGAACTTACCATGCTAGCATAGGTTCATGTATTTGTTATGCATGATTCGTAGGTAATTTTAACCATCTTACTTGCCCTATGTAATCACGATAGATAACTTGCGCATTAAACCGTTATGTTTTCAATTCTTATAAACATATAAGGACTGAGCATAATTGGTGTCTATTCAACTTCTATCTCTTTTGTGGATGTTTGGTAGTAGGGTATTCGTACAATGAAAGTTGGCGTTTACTAGTTTTGTGTTATCTGATTAGTGTCATCACCATTGCATGCTAAGGTTAAGAACAAAAAGGCTATTGAATGAAGTATTTAATGAAGTTAGGATCCTATGTTTGTCATATATAGTAATTCAACCTCAATTCTCTTAGTTAATGTTATTTAGTATAATCTCTTAGTTTAATCAAAACCCAATTTGTTATTTGTTTTAACATTGAGTGATACCAATACATTGTTGCATATGTGCATAAATTGAACTTAACCTAAACCAGTCTCTGTGGGAACGAATCTGATTTATATCTTAAACTACTTGCGAATGCGTATACTTGCGTGAATTTTAGCGCGTGTTTTCGCCCTAACAGCCGTCACAATTGGTATGAGAGCTACAGGTTTGAGTCCCTGATTTAGGTTAGGAGTAGAGTCAAAAAAGTATAGGAAAGTTTATATATATATGAATCAACAACTCAATCCGAGGAGCGAGTCTATGAGTTCAGTCAAGGGTTTCGACGGTGTAACCCTGAGGTCTAATAAAGATTGACCGGAACTGCCCTAGTTTTTAGTATGTCTTCCTCGTATATATGTATTATTGGTAATGTCCGATAGAGATTTCTAGTTTTCTTTTTGAGAAAAACGAGTTTGATTGTGAGAGTTCAGCGTATGAGCGAACCCCTTGATGCGTCAGCGGAAGAAACATCCATATTATTCCTAATTATTACATTTTCTATGCCAAGTGATGTTGTTGGAACGAGTATGCAACCTCGGTGAGATCAGATGGAATGATAATAGTCAGCGGCTACTATGACAGCCAAGTCTCGTAGTGAAAGTGGACCAGTACTGTGGTTTATATCTTGAACCCTTATACTTCTTTCTTGAGACGTATTTTGTTTCCAGAATAATTGTTTACTATCCCATAAGTTGCTTATTTCTCCTGTGAGAAAGTTAAGAACGTGAAGTAAGCAACTTAAGGTCCTGTTGATCTCATTACAAATCAGATTCTTCCTTTCCTATTTGTGAATTTGCAATTAAACATTGTTTCTTTCCTCGGTGATTCTATCGGTTAAATGGGGAAAACAATGCATATAAATTGGCTATTTGTCTATGTGACAAAAGGGTCTGGTGGGACGCCACCGAATTATGTGTTGTGAACTATGCTGTACTAAGACTAGCCATCTTATGTACTTGTATGGTTGCTCTCAGTCATATCTATGTCTTCTCCCCTTTTTCTCCTTGTACCATTAATTCTTTGATTTTAAAACTCCATATGATACTCCCTGGTAGTGAATTTGTCAGTAAATTCTGTAACTAGACAATCCTGGTTATTGAAAGTTAATAAAAGTTGACTATCCTGAGAATAGAAGTTTTATGTCTGATTGCTACTTCACAAATGGAGATAGCAGAGAGGATTCATGATTCTATATTGAAGGTTGCAGCTTTAGGAAAGCTAGTTCAGTGGTAGATGGGTCATTTGCAAGAGCTAAGAAATCGCCTTGAGAGGAATGGTTGATTGAAACTCGGACTAGTGTGTCAGCCACATCCGTGATTCCTTAAGTTTGACTTGACCTACCAGTTTACCCTTTTTGGGCAGTGACTAGTATAGTCCTTCTAGTTCTGCAGTATATTTCCCTCAATTCATCGATGAATATTCATAATGAGTATGTTTAGTATCTTTGTATTCCAATTTTATGCGCTGTTGTTGATTCAGCTACTGTCATTGTTGCTATTGTTGCTAGTATTGTTAATCTAGATATCTTTTATAAATAGATACCAATAATAAAGATATGGGTACTTTGATTGGGCAGCATTTTCCTGAGACAGGTGCACCGTTTGAACGGTGATATTTTTGTTATACATCCTCGTTATGTTTTTGAATAATTTTCCTATTATATTTCAGGAAAATGTCACCCAAGAAAGGTACCCAGTCTACAGAAAATAGTAGTATTTTTGTGGAGGGTCCAGCTATAAATGAAATTCTAGATTTGTTGGGCCAACAACAGCAACAACAGTTGCAGTTAATCCAACAGATTCAACAGCAACAATATCATCAAAGAGAGCCAAAACAAAATACTAGTTTTAAATCCTTTTAGTCTGTTAAGCCCCCAGAGTTTAAGGGTGAAGTGGACCTTGTTGTTGCCAGAAATTGGCTTAAGGAAATGGAAAAAGCATTTGCCCACACTCAAGTGAGTGATGAGCTTAAGAGAGATTATGCGAGCTACTTTCTTAAGAATGAAATAAATTATTGGTGGGAATCCACTCGTGCGTTGGAAGGAGAAGACCCTGTTTCTTGGACGAGATTTATAGAATTGTTCTTGGAGAAGTATTTTCCCGATTGTCTAAGGAATCAGTTAGAAGTCTAGTTTCTCGAACTGAAACAAGTTGAAAGAAGTGTGTTGGAGTATGAGGCCAAGTTTACAGAATTAGCCCGATTAGTTCCTGAGTATGTAAGCACGGAGACCCCAAGGCAAAGATGTTTCAACAACGGCTGAAGCCTGAAATTTGTAGAGGAGTTGAGGCATTGCAACTCAAGACATACTCTTCATTAGTTCAGGTCACCCTAGTAATGGAGAGTGACCAGAAGTTGGCTGTTAAGGAAGACGGTGATAAGAAAAGGAACTCTGAAGGTGTTATAGATGAGGCAGACTAAGGAGAATCCAGCTAGGAGTTTCAGAATCGGTTTGGCCGAAATAGGAGTAAAAGATTCCGGAGGCAGAGTTTCTCTCAGGCTAGGTCTAGTGCTACTGCAGTTACTTCCACTCCAACCTAGTCAGTCAAGTCAGCAGTGGATTGCAAGTCCTATGGTAGGAGACACAGTGGTTCCTGCAAAAAGAATGTTCAATATTTTAAATGTGGTCATAAAGTCACTATGCATCGGAATGCAATCCATAAAATACAGGAGTTATTTGTTACAATTGTGGGAAGGCTGCGCATATTGCAAGGAGTTGTGGAACGGTTACTCAAGGTACTACGTCCCAAGGGCCAACATCCAGCACAGCTAGAGGCAGAACTTTCAAAGTGACCAAGAGATCGAGCGCCTAGGACTCAGACATTGTTGCAGGTGCATTTTCTCTCAACTTCATATTTGTTTTATTTGATTCAGGAGCGTCTAAGCCCTTTATATAAAATAAATGTATGAATGAAAGGAATTTGATATTAGAAGATTTAGCCGAGCCTTTAACTATAAAAGTGGTCAATCAAAATGGGCTTTTAGTGAGTCACTTCTGTCTTCATTGTCAATAAGAATCCATGAGTATTCTTTTCAGCTAATCTAGCACGTTCGAGCTTGAAGAGTTCGATATGATTTTAGTAAAGGGTTGGTTGTCCTGTCATAAGGCAAGGAGTGATTTTTAAGAAGCGAATTGTAAAGTGTACGGAAGCCAATAATAAGGTAAGTTTCTAAGGGCAAAAGCAAGATAAGAAGTTCTTCCAATCATGCGAGAAAAGGAGTTAATAAGCCAAGGATTTAAGGTAGATCCACCATATGTAGAGATATGGAAAAGAAAGTACTTAAACTGAAAGAAATTCAAGTAGTAAATGAATTCTTGGGAGTCTCTCCAGATGAATCACTAAGATTATCCTAGGTTATGAGATAGAATTTCTCATTGATATAGTATCTAAACCAAACCAGTATCAAAGACTCCATGTTGTATGGCTAGTGTAATGAAATAATTAGTTAAGAAACTATAGAAGTTATTGGAAAGAGAGGTGATCATACCAGATATATCCCCTTGGGGGTACACCAGTGATGTTATTGGAGAAGAGGGATGAAGTTATGAGATTATGTACCAAATATCCGAAATTTAATAAGATGACAAACAAGAATAAGTAACCCCTATATAAAATCGATTACTTATATGCTCGAAGTTGACTTAAGATCCAGCCTGAGGACATATCAAAGACTGCGATTAGAACGAGTTATGAGCATTGCAAATTCTGGTGATATTGTGTGGAGTAACAAATGTATCGATCGTCTCTAAGCATTTAAAGAACATGGTGTATAAGGAGTGCTTGGATAAGCAAATTGTATTTATTGATAACATCCTCAGATATTCAAAGATTAATAAAGTCGGTGTAGAACGCCCAAGGATTTCCCTACTAAGATTAGAAGGGAAACAACTATACGTTAAGTTTTCAAGTATGAATTTTGGCTGGGATTAACAAAAGATTCAGATTAATTCATTAACAACCACCTGTGCAAAGCCGGTGTGGTAACAGATGCCTTGTGCAAAAAGAAAGGATTGAATGTAATTAAGATCACAAAGGGGTTAATAAAAGAATTGGAAAGCGTGGAAATCGAAGTTCAAATACCTGAAGTTGATAAGAAGTGAATATATGAGATTACTTTCCAGCCTTAACTGATGGAAAGAAGTAATAAATGTTCGAATGATTGGAAACTAAGTTAAAATTGAGTACCGCCTATCATCCCTAGACGAAGGGTCAAAGTGAGAAGACAATTCAGACAATATAAGATATGTTGGGAGTATGTGTTTTAAATTTTAAGGGGAAAACTGGGATGATCAATTGTCATTGATAGATTTTTGTAACAATGGTTATCATGCTAATATAGGATTGACATCCTACAAAGCCTTGTACGGACATAAGTGTGGGTCTCCACTTTATTAAGATGAAATAGGAGAAAAGAAGTTGCCAAGTCCTAAGTTAATTCAGCACACCAAGGATGCAGTGGTGTTGGTTTGGAAAAGAGTTGAAGCAGCTCAGAATAGATAGAGAAAGAACGCGGACTTGTATCAAAAGGATATGAAGGGTAGAAATAACATCCATGGTATTGTTAAAGGTGTCACCTTGAAAAGGAATGATTAAGTTTGAGTAAAAAGGGGGCAGCTGAGTCCCTGATATATTGGGCCGTTTGAGGTACTAAGAAAATAGGTAAAGTAACCTATGAGTTAACGATGTTACCATAGTTGCAGCATACTCATAGTATGTTTAATGACTTTGTACTTCGATTTGAATCAAGATAGGGTGTACGAATCAATCTTGAACCTAGATAAAAAGCGGGGCCTCAGGATTCAGTTTAAATCTATAGTGAGTATGCTTTGAATAAATGCTCGAGTACAAGGGTCTACTTGGGAGTTAGAGTCAGATATGCTTAACGAATATCCTCACTTGTCTAGTTAGATCAGATTCTGAGGATAAAATCTTTTTAAGGGGGAAATGATATAACGACTCGTATATTTTATATTATTTTAAGAGTGTCATTTTTGAATAATTAATTAAATAAAAAAAATGTATATTGGTTTTACAGCTGTGTGTTGCTTTATTATTAATTATGTGAGGTTATTGGCGTACGAGGATTATTCGTGTAATTAATGGTTGAGTTGTATTGTTTTATTTTTGCTTTTAAAATTGGTTTTATTATAGATTTATTTCCATAAAAATTTGGATGGTCACTAAAATTGTTTTTATGCTTTTATAATTACAATAATTATTTTAGGGATTTTATAAAATTTAGAAATCAATATTTCATCAATTAGTTAGCCTTGTATGATTTTCTGCTTATGTTTAAGTGTAAAGTCCATATTAAATTCAGAAATGTCTCAAAAATTATGAAACTCATATTTTATTAAGTTTTGATTATTCCAGGAATTTTAAAATTATTTTGGAAATTTTTAGGATTAATTTTACCCGCACGTTGATGCATTTAATTGCTAAAAGCGGGTATAAATTGCGTTTCAGAAATGACTTTAAAATTATGAAATTTATGTTTTTATTAACTTCGGGATATTTATAACATTTTAAGGCTGTTTTCATGATTTCCTGAAACCGTTTTAAGTGCACTTCGGTTCGTATATGTCGAAGCACAGAATAACAATTAGGCTGTACAGAAGGGTACATGTGATTCAGCTGTGTTTTACAATAAAAATAATAAGTTTGCGAAGTGATAAACTTCCCCATCCTTATCACTCTTTTCTTCATCCTCTCTTTGTTACTCTCCCTTGAATCTCTCATGTGCTTTCTCTCGATTCTACTTCACATATTCTTTTATATCTCTATCTTCGCCCTCCCTTCCCTACTCCCGTCTTTCCCTTTCCCGGTGTTTCTCTGTTCTTTTTCCGGCGAGTTTAATCGCCGCCTTTGTTCCCCCGGTAATTACTCCGCCTCCTCAGTCTATTGTCTTGATCTTCCCCCTGTGTTCGCGTGTACTGTGTGCGTTATATGTTTGTATATATGTTTGTGTGCATTTTACTGTTTGTATTCGTGTGTGCTGGTGGCTAGGTTGTTCCATTTCCGGCCATTCCTGTGATTCCGGTGACTGTGCAAGTGTGTTATGTTCCGGTGTTGAGCACGTGTTGCGTGTGCCTGACTTGATTTATACTTATTCTATTTTATTTTCTGCAAGAGTTGATTGAATGACTTCGTGAAATAATTCGTTTCGTGCGGGAATTAGTAAATTAATCGGTGAAATTTTTGTGTTGGAACCCGCATAATCGGGTGCTCCAAAAATTTTGTCACCGTCCGCGATGAATTTTTACAAGCGGACGGTGGACATTGATGAATCATTTCTGAGTGCTATGAGTTAAAAATATAAAATATGAACAATAATAATAATTAGTTGGTTTAAATCAGCGGTAGGGAATTCATGAAATTTGGATTGCGTGATTAGTTGGACTGTGATTGGTTGGTTATTGTTGTTGATTTGGCGTCGAATTGGTTCGACGGGATAGTCCGATAAATAAAGGAAGTGCTGCCAGATTTTCGAGAAATCAAACTACGGAAATACGGGAGAATATCCGGTAATTATCGGGACGTCGAGTAAATATATAAATTATATATTTTATACGAAACTTGATTATATATTGTGGTGAAATATTTTGCCAAAACCAATAACCCTAATTTCCTAAAATGGCGAGTTTGTATTTTCTGAAAACGAACACCGAACCGATTTTCAAGAACATGAACTCTAATTGTTATGTGAGTTATAATAATACGTTTATTTATGAGTCGGGTTTTGTTATCGTTTGGGTAGAACTGTTATGAGGATCTGTCAAGCATAACTGATTGTCTAACATAGGGTAGTTCGACTTTGTAGGTTCTAGTCGGAAGACCCGAGAGTTAACGTCAGACTAAAGTTAACCTACTGATCAATCAATAAGCTCAGCAAGGTTCCAAGCGAAGGACCTGAGCATTGAAGTCGGATCCAGGATAATCTAATAGTTAGACGATAAAGCCGAGCGTCCAAATCGATTCGAGGTCAATCAGAGATAGTTATAAAGCTCTGCAAGGCAAGTATCCCTGACCATACTCTTATGGTTCAGTATATATGAATGAAATGTTGTTTTATTTTCAAACAGGAACACAAACGTTTTAAGTTACGTATCCCCTATATTTGAAAATGTTGTTTAAATATGTTTTTGGCGAAAAGTAACTTTTGAAAGTACCTATCTCTAAAATGTGATTAAAATGAAAGGAATTTTTTAATAGTGTGCTGTGACAGAATGGTTTTTAACAAGAGATAGGTAAAAGTGAATTTGAAAACTAGATAAAACGAATCAGATATTGGATAACGTTGCATAAGTGGCTAAATCGGTTGTGCACTCTATCTTCACCGATTAGGCCAGCATAGTTAATCATAGACCTAACTAGTCTCTGTGGATCCGGTTAATTTGTGTGAAAGCCCGATCAGCTTTCCTAGACATTTTGTGTAATAGCCTAGCCAACTATCCTAGATAACTTGTGTGGAGGCCTGATCAGCCGTCCCTAGATAACATCCAATACATATATGATTACGGTTTATGGTTCCAGTAATGGAACAAATGGCTTTCTGGTCCTTATAACGGGACAGATGGTTTTATGGTTCCTGTAATGGAACAGTGGTTTTGGAAATGAAAATAGCATGCTATAATTTGACTCTGGTATTTATACACAACACATGACTGATGATACTGTTTTACAAAGCATGCTAATTTTGAATATCCGGTTTATGCATGTTTTATTTGTTTTCTAACAAGTTACAAATTCTGTTCCTATAACTGTTTACCATAAATTGTTTTACTTGCTATTCATATAGTGGTACTGCTGAGCAATTAATTGCTCACCCTTGCAGAATGTTTTATATATGTATTGCAGATGCTTGAAAGATTTTTCCGTCGTAGTCAGGGCAGAGTTCCAGTTCCTTCCGTATCAGGCTCCTCTGAGGTAGTTATGCTGAACCATAGATGGTTTGTTGAGTTTCTGTATTAAGTTAGTTGCGTCAGGATGGTTTATAATAAGTTAATTTTGTAATAGTTGTAACCTAAGTCATACTTAAACCTGGAAAAGTTCTTGGTAAAGGGGTCGTGGTTATGTATTATTAATTATTTGGAATGTATTATGTTTGTTATGATTGTTGTTTATGACGTCAACTCCTGACCCTGGGGTTGAGGCCGTCATATTCATGAAGAAATTTGTGGAAATCATTCAGGTGGAACATCTTTGGGTCATAAGATATTTCGTCAGGGTTACTATTGGCCTAATTTGCAGAGGGATTTTCACCTCTACACTAGGTTCTGTGACCACTTCTAGAGGTTCACATACTTTAGTAGTAGCCTTGCGATGCTATTGAATCACCTTACCAGTCCATGCCCATTTGTAGTTTGGGGTATTTATTTGATAGGAGAACTACCCATGGGGAAATGAGGGGTGAAGTATGTAGTGGTTGCAGTCGATTACTTTACTAAGTGGGATGAGGATGAATCCCTAGCTACCATTATAGCTACGAAGCTTAAGGATTTTTTTTCAGGGCTATAGTACGCAGGTACAGTGTACCTTACAAATTAATTTTAGATAATGGCAAATAATTTGACAGTATGGAGATGAGGAAGCTTTGTGTAGACCTCCACATACAAAATGGCTTCTCATCAGTAGGTCATCCTCAAAGAAATGGCCAAATTGAGGCCATAAGTACAATTATTAAACAGACTTTGAAAGCTAAGCTGGAGGAAATAAAAGGAAATTGACCTAAAAAATTATCCAGGGTGTTGTGATCCTACAACACCACCCCATAGACGACCACGGGTGATCTTCTTTCACTTTGACGTATGGTTATGAGGCAAGGGTACCTGTGGAAATTGGTGATGGTTCTTTCAGAAGGGATAACTATAATCCTAAAGAGAATGAGCTTAATCATCGATTATACCTTTTTCTAGTGGAAGAGGTACATGCTAACACATGGATGAAGCTAGCTACATACCAGCAGAGAACATGTTCGTACACAACCCTTGAGGGTCGGGGATTTAGTTTTAAGAAGAATGATGCCTAACATAAGGACCCCTGGGCACAGTATCTTTGTTGCAAACTGGGAGGGTCTATACATCATCAAAACAGTTCTCTGGGAAGGAACCTATTATCTCATGAAAATTGATGGAATGCTGATCTCAAGGGCTTATAATGGTAAACACCTTAAAAGGTATTGTTAGTATTTTTTATTTTCATTACAAGTAGACCTCTTTCAGGTCTAGAAGAATAAAAGCAGTTTATTAGTTGTAACTTCCATGATAGGTTCAGGTTCGTATGCGTAGTTGGTATGCTTGTGGATTCAGGGGGTAGTGCATGTAAACCCCAATGATAGGATTTATATTTGGAATAAATAAAATGAATTTTCCTTCACTTACTTGAAATTATATGTTACTTAATTTTGGTTTGGAAATGTGTGCATGTATGAATTTATTTGCATCGAGGGTACTGCCTTAGTTCTTCAGCATAACATGTTAATGATAAAGAATTAAGGGGTGGTGAGTGTATGGAACTTGGAAAATGGATAATTTTTTGAACAAATTTATTAATATGGTTAATATGGAAAACAAGGGGTTAATATAGATATGCACCCTAAAACATGTAGATAGTATGGAGGTACTTGTGGATATCAGTACCCATGATGATTTTTGTATTAAGGATATGCAATGGCTTGCGTACCTTAAAATAAATATAATACTTGGATGGCACAGGATGTAAGCAATGGCTTGCGTACCTGGATTTTTATATGAATATATGAATATATGGGGAAAGTATGTGAGAACGTACCTCATCGATGTACACAACAGCTTGCGTACCTGGATATATAATCACATTATAGATTATATGTTGTGAGTATGTAGGAACGTACCCTAAGGAATATACACAAAATATTGTGTACCTGGATATGGACATATATATAGGTTGTATACGGGATGCACGTAGGAACCTGCATCAGGGAAAGTACAGTGTATGGACAACACACCAAGCATGTATGGATTATACATGGATTTGGGACGAATCCCAATGTTTGATCCATCTAAAGCTTTATAGGTGGTGAGGTCCTTAATTAACCTACGTAATTCCCTTTGGGTGGTAAGATTCAACTTATGCAAGAAAATATACATATTAATTGGATGAGGTTGTGTGGGCACACAACTCCTGGAATGGGTTTATATCGGTATACATAGAACATGACCGATGTTATTGTTTATAGAGCATGCTAGGTGTTGATATCCAGTTTATATCTTTTTTACTTATGAACGAGTTATAATTTATGTTCCTATAATTGTTTTATCATAAACTGTTTTACTTGTTATTCATATAGTGGTACTGTTGAGCAATTGATTGCTCACCCTTGCAGAATATTTTGTATATATGTATTGCAGATGCCTAGGAGACTCTTCCGTCATAGTCAGGGTAGAGTTCCAGTTCCTCCCGTACCAGGTTCCTCTGAGGTAGTTGTGTCAGACCGGATGTGGTCTGTTGAGTTGATGTATTAAATTAGTGTTTTAGATTTGTTAAATAAGTTTTGTTTTATAATAGCTGTAGCCTAAGTCATACTTAAACCTGGAAAAGATCTTGGTAAGGGGGGTCGTGATATTGTAATAAAAATGGTTTTGATTGTAATATAAATTATGGTTGTTGTGGTTCGTGACGTCAACTCTTGACCCCGGGGTTGAGGCCGTCACAGTTGGTATCAAAGCTACAGGTTAAAGTCCCTGATTTAGGTTAGGAATAGAATCAAAAGAGTGTAGAAAGTTTATATAAAGGTGTGAGTCAGCAACTCAAATAGAGGATCGAGTCTAAGAGTCCACTCGAGGGTTTCGAAGGTATAACCCTGGCGTCAATTGAGGTTTGGCTGGAACTACCCTAGCTTTTAGTGTGTTTCCCTCATATATATATGTATTATTGGTTATGTCCGATAGAGATTCCTAGTTCTTCCTGTCGAGAAAACGAGTCTGATCATGAGAGTTTAGCTTCTGAGCGGACTCTTGATGTGACAGCTGAAGAGACTGAAAGGTTTCTCGCACATAAACGCAACGAAAATGTAAATTTAAATCTTCAAAATTGAAACCCTCCGCAGGATCCATGCGAAAAATAGTATTTAATTCGTAGTTCAGTATATTTACCTTAATAAGCTTTACGTTAATGCAAAGATGGAGGTCTTGAATGATCACCATGTGGCCCGTCGTTGGAACAATCTACGCCTTAAAGGTATCCACACGAGTGATCGCCCGAAGGATGGGTGTGTACTAGCACGTTCTTGAGGCCTCCTTCTTGCTCTCTCTATCTCTCTTAAAGCTGCTAGGGTTTATGTTTTATCAAATAAAACATGTAACCCTAATTCTATTAGAAAAAGATATTATATAGGCAAGAGCTAATGGGCCTCCAACCTTAAACTGAATTTTAGAGTTATATTATTATTATTAAATTTGAAATTCTAATTATTGTATTATTAAGTCTCACATAATCATCAATAACTTAATTTCAGATTTAATATTAAATTCAAATTTCCTATTTATTTAATTAATTAAGTCACACTTAATTAATAACAAATAATTCGAATTACTTACATTTAATTTAAATCGGAATTTAAATTAAATAATCCTCCAATCATTCGTTGTGCGACCCTTTAGGTTATTATTATGTTGGCAACAATTTTAAATCTAATTTGAAATCATAAAAAATGAGCGGCATCTAGTAATACATCAGTGTTACCCAAGTAATAATAATTAAATCGGTGATCAATTAAACCTTTCATGAATAATGTACAATGTAATATAATCCCTTTAGCCTTATATTATAGATCAAACTCGAGGCATGCATTGTGTCATCGTCTGTTAACGTTCAATCCTTCTTTCCTTGATCAATGAGTAAACTATTAAACAAATCAGTATTTGAGCACGACCATGCATTTTTTAGTCTTACCCAATCAGGAGGCCAATAATATCACTCCTTTAATAAAGGAGGGCTAAATCCCATCTAGATCATTCATATTTCTCATACGATTCATACTGTACCTTATGTCTACTTTTATTATTACCTGTTCAAGGATAACTTTAATAGTATCAAAGTATATTAATTCTCGTATAAAAATATAATAATTTCAGGTCAAAGGACCAATACATCATTATCACTGTGAGATTAACTTATGACAGTATAAACATGCAATATCTCACAACGGGTCAATCCATCACCATGTATTTAATACATGTGCCTGTATTTTAACTTTAGTATCACCATACCTATGCTCAATGAGATATGATCATCAACCAACAAACACACTAGTCTCAATGTATTTATTATCGTTCCTTAACAATAATACTTGACTAGGGATCTTTAGGAATATCAATACTATTCTCATAATCTCATTTCTAAGTCATGTAGTTAGAGATATATATTTATATATCATATTCCAAGGACATTTATTAATCTAACATCTTATCACAGAAAATAAAGACATAATAAATTACTAAAGAATAATCCATATAATTATAATAAATAATCCAAATGTTTCATAATATAAACATAATAGTGTTGTCTCTAGAGCCAATCTCCCACTTGCACTAGAGCCAATCACCCATGTATCTAATACCCATGGAACTAGTATGACCTTCGTGCTTTTGCTGTGACAAAGCCTTGGTCAGCGGGTCTGTAACATTATCATCAGTATGTACTTTACATATATGTATATCTCTTCTTACATTAATCTCTCGAAGGAGGTGATATCTCCTAAGTATATGCTTTTCCCGGGAATGGGACCTTGGTTCTTTAGCCTGCGCGATGGCTCCATTATTATCACAGTAAAGATCAACTGGATCTGCGATTGATGGAACCACACCAAGTCCCGTTATGAATTTCCGTATCCAAACAGCCTTTTTGGCTGCTTCACTGGCAACAATATACTCATCTTCCATTGTAGAATCAACTACTGTCTCTTGCTTTGAACTCTTCCAGCTTATAGCACCTCCATTAGGGCAAAACACAAAACCTGACTGAGATACTGAATCGTTTATGTCTGTTTGAAAGTCGGCGTCAGTGTAACCCTTTACAACCAGCTTCTCATCTCCTCCATACACCAAGAATGAATATTTAGTCCTTTTCAAGTACTTAAGAATATTCTTGACAGCTGTCTAGTGACCCTCACCAGGATTAGACTGGTATCTACTCGTCATGCTCAAGGTATACGAAACATCAGGACGACTACATATCATCGCATACATTATAGATCCAATTACCGAAGCATATGGAACTTTGCTCATACTGCCCTTATCATCTAATGATATAGGGCAGTTGTCTTTTGAGATCAATATCCCATGAGACATTGGGACATATCCTCTTTTTGCCTCTTGCATCTGAAATGATGTAATACTTTGTCAATGTATGTACTTTGACTTAGGTCGATTAATTTCTTTGATCTATCTCTATAGATCTTGATTCCTAATATATAGGTAGCATCACCTAAGTCCTTCATCGAGAAACTATTTCCCAACCAAGTCTTAACAGCCTGTAGAGAATGTGTCATTCCCTATTAGTAATATATCATCTACATATAGGACTGGGAATGCCACATGGCTCTCACTAACCTTCTTGTAAACACATGGTTCATCTTCATTTTGAATAAAGCCAAATTCCTTGACTGTTTCATCAAAACGGCGATTCCATCTTCTTGAGGCTTGCTTCAATCCATAAATAGATCAAAGCAACTTACAGACCATCTTAGAAAACATGGGCTCGAGAAAACCCTCAGGTTGTATCATGTATACATCCTCTTCAAGGCTCCCATTTAAGAAAGCGGTTTTGACATCCATTTGCCAAATCTCATAGTCGTAGTAAGCAGCTATTGCTAGCAAAATCCTGATGGAATTTACCATAGCAACTGGTGAAAAGGTCTCATCATAGTCTATACCATGAACTTGTTTGAAACCTTTTGCGACCAGTCGCGCTTTATAGGCCTATACTTTACGATCCATGTCAGTTTTCTTCTTGAAAACCCACTTGCATCCTATAGGTTTTACCCCTTCAGGTGGATCAACTAAATATCATACTTTATTTTGATACATGGATTCCATTTCGGATTTCATGGCCTCTAGCCATCTCTCGGAGTCTGGACTATTTATAGCATCTCGGTAAGTAAGAGGCTCATCATTATCTATGAGCATTACGTCATCATCTTAAGTCAAGAAAAATCCATAATATCTCTCTGGCTCATGACGAGCCCTACTAGATCTACGAACAACCTGTGTTTCCGGAGCAGGAACATCTTGATGTACTTCCTGCCCATTTTGCAACTCTGGTTCGATATTATTTTGTACAACTCGATCTTCATCGAGATCTATAGTCCTCCCACTAATTTTCTTTGAAAGTAACTCTCTTTCAAGAAATACAGCGGTTCGAGCAATAAACACTTTATTCTCGGTAGGATTATAGATGTTAGGTCACACAACACTATAGAAGGGGGTTGAATATAGTGTTTATATAATCAAATCGATTTAGAACACACGTATGTAGTAGTAATCAAGTTTATTCAATATAATAAGCTCTATAACAAAGTAGGTTAAACTACTCTCTCAGTGATGAACAATATCACTAAGAGCTGCTAGGGTTATAAGGAATAATATTCACGTGAATGATAACACATATAGTGTAAACCCTAAGCTATGTGTATATAGTACACAGTTACAAGATATCTTCTAATTGATATGAAATATATCTCTTCCTAAAATATATCAATCATATATTATCTTCTTACAAATCTTCTAGTCGTCCAACTCCTAAAGCATATCTTCCTTTGTTTTACTCCAGATCCTCTTCTAGAAATCAGCCGCACTTTACTTCTGAAGCATATCCTTCCTTCAAATCTGATATCACAAATTCTGATATTTTAGGTTCTGATATCTTCATGTCTTCAGTAAATCCTAATTTCTAGTAAAACCTGATAAGTCCTGATATTAAGTTCTGAAACTAAATAAATCATATTAGACATGACATCATAAATATATCTAACAATCTCCCCCAACTTGTAAATATGAGAAATATACAAGTTAATAGATTTGATGATGTCAAAAACATTTAAGTACAAATGCAATGAGAGTTTATTTAGACAACTAACTACAACTTACAGTCCCTGCAGCTTTTACCAATCTTACTAAATCAATCTGAATCCAAAGTGATTCTTAACAAAGTTTGATAACAGCTTATCTTCTGCATTTCTCAGGACTTGAGCTAATGTAGCCTTGACTTGGTTCAGTTCTTCATCTTGACTTCCAATCTGGTAGATGGCAATCTTAAGTTTTGAAATGTGATTTCTTTCCAATCCATCACCAAGTCTGATTACCTTTGGATGAGAAGAGTCTTCTTTGTAGCATAGACATTTTTCTTTCAGAATAACTTCCATCTTAGCAGAATTCTTCTTCATTGGAATTTCACTTTCATCATCTTCAATTATTTTTGGAATAAATTCTATAACCCTTGATCCAGAGATTCCGGATTTATCCCTTATGGTCTTCATTATGAAATTTGACCATCTTCTGGTAATCTCAGACTTTATCTCCACAAGATAATGAAAGAATTGAAGTTCTTTCAGAGATTTGTTCAGCACATCTGATTCTTACATTCTGTATGTTCTTCCATCTTTAAGAAATAGAATCATATTTTCCTTGACTTTACTCTTATCATGAGTATCCATTACCACTTGAACAGATATAACCTTGTCAATGTGTTTCTGTGTAACTTCCTCAAGTGGTTTGTCAGTTAAACAAAATGGATCTTTGATAGTTACTTCAACTCCTGTTTTTAGCTTGGATTCGCTTGATCCTAACCCTGATCTGTCTCTTGCTTCTCTAGCATTCAATCCAACAGTCAAGAAATCAGATAACAGTTGACTTTTCTTAGGATCTGATGGTTTAACATTTTTCCATAGGAGTTTCTTCTTATCAGTAACTGTCATCTTATTCAAATCAACTTGAGCTCTATCAGAGGTTGATGTCTTGATGACTTGTTCAGGATTTGCAGATTCTTCTGTAACTTGTCGTTCTGAAATTTCTTCACTCTGAACAACTTGAACTATGTCAGAGGTTTTCTTAGATTCTTCTATCATCTTTCTTCTTTTCAGAGTTTCAACAGTTTCATCTTCAGCAACAGCATCATCAAAGACTTGAACCAACTTACACACAGGATCCATCAGAATTTGAGGAATCTTCATTTTCTGTTTGTTGACTGTCTCCCCAAATTTTCCTTTTCCCTTGTCTTTAGGATCAGTAGTGGTTTGAGATCTAGTGCTTGATCTTGGAATCTATGTGGCAGATCATTCTTTTATCACAATGCCTTTTTCCTTAGGCCTTGGAGGTTTCTTTGCATTAGAAGCTTTAGACTTGGAATTTGTCTTCTCAGCTGCAAATCTAGCTTCTTACTCCTTTAGAGTCTCTAAATCCATTCCAGGATTATGCTTGAGAAATAATCTTTTAGCAATTTCTTCATCAAGATTTTGAATCTTAGGATCCTTATAGTAGACAATAGTCTCCCTTCCCTTAAGCTTCAGAGTTTGTAAAAACTTCTGAGATTCTTAACTTCCAGACAGAATCAGAACATCAGACTTTGTCATCAGAACTTGATTATCAGAACTTGCTATCAGAGTTTGAGCATCACACCTTCAGAACTTGTATTCTTCTGTCTAGAAGATTTGCTAGAATCAGAAATTAGTTTCTGTGAAGATCTTTGCTTGCCTTGACCTTGACCTTGACCTTTTCCCTTGCTAGAGTTTCCCTAGTCATCCTCAGAATCATCTTTTTTCTTCAGTAATTTGCTAATTGAGCATTTCGACTTAACTACCTTCTCCCCCTTTTTGGCATCATCTGACAGGAGTAGAGAAAGAAGAAGTTCCACTGAAGATTGGATTTCATTGAGCTGTATTTGTTGAGAAGCTTGATTCTGCAAGACCTCATCCAGTTGATCCTGCTGCTTGGTTTGAACTTGCAAATTAGCTTCCACTTTTTCATGAATTGGTCTTATAAACCTATTATTGTCTAGCTTGAGCATCAAGTCCAGCTTATCAGATGCTTCCAGAAGTTTATCAACCTTTCACGAGTCTTGGAGTATAGACCTTGAAGTGTTTTAGTAGTGAGAGCAGTGACTTTAAGTTGGTGCTTGAAATCAGAATTTGTCAGCAACTCATCAGCTTTTGCAACATGTTCTGACAGAACATGTGAGCTGGGAATGAAGTCAGGTTCATTCCACTTCTTTGTCCACTCAACTCCTCTAAAAGTTTCTTCCCATGGAACAGGAGGATCTTCTTCAACAAATTTAAGCAGTGCCTCATTGCCAAGAATTGGAGCATTTATTGGAACACTTGCAGGAGCACTATCTCCAAAATTTGATAAAATATCATTATCTTCTGATAACACAAGAGTGTGTGTAACTGAAGGAGATTCTGGAGCAGCTTCATCTAAATTCGGATCTTCAGTGCCAAGATCAAGAATTGGAGTGGATGGTCTCTCATCCCGTAGAATTGGTGAAACAGAAGATGTTGGCTGTTTTGCTGGTGGAGCTTCCAGATAAAGAATATAAGGTATATTCAAGTTATGAATCTCTATTTCAGAATTTTCCTCTTGTTCTTCAACATCATCTGTAGCTTTGATTGGAGAGTGAGGTGGAGAAATCACAGATTCCTATACAGGTTCTGATCTATGAACTTCAGGAATGTCAGATTCCTGAATCAGAATTTCTCCAGGAGCTGGAAGGACTTCAATTACTGTAGGTTCTTGTGAGATCAGAGATTCCTGATCCCCTTCCTCAGCTTCTTCAGCATCTTCAAATTGAATTTTTTCCATATGCACACCTGCTCTTGTCTTCTTTGATCTTCTGGATGATGGAGAGATATGATCTGTATCAGAATTTACAGATCTTTTCCTTTTTCAAAATGCCAGAACCCTCAGCTTCATTCTCCTTCTGAAGAGTTGACACTTCAGCTTCTACTGTCACATGTTCTGATGCTGGAACCTGGACATGTTCTTCCTCATCTGATTCATCTCTCAGAATCAACCTTCTCTTTCTCCTTGGTGGAGATTGAGGAACATATTTTGCTCTTGAAAATTTGGGTCTGGATGTTGTAGCAGATTTTACAACTGGCACCTTTTGAGAAGTACCAGAGGTTGGTTCTGCTTTGGATTTGAGAAGTGAGGTTCTGATAGTAGGTACTGATAATTGTGGTTGAGAGGATTGTGCTGGTTGATAGTAGATTCTGATGGTAGGCTGTGGTTGAGTATTGGAAGGCTGTGTAGGTACAACATTAGAATATATGGTTGTGTATGTGTGAGGATTAGAGTTTATAAAGAACTGTTTTACAGATTGAGGAATTTGGAGGGGTCTTAGTACATTCTTCTTATTATCAGCAAATAATAAGTCTGTGAATGCCCTTTTGTGAAGTTTAAAGGGTTCAATTGTCTCACTAAAGTTTTGAGGTGCATCAGAACAACAGAAATTATATATAAGCTGACAAAATCTAGAAAAATAAACTGTGTTTCTATCTTCTTTCATCCTATCACCTATGAAACCCAAAATTGCAGTAGCATAATCAAAATAAGTTTGATTAAGAAGGGCATACCCAATTTGCTGACTCATTATTAGGATAACATCAAAGTTGGAGCATTTGTTGGCAAAGGCTTTGGTAATGCAGTCAAAAAAGAAGCTCCACTCCCTTCTAATGTAGGGCCTCTTCAGTTGTCCCAGCTTGGACAAAGATTTCTCATACCCAAGATTTGCCATCATATTTTGAAGAGCTGACTCCCCAACTTGTGAACTGTAAGTACAATTTTCTGGCAGATGCAAAGCTTGTCGAATATTAGACAGGGTGACCAAGTGCTCATCTTGCCCTGTTGTAAAAATAATGCTTGGCACCCATTTTCACCACCATCATTATATACCCCAGACCTCCGGAACTCCAGAATCTGTTTGCCTGAGAGAAGCTGTGGTTGGGTCAGAGCATACCCAATTTCACTTCGAGCGAGAAAATCTTGAATGAAGTGAAGTTTTGAAGGAGCCTCGTCCTTGTTGAGAATAGCCATGTAGTTGTTGGGGAAAAACTTGGCTCCATCATAGATAAGATCTTTAGGTGCCATTTCTGTGAGAAATCAAGTGAAAATCGTGTGTTTGCAAGGTGTTTGATAAAATGCCTGTAAGAAAGTCCGTCAAAAAATAGAGAGAAAAAGGGAGAGAGAGAGAGAGAGAGAGTAAAAGAAATAAGAGATAAGACAAGAGAGAAGTTAAAAGATTTGATAATCTTTTATCTCTAATATTTATTCTCTTTCCACTCAACGGCTCTTTTTGGAAGTAAAACCAACATTTTACACCTGGCAACATGTAAACAGTCAAAATATTATTAGTGGGCACGGTAAACGTGCAGTAATTATAGCTCACATGCAGTTACCAAAACAAACACGCAACCCATTAACTAAATGATTATCACTTTTTTTATCTTCACTTAATTACTTTCCTGTGAAATATAACCGTTACAGTAAATATTAAAAAAATAAGTCAAGTAATTAAAATGTGACACGTAAGCATTAGAGTTTGTATCAGAACTTGACTCTTATCAGAATTTAACGGTCATCAGAACATGGCTTCTGTACTCAAAAAGTGAATGACTATTTCTGTAATTCTTCACATAAACACTGACAGGTATCTTTAGAGTTTAATCATCAGAACATAAACACTTAACTGTTTGTCAGAAACAACTTAATCACCACAGTAATTTTCATCATTTATATGGAGTGATAGTGTGTGTATGTGCAAATGATCAAATAAAGATTAAAGTCTGATAAACTTCAGTATATCTTAGAAATAAGGCATAACTAAGAAAAATGCTTAAAATCTGTCTTGAATTGTGAAGTCTACTGTAGAATAAAGTTATGCAAGAATCCACCTCAACTGTTTGTGCTTATTTTATGCATCTTTTGAAATTATTTAGACAGTGGCTTCTCAGTGTAAATGAGTTACAACTGCCATCAGAATTTATGCTGTTATCAGAGTATTTCTCCAGTAATCAGAGAATGTGAAAAGTCACCAAGAAAAATCAATTTGCAATCTATATAACTTAATACCAGCAATGCACTTGGATCTTCCCTCTCACATAAAATTACTCTAGATCTCAAAGGAGTACATGATTTCAATTTTTCTTTTCTTTTGTTTTCTTCAGATAAGTGAGGCTTATCAAGCATATAGTTCATCCTTAAGATTTACTGACATCAGAATTTGATAGATAAGAAGCAATAATATAGTTTGTGACTTGGTAATAAGATACACAAAGTAAATTTGACTCAGATCAAATCAGAATTTGCTTTTGTTATTGATTTCCACATAAACAACTAATTCAAACATGGGATATATAGTATATTAAAGACTACCAAGTCAGTATCTAACAAGATAATCCTCATTGTATTGAATAGTCATAGAACATTCAAAACACTTTCAGGGTTTATAAAATCATATCAGATAACAAGTAGTGTTTAATATATTACAATTTAAGCACAGATTACATTGAGATAAGAAAATCTGTAAACACTGATCATAAAGTCTGATGTATGAGAACAAAAACCAAATAGATTTTGAGAAAGAACCTAAAACCATTCCAAATTCATTTACCAGTCTTGTAAAGGTAGCTTCACATAGTGGTTTTGTGAAGATATATGTTAGTTGTTGATCTGTTGGAACAAAATGCAATTCCACTGTACCTTCTATCCCATGTTCCCTTATGAAATGGTACCTCATGCTGATGTGCTTTTGTCATTGAGTGTTGAACTGGATTTCCTGTCATAGCAATAGCACTTTGATTATCACAGTTTAGGTATTTTATAAAATTCTGACCCATAGTCCAGTAGCTGATTCTTCATCCAAAGAATCTGTGCACAATAGCTTCCTACAGCAATATATTTTGCTTCTGTAGTTGATGTGGAAATTGATTTATGTTTCTTGCTAAACCAAGAAACCAATCTGCCTCCAAGAAATTGGTAGCTTCCACTAGTGCTTTTCCTGTCTATTTTACATCTGCATCTGAGTAACCTATTAGCTTAAAATCTGATTCCCTAGGATACCATAATCCTAGATCAGCTATACCCTTGAGGTACTTGAAAATTCTTTTCACAGCTATTAGATGAAGTTCTCTTGGATCAGCCTGAACACAAAGACAGGTAGCATACATGATATCTGGTCTACTTGCAGTTAAATAGAGTAAAGAGCCAATCATACCTCAGTAGTTAGTAATATCTACTGATGCTTCAGTATATTTATCTAACTTGGTGGCTGTGGCCATGGGAGTGGATGCAGTTGAACTGTCTTGCATTCCAAATTTCTTGAGTAAATTTCTGGTGTACTTGGATTGATTTATGAAAGTACTTTCTTCGGTTTGCTTGACTTAAAGTCCCAGAAAATAGATAAGTTCTCCCATCATACTCATTTGATATCTTGACTGCATTAACTTGGAAAATCTTTCACACGGTTTTATATTTGTAGAGCCAAAAATGATATCATCAAAATATATCTGTACCAAAAGTAAGTCCTTTCCATGGTTGAGGTAGAATAAAGTCTTGTCAATTATTCCTCTGTGAAATCCATTTTCTAAAAAAAATTGAGTCAGAGTCTCATACCATGCTCTAGGAGCTTGCTTAAGGCCATAAAGTGCTTTATCAAGCCTGTAGACATGATTTGGAAATTTTGGATCTATAAAGTCTGGAGGTTGTTCAACATATACCTCTTCTTCTAATTCTCCATTAAGAAAAGCACTTTTCACATCTATTTGAAAGACTTTAAACTTCTTGTGAGCAGCATAAGCCAAAAAGATTCTTATGGCTTCCAATCTAGCAACTGGAGAAAATGTTTCATTATTGTCAATACCCTCATGTTGAGACTAACCTTTAGCAACCAGCCTTGCTTTGTTTCTTGTAATTATGCCATCACTATCAGTTTTATTTCTGAACACCCATTTTGTGCCAATAATGGATCTGTTCTTTGGTCTTGGCACTAGGGTCCAGACTTTATTTCTTTCAAATTTAATTAAGTCTTCCTAAATTATTTGCACCCAGTCAGCATTTTGAAGAGCTTCTTCCACTTTTTTTGATTCGTTCTAAGATAGAAAGGAATGATAGAGACATTCATTTGTTGTTACTGTTCTAGTTCTGACACCTGCTTCAGGATCTCCAATTATTAAGTCAGGTGTGTGTGATTTAGTCCATTTCCTTGCAGATGGAAGTTGATCTCTAGAACTGGATCCTCCCCCATGATCCATGCTGTCTCCATCAGCATTTTTTGATGCTCCCCCTGAAGTTATGCTCTCTGAGATTCCAGAATTTGAGTTGGATCCTTCAGAAATTGAAGAATTAGAGTTTCCAGAATTATCAGAATTTGGCTCATCAGAACTTCATAAATCAGAACTTGAAGAGCCAGTGACTGGTTCTGATGCTTCTTGAGAGTCTTGAGTTATGGTATGATCATCAGCTTGCTCCCCCTGAACAGGTGCATTTTCCTTTGGAGCAATTACCGCAGTTTCAATGACATCAGAGTTTAACATGTCAGAACTTACAGGATCAGAATTTAGGTCATCAGAATTTACAGAATCAAAATTTACATCTTCATTTTCAAATCTCAGCTGATCATGATCATTGAAATCTTTAAGTTTAGTAATCTTTTTATCATCAAAAGATATATTGATAGATTCCATGACAACCCTTGTTCTTAAATTGTAGACTCTGAAGGCTTTTGTGGAAAGTGGATATCTAATAAAAATTCTTTCATCATCTTTTAAATCAAATTTTTAAAGCTGTTCAGGATGAGTCTAAAGAACAAAATACTTGCATCCAAATACATGAAAGTATTTCAGATTTAGCTTCTTTTTCTTCAACATCTCATATGGTGTTTTTCCATGCTTGTTTATGAGTGTAGCATTCTGTGTAAAATAAGCAGTCTGCACAGCTTCAACCCAAAAATAGGTTGGTAGCTTTGCGTCATCAAGCATAGTTCGTGCAGCTTCAATAAGAGTCATGTTCTTTCTTTCTACAACTCCATTCTGCTGTGGAGTTCCAGGTGCAGAAAATTCCTGCTTTATTCCATGCTCTTTGCAGAACTCTTCCATGATTGAATTGTTAAACTCAGTGCCATTATCACTTCTTATTATTTTAACAGAATCTTTGAGTAACTTATCCAGCTGTCTAACATGATTAGTTAGAGTAGATGTAGTTTCATTCTTCTTGTGTAAGAAATACACCCAAGTTTATCTTGTGAACTCATCCACTGTAACCATAACATATTTCTTCTTTGCAATGAATATGACATTGACTGAACCAAATAGGTTAACATGCAGTAAGTGATAAGGCTCAAGAATTGAGGATTCAGTTTTGCTCTTGAATGAAGAATTTCTTTTTTTTTTCCTTTTGACATGAGTCACAAAGACCATCAGGAGCAAATATTGATTTTAGCAGTCCACTCACAAGATCTTTCTTTACTAGCTCATTTATGTTGTTGAAATTTAAATAAGAGAGTCTCTTGTGCCAATTCCAGCTTTCTTCAATTGATGCTCTACTTAACAAACAGATTGCAGAACCATCAGAATTTGTTGAAAGTCTGGCTTCATATATGTTACCATGTCTGTAACCTTTCAGAACCACTTTACATGTAGAATTACTTACAACTTCACAGTGTTCTTCAAACATATCCACATGATAACCTCTGTCACATATTTGACTCACACTTAGCAGATTGTGTTTAAGTCCCGAGACAAGAGCTACTGTTTCAATTATGACATTTCCAAGATTGATATTGCCATATCCCAAAGTCTTTCCCATGTTGCCATCTCCATAAGAAACTCCTGGGCCAGCTGTTTCCACAAAGTCTGATAGCAGGGCTTTATTTCCAGTCATATGTCCTGAATATCCACTGTCCAGAACCAGGATATTTTTCCTATTGCCCTGCAATAACAAAGACCACTATTGGTTGGTTTTAAGAACCCAGACTTGCTTGGATCCTTTGGCCTTATTAAGTTTATTAGCATTTCCAGCGGATTTAGTTTCAGAGTTTATGCTAACATGCTTTTTATCAGATTTTATATCAGACTTTGCATCAGAATTTACACTAGAAGGAATTACATTAACTTTCTTTAAAGAATGTTTTATTTGATGATAATCATAATACAAACTATGATATTCCTTACAAGTATAAATATAATGCCATAAATTACCACAATGAAAACAAGGATTTTGTGGTTTAAACCTAACAAACTGACTCTTAACTCCTGATCTAGGAGGTAAAGAGTTTATATCTTTATTTTTCCTGCAAAAAGAAGCAAGATGGTTAGAGTTTCCACTATTATAGCATTTCTTTCTAGGAGCATTAGGAACAGGCATATAATTATTGCTTTTATTCACACCTTCCTTTCCATTCCTATTTTTCCTAGCTTTCTTGACCTTGTTTACATTTTTAATCTCTTTCAGCTTATACTTAAGCTGCTTCTTCGTCATTAAGACAATGTTTACTACAGCTGGTTTATCCTGTTTTAATTTTTCAGAAGTTGACTTTTCTTTGAATTTTGTTTTAGAGTCTTTCATTTTTTCAGATTTTGACTTATCAGAATTTGACACAAACTTGACAGGATTAATTTTAGGCTTTTCAGCTTTCTTGGTAAAGTTTCGTTTAGATGACACAGTTTCCTTTTCTTCTTTATCATCTAGGTAACCTAGTCCTTCTTTCCAATTTCATTTTCTAAGATTTTCTGAGTTGTTCTTCCAGAGTTAGTCCAAGTTTTGATTATCTCCTTTTCTTTTTCTAGTTCAAATTTAAGAGATTTATTCAGTTTTAGCAGTTCATCTTTAACATACAAAGCCTCATCTCTTTCTTTCTGAGTTTGATGAAATATATCTAACTCTTTTTCTAAGTAGTCATTTATGTTTCTAAGAGCAAGACTTTCAGAATTTAATCTTTCATTTTCTAAAATCTGATCTCTAAAACTAATGAACATGGTTTTAAGATATAATCTTAGCTCAGAAATATCATCAGTATGAAAAGTAAGAGTTGAATGAGGTACCTTCAATTCAGCAGTTCCGGAACTGCTATCAGCATTTGCCATCAAAGCATAGTTCACCTCTTCTTCAGAATCTGAAGTGTCTGCCCAGTTTTTCTTCTTTGTGATAAGTGTCTGGCCTTTATTACCTTTTCCTTTCTTGTAGTCAGGAGAGATGTGGCCTCTTTGACCATAATTATATCATTTGACATTTGAGTTGTCTCCTCTGTCAGACTTTCCTCCTTTGCCTTCAGTCTTTCTGAACCCTTTCTTTTTAGAACTTCCACCTTTCCTGGAAAACTTCTTACCCTTTCTGAATTTCTTGTAGGCTATCTTTGTGATACCCTTCACCATAAGAGCATACAGTTGCATCATCTCTGCATCAACATCCACTTCAGATAAATTTTCAGATTCTAAATCATCATCATCAGAATATGATGACTCTGAATCAGACTGTATGATGAGAGCCTTTCCTTTGCCCCTCTTTGAGACAACCACTTTAGGAGATTCCTCATCAGCTTTAAGTGCAACTATATTTGACCTTCTTCCATGCCTTTTTCTCCTTTGATCCATCTCAAGTTCATGAGTCTTGAGCATACCATAAATTTCATCAAGAGTAGTTTCAGCAAGGTCATAGTTGTCTCTTATGGTAGTAAACTTCAAATCCCAATTTCCAGGAAGAGCTAAAAGGAATTTTAGATTTGAATCTTCAAGATCATATTCCTTGTTCACCAGTGAAAGATCATTCAAGAGTTTGGCAAATCTGTCATAAAAATCAGTTAGTGACTCATCAAATTTTGAGTCAAAGTGCTCATACTCCTGTGTGAGTATTGTCTTCCTGTTCTTTTTGATGGCTTCAGTTACCTGGAATCTTGTCTCCAAAGCATCCCATATTTCCTTTACAGTCTTGCATCCAATTACCCTATTTGACATGACATTGTCAATTGAACTCTGAAGTAAATGCCTTACCCTTGCATCATTGGCAATAGATGAGATGTCTTCAGGTGTGTAATCACCTTTCTCCTTTGGTATGGTCTTTACTGGTTGATCAACAACTGCAACAGAAAGCTTGATAAGCTTATATGGTCCATCATTAATTCTATCAAGGTATTCTGGATCCGTGGCTTCCAGAAACATAACCATCTTTACCTTCCATATAGGATACTCAGATGCTCTTAGTATGGGAACCCTCATACTCTCATATTGACTGTGGGTTTGATTATTTTGAGTATCTTGAGTTTTGGTGGGCTTAGGTAGAGTTTATGTTTCGTCAAACATGATTGTAAACTGGATCTCACTGTTTGTATATCAACAGATAGGCTCTGATACCACTTGTTAGGTCACACAACACTATAGAAGGGTTTTGAATATAGTGTTTATACAATCAAATCGATTTAGAACACAAGTATGTAACAGTAATCAAGTTTATTCAATATAATAAGCTCCGTTACAAAGTAGGTTAAACTACTCTCTCAGTGATGAACAATATCACTAAGAGCTACTAGGGTTACAAGGAATAATATTCTCGTGAATGATAACACATATAGTGTAAACCCTAAGCTGTGTTTATATAGTTCACAGTTACAAGATATCTTCTAATTGATATGAAATATATCTCTTCCTAAAATATATCAATCAGATATTATCTTCTTACAAGTCTTCTAGTCGTCCAACTCCTAAAGCATATCTTCCTTTGTTTTAGTCCAGATCCTCTCCTAGAAATCAGCCGCACTTTACTTCTGAAGCATATCCTTCCTTAAGTTCTGATATGACAAATTCTGATATCTTAAGTTCTGATATTTTCATGTCTTCAGTAAATCCTGATTTCCAGTAAGTCCTGATAAGTCCTGATATTAAGTTTTGAAACTAAACAAATCAGATTAGACATGACATCACAAATATATCTAACAATAGAAACTATACCCTTTAGTTTCTTCAGGATATCCCACAAAGTAACATTTATCCGATTTTGGTCCCAACTTGTCAGACACCAAGCGTTTCACAAACGCTTCACATCCTCATACTTTCACAAAAGACATGCTATGATGTTTCTCAGTCCATATCTCATATGGAGTCTTTTGAACCGATTTAGTTGGAACTCGGTTTAGTGTATATGCAGCCGTTTCTAGAGCATAACCCCAGAAACTTATTAGAAGATCTGCTAAACTCATCATCGATCGCACCATGTCCAACAAGGTATGATTTCTCCTCTCAGAAACTCCATTCCATTGAGGCGTTCCAGGAGGAGTAAGTTGTGATACGATACCACACTCCTTCAAGAAACCATTAAACTCGAGGCTTAAGTATTCTCCTCCACAATCTGATCGTACAAATTTTATACTTTCCCATATTTGCTTTTCCACTTCAGCCTTGTATTCTTTGAACTTTTCAAAAGAATCGGATTTGTTCTTCAAAAGATACACATATCCATATCTACTGAAATCACCAGTAAAAGTAATGAAGTATTAAAAGCCACCACTTGCCATCGTACGCATTGGACCACATACATCACTATGTATAAGTCCTAATCGTTCGTTGGGCCTTTCACCTTGTCGGGTAAAAGGAGCTTTAGCCATTTTTCCAATGAGACAAGATTTGCATTCTTCGTATGATTCAAAATCAAACTTATCCAAGTAACCATCTTTATGTAATTTGGAAATGAGTTTCTCATTTATGTGACCTAAACGACAAGGCCAAAGGTATGTTTGATTTGAGTATTTCATCTTAATACGTTTATTATCATTATTTATTTTATAGACAGAAGTATATATATCAAGAACATATAAGCCATTAAATAAACATGCAATCATGTAGGTAACATTATTGAATGAAAAGGAACAACTATTGTTCTTAATCAAAAACAAAAAACCTTTATTGTCCAAACAAGAAACCGAAATAATGTTTCTGCAAATCGCAGGCACGTAAAAATAGTTATCTAGTTTTAAAACAAGCCCAGTGGGCAATGATAAACGATAAGTCCCTACAGCTAAAGCAACAACCTTTACTCCATTGCCAACTCGTAAGTCGACTTCTCCCTTCGCCAATGTCCTACTTCCCTGTAGTTCCTGCACATTTATACAAATATGAGAACCACATCCAGTATCTAATACCCAAGATGTAGAAGTAGACAAATTGATTTCTATAACATACATACCTGAATCAGAAGCAGTAACAATAGCCTTCTTCTTCTTCAGATCCTCCAAATAAGCATGACAATTCCTCTTCCAATGACCTGGTTTCTTGCAATAGTGACAATCACCAACCTTTGGAACACCACCTTTAGGCTTCAAAGCCTTGGTCGGATTAGGTTTCGGATGGGCATTCGATTTAGATCCCATCTTCCTATTGCCTTTCCATTTACCCTTTCCTTTGGCCTTCCCCTTATTCACCATCAACATGGGAGCAGGGGATGCCTTCTGAACATTTGTCTCAACAGTTTTCAACATAGCCAACAGTTCGGTGGGGTTCTTATCATCTATCTCATTCATATTGTAATTCATCACAAATTGAAAATAGCTGTTGTTTAAAGATTGCAAAATTAGGTCAATCTGGTGCTCCACAACAATCGGGGTACCCAACTTGGCAAGGTACTCAATATACCCAATCATCCTTAGAACATGCAGTCCAACCGGATCACGTACTCCCTGCTTACATACATGCAACAATTTGAAAGTATCAAACCTCTCCTGACGAGTTTGTCCTTTAAACATACGTTTAAGGTGCTCAATCATATCATAAGAATCCATATTCTCATATTCTTTCTGAAGTTCAGCACTCATGGTCGCTAACATGAGACATTGAACATTCGTGTCATCATCGATATGTTTCTGATAAAAATTATGTTGAGCACGGGATGCTCCTTCAGGGAGAGGTGCAGGGTGAGGGATATCTATGACATAGAGCTTGGGCTCTTATTTGAGGACAATCCTCAAGTTCCTCTGCCGGTCAAGGAAGTTTGTTCCTGTCAGTTTGTCCTTATCAAGGACTGATCGCACAGAGAAGTTGTTTGAATTGATTGCCATTTGATATCTACAATGTTTAAAATGCATAAGATAAATTAGTTTACAGATGATTATTAAATTATGTTCAAGTGATTATTCATATATATTAAAAATATATATCTCCCACTATTTTATCAAATTAATAGCCCTAACTATTAATTCAGAAAAAGTATCTTCTATATACTTTCTAGTGAGCCAAGATCCAAATTTTCACAACATTTTAGTTCAGCTTTGGCTTTACTTCTAAAACATGATTCAATAAGGTAGACAACATTTGTCAATTATATCAACTATATAACTCTTGGATAGTTTAGTGGAACAACATTTATTCTTATTTATCCAATAAGTCTCACTAAACTCTATGTCTCTAAGTTCACAATCCTATTGTGGTAACTTAGTTAAGTTAAAACTCAAAGGTCTAAAAACTATCATATACTTCAACACATCGTCCCCCGATAGATGGGAGTACTTCACTCTGGCGAACCCACTCCTTATCGATCTAGGGGTTAACGCGTTGGACATATTGTGTGGCACCCTCCAAACCCGGGTCAGAAGTTTGGGGTCCACAACACATACACAATATATAAATCTGTATAAGAAATATTATTTGCAATGACCCTTCTTTGCATAACCACGGATCACAACAGGTTAAAGTATGAAAACAAGCCACAACCTTAACTTTTATTACAACGTACCAAATCCCAACTAATTTAACTTACAATTGATAATGAAATTATTCTTATAATCTTACTATCTCACTACCATAATAAGCTCCTGCTAGCTCGATCCAACCCAATCTGGAATCCTAGCTCGTACCCTGGACTGAGGAACCTCGCTATCAACCAAATCCTTTTTAACTATAGAATACATAAAAAGATTCGCAAGAGTGAGCTAACTAGCTCAACAAGTCATAATAACGATAACTGAGGTTAAACAATGATCAATGAAATAACTCAGAAGAATCAAGTTTATTGTTAAACAATCGTTAGAATTGGATATTCATTTTAAGTTTTAAAACCAAGGTTAGGCTGCTGATCAGTCACGCACTAACCCCGAGCAAGGCACGCAGCTCTGCTCTAATTACTGGATCAAAGGCACACATTGGCCTACTTCGACCAAGAATCTGGTCTGACCACGAATCTGGTCCACACAAGAAAACTATCCAATTCTAAAACAGTTTAGTATGATAAACAATACAATTCAATAAAACAAGATCATAATCAATGATGATAAAACACTTGAATAAAATTGTAATGCAATTCATGGTTATCACAAGGGTATATCAAGGAATATATGAGGAATGGTTTTCAGCCTGTAACAGAATCATGGATTAAATGAGCAATGATTTCATAAAGTTTAGTCATTTGATGTTATAGGGTATGATTGAGTATAAAAGTTTCTATATGTTTAAGCAAGTATGTTTCAGTGTTTGGTGTATGGTGCATATATCTTTGTTGGGTAGTATTGTATTTGTGTGGTTTAGTGTCTAGTAAATCAATAATGGATGGTTTACAAAGAATAAGGCTTACAGCTCAAAGATCAAATGATGTGATCGGGGTACAGGCTGAATCATCCAAAGTACTTAACATAAAACATAACTATTTTGAATACTAGCAATGTCACTAGAGAATTTAGAAATATTTGCAATATATCTCGAGAAAGGTTCAAAAGTACTTGCCTTGCAGGGCTTTACAACTATTACTTATCGACTCTGAGCCGACTCTGACGCTCAGGCTTTAACGTCCAACCACTAGATCACCTTGGATTCGACTTCGACACTCAGGTTTTTTTCGGTTGAAACTCTACTGAGCTCGTCGACTAACCACAGGGTTATCTTTAGTCCAACGTCCACTTTCGGTTTCCCGACTAGAACCTACAGGGTCGAAATACTCTATGTAATAACCCCAAATTTTGGAATTTATGAGACACTGATGAATAGTAACTTTTGCTGATTATGCTGATTAAGGAAAATTATCAGACCACGCTATATAGGAGTATTGTTATGGAAATTCTAAGATCGTATTAGTATTCCATAAAGTAAATGAGTGTATGTAAAGGTCGTTAGAATTCGGATTCAGACACTTTGATTTTTCCCGAAAATCCACCAGATACCGAAAGAATTGAGTATAAGGTAGTATGATTAAAAGGATTTAAATTCAAGGATTATAAGAGAGGATAAAGAAAAGGAATTTAAGATATTGAGGAAGGTATAGGGGAACCCAAGTAATAAGATCCCGGATATGATCCCTCAAACAGCGAACGGAAATGAAAGTTAAGTGAACCGTAAAACAAATGAATGATCAAGAGAGAATCTTGTACAAGAAGCCAAGGATAATGACATCATCAAACCCAAGGAAGAGACATGTGTTAAAAGATGACACAAACAAGATAACACAATCAAGATGACATAAGCATGACAAATGGATATGTTTAGTTGGTTGAATGTGAGCCAAGTATTATTTACCATGGTAAAATTTTAATTAACAAAGCAAGAGAAGCAACCAAGCAAAATCATAACACACAAAATTGGAAGTTGACTTTGCCTTCCAAGAAGAAAGCTCTCGGCCAAAACAAACCCAGCAACTTCAAACTGTCATATCTCCTTCAATACTCACTCAAATATTGTGTTATATAGCTCGTTGGAAAGGTATTGAGATGACCTACAACTCTGGTTCACAAGTCTCATCCAAATAAGCTAGGTAAGACCCTCATTTTTGCAGTTTTTTTAAATCGTACTTTTAGAAACTTTAAAATCTAACTTTGTGTTTTCTTGATTGGTTGTGAGATCCAAGCTTGTATAAGGATTAATCAAGGTTTTAAGGCTTCCTAGAAACTTTCCCCTCATAAATAAAGGTATAAAACTTCTGGACCTTTAAGTACTAAGTTTGTTGCCTGAATTTTGGGATGGTTTAGATGGATAAGTAGTTATTTGAATGATTAAGTTTGAATTGAACTTTGGTTGTTAAGTAGATTAGTTTATTATGGAGATGGTATAATATTGAATTGGAATTATATTCTTGACCTTGTTTTGGCTAAGATCAGTAGCCTAGGTTTGAATCTTGAAGTTGTGGATGGATTGTAGTTGGAAGGGATTGATTTGGAGTGGTAAAAATATTGGAAATCGCTAAGTTCTAGCCGTCATAATGCCCAATTTTCCTTAACTGTTTCTGTGATTACCTTTAGGACCCATGACCTCACTATAAGATTTTGACCTTTGCCATTTTTAGATAGATCATGTTAAGAGCTTCGTTTTGATATGTCATTCGCCTAAATCCGAGTTACGAGCAATGAGAAACGACCATTTTAAGTAACGGCATTTCACGAGCGAACCCCGAAACCTCGAGTAAATTTGAGACCATAATTGAGACCCTTAAATGATTAATCGAAACACGAGAGAATTATGTCAAGTGAATAAGTCAGTTAGTAAAGTTCTCGCGAAAGAGTTAAGGAAATTCGTGATTCACTTATTAAGAGTTAAAGAAAGTATTCACTTATTCACTTGAAGAGAAAGAAAGAGTTAAGGAAATTCCTTAATTGTAGTTAAGGAAATTCGTAATGGTTAATTTATTAAAATTAGTGGGGCCGAGGGTACGCGAGCGACTAACACAAATTGTTAAGCGTATAAGCGATCGTTAGGGTATGAGTGAGTTTTGACTAGTTTCTTAAGTGACCGTGGTCTAATTTCGGCTTATGTTGTTGTTCATAGGTTATCGGACCCACTTTAAGCTTAAGTCTACCCCGGAACACTCAGGCAAGTTTTCTACCCGTATAACTGTTGTTGTGATGTATATATGTATATGCATTGTCTTGAGATAAGTGCATGGTTATTATTAGCAAAGTCTTGGGATATATTGAAGCATGTGATATGACATTTATATGCATGCCTGTTTTGTAGTCTTGATATTCTACTATCAATTCAAATGCTTATAAACTGTTGTGTATATGTTGTGTACTTGATGATTTCATGAACAAAACACCTTGGTAGATTTTACTTAGTGAAATTATGTAGCACTCGACGGATAAGGTTTATAGTCCCGACGGATGACTCAATATAGTCCCGACGGATGATGACTTATTATCCATCGAGTTAGTAGCTTATGTAACAATAAGTCTGTAGCACAATTCTGCATACACATTGTTTAGAATCTGTAGTAGTATTTGAGTCATGTTGCCCTCAGTTAGATATGCAGAATAGGTTGATTAATTGTACATAGATGATGTCTTGTAATTCTGTATAAGTGAAATGAAGTCAAGTGCCTGATTGCTACCCGACAGATGAACAAACAATGAATTCGACGGATGATCAACAACCCGGCGGATGATCAATAACTCGATGGATGATCATGAACCCGACGGATAAAGAATTCAAATATCTGTTGACAGTGACAAAACAGTCACATGCGTCGAGTAGATGCAAATGGAATGTGGTATCCTATTCAACTGGGTTTTCGAGAACAAAGAAGCATTACCATTTCTATGCTATTATGAAGATATTCAAAGATGCTGGAATAGAGTAATGAAGTAGCATTGTAATAGACTAGATTGTTTTTGTTTTATTATCCTGTCTCATTACTTTGTAATCTTGGTGATATATATAAACCAAGAAGTAGCAACTAGGGAATCATCTAAGATACAAGCACAGAAACATTTGTAAGCAGAATTCTTAGCATTTCTCTGTACTCTTAGTTGTTCAATATTTATAAGCAGCTGTGAGTAATTTGCACATAGGGTTCTCTCGATATATAATATATATCTCTGGTGGAATCATTCAAATCCACCAGAAAGTTTTTTAAAGACTCTTGTTTTTTTAATTACTTGTGTTTTGATTCATTTAAGTAACTATTCCGTATTGTGCTAATCAACTCACACTTATATATATTCGAGTTAGAACAATTTATATTTGAAAGAAAAAGTTTCAAGAATTCCATTCAACCCCCCTTCTGTAATTCTTGTCATATTGTTAAGGGACTAACAATTGGTATCAGAGCAAGCTTATAACTTACAAAGAGTTTAAAGATTAAAACAATACAGCAAGATGAACAAGAAGGATGTTGGAGTCTAGATCCCTTTTCTGGATAAAGATAATTACCATCATTGGAAGGTAAAGATGCATCTTCATTTGCTTTCTCAAGATGAGGCCTATATTGACTGCATAGAAAGAGGTCCTCATGTTCCAATGAGAGCTGCAACAGGAAACGAACCATCAGTACCCAAGCCAAGGCATGAATGGTCTGATCCTGACATTGAACAAGTCAGGAAGGATAAAAAGGCCATAAATATCCTGTTTAATGGAGTTGATGGAGATTTGTTTGACAACATTATCAACTGGAAAACTGCCAAGGATGTTTAGGATACAATACAGATCATATGTGATGGCACTGAGCAAGTTAGAGAAAACAAGATGTAGCTCCTGATTCAGCAATATGAGCATTTTCATAATGAAGAAAGTGAGTCTCTCACTGACATTTTTAGTAGGTTTCAAAAACTACTAAATGCTCTAAAGTTGCATGGAAGGGTCTATCAGACAAAAGACTCCAATCTGAAATTCCTTATATCTTTTCCAACGGAATGTAAACCAATGACAGTCTAATTAAGAAACTCACAAGATTATAAGGAGTTTACTTTGGAGAGACAGTATGGCATCCTGAAAACTTATGAGCTTGAAATAGAGCCAGATGAGAGGATGGAGAGAGGAAAGAAGAAAGGAGGATCCATTGCACTAGTTGCTGAGTTGGAAAAAGAGAAGGGAGAGAAGATGGAAGCTATTGAGTCAACTTCAAGGGTCTGTGGAAGCAAGGGTAAGGGGCTGGTAGCTGAGAATGAAGATTCTTTGAGCCAAGATGACATGGAGGACATTGATGAACACCTAGCATTTCTTTCCAGGATATTTGCCAAGCTCAAGTTCAAGAAGAACTTTGGAGCAACCAACCCAAATAGAAACATGGTGGATAAATCAAAATTCAAATGTTTCAAATGTGGCTTTGCAGGGCATTTTGCCAGTGAGTGTAGAAAATCAGATTCCATTAAGAAAAAGTTTGAGCCTGTGGATTATAAGAAAAAATACTTTAAACTGCTCAAACAAAAGGAAAGGGCTTTCATAACACAAGAAAATGACTGGGTAGCAGATGGTTTAGATGAAGATGAAGATGCCAGCTATGTTAATCTAGCCCTAATGGCCAAGTCTGATGAGACATAAACAAGTTCTTCAAGTAATTAGGTAATTACTACAAACCTTGCACATTTAACTAAAGCTGAGTGTAATGATGCCATAAATGACATGTCTACAGAGTTTATCATTTGCATGTTACACTTAAGTCTCTTACTAAAGAAAATGCTAAAATCAAAGAAAACAATTTGTTTTTGAGTGAGAGAAATAATGTGCTTGAGTCTCAGTTCATTGACTTTAAAAAGTTAAGAATTGAGTGTAAGATTGCCAAGGAGGAATTAACTGAGTCCTTGAAGAAAGAAGAAATTTAAAAGAAGCAGCTTGAGCGTGAACAAGAGGTGATTAAGGCATGGAAAACATCCAGGGATGTCCATGCTCAAATCACCAAAGTTCAAGGAATTGAGTCTTTCTGTGATGCAGCCTGGAAAAAGAACAAAGAGAAACTAGAACCAAATTTGGTAGATGGAGTGCTAACAGATGTAGACTCGACGGATGATGAGGATCATCCGTCGGATAACAAAAAGAGTTATCCATCGAATGATGAAAATCTTCATCCGTCGGCTGTGAGTAAGCCTATCAGTAAAGCCAAACTTGTTAAGCTGAATGAGAAGTATGGGTCTGTTTCCAAGAACTTTATTTCAGGAGAATCGAGTTAAGTTAAGAAAGGGAAAAAGGCTAATGTTGGTCACATGACTGTCAAACAGTTAAGTGACAAACTTGAAAAGATTGAGGTAAAAACAGAGGCTAAAAAGAAAAACAATAGAAATGGTAAAGTAGGGATTAACAAACACAATAACTACACACCTGATAAATATGCTCCTAGAAAAATCTGTGTCAAGTGTGGTAGTATAAATCATTTGTCTGTTAATTGCAAATCTGCCATGCCTACTTCCATGTTTGTGCCACCTCACTTTCCAAACATGAATGCCATGTCTCCCATGCCCATGAATGCTATCTCTACACAGAATATGAATGCATAGTTTTCTAACATGCCATTTGCACCTAATCCTTATTTTGCTGCATTTAGTATGTCATAAATGCCATTTAGCATGCCATACAGGAATAACATGTTTACTAATAGCATGCCATTCCCTGTCAATAATAATATGCATGATAATTCTGTTGCAATGAATGGTTTCAAAAGCCCAAATCAAATGACCAATGATGAATCTGATATTCCCAAGTCAAATGAGATAAAGCCTAAGAAACAGAAAAAGAATGCTAACAACGCAGGACCCAAGGAATCTTGGGTACCAAAATCAACTTGATTTGATTTTGATGTGTGCAGGGAAATAGAAAGAATATTTGGTAATTGGATAGTGGATGTTCAAGACATATGACTGGTGATTCTACCCTGCTCACAGAGTTTAAGAAGAGAGCTGGCCCAAGTATTACTTTTGGAGATGACATCAAGGGTTATACTGTGGGATATGGCTTGATTTCAAAGGATAATGTCATCATTAAGGAGGTTGCCTTAGTGGATGGTCTCAAACACAATTTGTTGAGTATCAGCCAGCTTTGTGATAAAGGCAACTCAGTAACCTTCAACTCAGAAGCCTGTGTTGTGACTAATAAAAAGAGCAACCGAGTGGTTCTCACTGGTGTAAGAAGAGGAAATGTGTACCTAGCTGACTTCAACTCATCTAATGCAGAATCTATTACTTGTCTTCTCAGTAAAGCAAGTTAGGATGAAAGTTGGCAATGGCACAAGAAGCTATCCTATTTAAACTTCAAGACCATGAATTAGCTAGTCAAGAAAGAAGTGGTTAGAGGCATTCCTCTAGTGGAGTTTTCTAAGGATGGACTGTGTGATGCCTGCCAAAAAGGAAAGCAGATTAAAGTATCATTCAGGAATAAACTTGATTCAATAATTGAAGAACCTTTGCAACTGCTACACATGGATTTGTTTGGACCATTCAATGTGTTGTCTATCTCAAGAAAAAGATTTTGCCTAGTAATTGTATATGATTTATCAAAGTTCTCTTGGACATATTTCCTAAAGTCTAAAGATGAGGCTAGTGAAATCATCATCTATCACATAAGGCAAGTCAATAATCATCCTGATTTCAAGGTTAGAAGAATCAGGAGTGATAATGGAACTGAGTTCAAGAATCCTGTCATGAGAGCATTTTATGAGGAAAATGGAATTCTGCATGAGTTTTCAGCAGCAAGAACTCCACAACAGAATGGAGTAGTGGAAAGGAAGAATATATCACTTATTGAAGCTACAAGAACAATGCTTGAAGAATCTAAACTGCCAACATATTTCTGGGCTGAAGCTGTTAAAACTGCATGCTACACTCAGAATATTTCTCTGGTTAATCAAGCAAGATGCATGACTCCATATCAATTGTTCAAGAATAAGAAGCCAACTCTAAATTTTTTTTCACGTCTTTGGCTGCAAATGCTATATTCTGAGAAATCAAACTGATCAAAATGGGAAGTTTGATGCTAAAGCAGATTAAGGAATTTTTGTTGGATATGCTGTTGGTAAAGCATATAGAGTCTACAATCTAAGAACCAACATTGTTGTGGAATCAATACATGTTGTGTTTGATGATAAAAAGATTGAAGGACTGCAAGATGGATATTACCATGAGAGCCTCAAATTCGACAATGTGGAGATGGTTAGTGATGATAGTGATGATGAAAGTGATCAAGAAATTGTATCTATGGATAATGCAGAAAAATCCACTACCAATGAAGCACAAAACTTAACATCTGTCGAGTTGCATAATGCTTCATCCGTCGGGAGGCAATCTGCGTTATCCGTCGGGAGACAACCAGCCTCATCCGTTGGTACTCAAAACTCACCATCCATCGGGTTATCATGAGAAGCTGGAAATCAAGATAGATCACCTGTAGAAAGTTCCCATTTCTCAAATCAAAGATCCACAAACTCAGGGGGAGTTTCTAACAATCAAAACTCAATCACACATCAAGACAACAATGAGGCCTCTTCATCTAGAGCTAATCTACCTCAACAAAGAAAATGGACAAAAGATCACCCCTTAGAGCTTATTATTGGTGATGTTTCTTCTAGAGTGTAAACAAGGAGAGCAACTCAAGAAGAATGTCTATACAGTAGCTTTCTTTTCAAGGCAGAGCCAAAGAAGGTAGAAGAAGCTTTGTTGGATCCCGATTGGATTTTAGCTATGCATGAGGAGCTAAACCAATTTGAAAGGAATAATGTATGGAAGCTGGTGCCCAAGCCTAAAGGAAAGAATCCAATAGACACCAAATGGGTATTCAGAAACAAGATGGATGAAAATGGCATAGTAGTCAGGAACAAAGCTAGATTGGTTGCTAAGGGCTATTGTCAACAATAAGGAATAGATTTTGATGAAACATTTGCTCCTGTTGCAAGACTTGAAGCCATAAGAATTTTCTTAGCCTATGCAGCCCATGCCAATTTCAAAGTCTATCAAATGGATGTCAAAAATGCCTTTCTGAATGGAGATTAGGAGGAGTAACTATATGTCAGTCACCCTCCTGGTTTTAAAGACCCCAATTTTCCAGAACATGTCTATTATCTTTTGAAAGCACTTTATGGACTAAAGCAAACACCTAGAGCCTGGTATGACACTTTATCAAAGTTCCTTCTGGAAAACCATTTCACAAGAGGCACTTGTTCAAATTTATGTAGATGATATTATTTTTGGCTCTACATATGAGAATCTTTGCAAAAAGTTTGCCAAATTGATGCAAAGTAATTATGAAATGAGTATGATGGGAGAACTGACTTACTTTCTTGGTTTACAAGTTAAGCACGTTAGTGATGGAATATTCATTAGTCAAACTAAATACATTTTTGATCTTTTAAAGAAGTTTGATCTAGTGGATTGCACATCTGCAAAAACTCCTATGGCCATTGCAACTAAGCTTGAATTAAACACTACTGAAAAGTCTGTGGATATTTCAAGTTATAGAGGCATGGTTGGCTCACTTCTATACTTAACAGCTAGTAGGTCAGATATAATGTTTGCTACATGTTTATGTGCTAGATTTCAGGCTGATCCTAGAGAATCTCACTTAATAGCTATTAAGAGAATTTTTAGATATCTCAAGGGAACACCTAAACTTGGCATTTGGTACCCTAGAGATTCTGGTTTTGATCTAATTGGTTATTCAGATGCAGATTATGCAGGTTGTAGAATTGATAGAAAAAGTACAACAGGAACCTGTCAATTTCTAGGAAACAAGCTTGTGTCCTGGTTCAGTAAAAAGCAAAATTCAGTTTCTACTTCCATAGCTGAAGCTGAATATATTGCTGCTGGTAGTTGCTGTGCACAGATACTATGGATGAAAAATCAATTGCTAGACTATGGTTTGCAAGTTGAGAGGATTCCTATTTTCTGTGATAACACAAGTGCAATTGCCATCACTGAAAATCCAGTGCAACACTCAAGGACAAAGCACATAGATATCAAGTACCACTTCATAAGGGAACATGTAATGAATGGTATTGTAGAACTACATTTTGTTCCAAGTGAGAAGCAGCTTGCAGATATCTTTACCAAGCCACTGGATGAATCAACCTTTTCAAGGTTGGTAAGTGAGTTAGGTATGCTTAATTATTCTTAAATCTATATGAGTTAATTTGTAAGCTGAAATACAGCCAGAAATTTAATTGATTTTTCAGTCTTGGATGAAATTTTGGCTAAGTAAAAATTTACATCTCGACGGATGATCCTTATCCATCGAGTTTGATCATCCGTCGGTATACTATTTGCTAATAAAAATCAATTATTTTTCTGGAATATTTTATAACTCGACGGATAACCGTTTATCCTCATCTGTCGAATTGTCTTAATCTCAGCCATTAATTCCCTGTACATTATCCATCGAGTATACTTACAGTTTGTAAGAATAACACGACGGATATTGGGTGGAATTTTTACAGTTTATTTTTAAATGGCTATTTTAGGCAATTTCTATTGGTTACTTTATTTTTAACAGTTATTTTTGAGATAGTATAAAAGCTTATTTCATTTCAATTGTTTTTCTTTTATCATTCTCAAATCAACTGCTTTAATTTCATTCTCTCTCAAAGTACTTACTTTCTTTCTCTTCAAGCTCTTATTCTCTAACAATGGCACCTGTAGTAAAGATTATGTCTCAAACTGCGTTCATTTATGAGAAGAACAATTTCACTGCATTAGTAAACAAGGGTATTCAGCAATCTAGTGATTATCACAAGATGATGGACTTTGTGAGGAATTGCAAGCTCAACTATGCCATGCTGGAATCACCCACTATCTTCTGTGAAGTTGTTAAAGAAATGCGGACCACTGCTACCTACAACTCAACATATAAGACAATCACACTCACCGTTAAAGGTAAAGAGTTCTGTATCAATAGTGATATTATAGAAGCATGTTTCAAGATTCCTGATAACACTGTGACCTCACCACACACTGACACTGATATTATTAATATGCATAATTCCATGAACTATGTTATTTCTACTTCTAAGTTAAGTGACATTAGGAGAATGGGTCTTAGGAAAAAATGGAGTTTTATGTGTGATGTTGTGATAAAGGTCTTTTCAGGAAAAATCAGTAATTTTGATTCAGTCAATATATCTATGCTTAACATGCTCTACATGTTAGTTATAGATAAATTCTACAATTTCAATTATCTTATCTTGTTTGAGTTAGGCTTTAAATTAGGAGAGTTAAATAAAAGAGGTAAAAATGTGTATTATGTTAGATTCTTTATGATGTTAGCTAACCACCTCTGTGAAGAGATTGCACTTGAGAACCCTAACAACAAACTAGATTATTGGGTTCAAGAAAGAAGGCTCATTGCAGATTTGAACAGGGCCAATCATCACAAGGATATGCCATTGTTTTATTTTCCTGTAATGCAAGCACCTCAGGTAAGTGAGGTAAGTTCATCTATCCCTACCACTATTCCAACCTCAACAATTTCTTTGAGTTCTAGTGTGGCTATGGCAACTGTGTCAATGACCAAACAGTTGCCTACCCAAGCCACCATACCTGTAATTATTTCAAAATCCAAATCTAAGAAAGCCCCCTCTGGTATCTCTCAAAAGATGCTAGTTGCAAAATCCACTTAAACCAAAGAGGGGAGTGTGAAGGAGGGCAAGGTAGGTGAGGGAAGGGGTGAACATAAATGAAACCCTAAGAATAAGGATGGGGAGTTGAGTGGATCCCAGCCTAGCCACACTGCAGTTTCCCAACAAACTGCAGTGCTTAAAAAGGACAAAAGCTCATTTCTAGCTGCATCCTCCCAAAAAGATGTAGTTATTAAACAAAGCTCTCAACCAAGAGCACAGGCCAAGAGGGTTAGGGACACAAGCTCACCCCAAACTTATGCCAGAAAGAAGAAGTCTAAAACCCTTGGGGATGCACAGGATACACACACTGTGCAAACTGGTGAAAAAGACACAGTCACTACACCCTCACAAATTCAGTTTGATGTGGCTCCAATAAATGTGGAGTCACAGCCAAAATCTCTAGTTATAGAAGCACCTCAAACACCAAACTCACCCAAATTCTCCGGATGTGGATATGATAAACACATCCATCCCTGATTCCCCTTCTTTAACTCTGTTAGGGAAGCCAAAATCTAGTGCAAGTGAGCATCATCTTTTAGATGATTTATTGGCTCACTTGCCAATTCTTTCAGGAACTGTTGTATCATCTGTGCCTAAAATATCCTCAATCAGCACAGAGTCAACAATAGTTTCTTTTCCCAGCTCATTCGTTTCTACTCTCTCGATGGATATTGCTCATCCGACTTGTACTGATTGTATCCCGATGGATAAGCTTAACTGCAGTTATCCGTCGGATAACAACACCACTCACTCGATGGATATCACTCACCCGTCGAGTATCTCTGCACAGCTTCAAACTTCATTTATTTTAAGTGTAGAAGATTTAGTGGTTGTACAGTCACTCTTAGGATTTAGAGAGAAGAGTGTTTTGAGTGAGAGTCTGGGTTGCTCCCAGGAAAAATGAGAGGAAATGAGTGAAACTATGCAATCCATTTCTTCAGGATTGGCAAAAGAGAGTGAGAGGAGTCCCACCTTAGTTGGTGAAGGTGAGGGTGTGAGGGTGGGGAGCCAGGGTGAGACCCTGATGCAACAAAAGAGAGAAAATAAGAGAAATGCAGGTACTGGACCTATAAGGATGTATGTCATTTCTAGTAAGTCAATGAATGTCCAGGATGCAGACAGGGAAGGACTATCTCAGCATCCTAAAGCTATTATAGATTCCACTTCCCTTGATGCTGAAGCATTTACTCACCCTGTTCCATCTTATTAACTTCTAGTTGAACAGGGTAATGACAATGCAGAAAGGAAGCTCAATCTGGTGCATACCACACAGTCTATGATGAGAGCTAAGGATGCCATCACAGCTTTGCCTTTTACAACTGGTGATTTGGACTATGAGACTGGTGGTTCAGCTGATTTGTTTGGTGATGAGAGTGGGGATAGTGAAGATGAGGCAATGGACATAGGGGGAGAAGTAGGCTCAAGTTCAAGATCAGGTATGCCATCATGGGTATTCTCAAAGCACTGTGATGAACACTACTTCAAGACCACCCTAATCTAACTAATCAATCTGACAAATACTGTTCTTCAAACCACTACTAATGTCAGTATCAAGAAGCTCCTTCAGGCACATCTAGCCTCCCTGCAACTTTAACAAATCCAGGGCTTCCAGCATGCTAGGGATGTAAACACCATGAAGGGTGATATTGAGGAGATGAAGAAGGCCATTTCAGACAAGCTAGATTCTAAACTTCCAGAAGCTACAATGCTTGACATCAAGAGGCAATTAAGGAAAAATTCTGATCTTGCAAACAAGATAGATGCCTTGGACATAAGAATGTCAGCCATGGAAGCATCTTTAACAGCCATTCATCTTCATCAAGCCCAACAGACAGATCTACTTTAAAAATTGGTGGCTGCTCAAACCTCCTCCTCTACTCAACTTGATGATAACAAAAAGGGGGAGAAAGGACCAAGTGAGGGGGAGAGGCTTCAGATTCAAATCACTAAAGTAATTGTGCCTTCAATTACTATCTCAAAGCCACCAGTTACAAACAGTATAGATCTGATCAATGCAGCAGCAGCCAACATAAGAGCAGCTGATAAGGAGAAGTTAAGTTTAGTCAACTGGGAGAAGATTGATGAGGAAATACAGAAGAAATTTGAACTTGTCAAGGAGCTAGTTAAGTCATCCATCCATCACTCTCAAGTCAAGCAAATTACTGTGAATGAGATGAGCATGAACTATCTGGAAAGAGGACAACCATCCTGCATCAAATCTCCAAAGGCTGAAATAATTCTGAAACTAAGGGTAAACTACTCAAAATCATCATTGAAGAACCCTTTGGATACTGTGTATGAGACACCTAAGCCTGATAAAAAGAAGCTTCTGTCAAGATCAATTGCTTTCTACAAAGATCCAGTTGACTCAGCTTCAAAAAGAAGAATTGCTAAAATTTTTAGGAATGGGAAAGAAATTTGTGTGGTGGCTGGACATCCTCAATTTGCTCAAGCAAAGAGAGAAGAAAAGGCTAGATTAAAGCAGGAAAAGAAGCAAGCTACTCTGGATGCTAAAAAGACTAAACAAAAGAAAGAGCAAATTGCTATCTTGGCCAAGCTACATGCTGTAAATTCATCACAACAAATTCCTTCTCAGCCATCTGAAGTTAGTGAATCAAAGAAGCAAGTTGAACAACAGAATAAATCTCCAAGAATCAAGAAATTGGCTAAAAGAACTAAAAGGAAATTGGACATTGTTGATAAGGAATTGGAGAATCAGTTTCCCAAGGAATTCACTCCAACTACAACTCAAGCATCAAAACCTTCTGTGGTATTTGAAGATATCAAAGTGGTGGATCCTTACAGGAACATCCATGGTGAACCTATAGTGCCTAAGGATGAACCAGTAGAATGGGAGAACATACCAATTCTTGACTTCTATTTTCCAATCCTTAATAAGACAAAGAGAACAAAGTCAAGAGCAGTCAAGAAAGTGAAGTTGTCACCTCTCAAATCCAAATATCTAGTCAAAGCTCAATCTCAAGCCAATAAGGGAGATTACACGTACTTGTGTGACATCAAAGAATTTTCTGATCTAAACCTCTATCTAGATGAACTAGATGAAGTGAGAGGAATTGATACATACAGAAACCTACCTGAAAGGTTAGTGTTCAAGTACAAAGGAGGAAAAGAGATTCAGTGGCCACTTCACAGGATCCTCCAAGAAAGCCAAGCTGTACTGATTAAAGTTTATTCATCCTTCAAGAAGAACTTTGGGTTCAACATTTTGCATGAAGATTGGCACTGAAGAAGATTAAAGAACTAAGGAGTGTTAGAGCTAAAGATGCACTCCCAAAGACTCTAATTATCCCCTACACAGGGAGAAGAGTGCATCTAAGGCCCTACTGGCTGATGGAGTTCATGGATGACAAAGGAGTGAGAAGATTTTTCAGATTAGAAGACCAATTGAGCATCTCCAGCAATGAGACTCTTTTGAAAATGCAAGGAAAGTTAAATCTCTCAGAATCTGATGAACTGGAATTCCACAGGCAGCTCCAAAATCAGATTGAGGAAAATAACAGAAAGCTTGGAAAGAGATCCATACCTTCAAGGAACTAAATAAATCTGCCCAGGCTAGAGGAGCATCTTGAAAATGACTGTGAGCAAAACTTTGTACATTTTGTTAATTGAAGCACTTTTCAGTATTATCTACTGTCTTTTAAAAGTTATAATTTTAAGGTGTTTTGTTATCATCAAGTGTCTCTTAATTTATGACTACAATTCCAATAGACATAAATTGGGGGAGATTGTTGTGTATATGTTGTGTACTTGATGATTTCATGAACAAAACACCTTGGCAGATTTTACTTAGTGAAATTATGTAGCACTCGACGGATAAGATTTATAGTCCCGATGGATGACTCAATATAGTCCCGACGGATGATGACTTATTATCCATCGAGTGAGTAGCTTATGTAACAATAAGTCTGTAGCACATTTCTGCATATACATTGTTTAGAATCTGTAGTAGTATTGGAGTCATGTTGACCTCAGTTAGATATGCAGAATAGGTTGATTAATTGTACATAGATGATGTCTTGTAATTCTGTATAAGTGAAATGAAGTCAAGTGCCTGATTGCTACCCGACGGATGAACAAACAATGAATTCGACGGATGATCAACAACCCGACGGATGATCAATAACTCGATGGATGATCATGAACCCGACGGATAAAGAATTCAAATATCTGTTGAAAGTGACAACACAGTCACATGCGTCGAGTGGATGCAAATGGAATGTGGTAGCCTATTCAACTGGGTTTTCGAGAACAAAGAAGCATTTCCATTTCCATGCTATTATTAAGATATTCAAAGATGATGGAATAGAGTAATGAAGTAGCATTATAATAGACTAAATAGTTTTTGTTCTATTATCCAGTCTCATTACTTTGTAATCTAGGTGATATATATAAACCAAGAAGTAGCAACTAGGGAATCATCTAAGATACAAGCAGAGAAACATTTGTAAGCAGAATTCTTAGCATTTCTCTGTATTCTTAGTTGTTCAATATTTTTAAGCAGCTGTGAGCAATTTGCACACAGGGTTCTCTCGATATATAATATATATCTCTGGTGGAATCATTCAAATCCACCAGAAAGTTTTTTAAAGACTTTTATTTTTTTTATTTACTTGTGTTTTAATTCATTTAAGTAACTATTCCACATTGTGCTAATCAATTCACACTTACATATATATTCGAGTTAGAACAATTTATATTTGAAAGAAAAAGTTTCAAGAATTCCATTCAACCCCCCTTCTGTAATTCTTGTCATATTGTTAAGGGACTAACATAAACTGCATAATACCTATGCTAGAGATAAGCAGCAGTTGCGTATACCCTTAGTATAGGGGACCCAAAGGTGAACATTTTTCTAAACCGGGAGTCGATGTTCCCGAGTATGATATATATATATATATAGTTTCTATAACTATGAATCGGATAAGGTATATTCGATAGTTTTGAATAATAATCAAACTTATTTTCAATTATTCGAATAAAGATCGTACTTTCGTATAAGTATATCTTTTGTTATTTATTATTCATTTCAAGTATGAGTTTTAAAACTTCTACTTCAAATATTTTTATAAAGATTATCCTTATAGGAATATTATTTAAATAATAATATTCAGATATTTCCTAATATATCGAGATTGATTTATTTTATTAAATCATCATTACTCTAAACATTCTTTAAAATGTTTTTGAGTCTTCGAAATGATATTAAAAGTTAGAGCGGATCCCAAAACTCATTTTTCAAATTTAAGATCTTCCTTTCGAAGGGGATTTAAATACTCGCTTAAAAATCTGAGAAATTCGGCTCTATGGTGTATTTTATATTCGCAACGAGGTTGCAGTTTTGATAAAAGAATTTGATTACTTGCCCAACGTTCGGGAAGTAAGTCCATCTAATTGAGTCGACATAAGCGACATGCCGGGGTACGGTCTATCAAAGTGTAAGTGGCTGGGTGGCAGTCCATCAACGCGTAAGATGTAACGTTTGGGAAATCTACGTCTGTATAATATTATATTTATAATAAAGTATGTGTGTTGATGCGTCATTTATGTGTAAGTATCTGTCAAACCCTAGTTGTTACGTATTCCGTGCATTCTGAGTCATTCCGGTATTTTTAAGATACTTTTCAGATATTTTATTTTGCATTTATCGCTTTCATTTCAAACATTTTACGACCCGAACCATGATTTTAAAGCAAGTATTTCAAATAAAATAATGGGCCTTATTTTTCATCAAACAGCTTTTCTCATCGCATTATTCTGAACATCTAGGCATTTTATAAACTTTCTCGTTTTGTGAAAAATGACTTTTGTGGACCCCATTGGGTGTTAAAAACCCCACAAAAATCACATTTTTATTTTTATAAAATTATAGGACTTTCATTTATATTAGTTCTTTGCATTTTTGCATTATTCACAATTTTTGGGATATTTTGGCATGTATATTGTATATATAAAATACTTATAAATTAAAATTTAATACTAAAAAATTTGAAAATTAGGGGCCTATTAATTTTAAAAAGTGTAGAATTAGGGCCTTAATTTTATTTAGGAGTATTAATTTTACTACTATAAATAGCCTAATTTTTATTTAATTTTTATTAATTATTAACTAAAAATCAGAAATTAATTGATTTTCAGTGCAAACCGGGTCGGGAAGAACCAAGTCGGGCCGAGGAATTAAACTGTGATTTTGATCTGATTTCTTCACCAAATCAAGCAGTTCAAGTACTCAAATCAAAGGTTTTGATCTGTTCTTTCTATTTTTGATATTAATTTCATGTTTTAATGCATCGTTTTTTATTTTCGATTTCTAGGGTTTATGTTCGAATTAGGCCTTTTTAATTTCAGGGTTATTTTGATGTTTTGATGATTGATATAGCTTTATCAGATGATTTACAGTTGATTCATGGTGTTTAATTGATTAAACGATGTCTGTATCGTGATTCACGATTATTAGGGTTTATACTGAATTTGCAAATTACAATTCGATGTTTTCTGTGAATCTTTGGTTCCTGAAAGGTTAGGGCTTTGATTGTATATGTTCATAGCTTTGATTTTCACTATAGAACGTTAAGTTTCGTTTACAGAATCAAAAGATAGGATTTTGGCTGGAGTTTAGGTTGGGTTTTGATCGATTTTGGCCGGAAAAGTTGTTACAGGGATGATTTTGTTGAAAAAATGGTTGGACTGAGTTGTTGATGTGATTTGCAATGAAAAGCACCTAAAAATCGTACCAAACGGTGCTGATTTGGGCTTGTAATTGATTCACCGAAATCCGGTGTAATCGCCGGATTCTGGAAAAATCCGGTCATGTTCTTCATGACCCGGATTGTGACCCGGTTGACCCGTTTGGTTAACCCGAGTTTGATCTATTTCTGTCAGGATTTGATTTCTGACAGATGTTTCTGGGAATTAATTTTATTTTTATTTTATTTTAATTATAAAATTAGTTTTATTTATTTTATAAATAAATAAATAAATTATTTAATTAATTAATTTATATTATAAATAATTATGAATTAATTTCTAAAAATCAGATTGAATTATTTTCTCAATTATTTATTATTTCATTATTAGTTATTTACTATTTATTAATTATTTAAAAATGAATAAATATTTTGATAACTAATCAAATAATTTTCAATAAATCATAATAAATTCATTTTAATTCCAAAAATTATAGAAAAATCATTTTTAATTCTGTTTTTTCTTAAATAATTATTTAAAAATTATTTTAGGATTTTAAAAATTAGTAATAATTAATTATATTGAATAATAAATTGAATTATCAGTGTTTAATTGATAATAATTAGACTGTTAGTCCGATTCGAGCGAAACGAAAGCCCTTTGACTCAGAAAAATGAATTCTTTCCATTAAAAATATTATTAAAGTCTAATTTCTTCTAGAAAGTAGTTGAACTTGTTACTTGTTTGATTGTCAGTCGAAATGCGTGTTGAGACGAGTCTGAAAAATTCTGGAAAAATGGGAAACGAGTCAGATAACGATCAGTTGAGCGATCAGCGAGTCGATGTTGATTCTAAAAATTACAGTAACTATAAATATGATTATGTGCTTATGTGCTTATGTGTATTATATGGTTAATCGAGTCTTACTTGTTAATAAATAATACATGAGTCAGTCATAAGCGCATGGGTAGATGTTAGGAACGTTGTGAAGTCGATTCAAGATGCAACTGAAGTATGAAATGACTAAATCAGTCTATTTCTCTAACGGAAGCTAAGCCAATAAGGTGGCTTGAGTCGGTAATAGACGAAGGTGACGCATTTGTAGTAAGTCGCGTATAAGGCAAGTTTTTCCCCTATTCTACTTTCAGAATAGTGATATTTCTTCGGATGTTTATCACGTTTGCACTCTTTTGATTGTTGTGCATAATCACTGATATACACTTACTATTCCTTTATTCGTATTTCATTTTGATTCGTGATTTCTCAGTTTCCTTGAATTCTTGATTCATAACTCATTGGTTACACATTGATATTGATATGTTCTGGTGATTAGAATATATCAAAGTATACTGATTGTTCCGATTGCTAAGCGATGTACTGGATAATGATATTTTGGGGATTGAGTGTGTCTATGTATGTAGATATAGATCTGCATTATATTCTGACTGATCGGCAGAATATAGATGCAAACTTGTGTCCGGTTTAGTTCATTTGTACTCGCCAGTAATGGTCTTCTTTCTATTCTCGTGGGGTTATATCTTTGCAGATATACCCGGGATTGCGATTTCGTTTAAATTGCTTTAACACTGTTTATATTTTATAGACTTGTTGAGCAATTTTTGGCTCACCCTTTTTGTTGTTATTCACCTTATTATTTTTAGTTAAGAAGGAATATGAAACCCATCAGGACTCGAGTGGTAAAGAAGCGGGTCAAGCCTTGGGATCGTCTCATACCCAAGGTGTTGATCCCAATCCAGGAAGAAAGCTTTGAGTTGCCCGAGCAGGTGGAGTGTAGATAGTTAGTGTGTGTGTTTAAATAAAAGATGAACTTAGTTTTAAAATTGAATAGACAATGGTTTGTAATAAAAAGAGTTTGTGAGATTCTGAACTTTTGGTTTGTAATAAAGTAGTTAGAGGTTCTTGTTTTCATACTTCAACCTAAAAAGATCCTGGTTAGTGTTAATGGGATTTAGTGTCATTTTTTATTAATTATTAATCAGATTGTACAGGTTTGGTGATTAGCTAGTAACCCTCAGACTTATACCCAGGGTCTGGAGGGCGTTAGAGGTTTGGCATCAGAGCTGTAGGTTTGGTCCCTGAAAACAAGAACATTAGGGTTAAGATAAGATAGGGAGATCACATATGATAGGAATAGTCAAATAGGAAGAGTGGTGTTAGGATTTAGGTCAGATTAGAATACAAAAGTATAAATCTTAGGATTGATCAGTGACCTTTCTTCTTTCTTTGATATATTATTAGATGGCGTCTTCAAGATATTCAGCTTCTTCGGAGAGGACAGTCACCGGGCCAGCAGCACCAATTATACCTCTAGTATCTAGTACATGTTTCCTCATCTACCACCTCCACCACCATTGCCACAGGAGCCAGTGCCACCAGTACAGGGGATAGCCCAGGACCCTATAGAGATGTTCGATCCATTTGAGTTCTTTGAGCTGATGGTTCCTTTACCAGTTGAGCATCAGTTTATACCAGGGATTGAGCCAGAGTTACCACCACCCCCAGTGTTACCTCCTATACCAGTGCATGCTCTAGAGCCAGACATAGTTCAGATGATTCCAGTCGAGGGGATGGGAGAGCATAATGTGGATTTACAGTTGGGATTACCACAACAAGGTGCAGGTATACCGAGGGTTCCGTCACAGGAGTCAGTGGGTCAGGTTGCACAGCCGTATATGGTACCATACCATGAGTATAGGGTTTTGAGAGATGATGTGGAGCATTGGAGAGCACAGTGCCGAGAGATTATGCATTTGTTTTACCAGAGGGACAGAGGACCGTTAGCGGCCCTACAGCTGGATTACTTTATGAGATAAAGATTACAGTCGCTTTTGATGAGTGCCACTTGGGAGCTCGATGATTTGACCCATGAAGGACCACCTTCTTTCGCAGAGTTCTACAGGATATTCCGCTTGGCACAGACTTTGGTTCAGGCACTTAGGGAGGAGCTGAGCCGTATTCTGCCTGGGTTTTAAGACAGTGACTTCGGAGTGCAGATGTATATAGATGCAGTATAGTATAACATAGTGAGTAGTGTGTATGTATGTAGTAGTAGTTTAACCTGTAGTAGTAGTTTGACTGATAGTAGTTAGTGTGACTTGTAGCCGTGGGGATAACCAGCAGAGCGAGACTTTTTGTATCAAGCATTTACACCTGAGGCTAGTGTCATATATATAAAATGAACTTTTTCAAATTTCTTTTATTTAAATTTCAGACTTTACAGTTTTACAGCATTTATCTTCACTTTATTGTTTTACAGCTTTTCATATTATAAATCCTGTTGAAAAAGAAAAAGAAAGAAAGAAAAGAACAACCATTTTATTTAACTATTTACATTTCATGTTTTTATATTAAGAAACTATTTTCTTTATTCGAACCATGTTGTTAATACAGGATACATTGTTTTCTTACCTACTGTCAATTATTTATTAAACTGTTAAAGAAATATCACTTGTTTTATTATCAGAAGATGGCACCTAAAAGAAAGACTAGGACTGAGACTTCTAATAGTAATTCTGAAGCACAGACTAATGATACCATGAACCAAATGTTCCATCTGATGCAACAACATATGGTAATGATGCAGCAACAGATGCAGCATCAGCAGCAACAAATTCAACAACAAATGTTACAGCAGCCAATTGGTCTTGAGCCTCAGATACCACCAGCATTACCTGTTATTACTTTCAAGCAGTTTCAGTCGGTTAAACCTCCAGAATTTGAGGGGTCTACTGAGGAGCAGAAAATTGGCTTTGCTAGTTACTTGTTGAAAGGAGAGGCAAATTATTGGTGGGAATCTAAAAAGGCTTTATAGGGTGAAGATGTTATTGCATGGGATAGGTTTAAAGAATTGTTCTTAGAAAAGCATTTTCCTCGCTACGTGAAAAACCAAATGCAGATTAAGTTTTTGGAATTGAAGCAGGGAAATATGTCCGTGGCAGAGTATGAGGCCAAATTTACTGAGTTGGCTAGTTTTGTTCCAGAACAGGTTGATACTGAAGAAAAGCTAGTTCAAAGATTTCAAAAAGGATTACGACCGTGGATTCGTGGACAAGTTGCAGTTTTTAAATTAACAACGTATACCGCCGTAGTCCATAAAGCTTTGATTATTGAAGAGGAAAGTGAAAGATCTCAGCAAGATAAAGGACAGGGAAGTTTCCAAGACCGCTCAAAAGGATAGGACAAGGTACCCAGAAAAAAGGTAATCATTTCCAAGCCCTCAGCCAGCAGGGAATGGTCAGAGTCCTAATGCCGTACTGTAAAACATGTAATCGAAAACATACCGGCGTATGTATAAAAAAAGATGTGATATGTTACCGATATAAGCAGAAAGGGCATTTTTCTAACGAATGTCCAGTGGGAAAAATAGCGGAAATTACTTGCTTCTAGTGTGGAAAGAAATGGCATATTGCTAGAAATTGCAAAGGACCAGCCATGGCAGGCAGTATTCCAAGAGTGTTGGCATTACCTCTGCCACCGCCTAATCAACCCAGAGCAAGCACTTTCAACATGATAATGAAAGAAGCAGTGCAGAGTTCGAGTGTAATTGCAGGTACGTTTTTGGTGAATTCCGTAAATTCTAAAGTATTAATTGATTCTGGAGCTACTCGCTCATTTATTTCTGAAGAATTCCTTGATAAGTTACATTGCGAAATTGAGTGGTTGGGCAAGATGTTAATTATAAAATTAGTGAATGACGACCAAGTTCTAGTAGATCGAGTATGTCCTGCATGTGATATAGAAATAGCCGGACATCATTTATCGGTAGACTTGATTCCTTTTAAGCTAGGAGAGTTTGATGTCATTTTGGGAATGGATTGGTTAGTGTGTCATAATGCTCAGATCGATTGTGCAAATAAGAAAGTCAAATTGCGAACTACGGAAAATGCACCGGTAATGTTCAAGGGCGAAAAACAGCGGAATTTTTTTTTAACATTGATGCAGACCAAACGATTGCTTCGACAAGGATGTGAGATGTACATAGCTTACGTGTTAGATACTGAAAAAAGAAGTCCTAAACTAGAAGACATTCCAGTTGTATGTGAGTTCCCGGACGTGTTTCCAGACGAGCTTCCAGGGTTACCGCCAGATCGAGAATTTGAATTCACGATTGATCTAGCACCAGGTATAGAACCAGTTTCAAAAGATCCATATCGAATGGCTCCAGTCGAGATGAAGGAATTGTCAATGCAATTGCAAGATCTGCTAGATCGAGGCATCATACGACCTAGTGTATCCTCATGGGGTGCACCGGTATTGTTCGTGAAGAAGAAAGATGCCAGTATGCGATTATGCATTGACTATCGGGAATTGAATAAGCTAACTATCAAGAACAAGTATCCTTTACCGAGAATCGATGATTTGTTCGATCAACTAAAAGGAGTCACATGGTTTTCAAAGATAGATTTGTGATCAGGCTATCATCAATTGAAGATTAAAGCTGAAGATATTCCCAAGACTGCGTTTTGTACGAGATACAGACATTACGAGTTTTTTGTAATGGCATTCGGTTTGACTAACGCGCCAGCAGTATTCACGGATCTGATGAATAGGGTATTCAAGAAATACTTGGACAAATTTGTGATCGTATTTATTGATGACATCTTGATTTACTCAAGGACAGAAGAAGAGCATGCCGAGCACTTGAGAATAGCTTTGGAAATTTTGAGGAAAGACCAATTGTATGCGAAATTCTCGAAATGTGAATTTTGGTTGAGAGAAGTATAATTTCTAGGGCACATCATCAGTAGAGAAGGCATCCAAGTCGATCCAACGAAGATTGAAGCTGTGTTGAATTGGGAAAGACCAAAGACACCGACATAAGTTCGAAGTTTCTTGGGATTTGCAGGATATTATAGAAGATTTGTCAAAGATTTTGCAAAAATAGCAACGCCGTTGACCAAGTTAACTCAAAAAAGTGAAAAGTTCGTATGGAATGACAAATGTGAGGAAAGTTTCGAGAGCTAAAGAATCGGTTAGTAACCGCACCGGTACTCGTATTGCCAGATGAGCATGGGAATTTTGTCATTTACAGTGATGCTTCATATCGCGGATTAGGATGTGTATTGATGCAGCACGGTAACGTCATTGTATATGCTTCGAGACAGCTCAAACCTCATGAACAGAAATATCATACTCATGACCTGGAATTAGCAGCGATCGTATTTGCGTTGAAACTTTGGAGACACTATCTCTATGGTGAGAAATGTGAAATCTACACAGATCATAAAAGTCTGAAGTACATCTTTACGCAAAAGGAACTGAACATGAGACAACGTCGATGGCTGGAATTAATTAAGGATTACGATGTTACGATTAGTTATCATCCAGGGAAAACAAATGTTATGGCAGATGCGTTGAGCAGGAAAGAAAGATTGAATTTGTTAACTTCATGCGAAGAATTAGCCAAGGAATTTGATAGGTTGGAAATTGAAATTCGTGTTCCCAATGAATCTACAGAAGCTATCTATGCTATGATTTTTCAACCAGAGTGGCTAGAGAAGATTCGCCGCTGTCAAGAAGAAGTGATGAGTCAGGATGATGACTTAACGGGAGAAGAAATCATAACTCAGAAGGATAATGAAGGAATTCTACACTTTGCATCGAGAATCTGGATCCCTAACGTGGCAGAACTAAAAGAAGAATTATTGCGAGATGCGCATAACGCGAAGTATTCCATTCATCCAGGGAGTACAAAAATGTATCGCAATCTGAAGGAAAACTTTTGGTGGCCGAATATGAAGAAGGAAATAGCAGAATGGGTAAGCAAATGCTACACATGCCAGCGGGTCGAAGCGGAACATCAACGTCCGAGCGGATTATTACAACCGTTAGATATTCCAGAATGAAAATGGGAACATTTAGCGATGGATTTTGTGGTAGGATTACCACTGACTAAAGCAAATCATGATGCGATATGGGTGATTTTTGATAGACTCAAAAAGTCGTCACATTTTCTACCAATTAACAAAAGATTTTCACTCGACAAGCTAGTGCACTTATATCTCAAAGAAATTGTGATGCGACATAGAGTTCCAATATCTATAGTGTCTGATCGAGATCCCCGTTTCAACTCAAGATTTTGGAGACAATTTCAAGAATGTCTTGGAACAAAATTAAACATGAGTACCGCGTATCATCCGCAAACTGATGGGCAAAGTGAAAGAACTATCCAAACGATTGAAGATATACTACGAGTTTGTGCGATTGATTTCGAAGGCATTTGGGATGACCATTTACCTTTAGTGGAATTTTCTTACAACAAGAGTTACCACGCAAGCATTGGAATGCCACCGTACGAAGCATTATACTAAAGAAAATGCAGATCACCAGTACATTGGGATGAAGTTGGAGAACGCAAGATTTTGGGTCCAGAATTAATCCAACAAACTAAAGAAAAGATCGAACTTATTCGAAAACGATTAGATGCAGCATAAAACAGGCAACACAAATATGCAGATCAAGCACGGAAAGATATGGATTATCAGGAAGGAGAACACGTATTACTCAAAATATCGCCATGGAAAGGATTGACCAGATTTGGAAATAAGGGAAAATTAAAATCACGATACGTCGGACCGTTTGAAATTTTGAAGAAAGTGGGAAAAGTTGCCTACGAATTAGCTTTACCACCTAAAATGCAACATATTCACAATGTGTTTCACGTGTCGATGCTTAAGTGATATAATCCTGATTCTAGGCATGTAATCGAGTATGAACCGGTAGATATCCAACCTGATTTGTCTTTTGTAGAACAGCCGATAAGAATTTTAGATCGGCGAGAAAAAGTGTTGAGAAATATTTAGTGCGGGTTTTATGGAGAAATCCTATGGTTGAAGAATCAACCTGGGAACTTGAGAGTGAAATATTAGAGAAATATCCTCAATTATTCTCATAGTAAGATTCTGAGGACAGAATCCTATTAAGGGGGGAAGGATGTAACGTCTGGGAAATCTACGTCTGTATTATATCATATTTATAATAAAGTATGTGTATTGATGCGTCATTTATGTGTAAGTATCTGTCAAACCATAGTTGTGACGTGTTACGTGCATTCTGAGTCATTCCGGTATTTTTAAGATACTTTTCAGATATTTTATTTTGCATTTATCGCTTTCATTTCAAACATTTTACGACCCGAACCATGATTTTAAAGCAAGTATTTCAAATAAAATAATGGGCCTTATTTTTCATCAAACGGCTTTTCTCATCACATTATTCTGAACATCTAGGCATTTTATAAACTTTCTCGTTTTGTGAAAAATGATTTTTCCGGCCCCATTGGGTGTTAAAAACCCCACAAAAATCACATTTTTATTTTTATAAAATTATAGGACTTTCATTTATATTATTTCTTTGCATTTTTGCATTATTCACAATTTTTGGGAAATTTTGGCATATATATATATTGTTTATATAAAATACTTATAAATTAAAATTTAATACTCAAAAATTATAAAATTAGGGGCCTATTAATTTTAAAAAGTGTAAAATTAGGGTTTTATTTTATTTAGGAGTATTAATTTTACTACTATAAATAGCCTAATATTTATTTAATTATTATTAATTATTAACTAAAAATCAGAAATTAATTGATTTTCTCTGCAAACCGGGTCGGGAAGCACCAAGTCGGGTCGAGGAATTAAACTGTGATTTTGATCTGATTTCTTCACCAAATAAAGTAGTTCAAGTACTCAAATCAAAGGTTTTGATCTGTTCTTTCTATTTTTGATATTAATTTCATGTTTTAATGCATCGTTTTTTATTTTCGATATCCAGGCTTTATGTTCGAATTAGGCCTTTTTAATTTCAGGGTTATTTTGATGTTTTGATGATTGATATAGCTTTGTCAAATGATTTACAGTTAATTCATGGTGTTTAATTGATTAAACGATGTCTGTATCGTGATTCACGATTATTAGGGTTTATACTGAATTTTCAAATAACAACTCGATGTTTTCTTTGAATCTTTGATTCCTGAAAGGTTAGGGCTTTGATTGTATATGTTCTTAGCTTTGATTTGCACTATAGAACGTTAAGTTTCGTTTACAGAATCAAAAGATAGGATTTTGGCCGGAGTTTAGGTCGATGTATGATCGATTTTGGCCGGAGAAGTTGTTACAGGGATGATTTTGTTGAACAAATGGTTGGACTGAGTTGTTGATGTGATTTGCAATGAAAAGCACCCAAAAACTGTACCAAACGGTGCTGATTTGGGCCTGTAATTGATTCACCGGAATCCGGTGAGGTCGCCGGATTCTGGAAAAATCTGGTCATGTTCTTCATGACCCGAATTGTGACCTGGTTGACCCGTTTGGTTAACCCGGGTTTGATCTGTTTCTGTCAGGATTTGATTTCTGACAGATGTTTCTGGGAATTAATTTTATTTTTATTTTATTTTAATTATAAAATCAGTTTTATTTATTTTAATAAATAAATTACATAATTATTTAATTAATTGATAATTAATTAAATAATTTTCAATAAATTATAATAAATTCATTTTAATTCTAAAAATTATAGAAAAATCATTTTTAATTCTGATTTTTCATAAATAATTATTTAAAAATTATTTTAGAATTTTATAAATTAGTAATAATTAATTATATTGAATAATAAATTTAATTATCAGTGTTTAATTGATAATACTTAGACCGTTAGTCTATTTCTAGAAATTAGTTGACCTTGTTACTTGTTTGATTGTTAGTCAAAATGCGTGCCAAGACGAGTCCGAAAAATTCTGGAAAAATGGGAAACGAGTCAGATAACGATCAGTTGAGCGATCAGTTGAGCGATCAGCGAGTCGATGTTGATTCAAAAAATTACTGTAACTATAAAAATGACTATGTGCTTATGTGCTTATGTGTATTATGTGGTTAATCGAGTCTTACTTGTTAATAAATAATACATGAGTCAGTCATAAGTGCATGGGTAGATGTTAGGAACGTTGTGAACTCGATTCAAGATGCAACTGAAGTACGAAATGACTAAATCAAGCTATTTCTCTAACAGAAGCTAAGCCAGCAAGGCAGGTTGAGTCGGTAATTGATGAAGGTGACGCATTTGTAGTAAGTCACGCAGAAGGCAAGTTTTTCCCCTATTCTACTTTCAGAATAGTGACATTTCTTCATATGCTTATCACGTTTGCACTCTTTTGATTCTTGTGCATAATCACTGATATACACTTACTATTCCATTATTCATATTTCATTTCGATTCTTGATTTCTTAGTTTCCTTGAAATTTTGATTCATAACTCATTGGTTACACATTGATATTGATATGTTCTGGTGATTAGAAGATATCAAAGAATACCCATTATTCTGGTTGCTAAGCGATGTACTGGATAATGATATTTTGGGGATTGAGTTTGTCTTAATCCTAAGGATCAGGATATGACTGGTGCCTCGATATGGGTCGTAGTGCCTAGGTACCCGACTGGATCTATATATGGAGATATAGATCTGCATTATATTCTGACTGATCAGCAGAATATAGATGCAAACTTGTGTCCAGTTTAATTCATTTGTACTCGCCAGTAATGGCCTTCTTTCTATTCTCGTGGGGTTATATCTTTGCAGATATACCCTGGATTGCGGTTTCGTTTAACTTGCTTTAACACTTTTTATATTTTGTGGACTTGTTGAGCAATTTTTGGCTCACCCTTTTTTTTGTTATCACCTTATTATTTTCAGTTAAGCAGGAATATTAAACCCATCAGGACTCGAGTGGTAAAGAAGCGGTTCAAGCCTCGGGATCCTCTCATACCCAAGGTGTTGATCCCAATCCAGGAAGAAAGCTTTGAGTTGCCCGAGCAGGTGGAGTGTAGATAGTTAGTGTATGTGTTTGAATAAAAGATGAACTTAGTTTTAAAATTGAATAGACAATGGTTTGTAATAAAAAGAGTTTGTGAGATTCTGAACTTTTGGTTTGTAATAAAGTAGTTAGAGGTTCTTGTTTTCATACTTCAACCTAAAAAGATCTTGGTTAGTGTTAAAGGGGTTTAGTGTCATTTCTTTATTAATTGTTAATCAGATTGTACAGGTTTAGTGATTAGCTAGTAACCCCTAGACTTATACCCCGGGTCTTGAGGGTGTTACATAAGAGGCCGAGCGGCGGTCCAGCACAAGGTCCTAATGCGGCCAGGGTGATGACCGGTGGGGGATTCATCCATCTACTAGTAGAAAAGGTGACTTAATTAGTATCTTTGCCTGATCAACAAGATATCAGTTTTATGCCAAGGTTTTCTCCTTTCCAAATTCATTGGATACTGCAACTCTGTTTATAATTTTCATAACAGAGGTTTTCAAGGAGTGTATGAAATGTATATATATATAGGTGTACATATATATCATGACTTAATGAAGTATCTCGTAACTTCATTCTTTATACTGATATTTCAAAGATTGAATCTATTCAAGTCTTATCGTGTAGTCTAATCTATGTGATGAACTTTTGAAATTGATTATACCTTGAACGGTGGTAGTTCAAGTAGTATTCGGAAAAGATATAAGTATATTGGAGTATCTTGTAACTTCATCTTTTCAACTTATATCTGGTTAATGAATATCTTATGTATGACAAAGATTTTCAGAAAAACGTTGAGACAAGGTTAGATATATGAGATCACTTTGCAATGATATTTTTATACAGTTATAAACTGGAACTCTGTGTATATAATACATGTCAGAGGATTTCAAGGATTTTGAAAAGTATATATGTATATATATACTGAATATTTTGCGACTTCGTCGCATTAAGATATCAAACTTGGTTCATTTCTTCTTGACCAAGACTTTCTTGAGTATTATGAGAAGGCTCATATATTGTTAATTACTATACATGTTATTTTGGTGAGCTGTTTTGCTCACCCTTGCTTCCTTTTTTCATCACACAACAACAGCTAGATAAGATGAACAGGACCAAGCTCTCAATTTGCGAGCGGATAGGAAACGTTCTGCAGTTTCCTGTAAGCGTTGATACCGCTGTAGCTGAGATAGGAACTACCAATAGGCTAGGTTTTCAACTGTTGATGTACTAGACTTATGTAAATTTATGAATTGTAATAATTGCAAAGAATATGTAAATTTATTCAGAAACCCCTTTTGAGGTGTAATGACTTATAAGTGTAGAATAAAATGACTTTTGTTATTTTTGGTATTCATCTCTGAGACTATACCTTGTGGTGTGTGTGTGTATATTATGGGGTCACAGTACGTAGTAGTTGGTTGTTTACTAAGATTAAGTGTTATTAAGGGAAATAGAACTCGTGACAACACGGATCCCCGACCCCAGATTTGGAGGTGTTACAGAAATGGTATCAGAGCTAAGCGTTATAAACCTCAGAGATGATGGGACGTTAAGATAAGAAGTACACTAAGATAATAAGAACTCTTTCCAAGTTCATAGTTAGACTACCTAAAATAATACTGACAGTTAAAACCCTTATGGGAACCCTTTTAAATATCATGATAGAAGCGTAGTTCGTTATCGTATATGGTAGTGGGACTCCGAACCCTGAAGTTCAAGAGCAATAATATGATGATGTTTTACTACATATTGAGGATCATATTGTGGATCCAATGGAGCACCCTAATGAGGGACCAAATGATGTTCATATTAAAGATGTAGCGGTTGAGGATATTATCCTAGAAGGGATTGTTGCTGAAGAGGATTATGTGGAGGATCCTGACAAGAACGAAAAAAGGATCGATGAGGAATGGATGACCTTCGACAGGAAGACTACCAGAGGTAGGATTGGCTGATAACTACCGTAGGTTCATTTAAGTTTGTAAAGATAGTAGCCCCTTTAACGCGGCTTACTCGTAAGACTGAGAAGTTCGAATGGACAGAGAAATGTGAGAACAGCTTTTAAGAACTGAAGCAAAGGTTGGTAATGGCCCCTATGTTGGCGTTGCCGGATGGAAAAGGAGATTTTGTGAATTGTAGTGACGCTTCACACAAGGGCTTAGGGTGCGTGCTTATGCAACACGGTAAGGTAATCGCGTACATGTCAAGACAATTAAGGGAATATGAAATTCGATATCCCACCCATGATCTTGGGCTCACAGCAATAGTTTTTCCCTAAATATTGGAGGCACTACTTTTATGGAGAGAAGTGCGAGGTTTACGCAAACCCTAAGAGCTCAAGTATATTTCCACACAAAAAGAACTCAACATGCAGCGAAGGAGGTGGTTAGAGCTAATCAAGGATTACGATTATGAGGTTCTTTATCATCCAGGGAAAGCTAATATGGTGGCCGATGCCCTTTGTATAAAGGAGAGACTCAAGATGATAATGTCTTCGGAAGAATTTATAAGAGATTACGAGAAAATGGAAATAGAAGTGAAGGTAACCGGAGCCGGTACCGAAAAGCTGTTTGAGATTATAATACAGCCCGAATTATTGAAAAAGATCATATTGTGCCAAGAAAAATTGATGAATGAAGGCAGAGAGCCAATGACTGGAGAAGAGATTAATACCGAGAAAGATGATAAGGGAATAATGAGGTGTTCCTACAGAATTTGGGTTCCAAATGTTCAAGAGCTTAAAGATGAGATCTTAGATGAAAGCCCTAGTTTGAAGAATAAGATTTAGAGTAAACCCTGAACATGATAGTCAGGGAGGTCGCCATCAAGATAGAAGGAACCCATAACATAATGAAGTAGAAAATGAGGATTTAAAACATGTAGGATGACCCTGATTATGGGGAGGAGGAGGGAACGTTCAGACTAAGGAAATAGAAGTCGAGTAAGGAAAGGAGACCCGAGACAGTACTCCTATACGACAATTCATGGACCTTTCTAAACAGAACTTAGACTATTATCCCAAACTACCACCTTGAGGAAATAATGCGGTGATAAATTTTTTCAGGACCTTTAAGTCGCTAAGCTCTCAGAGTTCCAAGGAACAAGCTGACCCAGTCGAGGCAAGAGTCTGGCTAAAGGAAATATAGGAATCATTTGAGATTCTAAATGATTGACGAATCACAAAAGACTGTTTTTGTCACTTACCCTCCTAAGAGAGAGGCCACCCGCTGGTGAAAGGCCAAGAAAGACACAGGGCTAGAGGTTATAATAAACCGATTAAAGTTCAGTCAATTGTTTTCGGGAAAGTACTTCCCAAGGTTATATAGATAATGTAAAAGCTTTAGAGCCAGAATAAAGGCAAACGAGTATGATGAATTATGAATCTAAGTTGTAAAAGTTGTCAAGATTCGTTGGAGGACAAGAATCCCAGAACGACGTGATGTTTGAAGTCAATGATTAATGGGTTCATGAAATGATTGTAAGAGAAAGGAAAATAAAAAGAAACTGACGTGGAAAGGAATATAAAGGCAATAAAGTTTGAGGAATGATAAGGGAGTTGGGTATGAGGAAACCCTAAAGACTCATAGTAATAGAAATAGAAAAGTATATGATCGTCAGGAGGAGGGTGACTCACCATGAGTTAAAGTTGATAGTTGAAGGCATAAGAGATGCATATATTTTATCCCCTTTAAGTTGGGAGGATTCGAGGAAACCTTAAGATAGTTCGAAGGATAAATAATGAGACGCGGATAGACTGAGGAGACAAGAAAGTAAGAAATTAGGAAATTGGATTAAGGAAGTGACCTTCAAGAATGTGAAGTGTAAGTAACGCATGTAAATTGATACCCAAAAAAGGGGATGCCAGGTATAAAAGATATCCCAACATTAAGATGACTGTTGAGATAAATAAAGAGGTAAATGAGTAGTTAGAACTAAAAAGTTCACGTTGAACACGACCAATATCTTCTAGAACATCCCTGTTGTCATTACTAAATCTGGAAAGAAAAGCGGATAACCGTTGTTATCTTTTGGATGCCATATTGATTGACATCATTTTGAATAAGGATGCTATTGTGAAATTTGGTATAGACTATCGAGATGGGAATGATTAAATAAGATAATCTATCTAGGATATATGACTTGATTTATCCATGAAAGGATGCATGTACCTTTTTAAAGGTGGAATTAAGGATAGAACGTCGGTAACTTAAGATGAATCCTAGGTGAATGCATAAAGGTTGGCATTTCACCCTTAATAGGGACAGTATGAGTTTTGACAGTATGAATGGGAAAGGATTAAACTAACAACAATCTTTAAAGATTAGTGGAGAAAGTTTTTCAGAACTATATAGACAATGATTCTAGTATTAGTAAATGGTATCTTGATATGCCCTGTATATAGGGAGTACAGGAGGAATGCTTTAAGAATAACCTTGGAGAAGTTACAAAAAGAGTGGTGATATTTAAGTTTTTACAAATAGAAACTTTGGTAAAGGAAATATGACGTAATAATAATAATGCCAAGTGGGGCACGTGTTAAACCATGAGAAAGTATGGATCGAACCAGTAAAGGTCGAAATTGTTTAAGGCAATTAGGACCTAAGATAAAATACATCCTAAGTATGATCGAGAGTCAGTCGTGACAATGTTAACCTCTAAAGAATGAGGCAATAACTTTTGGAAAAATGGTGATATTTTTTTCTCACCAAAGCGTAAGGAAGAGCATTTTCACATAAGTAGTAATTAGAAATGAGGTAGAAAATTTAGTTGAAGGTGGTTCAAAAGACATTGATTATAAGGAACTATTACTATCAGGAAAGGCCAATGGGGTGGCCGACACTCTAAGTGTAAGAGATCAATTATAGGCGCTCGTGCCAGAGGAATACAGTGATGATGGTTAAAGCTATGAAGGTTGTATGATGGTGTGAAAGCTTGACATTCCTTCTGATGATGGTGCGATACTCAACCGTAATAATAGTTTGGTAAAGATTTAATTCTTGTAGCACTATGAGCGGGATACCTATCGTAGAAGGTCCTATCTTGAGATAAGCCAGGATCATGTTACCAAAGGACTAAATGAACCTTGGAGCTTCATGTCTCCTAATAAAGACGTATGGTTAATAATGGTATTAGCCTGCTATCATTGCTTTCATTGAAACTCTTCTGCAATTTTATCTGCTTCATATCCTGAATGTACGTCAGGATCAGGAGTGTTCTTCATGAATCATGAATGGTGATTATGTTAGCTCCTTAGAAGAATTTGATACGACAGGTATGGACTCTGTATGGTTAAATATTAAGATTTCAAGGAAAACGAATGACTACCGTAGGTCCACGGTGGACTATAGTAATGCAGCAATGATTCTGCGAATAATGAGATGATAACAACCGGGAGAGTTGTATTGTAATGGATGTTGAGATTGAGTACCACTAATCGGGTCGTGGTGATGTATAAGTTATCATTGATAGACTAACTAGTGGATTATCTACCTGTTGAATATTTATTCTTTCTTATCGACAAAGAATCGTATTACTATAGGAGGAAGGTTGTGGGGAAAGCGTAGAATTCTAGTATCGATGATGTCTAGAATGAAATCCCAGATTCGATTTTCGTTGTCGAGGGAGTTTCAACGGTGATTGTTTATAAGCTCGAGCAAGAGCATGGGTCCATAGAATAATGGGCGGAATAGCAAAATATTTAGGCATGTGAAATGCGATGCTATAATACTTAATGTTGATATATATACATTTTTGTTTTGTTCTCTTATGACAAACCTCTATAGTTCAAAGGTAGATTCCAAGCCAGATATTTTGTGGCAGTATTTTTTATACAATTCTCTTCAATTCATTCTTTTCTCTCCATTTCATGTAAGCTGAGAAGAACAACCCTTCCAGAAGGGGAGGTATTATCGAATGACTATCTATCTGTGTGATAGAAGCCTAGTAGGATACCACATGTTGTTTAATTGCTTGTCAAGTACTAAAGGCTGACCACCTTCTATACTAACTATGCGATGTAACAAGTGTTCATGATCATAGTGATCTCTCAATAAATTATTTTACTTCTATATGATGGATCAAGCTTTCGAAGATAGAAGCATCTAGAAAGGAAGTAGTATCAGTACGGTGGTATTCTGAATCTAACGCGTTCGTGATACTAAAGTTGACGCGGTTATTAAAAGGTTATACAATGCTAACGAGCAAAAGTGTAACCAGTATAATATTAGGTACGGGAGATAGTATCGATTACGAACTAGAAAAGAGTGGGTATTAAGAAGCAAAAGCTATAACGCTAGAAGCTATGATGAGAGTCTGTGCAATAGACTTGAAAAAATTTAATATGATCACTTAACACTGATTGAGTTTTCTTACGACAATAAATCGTATGTCAGTATCGAGATGTCGCCTTATGAGACCCTTGAGGGAAGACAATGTTGATCTCCCTAATGTTAGGATGAAGTTGTAGAACGCAAGATGCTCGGACCAGCAGTGGTCCAAAGGACCAAGGATATAATAGATCTAATCAGAGGACGGCTGGTAGTAGCCCAAGATGGACATAAGAAGTAAGCTGATTTGACAATGAAAGGTTAAAGAGTATGAAGTCGGGAACCTATTATTGTTAAAGGTATTTCCTTGGAGAGGATTGATGAGGTTCGGAAAGGAAGGAAAACTAAGTCCACGATTTGTTGGACCCTTGGCTATATTAAGATGTATTGGGAAGCTGTCAAATGAACTAGCCCTACCCCGGAACCTGCAGCAAGTCCATAACATGTTCCACATATCAATATTAAGGAAGGATAATCTGAATGTCAGAATACGAGCGCATAGGCATGCAACAAAACTTGACCTATATGGAGCAACTGGTAAGGGTTATGGATTGAAAGGAGCAAGTACTTAGCAACAGGGTTATCAGACTAGTTAGGGTTTTTTTGGTAAAACCATAATATGGGAAGAATTGACTTGAGCTAGAAAGTGCAATGCTAGAAAAGTATCCCTATTCATTGTCTATCTGATTCCGGGATGAAATCCTTTTAAGGAGGGGAGACTGTAATAACCCTAAATTTTGGAATTTATGAGACACTGATGAAAAGTAACTTTTGCTGATTATGCTGATTAAGGAAAATTAACAGACCACGCTATATAGGAGTACTGTTATGGAAATTCTAAGATCGTATTAGTATTCCATAAAGTAAATGAGTGTATGTAAAGGTCGTTAGAATTCGGATCCGGACACTTTGATTTTTCCCGAAAATCCACCAGATACCGAAAGAATTGAGTACATGGTAACATGATTAAAAGGATTTAAATTCAAGGATTAAAATTCAAGGATTATAAGAGTGGATAAAAAAAAAGGAATTTAAGATATTGAGAAAGATTTAGGGGAACCCAAGTAATAAGATCCCGTATATGATCCCTCAAATGATGAACGGAAATGAAAGTTAAGCGAAGCGTAAAACAAATGAACGATCAAGAGACAATCTTGTACAAGAAGCCAAGGAGTATGACATCATCAAATCACAAGGAAGAGACATGTGTTAAAAGTTGACACAAAAAGATGATATAAGCATGACAAATGGATATGTTTAGTTGGTTGAATGTGAGCCAAGTATTATTTACCATGGTAAAATTTTAATTAACAAATCAAGAGAAGCAACCAAGCAAAATCATAATACACAAAATTGGAAGTTGACTTTGCCTCCCCAGAAGAAAGCTCTCGTCCAAAACAAACCCAACAACTTCAAACTGCCATATCTCCTTCAATACTCACCAAAATGTTGTGTTCTATAGCTCGTTGGAAAGGTATAAAAATGGCCTACAACTCTTGTTCACAAGTTTCATCCAAATAAGCATGTTAAGACCCTCATTGTTTCAGTTCTTTAAATCGGACTTTTAGAAACTTCAAAATCTAACTTTGTATTTTCTTGATTGGTTGTGAGATCCAAGCTTGTATAAGGATTAATCAAGGTTTTAAGGCTTCCTAGCAACTTTACCCTCACAAATAAAGGTATAAAACTTCTGGACCTTTAAGTACTAAGTTTGTTTCTTGAATTTTGGGATGGTTTGGATGGATAAGTAGTTGTTTGAATGATTAAGTTTGAATTGAACTTTTGTTGTTAAGTAGATTAGTTGATTATGGAGATGTATAATATTGAATTGGAATTATATTCTTGACCTTTTTTTGGCTAAGATCAGTAGCCTAGGTTTGAATCTTGAAGTTGTGGATGGATTGTAGTTGGAAGGGATTGATTTGGAGTGGTAAAAATATTGGAAATCGCTAAGTTCTAGCCATCATAATGCCCGATTTTCCTTAACTATTTCAATGATCAACTTTATGACCCGTGAACTCACTGTAAGATTCTGACATTTTCCATAATTAGATAGTTCATGTTACGAGCTTTGTTTTGATATGTCGTTCGCCTAAATCCGAGTTACGAGCGATGAGAAATGACCATTTTAAGTAACCGCGTTTCGCGAGCGAATCCCGAAACCTCGAGTAACTTTGAGACCATAATTGAGACCCTTAAATGATTAATCGAAACACGAGAGAATTATGTCAAGTGAATAAGGCAGTTAGTAAAGTTCTCGCGAAAGAGTCGCCTTAAAATTCGTAAGGGTTAATTTATTAAAATTAATGGAGCCGAGGGTACGCGAGCGATTAACGCAAATCGTTAAGCGTATAAGCGACCGTAAGCGACCGTTAGGGTATGAGTGAGTTTTGACTAGTTTCTTAAGCGACCGTGGTCTAATTATGGCTTATGTTGTGTTCATAGGTTACCGGACCCACTCTAAGCTTATGTCTACCCCGACACACTCAGGCAAGTTTTCTACCCGTATAACTGTTGTTGTGATGTATATACGTATATGCATTTTCTTGAGATAAGTGCATGGTTATTATTAGCAAAGTCTTGCGATATATTGAAGCATGTGATATGACATTTATATGTATGCCTGTTTCGTAGTCTTGATATTCTATTCTCAATTCAAATGCTTATAAACTGCATAATACCTATGCTAGAGATAAGCAGTAGTTGCGTATACCCTTAGTATAGGGGACCCAAATGTGAACATTTTTCTAAACCGGGAGTCGATGTTCCCGAGTATGACATTTTTCTATAACTATGAATTAGATATGGTATATTCAATAGTTTTGAATAATAATCAAACTTATTTTTAATTATTCGAATAAAGATCGTACTTTTGTATAAGTATATCTTTTGTTATTTATTATTCATTTCAAGTATGAGTTTTAAAACTTCTACTTCAAATATTTTTATAAAGATTATTCTTATGGGAATATTATTTAATAATAATATTCAGATATTTCCTAATATATCGGGATTGATTTATTTTATTAAATCATCATTACTCTAAACATTCTTTAAAATATTTTTGAGTCTTCAAAATTATATTAAAAGTTAGAGCGGATCCCAAAACTCGTTTTCAAATTTAATATCTTTCTTTCGAAGGGGATTCAAATACTCGCTTAAAAATCTAAGGAATCCGGCTCCGTGGTGTATTTTATATTCACAACGAGGTTGAGGTTTTGATAAAAGAATTTGATTACTTGCCCAACGTTCGGGAAGTAAGTCCATCTAATTGAGTCGGTATAAGCGACAGGCCGGGGTACGGTCTATCAAAGTGTAAGTAGCTGGGTGGCAGTCTATCAACGCGTAAGAGGCCGGTTGGCGGTCCAGCACAAGGTCCTAATGCGGCCAGGGTGATGACCGGTGGGGGATTCATCCATCTACTAGTAGAAAATGTGACTTAATTAGTATCTTTTCCTGATCAGCAAGTTATCAGGTTTATGCCAAGGTTTTCTCCTTTCCAAATTCATTGGATATTACAACTTTGTTTATAATTTTCATAACAGAGGTTTTCAAGGAGTGTATGAAATGTATATATATATGTGTATATATATATCGGGACTTAATGAAGTATCTCGTAACTTCATTCTTTGTAATGATATTTCAAAGTTTGAATCTATTCAAGTCTTATCTTGTAGTTTCATCTATGTGATGAACTTTTAAAACTGATTATACCTTGAACGGTGGTAGTTCAAGTAGTATTCAGAAAAGATATAAGTATATTGGAGTATCTTGTAACTTCATCTTTTCAACTTATATCTGGTTAATGAATATCTTATGCATGACAAAGATTTTCAGAAAAACGTTGAGACAAGGTTAGATATATGAGATCACCTTGCAACGATATTTTTATAGAGTTATAAACTGGAACTCTGTGTATATTATACATGTCAGAGGATTTCAAGGATTTTGAAAAGTATATATATATATATATACTGAATATTTTGCGACTTCGTCGCATTAAGATATCAAACTTGGTTCATTTCTTCTTGATCAAGACTTTCTTCAGTATTATGAAAAGGCTCATATATTGCTAGTTACTATACATGTTATTTTGGTGAGTTGTTTTGCTCACCCTTGCTTCCTTTCTTCATCACACAACAATAACAAGATAAGATGAACAGGACAAAGCTCCCAATTTGCGAGCGGATAGGAAACGTTTCGCAGTTTCTTGTAGGCGTTGATGCTGCTGTAGTTGAGGTAGGAACTACAAATAGGCTAGGTTTTCAACTATTGATGTACCAGAGTTATGTATATTTATGAATTGTAATAATGGCAAAGAATATGTAAATTTATTCAGAAACCCCTTTTGAGGTGTAATGACTTATAATTGTGGAATAAAATGACTTGTGTTATTTTTGGTATTTATCTCTGAGACTATAACTTGTGGTGTGTGTGTGTATATTATGGGGTCACAGTACGTAGTAGTTGGTTGTTTATTAAGATTAAGTATTACTAAGGGAAATGGAACTCGTGACAACCCGGATCCCCAACCCCGGATTTTGGGGTGTTACACTCTATGTTAGACACCCAGTGATGCTTGATATATCCTCGATACCAATCCTACCCAAACGATATCAAATCCCAACTCGTAATTATATGTATTACAATAACACACCCAACAGTTAGGGCTCACATTCTCGAAAATCGGTTTGGTGTTTATTTTCAGAAAATACATATACTCTCCATTTTATGAAATTAGGGTTATTGGTTATGGCAAAATAGTTCATCATACCGCACAATCATGTTTCGTATAAAATACATATGCATTTATATATATATCCGCTCGACGCCGCGATAATCCCCGAACACGCTCCCGTGTTTCCGTAGTTCGGACTACCCGTCGAGACAATTCGACGTCTTAGTTAACAATCCATCCAACAATCAACCCAATCAACTCAAATTTCATAACCCAATCTCAATCAATTAATGTAGTCATAACTCAACAATTACAATTCACCACCAAATTAGTGACACGACTTTTTAAAACAAATAATAAATTATTTTTGTTTAATAATTTAGGACTCAGAATTATTCATCACGGTCCACCGTCGGCGATGAGGACTCAGAATTATTCATCACGGTCCACCGTCGGCTCGCCTAGGCTCATCACCGACGACGGCAAAACTCGTCGGTACCCGATAAATTTCGGGTTTCCACACGAAATTTCACCGATAAGAATTCCCGAATAATAAAGAATAAATAATTAAAAATTTATATAATCAATAATGTTTCATTCGAATTTTCATAGTGAAATTAAGTAGGGATTTCGAACACAGTACACAGCAACCTCACAGACTACCCACGCCTATACATACACATGCATATGTATATGCGCAGAAAACCACCAAAAAAACAAGAAATGGCAGTTACCGGAATGAACAGGGCACGACGGGCAAAACAGGGAGGAATAACAAAGAAAACCGAAGGCAAGAATTGAGGAATTGATCACGGGAGACTAACGGAGAAGTAGAAGTGAAAAACTAAGCAAGAGATCGAAAGGAATTTAGAGTGAGAGAGAGAGCAGTTGAGAGTGAAGGATTGAGACATGGGTGAAGAAAATAAACAGGGGGGTTTCTCTTTTTTTTGTTTTCATCCTTGCCCACTGCAATACGCACATGAATTGAAAAGGGACGCGTGTCAATTCTTTTTATAAGAATTTGACACATGTCTATGGAATATCCGGAACCCTTATTCTGTACTCGAATAATACATTTTTAACGAATAAGTTGTGACTTTACTAAACCGAAAATTTGCCAAACTAGTTTTAAGATTTCTTAAATATCCCGAAATTAATAAAATATAAATTTTATAATTTTTAGATAAATTCTGAAACACAACTTATTCCCGCATTTAACAATTAATGAACCGAGCTGCACTTAAAATAAATTCAGAAAATCATGAAAATAGTCTATAAATGTTACAAATATCCCGAAATTTATAAAACATAAATTTCGTAATTTTAAAATAATTTCTGAAACGCGATTTGTTAATTAAACGAATCAACTCGCAGGTGAAATTAATCTCAAAAATTCCCAAAATAATTTTAAAATTCTCAGAATATTCCAAATTTAAATAAATATGAGTTTCATAATTTTTAAAGAATTCTGGAATTAAATACAGATTTTATAAATAAATGCAAATTAGAAAATCATATTGGGTTAAATAATTGATAAAATATTAATTTCTAAATTTATAAAATCCCAAAAATAATTATTATAATTATAAAATCATAAAAAAAATTAAAGGCATTCCAAACATTTATGCAAATAAATTTGCATTAAATTCACTTTTAAAAGTGAAAACAATTCAATACTATTCCATAATTAATTACGGGGACAATCAGGTACACCATAAATCACCCATAGATAATAATTAAACAACACATAGCTAAAAAAAGCTATACACATAATTCATTTATTAATAAAAATAATTACACGTCATATTCCAGATATTACATCCTTCCCCCCTTAAAACGATTCTGTCCTTAGAATCTGATCTAACTAAATAATTGAGGATATTTGTCAAGCATATCTGACTCTAGTTCCCAAGTAGACTCTTCTGCTCGAGGATTTCAAACGTACTCACTATAGATATGCATTTATTTCCAAGGACTCGCCTTTAACGATTAAGAATTCGGATAGATTACTATATGCAGAACAAACTTGAACAAGAGCCCATTGGCTCCTAATCAATCACTTGATTCGAATCATATACTTATCGCGTAACATTGACACGCAGAATACATTATATGTACATACTGTTGTAACAGTAACATCAACTCATAAACAACTTTATCTATATTTATCAATACCTCGAATGGTTCACTAACTTTAGGACTCACCTTGTCCCCTCTATTCAGACCTATCCAATCTCTTTCAAGGTAAAACTTATACTCTCTCTCGATACCATTCCGCCTTCTTTCTTTGTCTACTCCGAGCTGCTTCAATCAATATCACTACGCCCTTGGTGTGCTGAATTAACTTAGGATTTGACAATTTCCTTTCTCCCACTTTATCTCAATAAAGTGGGGACCTACACTTGCATCCACATAAGGCTTGGTAAAGTGGCATTCTAAAGCTGACATCAATGATAATTGATCATCCCAGTTTTCCTTAAAACTCAACCTCTCACCATATCTTATTTTTCTGAATCGCTTCCTCACTTTGACCCTTCGTTTAAGGATGATAGGCGGTGCTCATTTTCAACTTAGTTTCCATACATTTAAACATCTCCTATTTGTTTCTATCAGTTAAGGATGAAAACTAATCTCATATATTCACTTATTATCACCTTTAGATATTTGAACTTCATATTCCACTCTTTCCAATTCGTTTATTAACTCCTTAGTGGTCTTAATTACATCCAATCCTTTCTTTCTGCACAAGGCATCTGTTATCATACGGATTTGTTTAGGTAGTTGTTAATGGATTAATTAGAATCTTTTGTTAACCTCGGTCAAAATTTCATACTTGAAAACTCAACGTATAGTTGCTTTCCTTCTAATCTTTGGAGGAAAATCCTTGGGCATTCCACACAGACTTTCTTATTCTTTGAATAGTTGAGGATGTTTTTAATAAATATAATTCGCTTATCCGAGTACTCCTTATACACCATGTTCCTTAATTCCTTTTAGAACAACTGATACACTTGTTATTTCACATAATATCACTAGAGCTTGCAATGCTAATTTCTCATTTTAATCCTAATCTCTGATATGTTCTCAGGTCGGATCTTAAGGTAATCCACAAGACATAACACACTTCTTGAATTAGGTCTCGTAAATAATCAAATATTTATAGGTCACTTATTCTTATTCGTTGTTTTGTTAAACTCCCGATAATCAATACATAATCTCATAATTTCATTCATTTTCTTCAACAACATCACTGGTACACTTTATGATTCGCTTCTTGTAAAATCACTCCCTGGTCTGCCTTATCCACTAGGCCTCCGATACTTCACCTTAATTCTTTGACATGTCTAACACTTCTTAATCCATTTTGAAATTTCCTTCTTATACCTGGTTATCACTATTTTTCTATAAATTTTCGTATATCTTGGCATTTCTTGAATAAATTAAATACTTTATATTATGAATTCCCTGTAGGATGTCATTTCTTAATTCTTTTATTTATGGTACCCAAGTTTTGGAAGAATATTTTAGAATACCGTGATCATTCTTCTGGGTGCATAAATTTTCTTACTAAACCGTTAACATCCTGATCCACTATCTTCTCTTGACATTCCATTATTTTCTTTTAATAACTCTGATTGAAAGATCATACTATCCTACCTTGCTTCCTATCATCAAATCTCTCACTTTGCAAACTTTATATATAACTTCTTTCTTCTTCGGCTCCCCAGTTATCATTAAATGCTTTGCATGGTCCTCTATTGACTTTAAGCAACCTGAATACTGCTTGTTCAGATACTCCTTAAAGATTCTGTCCATCAAGTTTAAATATCACAGGTATATTGGTTATTCCAAATGACATTATTAGAATTTTATAGTAGCAGTACTTAGTTCTGAAAATTATTCTTGATATGTCCATAGATCCAATCTCCAATTGGTAATACCCAAATCTTAAATCAATTTTAGAAAATACTTTGTTTCTTCCATCTGATCAAACAAATCATTAGTTTGAGGTAACAAATACCTACTCTTGATAGTAAACTTGTTGAGCTTCCGCTATTCGACGCATAATTTCATACTTCCATCTTTCTTATTAATAATTAGTATCGGTGCACCTTATGGGGTACACTAGGTCTAATCGCTCCTTCTTCTAACATCTCTTGCATTTACTTTGCTAACTCCTTCATTTTCACTGGCGTTATTCTGTGCGGGGCCTTGGACACTGGCTTCATTTCAGGTGCTAAGTCAATCACGAACTTAATTTCTCTATTTGGAGGGAATTTTGGTAATTCTTCTGGAAACATATCTTGAAACTCATTAATTACTATAAAATCTTCAATTTCTGTTTGCTCCTGACTTCTATTTATAATCACCATAGTGCTTACATCTTGGTCACCGTAACCTTTTAGCTTAAATCATCGTTAACAAATTCTTTACCTTCCTTCGTCCTCTAAACCTTATCATATTCTCATTTGGCATCTTCAGAACTATCTTTTCATCATGACAGTCTATCTGGGCAGCACGCTTAAATAGTTAGTCCATTTCTTAGAATAATGTCAAATTATCTTATCTTAAATGATGTCAAATCCTCATAACTTATTGCCAGAAATCTCAATTCCATTATGGGTACTCACTTATTTAACAATTACACGTTCTTGATTTGCTAGCCCTTCAATCATAATCTTATCAATTCAACATGGTAATTTATCTTATCAACAAAACCTTGAGAGATAAACAATCAAGTTGCTCCCACATGTTTCAATACTTTAACGCATAAGGTATCTACAATAATCATTCACGTCATCACATTCGTATTCTAAATAACACATTTCACAGACAATTCGTAAACTCTCGTTGTTGGAGACGTATCCCTTATTGGAATAGATTCCCTTGACTCTTAGTGCATCCCTGACTGGGCTAGTGATTTGTAATCCTCTCCATATGCCCTTGTTTTCTTTCCATGCGTGAGAGGTAGATGGAACTTTTCCCACTTGGTTCATAATACGTTGATTTTTGTTTGAAAAAAAACTTTTGCAAAGAACGACAGTACAACGAAACAACTAGAAGGATTCACAACTTAATAAACTTGGAGTTGAAAAGAAAGAAGAATTAATGATTTGAATATGAATGAGACAACCACATTGGTACTTAAGTTGGCCAGTCTTTTGTACCATATGGCATACAGCACATGATTAGGTGCCATCCCACCCGACTCTTCGTCATCCTGACAAAGCGTCTCACCATAATACTGCTCGTCCCAATCAGAGAACAAAACTTGAGGGGGAAATTTAAATTTGAAAGGAATGCAATATCTTCCTTTTCGATATCATCGTAAAGAATTTATTAAGAAAAGATGTTCATACATATTTAGGAATCAAAAAGGAATATACATTGTAATATTGAAGACAAAAATGATACCACTGGTCACCATCCACATTTCACTTGTATTCATCTTTTGAGCTTGTTCGATCATATCCCAATTGTGTCATATAATAACTTTAGAAAGTACGCTGAAATGCCTTTGCAAATTAAACATTATGGTAGATTCTTACTTGTTAAGTCTTGTGTCTTTAACATTTCACCTACACGTATAATACTTTAACAATTCGATCATAATGGCGTTCTTACTAGATAACCTCGAATTTCCTCTTTGCAAATTAGAATAATCACCAATCATTCAACATATCCATTCTTTTCTTATAATGTTCTTCCTTTAGAAAAGTCTGGAAATATTCCCAATCTTCTTCAGTCAGGCTCAGCCTCCTTTTAAATCAATGAATTCTTTAAACTTTAATGGTTTCTGCAACTGGATGAATAGCTTCTCCGTACTATGGTTCTGTTGTTAATCTCATTAAACAAGATTCATACTCCACTGTTAGAATTAATCAAAACTTTTTCGTAATAGTGGGTCCACTTGGCCCTCGAAATCAACCGTACTAATTTCTGGAACACGTACTTTCTAAGTAATCTGGTCTTATAACAAACAAGAAACTCAAGTAACAGTTGGACAAACAATTTTTTTTAAAATTTATTTTATACAAAAAGGCTTTTACAAATTTTATAAGGGAAAATCATTTTCAAAAAATTATTTAAAAATTTTGAAAATTGTACATTTGGTCATCATTACTATATGAGTTGTTGTTGTCCCCCTTACCCGTAACAAAGTACCAATTCAAGGAAACAATCACATAAAGGTCCATTCACTTCAATCTACCTTCTCTCCTTTATTGAGTCCATTTACCTTCTTGAATCGACGAAAACTTCAGTTGTCGTTGTATGTTACCTTATTCGTAGCTTCACATCAAAGCTTCCCTACTGGTAATACTTCCGTCATCATCTTTGTAGTCGTTAAGCAGAACAAGCTATCCAATAGTCAACAAGTCGGCTGATGTCACCTCACATTTTTACCATAAATATCACATTCATAACACCTTCATATAATACCAAGAAAACTCCAGATCTATATTCTTCTCTAACTCTTTCAAAACTCACCTAGTTCATCCCACAAACTAATCATGGGTGGCCTATTCACTAGTGGCTCCATTTAACCTTGTAGCAGCTATTCTCCAGATCACATGAATCTTCTTTCTAAACTCCTTCTCACCTTTATTAATATCTCATATACTCACTATTTACTGCAACTATCGAATCCATCCTCGTAGATACTGTTGCTCCATAAGACATGTTTTAAACTGAGGGTATAGAACAGGGTGTAGGGTAAACTGAAAAGATACACTCATAGCTGAATGTCCAGTAAAACAAGAATAAACATATGGAGATTTTTAAATAAGTAGTCTCATATCAAGAGGTAATAAAATAGCGTAGGATAGCTTGAAAGGGTGCAACTATTATAACATACGGTAATACAGTTAACACTGATGGAAGAAAAATATGCAAGTCAAATATGGAATAAGATGACGATCCTCGAACGGAAGGCTCTAAACGATCAGATAATACAGGGAAAACAGGATCTGCCATTGCCGTTATCTGGGAATCATATCATGAGCTAAAAAAAATCTCGAATCGCAACACGAATCGTACTGAAAACCTACTATACAGTCGCACTCAACTTCACGATGTCTTATCTTTCTATTTCCTATTCCAAATCCTAACCCTCTACCTAATCCTGACAATCTAGGCTTGTTTCAGTGACTTATAACCTATAGCTCTGATACCAACCTGTGGCGCCCTCCAAACCCGGGTCAGAAGTTTGGGGTCCACAACACATACACAATATATAAATATGTATAAGAAATATTATTTGCAATGACCCTGCTTTACATAACCATGGATCGTAATAGGTTAAAGTATGAAAACAAGCCGCAACCGTAACTTTTATTACAACGTACCAAATCCCAACTAATTTAACTTACAACTGATAATGAAATTATTCTTATAATCTTACTATCTCACTACCATAATAAGCTCCTGCTTGCTCGATCCAACCCAATCTGGAATCATAGCTCATGCCCTGGACTCAGGAACCTCGCAATCAACCAAATCCTTTTTAACTGTAGAATACATAAAAAGATTCGCAAGAGTGAGCTAACTAGCTCAGCAAGTCATAATAATGAAAACTGAGGTTAAACAATGATCAATGAAATAATTCAGAAGAATCAAGTTTATTGTTAAACAATCGTTAGAATTGGATATTCATTTTACGTTTTAAAACCAAGGTTAGGCTGCTGATCAGTCACGCACTAACCTCGAGCAAGGCACGCAACTCTGCTGTAATTACTGGATCCAAGGCACACATTGGCCTACTTCGACCACGAATCTGGTCTGACCACGAATCTGGTCCATATAAGAAAATTATCCAATTCTAAAACTGTTCAGTATGATAAACAATACAATTCAATAAAACAAGATCATAATCAATGATGATAAAACACTTGAATAAAAGTGTAATGCAATTCATGGGTATCACAAGGGTATATCAAGGTATATATGAGGACTGGTTTTCAGCCTGTAACAGAATCATGGATTAAATGAGCAATGATTTCATAAAGTTTAGTCATTTGATGTTATAGGGTATGATTGAGTATAAAAGTTTCTATATGTTTAAGGAAGTATGTTCCAGTGATTGGTGTGTGGTGGATATATCTTTGTTGGGTAGTATTGTATTTGTGTGGTTTAGTGTCTAGTAAATCAATAATAATTGGTTTACAAAGAATAAGGCTTACAGCTTAAAGATCAAATGATGTGATCGGGATACAGGCCGAATCATCCAAAGTACTTAACATAAAACATAACTATTATGAATACTAGCAATGTCACTAGAGAATTTAGAAATATTTGCAATATATCTTGAGAAAGGTTCAAAAGTACTTGCCTTGCAGGGCTTTACAACTACTACTGATCAACTTTGAGCCGACTCTGACGCTCAGGCTTTAACGTCCAACCACTAGATCACCTTGCATTCGACTTCGACACTCAGGTTTTTTCAGTTGAAACTCTACTGAGCTCGTCGACTGACCACTAGATTATCTTTAGTCCAATGTCCACTTTTGGTTTCCCAACTAGAACCTACAGGGTTGAAATACTCTATGTTAGACACCCAGTGATGCTTGACATATCCTCAATAACAATCCTACCCAAACGATATCAAATCCCCACTCGTAATTATATGTATTACAATAATACACCCAAGAGTTAGGGCTCACGTTCTCAAAAATCGGTTCGATATTCGTTTTCAGAAAATACATATACTCACCAGTTTACGAAATTAGGGTTATTGGTTGTGGCAAAATAGTTCATCATACCGCATAATCAAGTTTCGTAAAAAATACATATGCATTTAAATATATCCGCTTGACGTCGCGATAATCACCAAACACGCTCCCGTGTTTCCGTAGTTCAATTTCCCGGAAATCGAGCAGCATCTCCTTTGTTTATCGGACTACCCGTCGAGACAATTCAACGTCTCAGTTAACAATCAATCCAACAATCAACCCAATCAACTCAAATTTCGTAACCCAATCTCAATCAATTAATGCGGTCACAACTCAACAATTACAATTCACCACCAAATTAGCGACACGACTTTTTTAAAAAAAATAATTAATTATTTTTGTTTAATAATTTAGGACTCAGAATTATTCATCACGGTCCACCGTCGGCTCGCCCAGGCTCATCGCCGATGGCGGCAAAACTCGTTGGTACCCGATAAATTTCGGGTTTCCACACGAAATTTCACCGATAAGAATTCCCGAATAATCAAGAATAAATAATCAATAATGTTTCAATCAAATTTTCACAGTGAATTAAGTAGGGATTTCGAACACAGTACACAGCAACCTCACAGACTACCCACGCCTATACATACACATGCGTATGTATGTGCGCAGAAAACCAACAAAAAACAAGAAATGGCAGATACATGAACGAACAGGGCACGGCGGGAAAAACAGGGATGAAGAACAAAGAATACCGAAGGCAGGAACCGAGGAATTGATCACGGGAGACTAACGGAGAAGCAGAAAGGAGAAACTAAGCAAGAGATCGAAATGAATTAAGAGTGAGAGAGAGATCAGTTGAGAGTGAAGGATTGAGACAGGGGTGAAGAAAATAACCAGGGGGTTTCTCTTTTTTTTTATGTTTTCATCCTTGCCCATTGCAATACACACATGAATTGAAAAGGGACGAGTGTCAATTATTTTTATAAAAATTTGACGCGTGTCTATGTAATATCCGGAACCCTTATTCTGTACTCGAATAATACATTTTTAACGAATAAGTTGCGGCTATACTAAATCAAAATTTGCCAAACTAGTTTTAAGATTTCTTAAACATCCCGAAATTATTAAAATATAAATTTCATAATTTTTAGATAAATTCTGAAACGCAACTTATTCCCGCATTTAACAATTAATGAACCGAGCTGCACTTAAAATAAATTCAGAAAATCACAAAAATAGTCTAAAAATGTTACAAATATCTCGAAGTTTATAAAAACATAAATTTCGTAATTTTAAAATAAGTTCTGAAATGCGATTTATACCCGCTTTTATCAATTAAACGAATCAACGCGCGGGTGAAATTAATCTCAAAAATTCTCAAAAGTAATTTTAAAATTCTCGGAATATTCCAAACTTAATTAAATATGAGTTTCATAATTTTTAAAGAATTTTGGAATTAAATACAGATTTTACAAATAAATGCAAATCAGAAAATCATACTAGGTTAAATAATTGATAAAATATTAATTTCTAAATTTTATAAAATCCCAAAAATAATTATTATAATTATAAAATCATAAAAAAATTTAAAGGAATTCCAAACATTATGCAAATAAATTTGTATTAAATTCACTTTTAAAAGTGGAAACAATTCAATACTTTTCTATAATTAATTACGGGGACAACCCGGTACACCATAAATCACCCGTAGATAATAATAAAATAACACATAGCTAGGAGAAGCTATACACATAATTCATTTATTAACAAAAATAATTACACATCCTATTCCAATTATTACATATTGGAAGGCATCTAAATAACTTAATATAAACATTAGGGTTTTGTTAGTATTTTAACGATCATAATCCCATCATAAAGAGATTCCCAATTTTTCCTTGAATAAAATACTTCCAATCAATACTCGTCAATGGTTTGATTTCCAGGTAGTGGAGGAGTCACATCGGTCTCGCTTAAAACCCACAGCCTTACAAGTTCTATGAACCCGTTGTTGACAAAATTGCCCCATATCGGAAATAAAGAAGATTCGTATTTTATTCCGTGTTTCATAAACACGAGAATCTCATAATCATTTGTAAGTTTTAAAATCTTGAGTCATTACAGATTTTATCTTGTTTAGGCATGGCATGGGTGACGTATCTAATACATACATTCATGCATGATTAATCTAATTAAAGCATGCATCATTAACTATCCTATACATACATTCATACATCAATATGTAAAGTGCAATAAAGTAAATATATTTGGTTATGGCCCCATCCTATGTGATCTTTATCAAGCTCATGATAAAGATCAAGGTCAATCTAAAGTGGTGATAGAAATAAATACAACTACTTATTACATAAGTCTTCTTCTTTGTTTAGACTTCTTGTATACCTCGTCTTCTTCTTTGAATCACCTCCATTGGATAGCCTTCTTGAGTCTTCAATTACATTACATGATTGAAAGTAAAACTAATCTAATGAACTTACAAGAATAACTCGAGTTACATTTGAGATTTATGATTACAAAGTTTGACGACATGCAAGTCTTATTTAAAACCAAAACCATTACACTAAGGTCGAAAGGCCATAACCATCCACCATGCTCATACAACACATAAAAGCATGTTAAAACACATAATCTGATCTTAATATATCATATTATCCATGATCTAATCATAAAATGATATATGACAAAAATCAGAAAAATCAGAATCAAATCAGAAAAACAAGAATCACTATTTACGGGCAGTAACCGACGTCAAACGCCTTCTAGACGAGTCGATGATAGCTTTAGCTATTAGTTTTGTTCAGACGCTCGTTTACCTATCGAATAGGGTATTCGTTTGTGTAAATCGGACACCAGACCCAGATTTCATCAAATCTACAGCAGCCAATTCAGAATCTGTATCTAATACGATTCTCATAATTAGAGCAAACATAAATCATGTATATATCAGTATATATACAGATTACATAATCATCTTATGATTATACAACTCACATGAATATCATATATTCAAAACAAAACATATACAAGCATATTATATCAACATTAAATCAGGGCGAATCACGTACATGCTCATATATCGAAAATGGTTAAACACATAAACGAATTAAAAACTTTTTGCAAGTAGCTCTGATGCCATTGAAGGGTTTCTAGCACATAAACGCAACGAAAAACGTAAATATAAATCTTAAAAATCGAAACCCTCCGCAGGATCCATGCAAAAAACAATATTTAATTCGTAGTTCAATATGTTTACCTTAATAAGCTTTACATTAATGGAAAGATGGATGTCTTGAATGATCACCACGTAGCCCGTCGCTGGAACGATCTACGCCTTGAAGGTATCCACACGAATGATCGCCCGGAGGATGGGTGTGTACTAGCAAATTCTTGAGGCCTCCTTCTTGCTCTCTCTATCTCTCTTGAAGCTTCCAGGGTTTATGTTTTATCAAATAAAATATGTAACCCTAATTCTATTAGAAAAAGATATTATTATAGGTAAGAGCTAATGGGCCTCCAACCCTAAACTAAATTTTAGAGTTATTATTATTATTAAATTCGAAAATCTAATTATTGTATTATTAAGTCTCATTTAATTATCCAATAACTTAATTTCGGATTTAATATTAAATTTGAATTTCCTATTTATTTAATTAATTAAGTCACACTTAATTAATAACAAATAATTCGAATTGCTTACATTTAATTTAAATTCGAATTTAAATTAAATAATCCTCCAATCATTCTTTGTGCGACCCTTTAGGTTATTATTACGTTGGCAATTATTTTAAATCAAATTTAAAATCATAAACAATGAGCGGCATCTAGTAATACATCATTGTTACCCACGTAATAATAATTAATCGGTGATCAATTAAACTTTCGTGAATAATGTACAATGTAATATAATCCCTTTAGCCTTATATTATAGATCAAACTCGAGGCATGCATTGTGTTATCCTCTGTTAACGTTCAATACTTCTTTCCGTGATCAATGAGTAAAGTATTAAACAAATCAGTATTTGAGTACGACCATACATTTTATAGTCTTACTCAATCAAGAGGCCAATAACATCACTTATTTAATAAAGGAGGGCTAAATCCCATCTAGATCATTCATATTTCTCATACGATTCATAATGTACCCAATGTCTACTTTTATTATTACCCGGTCAAGGATAACTTTTAATAGTATCAAAGTATATTAATTCTCGTATAGAAATATAATGATTTCAGGTCAAAGGAGCAATACATCATTATCACTGTGAGATTAACTTATGACACTATAAACATGTATTATCTCACAACGGGCCAATTCAGCACCATGTATTTAATACATGTCCCTGTGTTTTGAGTTTAGTATCACCATACCTATGATCAATGAGATATGATCATCAGCCAACAAACACACTAGTCTCAATGTATTTATTATCGTCCCTTAACAATAATACTTGACTAGGGATCTTTAGGAATATCAATACGATTCTTATAATCTCATTTCTAAGTCACGTACTTAAATATATAGATTTACATATCATATTCCAAGGACATTTATTAATCTAACATCTTATCGCAGAAAATAAAGATATAATAAATTACTAAAGAATAGTCCATACAATCATAATTAATAATCCAAATGTTTCATAATATAAACATAATAGTGTTGACTCTAGGGCACAAACACGAACAGAGACACCATTGTTATTCCTAGATATCGCATATTCTATGTCAAGTGATGTTAGTGGACCGAGTGTGTGACCTCGGTGAGTTCAGATGGAATGATAGTAGTCGGCGGATGCTATGACAGTCAAGTCTCGTAGTGTATGCGGATCAGTATTATTATATATATCTTGAAATTTTACTCGCATTTCTTGAGACACATTTTGTTCCCAGATTAATTGTTTACTATCTAGAAAGTTGCTTGTTTTTATGTAAGAAAATCATAACTCGAAGTAAGCAACTCAAGATTGTGTTGATTCATCATTACCTAGATTCTCCTCCTTACCTATAAATTTTCTATTTAAACATTGTTTCTTACCTCAGTAGTTTTATCGGTTGTTTGGAGCAGACAATGCATATGATTTGACTATTTGTCTGTGTGACAAAGGGTCTGGTGGGACGCCACCGAATTATGTGTTGTAAACTATGCGGTACAAAGACTGGCCATCTTATGTACTTGTTAAAGGAATTTACGGACGAGTGGAAGCGTGATATAACAATTATTACGTAAAAACCATGTATCGCACATATAGAAAAAACATATAAAACAGAAAAACTGAGGAATCGTAACTATACCTTGTGAATTGAAGCTTTATAAAAAATGGAGTGCTAGCAGTTGCTCCTCAATGTGTGAAGCACTCTACCGGTATCCACCAAGAACGATCCTCTTCGATGAACCTTTTTATAAAACCGAGCTTTTATAAAAATGGAGTTTTTGGGGGAGAGAGAGAGAGAGGAAGAAGATGTAGGCTAGGGTTTTCACAAAACCAAAATTGTGTGTATAGAATGAGCCATCTCACTTTATTTATAGGGCTCTCCTAGGGTTATGAAATATATCTTTATATATATATTAACCCCATATTTTATCTTTATAAAATGCTCTAATAATAATTAAAACTATTTTAATCATTATTTCTTTTTCTAAACTATTTAGAAAATAATTCTCTCTCTCATTATTTCATCAAAGAAAATATTTTTTATGGTGTGACCCTGTAGGTTCAATATTATGCCGGTAGTAGAAATAAATAATAATAAACTTTTATTAATTATTTACATGAATAATAAAATTCACTAAATATAATAAACTGATTAATTATATTTATTCTACATCGGGAGTGATGCTTCTCAACATATCGCGACTATCCGGATAATATGAATTCACTGATTAGAATACCAAGAACCTGTCAATGACTAGTTACCGTATAATGAATTCCTTCTACTCTTACAATATCCCGATTAAATACAAGGCATGGATCTCGTGTCAGGCCTATCAAATTTAATCATATGATTTCTTATTCATAATGCAAAATTCATATTAATGCAAGTTAGAAACTCCTTTCTAATTTCATACACTCTGGCCAGAGATTCCAGAACTCGCATACTAAGAATAACATAGGATATTCTCTTCCTATACTGGAAGGGGTAGATCCTCTATTGATGTTAACTATCTCTATACATAAATCCCTATGCCCAGAATAGACCTAATGGATGCCCTTGAGACTAAGGACTAAACCAAAGCACAGTTCATTATATATAAGATAACTTTAAAGATCTCAAATCTAAGGACACTTGTACAACTATCACTCAGTGAATAAATATTGACACGTGAGTAATCTCCATTAGTTGTTCAACTTATCGAGTCATGTTCAGTGAACTTATTCCCTAATAAGCACCTACATACTAGCTATAGTGTCACCACACAAATGCCTATGAGAACAGACATCCTCCTGAAGGGAGCAAGCATAGTATGTACCAATCTTTGCGGATCCACTAACATCCGATTAGTTATCCTACGATCAGGAACTGTTTAAGTCTAGAGTTATCATCTTCTAGATCTCACTATTATAATCTCATTATAATTCTAGAAGCTTTACTCTAAACTATAGAACATCTTATTTAAAACACTTTAAATAGATAAAGCCCATAATAAAAACATAACAAGTCTTTTATTAATATCAATGAAATCAAATAGGAATACAAGAAAGTTCTTCCTAACTCATCATACATGATTGGATTTAGGACAAACACTTTCACTTGTGTGGTTGCTCTCACTCGTATCTACATATTCTTCACTTTTCTTTCCTTTATAAGTGATTCCTTAATTTTGAAATTCCATTTAATACTCCATGGCAATGAATTTCTTCAGTAACCTCTGCAGTTAGGGAGCCCTAGTTATTGAAGCTAAATAAAAGTTGACTGTGAGGAGGGATAGTAGTTCTATATTGGGTTGCTATTTCAGAATAATGGTAGCAGAGAGGATTCAGGATCCAATGGCGAAGGTTGCATCTTTAGAAAAGGTTAATTCAGTGGATGGCAAGTCACTTGCAGGTGATAAGAAATCGCCTTTACAAGAATGGTTGGTTGAAACTCGGACTAGTGTGCCTAGTAGAGTCCAACTTTCCTTAAGTTTGACTTGGGTTACCTGTTTGCTCTATGTAGTTTGTGGCTGATATAGAAACCAAGTTTGTTATAAATTGGGTTAGTTAGTTGTTGCGTTTGATAGTGGTGGGAAGTTAAACAGTTGTTGTATTGAGAAGCCATGCTATGGTGTTTAGTGTCTTCATATTCGGTTTTTCTGCACTGTTGTCGATTGTAGTATCGTCATTGTTTCTATTGTTGCTAGTGTTGTCAACCTAGATAACTTTTATAAATGGAACCTGATGATAAAGACATGGGTATTTTTTCTGGGAAGCATTTTCCTGATTTAGGTACACCGATTGAACGGTGATAAAACTACAAGAGAAAGGTGAATAGACATCATATGTTAGACATCGGTCGAATGTGCCACTGATGTTTAAACTGTTATAGACATCATCCCACGAAAATGCGATGTCTATGTTGTTAATAGACATCGGTCTATTTGGAACCGATGTCTATATTTTGAAAAAAAATGAATGCGGCAAAGCCCCCTTTCTTTCCCCCCTTAGCCAATTTTTTCCCCTTAACGAATTCACTCTCCCTCTCTTTAGACAAATTAATTAAAAAAATCTATACTAAAAACTAAAACTAAAAACTGCTCTCTCTCTCCCAAACTCTCTCTCCCTCGTCAATCTCTCTCAAACTCTCAGACCCTCTCCCATCACCGGTTCTCTCCCACCCAAACTCAATCTCCCTCTCTCTCTCTCCCTGTCTCTCACTCACCATCTCTCTCTCTCTCGTCCGTCTCAACCTCTCTCTAAAACACACAAATTGTCTCTCTCTCTCTCTCTCACTCTAAAACTCTCACCGGAGCCTCGCCGTTGTTTTGTCGTGGTCTCGGTCGTACTCTCTCTGACCTCTCGCCGCTCCTGCAATCTACTCAACCAAAACAACTGCGCTCACTCTTTGTACTCTCACATTTGCACTCAAATTAGGTTTATTTCTCCTCCTTTTTCATTTTATAAACTTGAATTAACCTGCATGTTAACCATTAATTTAGAATTTTGAAAACCCTGGATTTGAAAATTGTGTGTTTTTTAAATTGAAACCCTGGATTTGAAAATTGGGGGTTTTTTTAATTGAAACCCTAATTTATACTAGGTGGATGTTTCTCTGTAATTATCTTGTTGCTTGTAAATTTTGGTTTTGATTTTACATTTGTTTAATTTTAATTGTGCTTAATTGTATCTCTATGTTTTGACATCTGTAATTACTTATAGGATTATTGTATTTTAATTGTATCTCTCTGTTTTTCAGTGTTGTTCTGTTAGCAATGAATTAGGATAGTGGTACAAAAACATTGATAACAATTTTGTCAATTGTTATCCTAATTTATGTTTGATATTTATGTTTTACTTGTTTTATTTTTAAACTAGATAGTGGTACAAAAAAACATTAGGAATATAATAAATAATATTAATCATATAAGTTATAAGACTGAAATTTTAGTGATATACCAGGTGGTTTTATATGGACAAGTCTTGGATAAAAGCCGATAGGGATTCTTTGCAATATGAGATTGGTGTCAAAAATTTCTTGATATTTACCGAGGAAAATGCTAAAACCCAAAAAAAATATCGTGCCCTTGTCCACGCTGCGCTAACTTCAAAACATTTACTGTCAAGATAATCAGGGGTCATCTTTATGAATCTGGTTTTAGTTTAAGATATTTGGATTGGATTTGGCATGGAGAAGGGGTTGCTAGTAGTACTAAGTCATCAGTTTGTAGTACTTGTCCTGCTAAGAAGCCCACACCCCCTTCAGAAACATATAATGTATGTCAACCAACATATAACAATGATGAAGATTGGGATAATGAATCTGATGACTTTAAGAGGTATGTTGCTGATGCGGAACAACCTCTTTTTGAGGGAAGTGACGCACTAAACTAGAGTCAGTCCTCAAATTATATAATTGGAAGGCTAGGTTTGGAGTTAATGATAAAGCCTTTACCGATCTTCTTGAATCCGTTGGCTCTTTTCTTCCTAAAGAGCATGTGCTTCCGGGTAGTATGTATGAAGCTAAGAAAACCTTAACTATTAGGACTTGAGTATGTCAAAATCCACGCTTATCCAAATGACTGCATGTTATACAGGGGACCAGCTGCCGAGTCTTTATCTGAGTGTCCCCAATGTCATCTTTCTCGCTGGAAAATTGCGAAAGATGGTAAAGTTAGGGTTAAAGTTCCAGCCAAAGTGTTGTGGTATTTTCCGATAATCCCTAGATTTAAACGACTATTTAAATCTGCTGCTATTGCTAAATTAATGGAGTTGGCATGCGGAGAATCGATCTAAAGATGGAAAGATGCGTCATCCATCTGATTCTCCTGTTTGGCGAAATGTAGATTGTAGGTGGCCCGAGTTCGATAGCGAGGCTAGAAATATACACTTAGGATTAGCGGGCGATGGTATAAATCCACACAACAATGGATTAAACAATCGGTATAGCTGTGGCCGGTCATGTTAGTAATGTATAATCTTCCTCCATGGTTATGCATGAAGAGGAAGTTTATGATGTTATCGACATTGATTTCTGGCCCGTATGAGCCTGGAAATAACATTGACATATATCCACAACCAATGATTGATGATGTAAAAAAATTGTGGGAGGAAGGGGAACCAAATGTGTATGATGCACATAGCAAATATGTCTTCACTTTAAAGGCACTTCTGATGTGGACAGTAAAAGACTTCGCGGGATACGGAAATCTGTCAGGCTGCATAAATAAGGGGTATAAGGCTTGTCCAGTATGTGATGATAACACTGTCGCCGGATATTTAAGTCATAGTAGGAAAATGTGTTATCAAGGCCATCGTCGGTATTTAGATGAGCATCATCCTTATAGGAGGCAACAGATAACATTTGATGGACAACAAGAACTTAGTTACGCACCTGAGCCAGTTAGCGGAGAAGAAGTATTAATGCAACAGCAACAACTTGAATTTAGTTTTGGGAAGGGGGAAGGTGAAAAAGGTAGAGTATGCATGGAAAAAGAAATCAATTTTCTTTGAATTGGAATATTGGAAATTTCACCACATGTGTCATTGTTTAGATGTTATGCACATCGAGAAGAATGTGTGCGATAATATAATTGGGACACTACTTAATATGCAATACAAGACTAAGGACAGTGTTTCCTCTCGTCTTGATATGATTGATATGGGTGTAAGGACTGATTTAGTTCCTGAAATGGGTGAAAAGAGTAGATACTTACCTCCTTCCCCTTTTACTTTGTCTAAAAGAGAAAAAAAATATATTGACATCATTGTCCAATATGAAACTTCCATATTGACATGCATCAAATATCAGAAATTGTGTATCACTGATTGATATGAAGTTGTATGGGCTGAAGTCACACGACTGCCATATCCTACTCCAGCAGTTACTACCGGTTTGTATTCATTCCGTGCTTCCAAAAAATGTTAGGGTAAGTATAATAAGATTGTGCTTTTTTTTAACTCCTTGTGCAACAAAGTCATAGATGTGTCAAAATTGAGTAAACTCCAAGCAGATTTGATTTTGACCTTATGTGAGTTGGAAAAAATATTCCCTCCATCCTTTTTCGTTGTTATGATACATCTCACAGTCCATTTAGTAAGGGAATTGCGGTTATTCGGGCCAGTTTTTTATAGATGGATGTTTCCATTTGAAAGATTTAATAAAATATTAAAGAGCTATGTCCGAAACCGATTTTATCCGGAAGGTTGTATAGCCAAAGGCTATCTGAAGGAAGAATCAGCCGAGTTTTGCACATGGTTCTTTAGCGAGAGTAGTAGAACTGCAGGTCTTCAGAAAGATGATGACAAGATTTCTGGTCCAGTAGGTCGTGTGACAATGAAGTCTGTTGCTGAATAAGAACGAGATGAGGTACATCTCGCGGTCCTTCTTAATAATCCTGAAGTGGAACCATACGTTCGGTAAGTAGAATATTTATAAGTATATTTATAAGTGTATTAGTTATTTTTAGTAGGTGGCTCATTTTATGTACTTGCAATATTTTCAGATTGCATAAGGAACACTTGGAAAGAATTTACCAAGGAAAAAAGAAGAGTGTACAGTGGCTTTTGGGAGAGCACAATCGATAATTTCCCGATTGGTTTCAACAAAAAGTTAGTTTACATTCTTTTTTTATTTTATTACAAATTTATGCAAGTCGTGCATTTAATTGAAATTAACTTTTATGCATCCTTACTTTACCTGTAGGTAAGTATAGAAATGAGGGAAAATTCTGAAGCCGTGTATGAAACAATTAGATGGTTGGCTGGAAAGCCTTCATTTTCAGTGTTGACGGACGAAGGCTATATTGTTGATGGGGTCCATTACTATACGAAGGAGCGAGATAATGCTAGGGTAGTTCAAAATAGTGGTGTTCCCGTAGAGTGTGAGTTAACATTTTATGGGATTGTACAAGAAATATGGGAGTTAGATTACCACGCATTCAAGGCCCCTTTATTTTTGTGTACATGGGCAGCCACTGATAGAGGACTCAAGTCTGATGATCTTGGTTTTACGCTCATGAGCTTCAATCGACCAGGGGACAAACAGGACAAATGTTCCTCTGTTGACCAAGTCAGCCAAGTCTTTTATATCGAGGATCCAAGTGATGCGAATTGGCCAGTTGTGTTATCGTCAACAATTTGAGATTATCATGACGTGTACAATGAAGATATGGAAGAAGAGACCTCATGGAATCCTCCCTCATTTTGTTATGATATCCCTATGTGTGATCCTACTACTTGTGATGATGATGCAAATGTTAGCAATAAAAGATAAAATGTAGAGGGTATTTGGGTGAAAAAGTCATAGAATTATAATTATTATGACTTGTACTTGTTTAATTAGTTATATAAATATTAACTGGACGAGTCCGAGCACCCCGCAGTTACCTCAACTGGTGTTGTGGCAAGAAGTTCTAGAGGTACTCGAGGGGTATGTGCAATGCACAAAGTAATTGTGAAGAAAGCGCGTGGGAAAAAATTTAAAGTCACATGTGATCAGTGGAGAATTCCTAACGGGGAAACCAGGGCCCGTCTGTAGTCCTATACCGGTATGTTGGCCAAGACTACAATTTCAATTGATAATGCTAATTGGACAAGTGTAGATCCTGAATTAAAATCAAAGATTTTGATAGATATTCAGGTACTCCACAGCCCCTTCAATTTTTTTGCACTTGTTCTGTTAATTTCTTAATTTAAAATTGTTATTATTCCTTGTGTTTTTTGCCAGTCAACATTCAAAGTTGGTCCACACTATGAGGACATTGTCATAAAGTCTGCGGGCTCTAAATGGCGATAATTTAAAACCGATTTGACGAGGAAGTTTGTGCTTCCGTTTGTTGGAGATAAAAAGAAACTGAATAAGCCACCTAAGAGATATGCTTTTGTCAGTAAGTCAACATGGAAGAATTTTGTGAAGCAAAGGACTGATCCTAGCTGGATGGTATATTTTATTTTATTGGACTTTTGTAATTCTCCAACTGTTTTTCCCTTTCCTGTTAATTTTGCACATCAGTTTATGTAATTCTATAAATTTGTTTGTAGGGAGTTCATGAAGCGCAGAGTGAAAGGGTTTCGCAGAGAAAGTATCACCATCGCTTGTCTAGAAAGGGCTATATTGGTCTAAAGGAAGACGAAGTAAGAACAAAGTCATTATTGTCTTATTAAAAAAATTGCATTTTTAATATTTTACTACACATTTTGAACAGATCAAAAAAGGAAAGTTGCAGCCGGAAGAAGAACCCGATAGAGCAATTTTTTAGAAAAAAGCTCAGAAGCGGAAAAATGGCAAAGAGGTCGAAGAGGTCAATGATGACCTGGCTGCTGTATGCGAAAAAATTGTAGGTGTTCATGTATGATTATGTTAATCCTGTTGGGTTTTTTTAATTATTTTTCATACTTAGTATTGTTTTTTAATTATGATAAAGATTGAAGATAGAATTATCAATCTTTACAATCGAAGGAACAATCTGATTAGCCGAGCTAGATCGGAAAACAAAGAAGAAGAATTAACAGAGAGAGATAGAGAGAGAAAGAGATGAGAAGAGAGACTAAATTTTAAACATTTTTTATCCATAACCCAAATATGAGTTTATCATATAAGAGTTTATAGCATATCAGAGTTTAGCATATCAGAGTTTATAGCATATCAAAGTTTATTATATCAGAGTTTATTATTTTTTCCTTGTCAGCAATATGACAATGCACTTGCTATAACAAATCATCGGCATGGCTGTTTTATGATTGTGTTAATCCTGTTGGATTTTTTAAATTATTTTCATACTTAGTATTGTTTTTTTAATTATCGACATGGCTGTTGTATCATCATGTTATGTTTAATATTGTTTTTTAATTATTGACATGGTTGTTAATTCTTCTGTAATTTTTTGCAATATCAATAGAATGCTCTGTTGGAGAAAAAAGAGAAGGGTGAAATAAAATTTTCTGGAGGTGAAGACGTTCTGACTATAGCTTTGGAAAGTCGTGAACATTCAGGAAGGGTTCGGGCTGTTGGAGGGTACATGTTGTGCATATGTTATGTACTTGATGATTTCATAAACAAAACATTTAAGTAGATTTTACTTAGTGTAATAATGTAGCACTCGACGGATAAGAATTATAGTCCCGACGGTTAACTCATTATAGTCCCGATTGATAACTCATTATAGTCCCGACGGATGTTAACTTATTATCCATCGAGTGAGTAGCTTATGTAATAATGAGTCTGTAGCACAGTTCTGTATACATCTTTGTATAGATTCTGTAGTAGCCTATAAGTCATGTTGACTTTAACTAGATATGCAGAATAGGTTGATTAATTGTATATAAATGATGTCTTGTAATTCTGCATAAGTGAAATGAAGTCAAGTGCCAAAATAGCTACCGACGGATGATTAATAAAGCCATCGACGGATGATCAAATGACTATCAACGGATGTTTAATATAACAGTCGACGGATGATCAATAAAGTCACACCCCCAACTTAAATAGCAAAATAATTATAGCTATTACATCATTTTAAAGAGTATTACACAACCAAAATCCAAGATCTTACAGTTTAGGGTTTGGAACAGCCCAACACTACCAACTATTACATCTGATTACAAAGACCGAGTCCTCACACAACTATTATTACTCATTCTACCTGAGCTCGAACATAAGCATCAGCATCACAGGTCTTACGGGCAGTCTGCTTGAATCTAACCATGGCTGCTAGCTGTAATATCAGGGTAAAGCAAGAAGTGAGCCAAAAGCTCAACAAGTGCTAACAATACAACGCAAAGCATAAATCGAGATATACCTTTAGGAATGACAATGGAATGACATAATCAATGATAATTGAGAGATAAAACTTATGTGAGTTGGCATCATTTTGCTTGCATCAAAACAAATTTTAAAACCATTCTTAATCAAAATCATTTTATGACGCTACGGATTACAGCCGGTGATCAGCCGCGAAGTAATCCCGAACCTCGCTGGGTTCTAAAACATTATTGGGAATCCCTAGGCAACTTTTAAGCCTAATATAAGTGTGGAAAGGACTCGCGTCTCAGTCCAGATCCACCATTCAAGAAAACATTTGTCCCCCTTTGGGACTGAAAAATCCATCTTTATTCATTTTGAAAACTGATGCCGATTTATGACAAAATCTCTTTTGACTGAACTCATTTTTATCAGGGGATTATAGAGCAACTTGAAACACTGGAAATATGACACTAAATCTCAGGGCCATGATCCACTAGACTTTACTATATTAGGGTAATCGAGAGATTTCCATAAACAAGAATTTTGACAAGGAAATTAAGCAAGGCTATTGGATAATATGAAAGAGTAATGCCAAACTAGGCTTAAAGCAATGGTTGTAGACAAGGTATAGGTATTAGAACATCAAGAAGATAAGCATCACTGGTTCCAATAGGATAGAGGTGCTAAAATATAAAGGAAGTGATCATCAGCTCAAGATATAACAGGGTATCGAGCTTTAGGGTAAGGATAGGGTTATCAAACAATCATGAATGAATTTAAGAAAAGATTGGCTTTTAGGTATCAAGATAAAGTTTCTATCGAGGTTATTTCAAGAGTTGAATCAAAGCATCAGGGTGCAACATCAAGATTTCTCAGGGATCAATAGCATGATAATCAAAAGGATCAATAAGGTATTATAACACATCTCTATTTTATCATGGCATTAAACTATCATGAAAGACTTTTGAACTACTTGCAATACGTACTCGAGGGTTCATGGCATCTCTATGTAACTCAAAGATAAACAAAAGATACTCTTGATTTAAATATATCAAAATGACTCAGGATAATTGCATCGATATATATATGAACTGTTTACAGTAAATGCGAAGGTCAAGTTGAATCACTTGCCTTGAGATAGACTGGTCTGGTCTGACTGGTAGGAGCAACAACTGGAGCTTCACTCGACTTTTATGGCAAGTTTTCCCTCGTCTCGAGATCCTACATAAATAATAATAATCCTCATTATAATATATTCTTACCATCTTAACCTATTTACAACCCGAAATTAAACATGGATGGCACTTAGGCCTATACGCACTTAATTCATATCCACCATTATATTTTCAAATGTACACACGTAGCCACATAATCACATATCGTATATTAATACCAAATAACATCATATACACCATAATTCCACACTAGGCTTGGATGATCTCGACTCACCACTTAAGTTACTTGGTCGCTAACTAAACGAAGTCTTCGAATTTGGGCTTCCTAACTCAATGTGCCTTTCCTAAATTATCCAAAACCTATTGACCCTCACTTGTGCCTTTTGCTCTACTGACCTTATACTATCTTACAACTATGGTGGTCGACCTAATACTCACTTCTAAGTGTTCTAAAACTATGTGATAAGTGAAAGTGCTCACTGGTGCAAATTTCAGAATGGTAACTAAGGTTTCTTGAGTGCATTAGACACTCTTAAACTACAAGTTTTTCTTCAAAATTTTTACACAAGACTCTCCTGACCTAAGGGCATCTCATAAGCTTGATGTGGCTCAAAGGCCTGGCTTGGGCCTTCTTGGGCCTAAGCTAAAAGTCCAAGGTACCCCTGTTTTTCTGGGCAGAAAATGCCCTGACTTGAATTAACTTGTGACACATGGTTCTAGCTCATATCCTATGAACTATGGTTGGAAAAACTTCTCTGACATACCCTCTAACTAAGGCCCAATTGGGCCTAATGAGGGCCTACCCATGACATGGCCAAATCTCCCTATTTCTAAGTTGTAACAAAACTGTCCCCTGCTGGACAGATTTTGTTATTCTACTTGTGCACCTAACCAAATGACATGCAAACCTCCAACCAACTCCTAAAACCTATTATATACTCCACATACTAACTTCTGGTGGCTTGGGCCTCAAAGTGCACATCAATGACATGGTCATAACTCACTCTAAACCTCAGGGTACTAAACTGATTTTTCTGCAGAAACTATAACTCTCATTTTCCAAGGTTTTGACTTGACAAACCCAACTAACAACAACTAAATACTTAAACCAAGACCTATACTTGGTATTCTACTGAACTAACTCCCTTTTTCTCAAAATACCCTTGGTGAGATCATCCTTACCTAAGGTGCAACTATGGCAAAACAAAAGAGACTACTCTTAACAAATCGCAAATCTTCATGCTTTTGAAACAACAAGATATATATTTTTATAAAAGATAACCACAAATTATTACCATGCAACAAGAAGCATAAATCAATATTATCACATTATTCCTACTGAAATTAAGGCTCACTAACAAAATCTTTTCCAAATGATCAAAATCTTATGACAAACTAAGAGAATTCCACATGCATGCATGCCTTCGGGTTTTTCAAACCAAAACAACATATTTTCTACATATATTCCATCTTAAAATTGACATGCAAGCCTAGCATAAGGTATACCTAGATGATCACTTAGCATGCAAGGAGTTTTATCAAATTTTCACCACAAAATTCAAGTCATTATCACATAAACATGCAAAAATTGAACAAAACAACAAGAATGATTTCAAGGACCATTCATTCGGCTCCCATATGGTCATGGCCGAATGAAATGGATGGAAATGGCCATTAAATCATCAAGAGTTTCCTTCTCAAGATTTGGCACTTATCCATTTATTGTAGTCCTCTCGAAAACAACCTTAAATCCATAAGAATCAAGATTGTATTTTGAGTTTCACTAAAACCTTTACATGCAACCCTTAAACTTAAACTTTCTACTTAAAACTCTTTGAAATATGAATGATCATGATATAGGAAGTAATATTTACTTGTATGGAAGGTGGAAACTTGAATGTGGAATGAAGAAAAGGGGAGGGGGTAGGTTTTCGGCTAAAAACCCGAGAGGAGAGGGGGAGGGCCGAGAGGAGAGGGAGGAGGGAGGAGAAGTGTGGAAATGGTGGAGTGAAAGTGGTGTGTTTGTCATGTTTACTTCGTTTTTATTTGCCCATAAGTGAGTGGATGAGAGAAATTACAATAGTAACCTTCCAATCATAGTTAGGTAGATTTGCATGCAAGGACAAAATAGTAATGTGGCTAGTAAAATGAAAGTGAGTGGGGTTGGAATTGCCCTCCTTGCCCCTTGGTTGAATAGAAGAGAGTTTGCATGCAAGGGTAATCATGTAATTTGATAATTATTAAGCAACTAATTTTCAAAGATTTATTTTTATATAATAAAATACAAGTTCAAAAATTATAAAATTTATACCATAAAATAACTTGGATTTTTAGAGACTTTATAAAATCATTTTCAAAATTTGTGAACAAAATGCCTTTTAAAAGAAGATTTTTCCAAAGCTTAGAATATTCCTTATAAATCAAAAATAAAGAAATTAAATAAATTCTTGCTTTGAAAAATCATATACTACCCAAAGCAAATTTAAAATGCAGAAATTTTCACTCACACAAACGTACAAGCATTGAATATATTTTTATTTAACTTAATATTATTCACAAATAATATTACATAAAATGCCGGTCGTAACATCCTCTCCCCCTTAAGGGATTCTGTCCTCAGAATCTAAGAGAACAGATGAGGATACCGGGAACGCATATCAGACTCTAACTCCCAAGTCGACTCTTCGACCTTAGGGTTCCTCCAAAGTACTTTCACTAACTTTACTGATTTATTTCTAAGACTCTTTACTTGCCAGTCGAGTACTTTAACCGGTTGCTCCACAAATGACAGGTCTGCCTGAATTTTTACAGGTTCATATTCTATCACATGGCTAGCGTCAGGATTGTACTTCTTAAGCAACGACACATGGAACACATTATGCACATGCTGATACTGAGGTGGTAAGGCCAACTCGTAGGCCACCTTTCCTACTTGACTCAAAATCTCAAAAGGACCTACGTATCTAGGTGCTAACTTTCCTTTCTTGCCAAATCTTATCAACCCTTTCCTAGGTGACACTTTTAGCAACACAGCTTCGCCAATTTGGAATTGAACGTCCTTACGCGCTGGATCCGCATACTTCCTCTGTCTATCTTGAGCAGCAAGCAACCTTTTCTGAATTAACTTGACTGAGTCATGCAACTGTTGTACCAATTCTGAGCCGAGAATTCTTCCTTCTCCTACTTCATCCCAACTTGTTGGTGATCTACATTTTCGCCCGTACAAAGCTTCATATGGTGGCATGCCGATACTGGAATGATAGCTGTTGTTATATGAAAATTCAATCAATGGCAGGTGGTCGTCCCAACTTCCAGCAAAATCGATTGCACAACTGCGCAACATGTCTTCAATTGTTTGAATTGTTCTTTCACTCTGGCCATCAGTCTGCGGGTGATACGCCGTGCTCATATTCAACTTCGTGCCAAGACATTCCTGGAATTGCTTCCAGAATCTTGAGTTAAATCGGGGATCTCTGTCTGAAACTATTGATACAGGTACTCCATGCCTTAATACGATTTCGTGCACATACAGATGAACCAACTTGTCCAGTGACGACTTCTCATTTATTGGAAGGAAATGCGCCGACTTCGTAAGACGATCAATTATAACCCATATTGCGTCATGTACGGACTTTGTTCGCGGTAGTCCTACTATAAAGTCCATAGCGATATTTTCCCATTTCCATTCTGAAATCTTCAGGGGCTGAATTAATCCGCTTGGTCGTTGATGTTCTGCCTTTACTTTCTGACAGGTATAGCACTTCGTAACCCATTCTGCCACGTCTCTTTTCATATTTGGCCACCAAAAGTTCTTCTTTAAGTCTTGATACATCTTGGTGCTTCCCGGGTGGATTGAAAATTTCGAATGGTGGGCTTCATGGAGGATCTCATTCTTTAATTCAGATACATGGGGAATCCATATTCTGGATGAAAACCTTAGTATTCCTTGCTCATCCCTTTTAGTATTAATCTCTTCTCCAGATAACTGATTTTTCTCTTTTTCCATTACTTCCTCTTGATACTTCTTTATCTTTTCCAGTAGTGTTGGCTGAAAGGTCATTGCATGACAAACTTCTTTGACTTTCCCATAAGCACAAAGTTCCAATTCAAATTTTCCGATTTCTTCAGATAACTCTTTTGATGTTATCATTACATTCAATCTTTCCTTCCGACTCAGCGCATCGGCCACTACGTTCGCCTTTCCAGGATGGTAATTTATCGAACAGTCATAGTCCTTAATCAATTCCAGCCATCTCCTCTGCCTCATATTGAGCTCTTTCTGAGTAAAAATGCACTTTAAGCTCTTGTGATCCGTGTAGATTTCACACTTCTCTCCATAGAGATAGTGTCTCCAAATCTTGAGTGCGAACACTATGGCGGCTAGTTCCATGTCATGCGTCGGATACTTTAACTCGTGCGACTTCAACTGTCTTGACGCATATGCTATTACCTTACTGTGTTGCATCAACACACAACCCAAACCCTTATGTGAAGCGTCGCTGAATATTACAAAATTCCCTTGATCATCTGGAAGTACTAACACCGGAGCTGTTACCAACTTCTGTTTTAACTCTTGAAAGCTACTTTCACATTCTGCACTCCATTCAAACTTTTGATTCTTTCTGGTTAACTTAGTCAATGGTGTGGCGATCTTCGAGAAATCCTTGACGAATCTTCTATAGTATCCGGCCAATCCTAGAAAACTTCGCACTTCCGTAGGAGTCTTTGGCCTCTCCCAACTCATAACTGCCTCAATCTTCGTCGGATCCACTTTAATTCCATCATTTCTAATAACATGCCCCAAAAATTGAACTTCCTTTAACCAAAACTCACATTTGGTAAACTTGGCATATAACTTCTCTTGTCGGAGTATCTCCAATGCTATCCAGAGGTGCTGCATATGTTCTTCTTCCGATTTAGAATAAATAAGGATGTCATCAATAAATACCACGACAAATTTATCCAAATACTTCTTAAATACTCGATTCATCAGATCCATGAATGCGGCCGGAGCGTTGGTCAATCCAAACGGCATTACTAGGAATTCATAATGCCCATATCTGGTTCTAAATGCGGTCTTGGGAATATCTTCTTCCTTGATCTTTAATTGATGGTATCCCGATCTCAAATCAATCTTCGAAAAACATTTTGCTCCCTTTAACTGATCAAAAAGGTCATCTATCCTTGGTAGCGGGTAGCGGTTCTTGATCGTTACTTTATTCAACTCCCGGTAATCTATGCATAGACGCATACTCCCATCTTTCTTCTTCACAAAGAGAACAGGTGCTCCCCATGGCGACGTACTTGGTCGTATCACTCCCTTATCCAATAATTCTTGTAGCTGGCTCGCCAACTCTTTCATTTCTGCTGGTGCCATCCTATACGGAGCCTTTGAAACTGGTTCCGTGCCTGGAGCAAGGTTGATCTCGAACTCAATTTGTCGATCTGGTGGTAAGCCTGGTAGTTCGTCGGGAAACACATCGGGGAACTCATTAACTACAGGAATATCTTCCATGCTGGGGCTGCCTCTCTCTGAATCCATTACATATGCTAGGAACGACTCACAACCTTTTCTAAGTAACTTCTTAGCCTGAATAATTGTAAGAAATAGTCGCTCTTGCCTCTGTCCCTTAAATACTACCTTCTCTCCACTCTTCGTCTTTAAATACACTCTCTTGGTCTTACAATTTATCTGAGCGCTATTCTCTCCTAACCAATCCATTCCTAAAATTATATCAAACTCTCCCAGCTTGAAGAGTATCAAGTCGGCCGAGAACTTATATCCCGAAATATCAATCTCACATTTTGGACAAAATTGATTCACAGGAATCTTCTCTTGGTTCGCAATTACCACATTTACTACCTCACTCATAACCGTTTTATCACATTGGATCTTATCAACAAAGGATTCTGATATGAAAGATCTTGTGGCTCCCGAATCAATCAATACTTTAGCTTTGACATTATTGAGTAAAAGTGTACCTGTTATCACCTCAGAATTCTGAACAGCATCTTTCATCTTTAGATCAAATGTCCTTGCTATTGCTTGCGGGGTTGGTGCGGGTGGTGGAGGTAATGCCAATACCTCAGCTGGCACGCTTGCACTGGTACTTGCCACGTTCATCAGAGCTCTGACTGGTCCTATTGCCTTACACTCCCTAGCCATGTGTCCAGTCTTCCCACACTTGTAACACGTAACTCCTGGCTTCGGCATCTTGCACTCGTTTGCCAAATGTCCCTTCTGATTGCACCTATAACAGGTCATACTCAGCTTATTGCATACTCCGGGGTGCCTTCTTCCACAGTGCTTGCATTCTGGCCTCTGGAACCTGTTTTCTCCAACTTGCCCTTGACTTGCCTGATTGTTCCCTTTTGATTCTTGCCTTTTGCCCAAATTTCCCTTCCTTTGAAAATTTCCGCCCTTCTGGAAACCAATCCTCTTTACATTCCGATCTTGCGAACTTCCAGCTTCAGACTTTTCTCCATAAAATGGAACCTTCCTCTTCTTGTTATCCCTCTCTTTCCTTGACTGCATCCCATTATTCTCAATCAGTGCAGCTTTCTGTACTATTCCCGCATAAGTTTCAAGCTCAAACATAGCCACCCTATCTCTGATCCAAGGCTCCAATCCTTGCTAAAATTTCTTTGCTTTTTCTTCCTCAGTGCTAGTATACTTTGTCACAAACCTTGACAACTCAGTGAACTTCTTCTCATATTCCAGTACAGTCATGTTCCCTTGCTTTAACTCAAGAAATTTTAGCTCCATCTGATTCTGCATGTACTTAGGGTAATACTTGTCCAGAAATAACTTCTTAAATCTCTCCCAAGAAATCTGCTGAGTGACTTCCATAGCTTTTACTGATTCCCACCAATAAATGACTTCTCCCTTCAAGAAGTAAGTGGCATACAGCGTCTTCTGATCGTCCCCTAACTGTACCAACTCAAAAGCCCTTTCCATCTCCTTGATCCATGTGTTTGCTATCACTGGATCAGTGGTATCATGAAATACAGGTGGATTCACATTCTGAAAAGCCTTGAAAGTGACAATTTGTCTTGGTGGTACTGGTGGTTCAGGTGGTTGGTATGGCTCACGGTTATCTTGGTTTTCAATTCGTTGTTGAAGAGTTAGTTGTTGTTGAGCTATAGCATTGGTTTGCTGTTGCAAGGTTTCCAGTAGTTGAAGAATGTTTGGGTCTGTGGTGAAGGTGGTTGTTGGATTCTTCTTTTTGGGAGGCATGATCCTGAAATAAGAGTTGTGTTATAACAAATATGAATGATAAAATGATTCGAGGGTATCGCATGGCATTCCTGTTTACATATGGGGTCAAGTTTCCAAATTAAGCAGATATGATGATAAAAACATAAAATAACAGTTGAGAGCAAATGGAACAAATAGCACATAATTATTGAAATTTTAAAGGTCACAGTACATAGGATTGGGACATAGTCTGATTCTAGAAATAACAGGCTTATTTAAAGGAAAGACGGAAACAACTGGGGATTCCATAGAGTCTGATAGTACAACAACATGAAAGGTAAATGGAAAGAACTAAGGCTCCACTCCATCTGAACGGGGCTTGGTAGTCTTTTCCTCTCGAAGCGTCTTCACAATGCTCTGGAGCTCATCCGCCACCATCTGAATGACATACTGGCTGGTACGGTCCCGGTGTGCTGGCATCTCCTCAAGCTTGGTGTTGACGTACCGAACCAAGGTCTCAAGTCTCGCAATCATCTGCTCCTTGGGCTTCCCTTCGTAGTTTCGGCTGTCCGGATACACGTTCTTCAGTCGGTCTATCAGTCGGTCGTACTTGCCCTGAAGCATGTCGAACTCGCGCCTCAACTCAGCATACACGGAGAAAGCAATAGTGTCGTCCGACCCAGAGGATGACGAGGAATGCGCCCTTTGCTGACAACCAATAAGAGGAGTATTAATAATAATTTACTTTACCTTCTCTCTCGCGTAATATCTATAACCTACACACAAATCCTATAACCTATTTGGGCTGTCCAGGGACTCTAAACCGTAGCTCTGATACCAAAACCTGTCACACCCCCAACTTAAATAGCAAAATAATTATAGCTATTACATCATTTTAAAGAGTATTACACAACCAAAATCCAAGATCTTACAGTTTAGGGTTTGGAACAGCCCAACACTACCAACTATTACATCTGATTACAAAGACCGAGTCCTCACACAACTATTATTACTCATTCTACCTGAGCTCGAACATAAGCATCAGCATCACAGGTCTTACGGGCAGTCTGCTTGAATCTAACCATGGCTGCTAGCTGTAATATCAGGGTAAAGCAAGAAGTGAGCCAAAAGCTCAACAAGTGCTAACAATACAACGCAAAGCATAAATCGAGATATACCTTTAGGAATGACAATGGAATGACATAATCAATGATAATTGAGAGATAAAACTTATGTGAGTTGGCATCATTTTGCTTGCATCAAAACAAATTTTAAAACCATTCTTAATCAAAATCATTTTATGACGCTACGGATTACAGCCGGTGATCAGCCGCGAAGTAATCCCGAACCTCGCTGGGTTCTAAAACATTATTGGGAATCCCTAGGCAACTTTTAAGCCTAATATAAGTGTGGAAAGGACTCGCGTCTCAGTCCAGATCCACCATTCAAGAAAACATTTGTCCCCCTTTGGGACTGAAAAATCCATCTTTATTTATTTTGAAAACTGATGCCGATTTATGACAAAATCTCTTTTGACTGAACTCATTTTTATCAGGGGATTATAGATCAACTTGAAACACTGGAAATATGACACTAAATCTCAGGGCCATGATCCACTAGACTTTACTATATTAGGGTAATCGAGAGATTTCCATAAACAAGAATTTTGACAAGGAAATTAAGCAAGGCTATTGGATAATATGAAAGAGTAATGCCAAACTAGGCTTAAAGCAATGGTTGTAGACAAGGTATAGGTATTAGAACATCAAGAAGATAAGCATCACTGGTTCCAATAGGATAGAGGTGCTAAAATATAAAGGAAGTGATCATCAGCTCAAGATATAACAGGGTATCGAGCTTTAGGGTAAGGATAGGGTTATCAAACAATCATGAATGAATTTAAGAAAAGATTGGCTTTTAGGTATCAAGATAAAGTTTCTATCGAGGTTATTTCAAGAGTTGAATCAAAGCATCAGGGTGCAACATCAAGATTTCTCAGGGATCAATAGCATGATAATCAAAAGGATCAATAAGGTATTATAACACATCTCTATTTTATCATGGCATTAAACTATCATGAAAGACTTTTGAACTACTTGCAATACGTACTCGAGGGTTCATGGCATCTCTATGTAACTCAAAGATAAACAAAAGATACTCTTGATTTAAATATATCAAAATGACTCAGGATAATTGCATCGATATATATATGAACTGTTTACAGTAAATGCGAAGGTCAAGTTGAATCACTTGCCTTGAGATAGACTGGTCTGGTCTGACTGGTAGGAGCAACAACTGGAGCTTCACTCGACTTTTATGGCAAGTTTTCCCTCGTCTCGAGATCCTACATAAATAATAATAATCCTCATTATAATATATTCTTACCATCTTAACCTATTTACAACCCGAAATTAAACATGGATGGCACTTAGGCCTATACGCACTTAATTCATATCCACCATTATATTTTCAAATGTACACACGTAGCCACATAATCACATATCATATATTAATACCAAATAACATCATATACACCATAATGCCACACTAGGCTTGGATGATCTCGACTCACCACTTAAGTTACTTGGTCGCTAACTAAACGAAGTCTTCGAATTTGGGCTTCCTAACTCAATGTGCCTTTCCTAAATTATCCAAAACCTATTGACCCTCACTTGTGCCTTTTGCTCTACTGACCTTATACTATCTTACAACTATGGTGGTCGACCTAATACTCACTTCTAAGTGTTCTAAAACTATGTGATAAGTGAAAGTGCTCACTGGTGCAAATTTCAGAATGGTAACTAAGGTTTCTTGAGTGCATTAGACACTCTTAAACTACAAGTTTTTCTTCAAAATTTTTACACAAGACTCTCCTGACCTAAGGGCATCTCATAAGCTTGATGTGGCTCAAAGGCCTGGCTTGGGCCTTCTTGGGCCTAAGCTAAAAGTCCAAGGTACCCCTGTTTTTCTGGGCAGAAAATGCCCTGACTTGAATTAACTTGTGACACATGGTTCTAGCTCATATCCTATGAACTATGGTTGGAAAAACTTCTCTGACATACCCTCTAACTAAGGCCCAATTGGGCCTAATGAGGGCCTACCCATGACATGGCCAAATCTCCCTATTTCTAAGTTGCAACAAAACTGTCCCCTGCTGGACAGATTTTGTTATTCTACTTGTGCACCTAACCAAATGACATGCAAACCTCCAACCAACTCCTAAAACCTATTATATACTCCACATACTAACTTCTGGTGGCTTGGGCCTCAAAGTGCACATCAATGACATGGTCAAAACTCACTCTAAACCTCAGGGTACTAAACTGATTTTTCTGCAGAAACTATAACTCTCATTTTCCAAGGTTTTGACTTGACAAACCCAACTAACAACAACTAAATACTTAAACCAAGACCTATACTTGGTATTCTACTGAACTAACTCCCTTTTTCTCAAAATACCCTTGGTGAGATCATCCTTACCTAAGGTGCAACTATGGCAAAACAAAAGAGACTACTCTTAACAAATCGCAAATCTTCATGCTTTTGAAACAACAAGATATATATTTTTATAAAAGATAACCACAAATTATTACCATGCAACAAGAAGCATAAATCAATATTATCACATTATTCCTACTGAAATTAAGGCTCACTAACAAAATCTTTTCCAAATGATCAAAATCTTATGACAAACTAAGAGAATTCCACATGCATGCATGCCTTCGGGTTTTTCAAACCAAAACAACATATTTTCTACATATATTCCATCTTAAAATTGACATGCAAGCCTAGCATAAGGTATACCTAGATGATCACTTAGCATGCAAGGAGTTTTATCAAATTTTCACCACAAAATTCAAGTCATTATCACATAAACATGCAAAAATTGAACAAAACAACAAGAATGATTTCAAGGACCATTCATTCGGCTCCCATATGGTCATGGCCGAATGAAATGGATGGAAATGGCCATTAAATCATCAAGAGTTTCCTTCTCAAGATTTGGCACTTATCCATTTATTGTAGTCCTCTCGAAAACAACCTTAAATCCATAAGAATCAAGATTGTATTTTGAGTTTCACTAAAACCTTTACATGCAACCCTTAAACTTAAACTTTCTACTTAAAACTCTTTGAAATATGAATGATCATGATATAGGAAGTAATATTTACTTGTATGGAAGGTGGAAACTTGAATGTGGAATGAAGAAAAGGGGAGGGGGTAGGTTTTCGGCTAAAAACCCGAGAGGAGAGGGGGAGGGCCGAGAGGAGAGGGAGGAGGGAGGAGAAGTGTGGAAATGGTGGAGTGAAAGTGGTGTGTTTGTCATGTTTACTTGGTTTTTATTTGCCCATAAGTGAGTGGATGAGAGAAATTACAATAGTAACCTTCCAATCATAGTTAGGTAGATTTGCATGCAAGGACAAAATAGTAATGTGGCTAGTAAAATGAAAGTGAGTGGGGTTGGAATTGCCCTCCTTGCCCCTTGGTTGAATAGAAGAGAGTTTGCATGCAAGGGTAATCATGTAATTTGATAATTATTAAGCAACTAATTTTCAAAGATTTATTTTTATATAATAAAATACAAGTTCAAAAATTATAAAATTTATACCATAAAATAACTTGGATTTTTAGAGACTTTATAAAATCATTTTCAAAATTTGTGAACAAAATGCCTTTTAAAAGAAGATTTTTCCAAAGCTTAGAATATTCCTTATAAATCAAAAATAAAGAAATTAAATAAATTCTTGCTTTGAAAAATCATATACTACCCAAAGCAAATTTAAAATGCAGAAATTTTCACTCACACAAACGTACAAGCATTGAATATATTTTTATTTAACTTAATATTATTCACAAATAATATTACATAAAATGCCGGTCGTAACAAATGAAGCAATCAACGGATGTTCAGAAAGTCGACGGATGATCATATATCCAACGGATATTCATAAAGTCCAATGGATGATCATATAAAGAATTCAAATAACAGTTGAACAGTGAAAACTGAGCACAGCCGTCGAGATGTATACAAATCTACTATGGAAGCCCATTAACTAGGTAATAGAGGATGAAAAGTAGCAAAGCTAAAGACTGATAGTTTTTATATTTATTTAGTCTTTTTGACTTTATAATCTTGGTAATATATAAAACAAGAACGTAGCAAATAAATATATAGAGCTGAGATACAAGAAGAGAGAAATCTTTGTAAGTAGAATCCTTAGCATTTCCCTGTATTCTCAATAGTTCAATTTGTAAGCAGCTGTGAGCATTCTTGCACATAGAGTCCTCTCGATATATAATATATATCTCTGGTGGAATTGTTTAAATCCACCAGAAAGTTTTTAAAGACTCTTGTTTTTAATTACTTATGTTTTGATTCAATTAAGTTTCTATTCCGCATTGTGCTAATCAAAACACTTATATCTATATTCGAGTTGAACATTTTTATTTCGATAAAAAGGTTCAAGAATTCCATTCAACCCCCCTTCTGTAATTCTTGCTATATTGCTAAGGGACTAACAATTGGTATCAGAGTAAGCTCTTAATCTACAAAGAGTTTAAAGATCAAAACAATTCAGCAAGATGAACAAGAAAGACGTTGGAGTGAAGATTCCTTTTCTAGATAAAGATAATTACCATCATTGGAAGGTAAAGATGCATCTTCATATGCTTTGTCAAGATGAGGCCTATGTGGACTGCATAGAAAGAGGTCCTCATGTTCCAATGAGAGCCGCATCAGGAAACGAGCCATCAGTTCCCAAGCCAAGGCACGAATGGTCTGATCCTGACATTAAACAAGTAAGGAAGGATGAAAAGGCCATGAACATTTTGTTCAATGGAGTTGATGCAGACATGTTTGACAACATTATTAACTGAAAAACTGCCAAGGAAGTCTGGGATACTATACAGATAATCTGTGATGGCACCGAGCAAGTTAGAGAAAATAAAATGCAGCTCTTGATTCAGCAATATGAGCATTTTCACAATGAGGAAAGTAAGTCACTCACTGACATTTTTAGTAGATTCCAAAAACTACTAAATGCTCTTAAGTTGCATGGAAGAGTCTATCAGGCTAAAGACTCTAATCTGAAATTCCTTAGATCTCTTCCAAAGGAATGGAAACCAATGACAGTCTCATTAAGAAACTCACAAGATTATAAAGAGTTTACTTTGGAGAGACTGTATGGCATCATGAAGACCTATGAGCTTGAGATAGAGCAGGATGAAAGGATGGAGAGAGGAAAGAAGAAAGGAGGATCCATTGCACTAGTTGCTGATTTGGAAAAGGAGAAGGAAGTGAAGATGGAAGTTGTTGAGTCAACTTCTAAGGTCTGTGAAAGCAAGGGCAAGGGGCTTGCAGTAGAAAGTGAAGATTCATGGAGTCAAGATGACATGGAGGACTTTGATGAGCACCTAGCATTTCTTTCCAGGAGATTTGCCAAGCTCAAGTTTAAAAAGAACTTTAGAGCAGCCAAGCCAAATAGAAACATGGTGGATAAGTCAAAATTCAAATGTTTCAAATGTGGCTTGGCAGGGCATTTTGCAAATGAGTGTAGAAAGTCAGATTTCAGTAAGAAAAGGTTTGAGAATGTGGATTATAAGCAAAAATACTTTGATCTACTCAAACAAAAGGAAAGGGCTTTTATTACACAAGAGAATGACTGGGCAGCAGATGGTTTGGGTGAAGATGAAGATGTTAGCTATGTCAATCTAGCCCTAATGGCCAAGTCTGATGAAACAGAGACAAGTTCCTCAAGCAATCAGGTAATTACTACAAACCTTGCACATTTATCTAAAGCTGAGTGTATTGATGCCATAAATGACATGTCTACAAAATTATATCATTTGTGTGTTACACTTAAGTGTCTTACTAAAGAAAATGCTAAAATCAAAGAAAACAACTTGTTTTTAAGTGAGAGGAATAATGTGCTTGAGTCTCAGTTTGTTGATTTTGAGAAACTAAGGATTGAGTGTAAGATTTCCAAGGAGGAATTAACTGAGTCCTTGAAAAAGGAAGAGATTCTAAAGAAGCAGTTCGAGCGTGAACATGAGGTGATTAAAGCATGGAAAACATCCAGGGATGTCCATGCTCAAATAAGCAAAGTTCAAGGAATTGAGTCTTTTTGTGATGAAGCCTGGAAAAAGAGCAAAGAGAAACTAGAACCTAATTTGGAAGATGGTTTGCTGACAGATGTAGACTCGACGGATGATGAGGACTATCCGTCGGATAACAAAAAGTGTTATCCGTCGAAAGATGAAAATCCTCATCCGTCGGCTGTGAGCAAGCCCATTAGCAAAGCCAAACTAATCAAGCTAAATGAGAAGTATGGGTCTGTTTCCAAGAACTTTGTTTCGGGAGAGTCAAGTCAAGTTAGGAAAGGAAAAAGGGCTAATGTTGGTCACATGACTGTCAAACAGTTAAGTGACAGACTTGAGAAAATTGAGATAAAAACAGAGACTAAAAGGAAAAAACAACAGGAATGGTAAAATAGGGATTAACAAACACAATAACTACACACCTGATAAATATGCTCCTAGAAAAATTTGTGTCAAGTGTGGTTTGTAAATCATTTGTCTGTTAATTGCAAATCTGCCATGCCTACTCCCATGTTTGTTCAGTCTCAATTTCCTAACATGAATGCAATGCCTCTCATGCCTGTTAATGCTATGCCTACACAGAACATGAATGCACAGTTTTCTAATATGTCATTTGCACCTAATCCATATTATGCTGCATACAGTATGCCTCAAATGCCATTTAGCATGTCTTACTGGAATAACATGTTTACACCAAGCATGCCATTTCCTGTTAGCCATAATATGCATGATAATTCTGTTGCATTAAATGGTTTCAAAGGCCCAACCCAAATGACTAAGGAAGAATCTGAAATTCTTATGTCAAATGAGTTAAGACCTAAGAAACTTAAGAAGAAAGCTAACAAGGCAGGACCCAAGGAAACTTGGGTACCAAAATCAACTTGATTTGATTTTGATGTGTGCAGGGAAACAAAAGGAATCTTTGGTACTTGGACAGTGGTTGTTCAAGACACATGACTGGTGATTCTACCCTGCTCAGAGAGAGCTGGCCCAAGTATTACTTTTGGAGATGACAACAAGGGTTATACGGTGGGATATGGCTTGATTTCAAAAGACAATGTCATCATTGAGGAGGTTGCCTTAGTGGATGGTCTCAAACACAATCTGTTGAGTATCAGCCAGCTTTGTGACAAAGGCAATTCAGTATCCTTCAACAAAGAAGCCTGTGTTGTGACTAATAATCAAAGCAACAAAGTGGTTCTCACTGGTGTAAGAAGAGGAAATGTGTACCTAGCTGATTTCAACTCAACTAAAGCAGAATCTGTAACTTGTCTTCTCAGTAAAGCAAGTCAGGATGAAAGTTTGCTATGGCACAAGAAGCTATCTCATTTAAACTTCAAGACCATGAATGAGCTGGTAAAGAAAGAATTGGTATGAGGTATTCCTCTAGTGGAGTTTTCAAAGGATGGACTGTGTGATGCCTGCCAAAAAGGGAAACAGATCAAAGCATCATTCAGGAAGAAACTTGAATCAGCAATTGAAGAGCCTTTACAACTGCTTCACATGGATTTGTTTGGACCAGTCAATGTATTGTCCATCTCTAGGAAAAGATTTTGCCTAGTAATTGTAGATGATTTCACAAAGTTCTCTTGGACATATTTTCTAAAGTCTAAAGACGAGGCTAGTGAAATCATCATCAATCACATAAGGCAAGTCAACAATCATCTTGATTTCAAAGTTAGAAGAATCAGGAGTGACAATAGAACTGAGTTTAAGAATTCTGTCATGAGAGCATTTTGTGAAGAAAATGGGATAATACATGAGTTTTCAGCAGCAAGGACTCCACAACAGAATGGAGTAGTGGAAAGGAAGAACAAATCACTTATTGAAGCTGCAAGGACAATGCTTGAAGAATCTAAACTACCAACATATTTCTGGGCTGAAGCTATAAATACTGCATGCTACACTCAGAACATTTCTCTGATTAATCAAGCAAGATGCATGACCCCCTATCAATTGTTCAAGAACAAGAAGCCAACTCTAAAATTTCTTCATGTCTTTGGCTGCAAATGTTATATCCTGAGAAATCAAACTGATCAAAATGGGAAGTTTGATGCTAAAGCAGATGAAGGAATTTTTGTTGGATATGCTGTTGGTAAAGTATATAGAGTCTACAATCTAAGAACCAACATTGTTGTGGAATCTATACATGTTGTGTTTGATGATAAAAAAGATTGAAGGACTGGAAGATGGAGATTACTATGAGAGCCTCAAATTCGACAATGTAGAGATGGTTAGTGATGACAGTGATGATGAGAGTGATCAAGAAACAGTGTCTAAGGATAATGCAGACAAATCTACCACCAATGAAGCACAAAACTCTACATCCGTCGAGTTGCATAATGCTTCATCCGTCGGAAGGCAATCTGTGTTATCCGTCTGAAGACAACCTGCCTCATCCATCGGTACTCAAAATTCACCATCCGTCGGGTTATCAAAAGGAGCAGGAGGTCAAGACAGATCACCTACAGAAAATTCTCCTTTCTCAAATCAAAGATCCACAAACTCAGGGGGAGTTTCTAGCAATCAAAACTCAATAACACATCAAGACAATCATGAGGTCTCTTCATCTAGAGCTAATCTACCTCAGCAAAGGAAATGGACAAAAGATCACCCCTTTGAGCTTATCATTGGTGATGTTTCTTCTAGAGTTCAAACAAGAAGAGCAACTCAGGAAGAATGTCTATACAACAGCTTTCTATCAAAGGAAGAACCAAAGAAGGTAGAAGAAGCTTTGTTGGATCCTGATTGGATCTTAGCTATGCAGGAGGAGCTAAACCAATTTGAAAGGAATAATGTATGGAAGCTAGTACCCAAGCCTAAAGGAAAGAATCCAATAGACACCAAGTGGGTATTCAGAAACAAGATGGATGAAAATGGCATAGTAATCAGGAATAAAGCTAGATTGGTTGCTAAGGGTTATTGTCAGCAAGAAGGAATAGATTTTAATGAAACTTTTGCTCCTGTTGCAAGACTTGAAGGCATCAGAATCTTCTTAGCCTATGCAGCCCATGCCAATTTCAAGGTCTATCAAATGGATGTCAAAAGTGCCTTTCTAAATGGAGATTTGGAGGAAGAAGTGTATGTTAGTCAACCTCCTGGTTTTGAAGATCCAAATTTTCCAGAATATATCTATTATCTTCTGAAAGCACTTTATGGATTGAAGCAAGCACCTAGAGCCTGGTATGACACTTTATCAAAGTTCCTTTTGGAAAATCATTTCACAAGAGGTACTGTAGATAAAACTTTATTTTTCAGAAATGTTAATGGCTCTAGTATACTTGTTCAAATTTATGTAGATGATATTATTTTTGGCTCTACAGATGAGAAACTTTGCAAAAAGTTTGCCAAATTGATGCAAAGTAAGTATGAAATGAGTATGATGGGAGAACTAACTTACTTTCTTGGCTTGCAAGTTAAGCAAGTTAGTGATGGAATATTCATTAGTCAAACTAAATATATTTTTGATCTTTTAAAGAAGTTTGATCTAATGGATTGCACATCTGCAAAAACTCTCATGGCCACTGCAACTAAGCTTGAACTAAACACTACTGAAAAGTCTGTGGATATTTCAAGTTATAGAGGCATGGTTGGCTCACTTCTGTACTTAACAGCTAGTAGGCCAGATATAATGTTTGCTGCATGTTTATGTGCAAGATTTCAGGCTAATCCTAGAGAATCTCACTTGATAGCTATTAAAAGAATTTTCAGATATCTCAAGGGAACACCAAAACTTGGCATTTGGTACCCTAGAGATTCTAGCTTTGATCTAACTGGTTATTCAGATGCAGATTATGCAGGTTGTAGACTTGATAGAAAGAGCACAACAGGAACCTGTCAATTTCTAGGAAATAAGCTTGTGTCCTGGTTCAGTAAAAAGCAAAATCCAGTTTCTACTTCTACAGCTGAAGCTGAATATATTGTTGCTGGCAGTTGCTGTGCACAGATTTTATGGATGAAAAATCAATTGCTAGACTATGGTTTGCAAGTTGAAAGGATTCCTATTTTCCGTGATAACACAAGTGCAACTGCCATCACTGAAAATCCAGTGCAACATTCAAGGACAAAGCACATAGACATCAAGTACCATTTCATAAGGGAACATGTAATGAATGGTACTGTGGAATTACATTTTGTTCCAAGTGAGAAGCAACTTGTAGATATCTTTACCAAGCCACTGGATGAATCCACCTTTTCAAGGTTGGTAAGTGAGTTAGGTATGCTTAATTACTCTTAAATTTATCTGAGTTATTTTGCAAGTTGTAATGCAGCCAGAAATTTAATTGATCTTTAAATCTTGGATGAAATTTTGGCTAAGTCAAAATTTGCATCTCGACGGATGACCCTTATCCATCGAGTTTAGTAATCCGTCGATATACTACTTGCTAATAAAAGTCAATTATTTTTCTGGAATACTTTATGTCTCAACGGATATCAGTTTATCCTCATCCGTCGAATTGTCTAAATCTCAGCCGTTAATTCCCTGAACATTATCCATCGAGTATACTTACAGTTTGTAAGCATTACACGACGGATAATGGGTGTAATTTTACAGTTTAATTTTAAACGGCTATTTTAGGCGATTTCTATTGGTTAATTTACTTTACTTTATTATTTTTATCAGTTATTTTTGAGATAGTATAAAAGCTTATTTCATTGCAATTATTTTCTTTTATCATTCTCAAATTCAACTGCTCTAATTCCATTCTCTCTCAAGCAATTACTCTCCTTCTCTTCAAGCTTTCATTCTCTAACAATGGCACCTGTAGTAAAGATTATGTCTCAAACTGGGTTCATTTATGAGAAGAACAATTTTACTGCATTGGTCAATAAGGGTATTCAGCAATCAGAGGACTACCACAAGATGATGGACTTTGTGAAGAATTGCAAGCTCAATTACGCCATGCTGGAATCACCCACAATCTTCTGTGAAGTTGTTGAAGAGATGTGGACCACTGCTATATACAACTCTACTGACAAGACCATCACTTTAGCTATGAAAGGTAAAGAATTCTGTATCAATAGTGATGTGATAAAAGCATATTTCAAAATACCTGATAACAATGTGACTTCACCATACACTGACACTGATATTATCAATATGCTTAATTCCATTCACTATGCACTTTCCACTTCTAAAATGAGTGATATTAGGAGAATGGGTCTTAGAAAGGAATGGAGTTTCATGTGTGATGTAGTTACTAAGGTCTTCTCTAGAAAAATCAGTAATTTTGATTCAGTGAATATTTCCATGCTTAACATGCTATACATGTTAGTTACAGATAAATTTTACAACTTCAGTGACCTTATCATGTTTGAGTTAGGATACAAATTAGGAGAGCTAAATAAAAGAGGGAAGAATGTTTATTATGCCAGATTTTTTATGTTATTGGCTAACCACCTCTGTGAAGAAATAGTTCTTGAGAACCCTAACAACAAACTGGATTGTTGGGTTCAAGAGAGGAGGATCATTACAGATCTGAACAGGGCCAACCATCACAGGGATGTGCCAATGTTCTACTTTCCTGTAATGTGGGCACCTTAGGTAAGTGAGGTAAGTTCATCCATCCCCACAACTATTCCAACCTCCACTATTTCTTTAACTTCAGGAGTAGCTATGGCAACTGTGCCAATGACCAAACAGTTGCCTACCAAAGCCTCCAAACCCTCTACAATTTCCAAATCTAAATCAAAGAAAACCCCCTCTGGTATCTCTCAAAAGATACCAGTTATAAAATCCACAAAAGCAAAAGAGGGGAGTATGAAGGAGGGAAAGTCAGGTGAGGGAAGGGGTGAACATCAAAGAAACCCCAAGAATAAGGATGGAGAGTTGAGTGAATCCCAGCCTAGCCAAACTGCAGTTTCCCAACAAACTGCAGTGCTTAAAAGGGATAAAAGCTCACTTCTAGCTACATCCTCCCAAAATGATGCAGTTATTGAACAAAGCTGTCAGCCAAGAGCACAGGCCAAAAGGGTTAGGGACACAAGCTCACCCCAAAGTTACACAAGAAAGAAGAAATCTAAGACCGTTGGGGATGCACAGGGCACACACACAGTGAAAACTGGTGCTAAAGACACAGTCCCTGCACTCTCTCAAATTCAGTTTGATGTGGCTCCAATAAATGTGGAGTCACAGCCAAAATCTCTAATAATAGAAGCACATCTGAAACACCATACTCACCAACAAACTCTCTGGAAGTGGATATGATAAACACTTCAATTCCTGATTCCCCTTCTTTAACTCTGTTGGGGAAGCCAAAATCTAGTGCAAGTGAGCATCATCTTTTAGATGATTTGTTGGCTCACTTGTCAATTCTTTCAGATTCTATTGTGACATCTGTGCCCCAAATATCTTCAATCAACACAGAGTCAACAATAGTTTCTCTTCCCACCTCATTCATTTCTACTCTCTTGATGGATATTGCTCATCCGTCGAGTAGTGATTGTATCCCGACGGATAAGCCTAACAGCAGTTATCCGTCGGATAGCATTACCACTCACTCGACGGATATCACTTATCCGTCGAGTATCTCTGCACAACTTCAAACCTCAATTATTTCAAGTGCAGAAGATTTAGTGGTTGTACAGTCACTCTTAGGACTGAGAGAGGAGAGTGTATTGAGTGAGAGGCTGGGTTGCTCCTAGGCAAAATGAGAGGAAAAGAGTGAAAATCAGCAATCCATTTATTCAGGATTGGCAAAAGTGAGTGAGAGGAGTCCCACCTTAGTAGGTGAAGGTGAGGGTGTGAGGGTGGGGAGCCAGGTTGAGACCCTGATGCAACAAAAGATAGATTATGAGAGAAAAGCGGGTATAGAAGCTATAAGGGTGGATCCAGCCATTGCTAGTGAGTCAATGATTGTGGATGATGCTGAAAAGGAAAGACAATTTCAGCAACATTACAAAGCTGTAATTGATAACATTTCCTTGGATGCTGACACTTTTACTCACCCTGTGTCAGCCTATCAACTGTTGGCTGCTAAGGGCAATGTGGAGGCAGAACAGACTTTGAACTTAGTACACACTTCAGAATCTCTTCAAAGAGATAAAGTTGTTATCAATAGGATGCCTTCTCAAGCTGGTGAGTCATCTGAAGAATTTGAAGTAAATTCTAATGATGATGACTCTGTTTCTTTGGATGGAAGCATGAACTTAGGGGGAGATGAAGGCCCAAGTTCTGTTCCAAATTTACCTGAATGGGCATGGACAAAGGAATCTACACCAGGACAATTTGGTGTATCTTTGGTTAAGCAGGTTATGGCTATTCAAAAGGCCCTTCAGGAAACTTTAGATGCTGGTACCAAGGCTATTCTTCAAGCTCACCTAGAGTCTCTACATCTTATGAAGATACATCAATTAAGATAGAATCTGAGTGTGGATGAACTCAAAAAGGATATAGCTGACTTGAAGACCTACAATTTTGAGAAGCTGGATTCAGTCATGCCATATTGTACCATGCAGGATCTATTACTGAGACTGAGGAGAGAATCAGATTCTGAAAAGAAGCTGTCCAAACTGGAAGATAGAGTTCAAGTTATTGAGAATTCAGTGGCTACCCTTCTTCAAAATCAACAGTCTCAAACAAATCTTCTCATGCAACTGGCTAAAGTACAAGGCCTAACTCCTCAACTTGATGATAACAAAAAGGGGGAGAGAGAACCAAGTGAGGGGGAGAAAGGACCAAGTGAGGGGGAGAAACTTCAAGTTCAAATCAGCAAAGTAATTGTACCTTCAATTACTGTCTCCAAGCCACCAGTTGCGGATGGTATAGATCTAATTAAAGCAGCAGCAGCAAATTTGAAAGTTGCTGAGAAAGGAAAGTTGAGCTTGATCAACTGGGATAAGATTAATGAGGAGATACAGAAAAAGTTTGAACTTGTCAAGGAGCCAGTTAAGTCAGCCATCCATCACTCTCAAGTCAAGCAAATCAGTGTAAATGAGATGAGCATGAATTATCTGGAAAGAGGACAATCTTCCTATATCAAGTCTACGAAGGCTGAAATAATTCTTAAACCAAGGGAAAACTATCCAAAATCATCTTTGAAGAACCCCTTGGACACTGTGTATGAGACACCCAAGCCTGATGAGAAGAAGCTTCTGTCAAGATCAATTGTCTTCTATAAAGATCCAACTGATTCAGCTTCAAAAAGGAGAATTGATAAGATATTCAGAAATGGAACAGAAATTTGTGTGGTAGCTGGACATCCACAATTTGATCAAGCAAAGAGAGAATAAAAAGCCATATTAAATAAGGAAAAGAAGCAAGCTGCTATAGATGCAAAGAAAACTAAACAAAAGAAAGAGCAGATTGCTATCTTGGCCAAGCTACAGGCTGTGAATTCATCTCAACAAATTCCCTCTCAACCATCTGAAGCTGCTGAATCAAAGAAGAAAATTGAAGAACATAAGAAATATCCAAGAAAGAAAGAATTGGCTAGAACAACAAAAAGGAAATTGGATACTGTTCACAAAGGATTGGAAGATCAATTTCCTAAGGTACCCACACCAGTTACAACTCAAGCATCAAAGCCCTCTGTGGTATTTGAAGATATAAGGGTGGTGGATCCCTACAGGAATATTCATGGTGAACCTATTGTGCCCAAGGATGAGCCAATAGAGTGGGATAAAATACCATTTCCTGACTTCAGTTTACCAATCCTTAGCAAGCTGAAAAGGACAAAGTCAAGGGCAGTCAAGAAAGTGAAGCTGTCACCTCTCAAATCCAAATCAGTAGTTAAAGTTCAACCCAAAGTCAACAGGGGAGACTACTTGTACTTGTGTGACATCAAGGAATTTTCTGATCTAAACCTCTATCTGGATGAACTAGATGAAGTGAGGGGAATTGATGCATACAGAAACCTACCTGAAAGGTTAGTGTTCAAGTACAAAGGAGGAAAGGAGATTGTGTGGCCACTTCACAGGATTCTTCAAGAAAGCCAAGTTGTACTGATTAAAGTTTATTCATCCTTCAAGAAGAACTTTGGGTTCAATGTAACCGCAAGAAGACAAGTATTGAAGAAGATTGAAGAACTAAGGAGTATTAGAGCTAAAGATGCACTCCCAAAGACTCTAATCATCCCATACATAGGGAGAAGAGTGCATCTAAGGCCCTACTGGCTGATGGAGTTCATAGATGACAAAGGTGTGAGAAGATTCTTCAGGTTAGAAGACCAATTAAGTTTCTCTAGCAATGAGACTCTCTTGGAAATGCAAGAAAAGCTAGATCTCTCAGAATCTGATGAACTGGAATTCCACAGGCAGCTCCAAAATTAGATTGATTAAAACAACAGGAAGCTTGGAAGAAGATCCAGACCTTCAAGAAACTAGAAAAATATGCTCAGGCTAGAAGAGCATCTTGAAATGACTATGAGACAAACTTTGTACATTTTGATTAATTGAAGCACTTTCAGTATTATCCGCTTATCTTTAAAGCTGTATGTTTAGGATGTTTTGTTATCATCAAGTATCTCTTAATTTATGGCTACAATTCCAGTAGACATAAATTGGGGGAGATTGTTGTGCATATGTTGTGTACTTGATGATTTCATAAACAAAACATCTAAGTAGATTTTACTTAGTGAAATAATGTAGCACTCGACGGATAAGAATTATAGTCCCGACGGATAACTCATTATAGTCCCGACGGATGTTAACTTATTATCCATCGAGTGAGTAGCTTATGTAATAATGAGTGAGTAGCTTATGTAATAATGAGTCTGTAGCACAGTTCTGTATACATCTTTGTATAGATTCTGTAGTAGCCTATAAGTCATGTTGACTTTAACTAGATATGCAGAATAGGTTAATTTATTGTATATAAATGATGTCTTGTAATTCTGCATAAGTGAAATGAAGTCAAGTGCCAAAATAGCTACCGATGGATGATTAACAAAGCCATCGACGGATGATCAAATGACTATCAACGGATGTTTAATATAGCAGTCGACGGATGATCAATGAAGCCATCAACGGATGTTCAGAAAGTCGACGGATGATCATATATCCAACAGATATTCATAAAGTCCAACGGATGATCATATAAAGAATTCTAACAGCAGTTGAACAGTGAAAACTGAGCACAGCCGTCGAGATGTATACAAATCTACCGTGGAAGCCCATTAACTGGGTAATAGAGGATGAAAAGTAGAAAAGCTTAAGACTGATAGTTTTTATATTTATTTAGCCTTTTTGACTTTGTAATCTTGGTAATATATAAACCAAGAACGTAGCAAATAAATATATAGAGCTGAGATACAAAAAGAGAGAAATCTTTGTAAGTAGAATCCTTAGCATTTCCCTGTATTCTCAGTAGTTCGATTTGTAAGCAGCTATGAGCATTCTTGCACACAGAGTCCTCTTGATATATAATATATATCTCTGGTGGAATTGTTTAAATCCACCAGAAAGTTTTTAAAGACTCTTGTTTTTAATTACTTATGTTTTGATTCAATTAAGTTTCTATTCCGCATTGTGCTAATCAAAACACTTATATCTATATTCGAGTTGAACATTTTTATTTCGAGAAAAAGGTTCAAGCATTCCATTCAACCCCCCTTCTGTAATTCTTGCTATATTTTTAAGGGACTAACAGTACGTAACTCCAAAACAATACTTTAAGCTGCCTAGAGAGAAAAAGATTCGAATCAAGAAGAAAGAGTTGCTGGCTCGTGATCGAGAAAGAGATGAAAAGGTCGATTAAAAGACGCAGGCTCTTGAGGCAGAGATTGCTGAGTTGAAGGAAATGATGGCTTCAGGGATCACTCTTCACTTCGCAATCATGTCGGAAAAGGCAAGTCATCAGCCAATAAAAGCATTTCTAGTGGCTTGCAGTGATGATGATGACGACGTTGATGAATGTGTTCCAACACCTGCACCTCCTGGAGTTTTGGTAATTTATCAATAACTTAGTATTTTTTTAATTATTATTATGCAATAATGATTTCTTTTCAACTTGGTACTTTATATTTCGTATTTATGTTTGTTTTTTTGTATGTATTAGGGGCAGAGATCTTGTGAGCTATCTGTCAACATGATATACAACAAGGTTGCTTTTGGTATGGTGTACCATGGAAAGGATAAAGAAAAAGTGCATGGAATCGATATGCCACTTGGACATAAGTGTGTATCTATCGATGGGCTACTTAAACCAGATGCGTTGCTTCCAGTGCCGGTACATGGAGAAATGGTGACAGTCCGCGATGCACTTGGCTCCTTTTTAGCATGGCCTGAAGGACTAGTTAGCTACACAACTCCAGTGGTATGAGGATATTTAAATTGTTTTCTGGATTTTAAAATTAAAAAATGCTTTTGTCTGGATTTCAAATTTTGGTAGTTTAATTGTCCACAGATTAAGAAAAGAGAAAGGAAGCAGCAAGGTACAAAGCCAGGTCTAGATTTGAATAATTTGAAGTCAGATTTTTTGGAAGCAAAGCTAAGTGCAAAAGTGTTTGGACATGAGAAATTAATTTACTAGTTACATGAGAATGTTCAGGCGGTGTTGGAGTTCGAAATGTTAGGGCAAGTTGTGCGTGCATCTTACATGGCGTATGTTTCTTTTTTTTCCTTTTTTCAATTTCAGTAATTTTGCGGTTCAGGTTGTTTAATTATGTTTGGTAGGTACTAGCATTCTGAGATAAGTGAACGGCCAGAATTGGCGGAGACGTTTACTTTCATTGATCCAGGATCCACTTATTACTTGAATGCAGAATTTGAAACTTACATCGTGAACCGGATGAAAGAGGGTAACCCGGATCGACTATTCTTCTTGTCATACAATCAGAAGTAAGTTCTTACTTTGTGATATTAAAAAGCTTAATAGTACGTAAACTAGTATATAATGTGTGAAATTTGTCTTTGACATGTTTTTTAAATAAAACAAAGTATGCATTGGATTTTGGCCATTATTTGGGAAGGTGAAATATATTTTCTTAATCCTCTCCCTCACCCAGTACAGTTTCCAGATCTAGAAAAGGCATTATCGAGGTAATTTTGTTTTTCCTGCAACATTTGATGAGAACTTTTGATAATATGTGGTCTTATATCAGTTTATTTATATGATGCAGGGCATTGAAAAGTTTTAATTCTGAAACTGGTAGGGGAAATCATAAGCCATCCAAAGCAAAATTTCTAGGTGTAAGCACTTTGTTGTGCTTTCGTAATTATGGTTAATAAGTAGTTTAGTTCAGTTGTAATTTTTTGCTTTGGAACAGGGGTCTCCTAAGCAACCTGGTGGCACGAAATGTGCTTATGTAGTCATGCGCTACATGAAAGAAATCATCAACGACACTAGATTGACTTTTACTACAAAGGTGTGCATCCTTGTTTTGGCATGGGGATTATATAAAGGTCCACTTTTCATTTTATAAAAATAAAGTTTGTTTGAATTTTTTAGTGGCTATAGAAGACTCACATGTGTTACACCGAGGAGCAGCTTGATGAAGTAGGTGTTGAAGCTCTCGGATATATCCAAGAGCACATCTGAACAGTTTCTAGTGCTACTTTGGTTTTGGACAGGTTATGTAGATTTGAACATTTGATATTATGGTTGTGGACTAGCTAGTGCATGTAGTTATTAAGGAGTTGGTTTTGCGGATTGGTAGATGTTGGTTATCCGAATTGATGATGTCGATTTTGCGGATTGATATTTGTTGGATGTATGTTGTGAATGGTATTTATGGCCGGATTGTGGATATTACAAATGCGCGTGCAATTTTAAATTTTTATGTTTGTGTATATAGACATTAGTTTTATTGATGATGCCTTGAAAAGTAATGTCTATTGGTAACATCCACATCATATTTTTTTAAAACTGATATCTAAAACTTTTACTAACTTCAATTTTTTCATTGCAAAAGCGATGTCTACAAATATAATATACATCACTTCTATAAATATAAAGATGATGTTGAAAGGAATAGGGATAGGGATATGGGACTTAAAAGACAAAGTTTTTTTTCTTAGAGCATATTTGTGACACCTCAGCCAGTTCTAACCAAGTCAAGTCGATCAGGTACACTCTTCCTTAATTTTATACCTGTTAAAGTATTGATTGACTCTGGAGTGTCTAAGTTATTTATATATGGGTATAATGGATCTAATATTGGAATATTTAAATAAAGTGGTTGGTGAAGATAAGAAGTTCTTTCAATCAGGAGAGCAAAGGAGTTATTAAGACAAGGATATAAGGCATATCTAGAACATATAGTGGATATTAAGAAGAGAGCACCTAAGTTGGAAGAAGTTGCAGTGGTAAATGAAATTTCCATAAATCTTTCAAGATGAATTACTAGGACTACCCCTAGACCGTGAGATAGAAGTTCCCATTAATTTAGTACCCGGAGCCGAACCAGAGTCAAGAGCTCCATACTATATGGCTCCAGTGGGAAAAAAGTAATTAGCTAAATAACTTAAGGAATTATTGGACAAAGGAATGTTCAAACCAGGTCTGTCTCCATGAAGTGTACCAATATTGTTTATGGAGAAGAAAGATGAAAGTATGAGATCATGAACTGATTATTGGAAGTTGAAATAA